>NC_077230.1:167406174-168029508 GCF_027887165.1 Monodelphis domestica
GTTAGGAGTATACTCCTGACAGATTTTACCTACTTTCACTTTTGCTGAGGGCTGCCAATGCCAATTGACTAATACCTAGAATATTGCCAGACTCCCTTTTGGTACAAATGCCCATATTTGTCTGCTCCTTGTCCTAAATCCTCCTGAATTTATTTTTATTTATTTTTTAGTTTATAGTAAAAAAAGTAAGTGCTTACTTTCAAAATGGACCTCACTAAATATCTGAACTTAGTCACTATTCTAATTAAGAGTCTTGGCTTTGCAGTTTTGAAGAACTTTCTTTTTCTTTTTTTAAGTTCAACCATAGGTGATAAAACTCTGGAGGTATATTCACACTAACCAAATTCACTAGAGATTCACAAACAAGAATGCCAGTTTGTTAATTTATTATGGATGCTATTTTTGGCCTGAGCACTTGAACTGGCTGTCTGCACAGCCAAATCCAACCTGGGGAAAAGGTCTGCTTAAGACCAGATAATGGAACCAGAGGTGGCATGCTGAGCACAGAATTAGAGTAAAGAGAGCTGACTCTTCCCAAAGGATACTTCTGGCAAACTAACGCTGGAACTGTCCCTTTCTCTTCTAGGGATAGATATTTTTTAGTCATTTGGACCAGGTGTACCCCATCCCATCCCCTCATAAGATCCCTCATTCTGCAGGGGATGGGCCACATCCCTGACAAATTCTCTTCTCCAGCTAATTTTCAGGACTCAAAAGCCGAGAGGTGAAGAACTAATTTGTCACTGTAATGTCATATAAAATATTAAAATTTTCGCATTCAGTCAATAAGCATTTTAAACTACCTACTGTGTGCCAAGTACTGAGCTTATGTAAGTAAAAACAATACTTTTTTTAATAAGGAGGTAACTTTTTTTAATTTTTAAAATTCTTTTATTATTATATTCTTACATGTGCAATATACTATTTCAGTTTTTTTTTTATTTTTTTCTCTCCTTTTTATATTTGAAGCACATGTCACCAGTATTAAGATTTTCTTTAAATTTTTTGATTTTTTTTTTACTTTTTAAACATTATTTTATTTGGTTATTTACAAACATTATTCATTGGAAACAATGATCATTATCTTTTCCTACTCCCAGCCCCCTCCCACCACTTCTCCAATAGCCAGGCGCACAATTCCACTGGGTTTCACATGTGATCTTGGTTCGAACCCATTTCCATGTTGTTGGTATTTGCACTAGAGTGTTCATTTAGATTCTCTCCTCAGTCATTTCCTCTCAGCCCCTGTAGTCAAGCAGTTGCTTTTCCTTGGTGTTTTTACTCCCACAGTTTATCATCTCCTTATAGATAGTGTTTTTTAGATCCCTGCAGATTGTTCAGGGACATTGCATTGTCCCTAGTGGAGGAGTCCATTACCTTCAATTGTACCACAGTGTATCAGTCTCTGTGTACAATGTTTTCCTGGTTCTGTTCCTTTCGTTCTGCATCACTTCCTGGAGGTTGTTCCAGTCTCCGTGGAATTCCTCCACTTTATTATTCCTTTTAGCACAATAGTATTCCATCACCAACATATACCACAATTTGTTCAGCCAATTGAAGGGCATCCCCTCATTTTCCAATTATTGGCTACCACAAAGAGCGCAGCTATGAATATTCCTGTGCAAGTCTTTTTCCTTATTATCTCTTTGGGGTACAAACCCAGCAGTGATATGGCTGAATCAAAGGGCAGACACTCTTTTATCGCCCTTTCAGCATAGTTCCAAATTGCCCTCCAGAATGGTTGGATCAGTTCACAACCCCACCAGTAGTGAATTAATGTCCCTACTTTGCCGCATCCCCTCCAGCATTCATTACTTTCCATAGCTGTCATGTTAGCCAATCTGCTAGGTGTGAGGTGGTACCTCAGAGTTGTTTTGATTTGCATCTCTCTGATTATAAGAGACTTAGAACACGTTCTCAGGTGCCTATTAATAGTTTTGATTTCTTTATCTGAAAACTGCCTATTCATGTCCCTTGCCCATTTATCAATTGGAGAATGGCTTGATTTTTTGTACAATTGATTTAGCTCTTTGTAAATTTGAGTAATTAAACCTTTGTCAGAGGTTTTTTATGAAGATTGTTTCCCAAATTGTTGATTCCCTTCTGATTTTAGTTATATTGGTACTGTTTGTACAAAAACTTTTTAATTTGATGTAATCAAAATTATTTATTTTACATTTTGTGATTCTTTCTATGTCTTGCTTGGTTTTAAAATCTTTCCCTTCCCAAAGGTCTGACATGTATACTATTCTGTGTTCACCTAATTTACTTATAGTTTCCTTCTTTATATTCAGGTCATTCACCCATTTTGAATTTATCTTGGTGTAGGGTGTGAGGTGTTGATCCAAACCTAATCTCTCCCACACTGTCTTCCAGTTTTCCCAGCAGTTTTTATCGAATAGTGGATTTTTGTCCCCAAAGCTGGGATCTTTGGGTTTATCATATATTGTCTTGCTGAGGTCACTTGCCCCAAGTCTATTCCACTGATCCTCCTTTCTGTCTCTTAGCCAGTACCAAATTGTTTTGATGACTGCTGCTTTATAATATAGTTTGAGATCTGGGACTGCAAGGCCACCTTCCTTTGTATTTTTTTTTCATTATTTCCCTGGATATCCTTGATCCTTTGTTATTCCAAATGAACTTTGTTATGTTTTTTTCTAAATCAGTAAAGAAATTTTTTGGAAGTTCAATGGGTATGGCACTAAATAGATAGATAAGTTTGGGTAGGATGGTCATTTTTACTACATTGGCTTGTCCTACCCATGAGCAGTTAATGTTTTTCCAATTGCTCAAGTCTAGTTTTAGTTGTGTGGAGAGTGTTTTGTAGTTGTGTTCATATAGTTCCTGTTTTTGTCTCAGCAGATAGATTCCTAGGTATTTTATTTTGTCTAAGGTGATTTTGAATGGGATTTCTCTTTCTAGTTTTTGCTGCTGAACTATGTTGGAGATGTATAGAAATGCTGATGACTTATGCGGGTTTATTTTGTACCCTGCAACTTTGCTAAAGTTGTTGATTATTTCAATTAGCTTTTTGGTTGAATCTCTGGGATTCTTTAAGTAGACCATCATGTCATCTGCAAAGAGCAATAGCTTAGTCTCCTCCTTGCCTATTTTGATGCCTTCAATTTCTTTTTCTTCTCTAATTGCTACTGCTAGTGTTTCTAGTACAATGTCAAATAATAGAGGTGATAATGAGCATCCTTGTTTCACTCCTGATCTTATTGGGAATGCATTTAGTTTATCCCCAATGCAGATGATATTGGCTGATGGTTTTAGATATATACTGTTTATTATTTTTAGGAGAGACCCTCCTATTCCTATGCTTTCTAGTGTTTTCAATAGGAATGGGTGTTGTATTTTATCAAAGGCTTTTTCTGTGTCTATTGAAATAATCGTGATTTTTGTTGGTTTGCTTGTTGATATGGTCGATTATGTGGATGGTTTTCCTAATATTGAGTCAGCCCTGCATCCCTGGTATAAATCCTACTTGATCATGGTAAATGATTTTTCTGATCACTTGCTGGAGTCTTTTTGCTAGTATCCCATTTAAGATTTTTGCATCTATATTCATTAGGGAGATTGGTCTATAATTTTCTTTCTCTGTTTTTGATCTGCCTAGGTTTTGGAATCAGTACCATGTTTGTGTCATAAAAGGAGTTTGGTAGAATTCCCTCTTTGCTTATTATGTCAAATAGTTTGTATAGTATTGGGATTAACTGTTCTCTGAATGTTTGATAGAATTCACTTGTGAATCTGTCAGGCCCTGGGTATTTTTTCTTAGGGAGTTCTTTGATGGCCTGTTGGATTTCATTTTCTGATATGGGATTATTTAAGAATTCTATTTCTTCTTCTGTTAGTCTAGGCAATTTGTATTTTTGTATATATTCATCCATATCGCCTAGATTGCTGTATTTATTGCCATACAATTGGGCAAAGTAATTTTTAATGATTGCCTTGATTTCCTCTTCATTGGAGGTGATGTCCCCCTTTTCATCTTTGATGCTGTTAATTTGCTTTTCTTCTTTCCTTTTTTTAATTAGATTGACCAGTACTTTGTCCATTTTGTTTGTTTTTTCAAAGTACCAGCTTCTAGCCTTATTTATTAAATCAATAGTTCTATCACTTTCTATTTTATTAATTTCTCCCTTAGTTTTTAGGATTTCTAGTTTGGTTTTCTGCTGGGGGGTTTTAATTTGATCGCTTTTGAGTTTTTTTATTTGCATTTCCAATTGATTGATTTCTGCTCTCCCTAGTTTGTTAATATATGCACTCAGGGATATGAATTTACCTCTGATTACCGCTTTGGCTGCATCCCAAAAGGTTTGAAAGGATGTCTCGCCATTGTCATTTTCCTTGATGAAATTATTAATTGTTTCTGTGATTTCTTCTCTAACTAAATGATTTTGGAGTATCATATTGTTTAATTTCCAATTAATTTTTTATTTGGTTTTCCACGTACCATTACTGATCATTATTTTTATTGCCTTGTGATCTGAAAAGGCTGCATTTATTATTTCTGCTTTTCTGCATTTGTATGCCATGTTTCTGTGACCTAGTGTATGGTCAATCTTTTTGAATGTGCCATGTGGTGCTGAGAAGAAGGTGTATTCCTTTTGGTCTCCATTTATTTTTCTCCATATGTCTATTAACTCTAATTTCTCTAAGATTTCATTCACATCTTTTACCTCTTTATTTATTTTTTTATTTGATTTATCTAAATTTGATAATGGTAGGTTCAAATCTCCCACTAATATTGTTTTACTGTCTATTTCTTCCTTCAATTCTCCTAGTTTCTCCATTAGAAATTTGGGTGCTATATTATTTGGTGCATTATGTTGATTAGTGATATTTCCTCATTATCTAAAGTCCCTTTTAACAAAATATAATTACCTTCCCTACCCCTTTTGATCAGGTCTATTTTTGCATTGGCTTTATCAGATATCATGATTGCAACTCCTGCCTTCTTTCTATCAGTTGAGGCCCAGAAGGTCTTACTCCATCCTTTAATTCTGACCTTGTGGGTGTCTACCCGCCTCATGTGTGTTTCTTGAAGACAACATATGGTAGGATTTTGGATTCTAACCCATTCTGCAATTCATCTACATTTTATGGGTGAGTTCATCCCATTCACGTTCAAAGTTATGATTGTGACTTGTGAATTCTCTGGCATTTTGATATCCTTCCCTAATTCTAACCTTTCTTCTTTAGCTCTAACCTTTTAATCCAGTGATTTACTTTAAATCAGTCCCTCTTGTCCCCTCCCTTGATATGTTTCCCTTTCTAGCCCCTCCCTTTTTTTCCTTCCTCCTCCCCCCTCTCCTTCCTTCCCCTTTTGTTTTCCCTCTCCCCTTCCCCCCCTTGGTTTTCCCTTCTCCCTACCCTTTTTGGGTAAGTTAGAATTCAAGATCCCAATGGATCTGGATGATTTTCCCTCTCAGAGTTGATTTCCCTGAGATTAAGGTTTAAGTAAAAACTCTCTTCCTCTCCTTCTTATAGGAGTTTTCTTCCCGTCCGCTTCCCGTGTGAATCTTTGTGTGAGAAAGATCATTCTATTTGATTTTTCTTTTCCCCCTATTTATGCATTACATTTTCCATATGTTAATATATATAGATTGATATAAATGTAGTCCTTATAGAAGAGAGTTTGAATAAATGAAAAGATAACAATTTTCTCCTTTTCCCTTTCCATCATATTTACCTTTTCAGGTGTTCCATGCTCTTTGTTTTTCGATATCGAACTTTCCATAGAGCTCTGGTCTTTTCTTTGCAAAAAGTTGGAAATCTTCTATTTTGTTGAATGCCCATACTTTCCCTTGGAAGTACATAGTCAGTTTTGCTGGATAGCTGATTCTTGGTTGAAGACCCAGCTCTCTTGCCTTTCTGAAAATCATGTTCCATGCCTTACGATCATTCAGAGTAGAACTTGCAAGGTCTTGTGTGACCCTGATCGGCATTCCTTTATATCTAAATTGTCTTTTTCTGGCTTCTTGTAGGATTTTTTTTCTTTTGCTTGAAAGCTTTGGAATTTGGCAATTACATTCCTGGGAGTTGTTTTTTGGGTATTTAGTGTAGAGGGTGTTCTGTGAGCTCTTTCAGTGGCTGTATTGCCCCCTTGTTCTAGAATCTCTGGGCAATTTTCTTTGATTATATCTTGTATTACGATGTCGAGTTTGCTGTTTATTTCTGGATTTTCTGGTAGACCAATTATTCTTAAATTATCTCTTCTTCCTCTATTTTCCAAGTCTGTTACCTTGTTAGTGAGATATTTTATGTTCTCTTCTAGTTTCTTGATCTTTTGGCTTTGCTTTATTGATTCTTGCTCTTTTACCTGCTCGTTGTCTTCCAGTTGCCTAATTCTGACCTTTAAAGCCTGGTTTTCCTTTTCAGTTTGGTCAAACCGGTTTTGTAGTTGCATGAAATTCTTTCGCATTAATTCTCACTTTTCCTGCCAGAAGGCTTCCATCTTTTTGATCATTTTCGATTCAAATTCTTCAAAAGTTTGTGGAGAGTTTCCATTTCCTTTGGAAGGTTTCGGAGCATTTGCTTGTGTTTCCTCTTGTATCTCCTCTGTATTTTGTATTTTTGCTCCATAAAATGTGTCCAAAGTTGCTCCCTTCTTGTTTTTCTTGTTTTGAGGCTTTTTTTCTTCTGTGCTGTTTGCCATCTCTATCTGAATGAGGGGGGCTGGCTCTTCTGTTATATGACTGGTGTTCAGTGGCTTTAGCCCCAGGCAAATTGTCTGTCTTCCCCAGGAAGCTCGGAATTGCTGGCGTTTCGGAGTTACTACCCTCCTCAGTTCCCTCCCGATGCTTCTCTGTTGCCTTACTTCTGTGCTCTGAGCCTGGCTTGACACTCTCAGATGTATTTCAATGCCTTGCTGGCCAGATGACCCTGCACTCTGAGGGGGAGGGGCCATGGCTTCCCGGAGCTCCAAGGACTGGTGATAGGATTAACCTCAGACTAAGTATACCCTGAGGCAGGGACCTTCTGTGAGACTCAGATGGAAGGATCTGGTCAGGGGTCTACAGGCTCCCCCTGTCTCTCTCTGTTTCCCTGCTGTCTGGGTGCCCCTCAACTGGGTCAGGTTGTTTTCAGGATGTGGCCTTCAGCTCCGAGGCCCTTTTGTCTGCCCTGAGGGTTACTGTTGTTTCAGAGGACCCTGCACTCTGAGGGGGAGAGCCGGTGGCTTCCAGGAGCTCTGAGGGCTGGTGATAGGATTAACTTCAGACTGAGTATGCCCTGAGGCAGGGACTTTTGGTGAGACTCGGAAGGGGGCTACAGGCTCCCCCCTACCCCCGTCTCTCTCTGTTTCCCTGCTGTCTGGGTGCCCCCGAGACTGGCTCAGGTTGTTTTCAGGGTGGGGCCTTCAGAATAGCCGGCTCCCGAGGCCCTTTTCCCTGCCCTGAGGTTCCTGCTGCTGCCTCGGATTCAGAGCTCTCAGTTGGGGGGGATGGGTCCTGGGACCTTCCCTTTGCCTACCCCTTAGATCCGAGTGATCTCGGGTTCTGACTTTTGGGGGGGCCGTACCTTTTGATCCAGGTCCAGGAGGAGTGTTCCCGGGGTCTATTCTGTTGTTTGTTTTGAATTTCGGTGCCCTAGGAGTATTCAGTTTGAGATCGGTGAGGAAGGGTTTCTGGAGCTCTGAACTTAACTTTCTCTAAGCTGCCATCTTTACCGGAACAACTCAAGGAGGTAACATTCTACTAGAGGGGACTAGAAGTACATATAAAATATATACTATCTATATATGCAAAATAATAATAGCTAATACTTATATAGTACTTATATTTATATGTCAAACTCTGTGCACTCTTTATGGTTATTATCTTATTTCATCCTCACAACAACCTTAGGAGGTAGGTGCTATTGTTATCCCCATTTTACAGATGAGGAAAACTGAGTCAAATTTAACAAACAGGTTCACACAGCTAATAAGGGTCTGAGGCTTGACTTGAACTCTGGTCTTCCTGACTGCAGGTCCAGTGCTCCCTACCACAGCTTAGGTAAGCAAAAGAGTAGTTTGATAAGGACAGCACCAGCAGTTAGGGAGCTCAGAAAAAGCCTTCATGCAGATGATACTCAAGCTAAGTCTGGAAGAAAGGGAAGGCCCCTCTTCAACAGAGATGAGGAGGAAGTGTGAGACCGTTATAATTTAGGGTGGAGGCTTCCTGATAACACTGAGGCCTTTTTGGATTCTTATCTCTAAAGGAAGTTGTTCTTTTGGGTCACTGTCCTCTTTTTAGTTCTTGTTCCTTGGTTTTGATTGTAGAGAAGTCCCAGGAGTAAATGCCAAATTGATTTGAGGGGATTGCTGCTTCTTTGAGGAGCAAGTGAATTGTGTTTAACTCCTCATCATACACCAGAACATTTTTCTTGAAGTGGATAAGGATATTCAGAGACAAACTGAGGACAAGTATTTATTGTACAAAATTATAAATTGTATATAATTAGTTGACATACAATTATTATATATTATAATATATATTATTATTATATAATTATTATGGGCCATCTACTAGGATATGAAAATAGCTTTGTTTTAGTGATTTTTTTTTTCTAGGTAATATAATGTATATCATGGTTTCTAACTTCTGTGTGCTTCTTCAGTAATAATGAAAGATTTCACTTCTTTATATAGTACCCTGGTGTTAAAAGTAGTTTAAGGGCAGCTTAGCTTCTCATGGTAGTACATTTCCCAGTCCCATAAAGTTCACATTTCATATCCTTCTATGGCTTTGGTGCTGCCACTTTCTATAACTGAACTGCCCTCCTCAAAATTCTTAATCATCCATAAATGCCACTTTCACTTCATTTGGGCTTATTATGCTGTACTATAATTCATAAAATCGTAGTCTTAGATCAAGAAGAAATCATAGAGGTCATTTAGATTAACTCCTTCATTTTACATATGAAGAAACCAAGGCCTGGGAAGTTTAGTGATTGGCTAGGTAGTACAGTGGATAGAGCTTTGGACTTGGCAGTCAGAAAGACTTCAATAAAATTCTGTCTCAAATCAAATAATATTTGTAAAGTGCTTTGCATACTTAAAGTATTACATAAATAATGGGATATACATTAAGTTTCTTGACAGTGGGGACAATCTTAACTAAAGTTTCTATCTCCCTAGGAATCTTGCAGATGGTGCTAAATAAATATTAGTTAATTTGAATTGTTAGTGATGTAGCAAGAACTTCCCTAAAAGTAATAGCTAACACATACAGAGTGCTTGAAGTTTTGTAAAGTAGCACAGGACCTAGCACATAGTAACCTTTTAATAATTATTGATTGATAGTTTAAAATAACTTTATACATATTATTTCACTTAGTGAACACAACTAGTGAAGTAGATGCTGCTATTGGATAATAATTTTATAGATAAGAAAACTGAAAAGCATGAAGAACTTTCCCTGGATCACAATAGCTACTAATTATCTGAGGTAGATAAATATTCCAATCTTATCTCTGTGCAGGTGATCCTCCTGCTTTTCTGAACAGCTCTAATCTTTTTCCTAACCTTCAGCCTCCCCTCTCCAGCTGCATATTAGACATTTCTGGTAGATATCTTCAACTTAGCACATTCAAAGCTAAACTTATCTTTCCCCCAGCCTGCCTTCCTAAGTTCCCTTACTGTTTGGAGGTACCACTATTCTCCCAGGCACCTGGGTTCCATACATTGGGTGTCACCCTCGGATCCTCATTGTCTTCTTACCTTCATATCCAATCAGTTGTCAAGTCTTGTCATTTCTACCTTAAAAACATATCTCATATCTACCCTCTTCCTCTGACCCTGCTGCCATCCTGGTATAGGCCCTTCTCATCTTCCTCACCTGGACTATTGCAATAGTTTGCTGATTGGATTCCCTACCATTCACTTTCAAAATGATTTACCTAAAGTGCAGCTGTGGCTAGTCACCACCACCACCCTCATGCAGTAAATTCCAGTGGCTCCCTATTTCCCCCAGGATCAAATATAAAATCCTGTTTGACTTTTAAAGCTCTTCATAATCTGGCCTCTTCCCTTTTCCATTCTTCTTACTCCACATTCATTGATGTAGTGACACTGACCTCTTTGCTGTTCTAATACATAACCATCCATCTCCTGAGAGATTTTCCCTGACTGTCCTCCCTTCCTGGAATTTTCTCCTTCTTCCTCTCTGCCACCTGGCTTCCTTTAAGTGTCTGACCTTCTGCAACAGAGTGCCTTTCTTCTAAGACTATCTCCAGTTTATCCTCTATATATCTTGTTTGTAATGTAGTCCTTTGCTTGTTGTTTCCTTGAGAACAGGGGCTGTTTTTGTAGTTGTTTTTTTTTATTTTTTGCCTTTTCTTGTATTCCAGTGCTTTAGCCTAGTGCCTGGCACATAGTAGGCACTTAATAAATGCATATTGACCACTTTATGACTTAAGGTCTCCTGAGCCATCTAGTATTGGTATGCCAGCTTCTGGGTCAGGGATAGGTTAAAGATATAAAAGGAATTCTTGATACCAAATTTCTGTTTGATGTGTTTTCCTGCTTTTCCAGAGACTGAAGAAAATGAGATGTATCTCAAAGTTTAAGAAACTCTTTCTTCTCCACAGTTAAAAAGTTAATTTCTGCTTGTTAGAAGAACAATAGAACTGTGACTAGCCCAGCTTGAATTTTCGTAGCCTGTTGATATGATAATGGATATGAATTGGAGAGTGATTGTGGCCTCTGAAATTGGCTACCTAGAGAGAAATGTCTACTATATTATTTCAAATGTTTAACAGTATAAGTAACTTCATGTGGCATAGCAGTAAAATTATATCTGATTTTTCAAATTTTGTTAAAAACAACATTTGTAGTTAAATATTAAACATCTTTGCTGGAAATAGAGCTGTGGAAATCTTGGAAACCTCATTTAGTCTCTCATTGGACTCATCACAATTACTTTTAATGAAACGAGTTGTAACTTGCAAACATTTGCCTAACAACCCATAGGTGTCCTCAGGGAAATTAAAAGCAGGACTATAAGAAACAACTTCACAGTCCTGTGCCAGTGGATCAGAGTCCTCAGTACATCTTCATAATTATGCAGGATTTTGCTGGTTCCCATTTATAGCTGGAAAGATTCACAAGGCTAAATGACTGCTCAGCAATTTTAAACTGTAACTTAAAGCCCTTCTGTGGATATCTCTCTGACTCTGTTCCTCTTCCTCTCTCCCTCATCAGCCTCTCTTTATACACAAGCTTTTCTTCCTCTAGTCTGTATTGCCCCTGGGGAGTAAAAGCTTGCTAAGATGCCAAGGGTAAGAGCAAGCTAAGTGAAAGAGCAGAATTTGCAACTACTTTTATTTCAAACTCGTGGTTTCACAAGTAGCTAAGAGCTGGAGGAGACCTTAAAGGTCATGTAGTCCAACTCTCATCTTACTGACAAAGAAACTGAGATCATATACTCAGAGGAGGTTGTGACTTGTGAAGTTACACACAGGCAGCAGTCAGGATTTGAACACTGGGTCTTCTGACTCAGAATTCAATAATCTCTCCACTATACCAGAAGGCCATGTTTTATCCATTCTACCTCCACAATATCATTTGTAAAATGGGGGGAAGGGGAATAATGATACTTGAAAGTACTTCCTAACCCTTAAAGCATTATAGAAATGATGGTAATAACTAAAACATTTACTTAGCACTTACTATGTGCTAGGCATTGTGCTAAGAGTTTTACATTACTATTTGAAAATTATCACAAATCTTATTACCAAGTCACTGTAGTGTTGGGTTGTTTTTTTTTTTCCAGTGACATAGTAGAGATAAAGTTAAATAGAACAAGCAGGAAAGGTACTTACTAGTTTATACTTAATCCAAGAACAGATGCTGACACATCCACTCTTGGGAAAAGTCTATTAACCGTAGTCAATTTAGCATCTAATCTCTGGAAAGAAAAAACAAAACTATAAAATAAAACAAAACTCAAATAATGCCTCCAGCAACCTGGTTGTATTATTTTCCTAATTTTAATTTAGTACATCTAACATTCACTAGAGAACCTACAAAGAACATTAAGATCAGGTCTCTGCCTTTGGAAAGCTTGTTAGGGAGAATAATTCACATTTCTCTAGTACTTTAACTATTACAAAGCCTTTTCCACTTATCAACCTTGAGAGCTAGCAATGAGGTTGCAAGCATTTATGGAATAGGTTAAGGTTTTTGCTCAACAGAGAATTAGGTCATACTCCTAACTCTTGGGCTTATAATATTTTTAGCCCAGAATGTTTTTTTAAAAGGCCTTTCTTGATAAATGCCTGTAACATTTCTAGCATCCCTTTTCTTCTATCTTCCAAACAATAAGTAGGCCTAGCTTTTTGTGTGGTTTATGATATCTGAAAAAATAAAAGGGAGGGACATCCTGTGGCTGTAAGTGGTAAGATAATAAGTATTTAATCTCCATTATCTCCTTTTTTATTTAGCATGTTTTTGCATTTATTGATGAAAGATTTGAGGGGATTTTGCCAAATAAAGATTCTCTCCTCATCTCTCTCTTCCTCTCCTTCTCCTTCTCCCTCTCTCTCCCTCTCCCTCTATCTCCTTCTTCCTCCACCCTCTCTTCACCCTTTTCCCCTCCCTGCAATCTTCCAAATTTGACCTTAAGCTCCTGGAGACCAGAGACTGAACCGTAGGCCTCTTTATATACCAAGGATTGATAGCACACTGGCTATAGCAGATCCTCAAATATTTGATCATTGTGACTTTAACCCAGTTGTAGAAATTATAGAGTAGAAAGAGACAGTGTCCAAGAAATCTCATGGTGGCCTTTGACTCTTTCAGTATTAGAACTTCCTGGGAAGAGAGAATTGGTAGCATATAGAGTCCAATTCAAAGAGAAACAGACCACTGATCTATACCTGAGGATCCCTAGGGGCCACATGTTGAATTAGCTTTAAAGTGTAGTATGTGTTTTTATTGTATTTTCATTTATTTTGTTAAATATTTCCTAATTGCATTTTAATTTGGTTCCAGTCACACCTAGGAGTGATGTGGGCCAAAATACTAGACTTAGAATCAGAGGAGCTAGATTCAGATATTGACTTTAGCATTTGCTACTTCCTGGCCTTAGGGAGCCCAGGACCTTTACCTACTGAGGCCTCAGTTTTCTCATCTGTAAAAGGAGAGATGTTGAACTAGATAATCTCTAAGGCTCCTTCCAGTTTTAAATCTATACTCCCATGTTTCTAAGGATTTTCTTATTGACGCCTCCCACCCCCTTCTCTGACCCTCTTCTGGTGTTCTTTCTCAGCTGGGAAAAGACAAGATAGTTTTGAATACGAAACTAAAACAAGTTAAAAGGAAATAAAATGAACTATTCAATCATCCTATGATTGTTATGAAGAATGATGTGTTTCCACATTTGTAAAACAAGAATGCAACCTATGTTTCTGTTTGGAAATTCCTATTAGATTGTTTTTCTGCTGGTTTTCAAACATAGCTACTGGTCTTATTATCTAATCATTTCTATAGCAACCGTAATTGTTGTACGTTAATACTTTCACATTGCTAGCTTGTCATGAACAATAATATCAGGAAAGAAACCACATATCCAATATTATGCTTTGTCCAGTGTGTGAGATCACCTTGACGGAAAACTACTTGGCTCTGATATCACTTTCAAAATGTATTTTTTTCTATAGTTTGTCTATAGTTTTCTATAGTTCTATAGTTTGGGGTTTGTTTGTTTTTTGTTGTTGTTTTTTAACGCTCTTAGAAGCAATTCTATATACATTGGCTAGGCAGTGGGAGTTAAGTGCCTTCCCCAGGGTCACACTGCTAGAAAGTACCTGAGGTCAGATTTTAACCCAGGACCTCCCATTTCTAGACCTGGCTCTAAATCCACTGAGCCACCCAGCTGTCCCCTCCCCTATCCCCAGTATGTTCTAAAATTTATTCAGAAAGTAAATGGTTACTATCTGATAGGAAATCATTCTTTAGGTTTTATCTATTCAGCTCTTGATATAAAAGGCCAGCACTTGAAATTCATTGTGTTCTACATAAACAATTATGGGTAGACTGATATAGTGAAGAGAGAATACTGTTATACTAGGAATTAGGAGACCTGGGTTCGATTCCCAAACTCCGCAACTGGCGAGATATATAAATTTCAACTAGTTGCTTCACCTCTCTGGTTTGAGTCATTTTTTATAAAAAAATGATCCTTTATGACCCATTCCTTTAATACAATTCTAAGGATATTAAGGTGCCAATAATGGCTATCCATAATAGGAGCTGATAAAATAACAAGAATAGCTGGCATTTATATAGTGCTTTAAGGTGAAGTAAAGATTCTTATAAAAATGATTTCATCTTCACAGAAACTCTGTAAGGTAGATGCTGTTATTATTTCAATTTAATAGATGAGGAAGTAGAGGCAGCCTTAAATGATTGGTCTAGGGTCACAGAACTGGTGACTGATACAAAAATCTCTGACAGTTGGGTCTCTATAAAAATGTACTTTTAATGGCCTGTATAGATTAACATAAACCTGCCTTTTGATCCCGTAATAGAGAACTAATTTGATGAGCAAGAAAATTATGATCTATGTTGGTTTTCCAGTTGACTTTTCTGAGATTGGACTGTGCAGTTTTACCTTCCTGGACCCCAGTTTTTCATCTGAAATTTGAAGGGGGTTGGGCTAGATTTTCTTAACAAGCTCTGGACAAGGGGGCAAAGGGGAGGTTTTCCTTTATTTCTAGCAACTTTTTACTTGTCCTTCATAATATGACTTGATTGCAATGATAAATTGCCAGATAAACAGCAAAAAATTTCATTTTGTATTTAGTATTAAAAATCTTTAGTCTTCACTTTTGGAGGAGGCAGAGTAGTTCAATCAATGGAAGGCACACTGGATTTGGACTTGGGATATCCTAACTCAAATCTTGGCTCCAACAGTGATTACTTAGGTGACTTTGGGCAAGTCACTCCCTTTCCTAAGCCTTGGGGTTTTTTTCTCTTCTTCCATAAAATGTAGGGATTGGACAGTGTGATCTCTGAGGTCCCTTCCAGCTCTAAATCTGTGGCCTCATACCCATGTTTTTTTTTTTTTTTGTATGTCACAGATCATCTTGCTCTTTAGGGCCAGAAAATAGCTTAGAGACATCAAAGGCAAATTTCCACCCACCTCCCTTCATCTTTGAGTTGAGAGAAAGGAAGCCCAGATGTCTTTGCTCAAGTCTCAGCTGTGGGGTGCCCATGCTTCTTATAAAAAAAAAAAAAGCTCCCATCTGAAATGATTAATTAGATGAAGGCTCTCTTAACACCCCCCCCCCCCGAATTTCTGCTTCAGAGATAAAACTAGAGATGAAGGAGCACCATCTCTTCTCCCTGTGTCAGGAGAGCCTTGTATAGACAAGTGACAGGAACCTGAATGCAGTGTTTCTCAAAGGTGTTAACCATGATGGGGCTGCTTTTGTTCTATGTCTGTGTCTGTGTGTTTAATTAAGAGAAGTGGAGAGGATGGCCCAAAGAGTTGACAAACCTATTTTAGTGTAGCTGATATATAGTATATTGGGAGTGGTTCCTAAGCTGATGGGAGGGCCAGACCTTAGATGGAGAGGGAGATCCTTATCCTCTGTTCAGTTCTCTGGAATACTAAATTTCGAGGCGCTGACACCTCCCCGTCTCCTCTACCTTGTTCAGTTTCGTTTTAAAGCTGGCACAGGGAAAGAGGAAGCACATGGGTGACTTGGGGGTGGGGAGGGAACATGCCTTTCCTTGTCTTCCTTCTCCGCTTACCTGTGTCTGTTGGGAAAACCCAGCTGACAGCCACATTCTCCCCCGGGGCTGGACAGCCTCTAACTAGCCCGCCCTCAAAGCACTGCTAGAGGTTGGGGAAGCCTGACAGGCTACCCTGAAGGCTGCTGCACCCCCATCCCCTCTCAAAGAAGAGGGGCAGCCACCAGCAAAGAGGCTTGGAGAGTCTGCTGGCATTTCCTAGTTGGGATGGGAAGTGAGGTCTGGTGCCTGTCTGCCTGAGGACTGATAAAAGTGGCATCCCGGAAGGCTAGAAAGCCCTGGCTGGAAGTTGGTTTCGCCTTCTTTGTGCAGGTCCTGTTCCCTGGCTTAATTAAAGCCTCTGAAAATACTGCTTTCTGGGAGGAGGTGGGAGAACCTGTTAAGTGGGAATATATGAATGTGAACATCACGTAACTGTTTTAAAAAACTACTTAATGATTTAAGAAAGAATAAGCAACATTCTGGCCTATGACAGACTACTCAAAGAGCATCTTTTTATCCAACAGGCAAAGGAAACTAGAGTTCTTCCTGGGCCTTAGGGTCTTCCATCCCTGAATTGAAAAGCCAATTGAATTGAGCCTCCAAAATTGTGGGAAAAGCTGACTAAAATGCAGTGGAAATAGGTCTTATTTCTTAAATTGTGAAATTAATTTTACACTTAGCAAATGTAAAACCAACAAAATGGAAGGAATGTGGCATTAAAGTTCAGGGTGTTAATATTTGAAATCTGTCCAATTTAATTAGCTGCATCCTGGAGACAGTTTCCTTTTTTCTATGGTCAGTGTCACTGATATAACACCCAATTCTTTTCTCTGGAGTGAAATAAGAATTAAATATAAAATTTGTTTAGTTGCATTGACCTGAAGATTGTTTCTACAGCATTTTCTCCCATTTAGGGTAATGGGATGCATCCATGAGGAAATTGTTTAATAGCTTTCTTCTTGAAGTGGCATTTGTATGATACAGTTCAAAAAGACTATTTATCCCAAGGCTTCCTAGAATATTCTTGTGGGTAATCTGGCAGTTTTTAGTACAGTGCTTTGAATTTTATTGTGAATATGAACCTTACTTAAGGAATAATGGCATTTTTCGGTTCAATATATAACTTTGAAACATGTATTTCATTCAGTATCATCAGATATGTAGTAATATTTAGATCATACTCTGCATTTTGGTTTTTCACATTATATGAGATGTTGTTAGATGTTACAGGGCTCTTTAAAGTAATCATCACAAATATTGCTCTAGAGACCTAAGAATTCTCATTCATATAGATAAAAATAGCCAGCATCCCATAGCACTTTTAGGTTTGCAAAGTGCTTTACAAATATTATCTCATTTTATACTCAGAACAACTCTGGGATTTAACGGCTTTTATTATCTGCATCTTACAGATGAGAAAACTGAGGCAAATAGGGTTTAAGTAACTTCTCCAAAGGTATACCATGTCTAGTGTAGGATTAAAATGGAACTGAAAGGCCCAACACTATTCATTATGCCACCAAACCGCCTATAGATAATGTTGTAAGTTTTCAATGCCACTTTCCACCATCTTGACCCTGCCAAAGATAGTAATTCTTGTGATGTTTCAGTTCACCTAATATGAATCATAAGATAAACAGGATGAATGAGTTTGTTGTTAAGGAGTTTTCAATTCCTTGGGCAAAGGTTAAATCATAATAAGGATGTACAAGTCTTAATCTTAATTGCTGTTATGGAATGGTTGGTTGTTCACTTAAGTATTTGGCACTTTTGATATCCTGAAGTAAGGTAACATTTTTCTCCTAGAATTGGTATGTTTCTTGTGGGGAAATATTTGTTGAGGACCAATGTTAGGATAAAATGGAAAATATTGTATTCTCTGAGAGAATGGAAGGTTTCCACAGAGGGAAAAGAATTTGATTTCACCAATGACAGGAATGGCTAACAGAGGACTCCCTCTCCCTTGCTGTGCCCTTCCTAACTGGAAAGGAGAATCAGACTCATTAGGTGGGCCTCTACCAAGGAAGGAAAGCAGCTGGAGCTGTTATACAAAACTAATATTACAAAACAAGGGCATTCTTAAATTACCTCTACCAACCATATAACCTGTAGTTCAGAAGCAGCAGGGAGGTTGGAGAGCTAGTGTGGGAAAGGACTGAAGGGATGTGATTTTTTTTTTTTAATGTAACTATCTGACAACAGCCCTCCCTAGGTTTTGTGCTAAAATAAGAGCATTTTCACACATTTTAATTGCTCTGAGATAACAACAGTATGAACTCCATCTACAAACATTTATTATCTATTTAATTTTGCTCCAATTTCAATGTAGCAAGAATTCACCTTGTAAGTAGAAGTAACTGTCCGTTTAGTAAAAGATATCCCTCCCCACATTGCTACCATTGTTGTGCTTTTATTTTTTTTTCTTCTTTTGGAAAGCAGTGTATAGACATATTGAATAAAATAACCCAACACATTTCTGTCAGTTCAGGTGGCCTGGTCAATTACCACTTTAAAAGTGATATTTTTTTGAATTAGGATGCTCCTTGTTTTCTTGGCCATTTGTGAAGAATGCTATGAAATCATGAAAATGCATGGTTTCTCAGATTGTGTTGGCCAGACTTCTAGATAACTTCATGCTACAGAATACTCAGCAAACCTATTATTAGAGAGACCTGTAAAGTGCACAATAAAATTGTATTTATTTAATAATGATGCAGTTTCCTCTTGATTTCTCCCCCTCCAGATCTTTGTCATTGACACTATCCTTTTTAGTGATGCTACAAGACAGAAAGGAATGGATAAAAACATGGGAGAGCAGCTCAATAAAGCTTATGAAGCCTTCCGTCAGGCATGCATGGACAGAGATTCTGCTGTAAAAGAACTACAACAAAAGGTATGTAATATTAGTTTGGAAACTTCTCTTGAAAATCATGGTATACTGCTTACTACTAAACTATTGGTACAAGTGGAAATCACTGGGAAGAACAATTTGAAATATCAGTCACATTTTTCAAGGCATGAAATTTGACCTCATATTTTTTTGTATGGTATGTTAAATTGAACCATGTGGAATGTTTGTGGGTTAATTAAGGGTTTCGTGTTTATGAATGACCCAAAATATGGTCTCTTTTAAATATAGAAATGGAAATGTTAGTATTTTCATCCTAAATACAACATAGATGAAATGTAAAACAAGATTTTTTTTTAAACAGAAAGTCAAGAAATATCAGTGCCTTAACTTTTTTGTTTGTTTACATTGTTTGACTGGCAGAACAAATCACCTTAAAGTAGAATGTAGCTTGATTTTATTATTAATTTCTGTTTATAGTAAGATAGATAATTTACAATAAGATCTATTGTCTGTGTCTCATTCTGACACATACTACACAAGGGCTCCTACATACTACTTTTGACTTTGCACAGAATTGTGTGTACTTTAAAAAATCAAATAGTCTTGTTCCCGGTGAGGTGTGAGTAAGAGAGAGGAAGGTAAAGTTGATTTAGTATACAGTAGTCAGTGTTGGGAATTTTTTCCCCCTATTAGAGATAATGGTAAGCAATTCTGCTCCTTTAATTTAACTCCTATTATGCCCCCAAACTAGCCTCTGATAACATCAACAGTATGCTTTATTGTTAATTAAAAAGTTCTGGACTTTGAGTCAAGTGACTTATGTGACCAACAGTAAATTATTTAACCTCTTTGGATTTTGTTTCCTCATCTGTAAAATAGTTATTTCTATTATGTACCTCAAAGTGTTGTAAGCAGTTGTAAATGTTTTACAAACCTCAAAGTATAGAAATGAGCTGCTCCCAGTAGATACTATTTCAAAAGGGAGATGAGAATAAAAATAAGTGGGAAAATTTATTTTTTTTCCTCTGAAAACTAGTATTTATTACCATATTAAATACTCAAAACTCTGTAATAAAGAAAGATATGAATAAATTTAATATTATTCATTTTTTTATTACTTGTAGCCCTAACATTAAAAATACCTGCTAATACACTTGGATAAAGACATTTTTATTCCCATTCTACAGTTGGCCCACATTAATTTTTGGCCATTTTTTGAAAGAATGAGACTTCATCATTGCTTTTCATGTGTTCACACATATGTAGCCTTTAGGCATTCTCAGAGTTTCTTCTTGTTTTGTTGTAAAAGGAAAAGTCTTCTTATGGTCCCTTTTTTTGTTGTACCTTCTTAGGTTCTATTTTTAATCTATATATATATATATATATATATATATATATATACATATATATATATTATTGCTATGATAGAATTGAAATTACCAAATTTTAATAACCAAGCTCTTATCAGATTCTAGAACACAACTAAAGCACTGACTAAGAAAAAAGAAAGTCAATACTTCTTTCGCTAGAAATATATATATATATATATATATATATATATATATATATATATATAAAGGGTCTGGAATAGAGAAGAATGTGTAAATAGCTCAAATTTGTAGGGTTCTTAAATCTTAACATTCCATCTTCTGTCTTAAATTATGTTTGGTGACAAATAAGAATACCTATTTTAAAGTTATTTTATATTAAAAATAGTGCCATATACCAGACTATGCTTTTTGTAGTCAATTATTCCATATAAGTTAAGTTTTTACAGTACATAAAGTATTATGGTTGTTACTTTGAACCACACAAAAAAAAGTATGACAGACTTTTCAGCCTTTGGGAGCTTGATATTTCCTTAGAGAGAAATGATATACTCTATTCACAATAGAACAAGATATCCTTTTTATCGCTCTCTGAGATATACTTTATTTTAAAGGTGGTTCTTATTTTAAAAATTGCAAATTGTTAAAAAAAAATCCAGAGGCCATTATGTTGTTTTCTCCAACCTGGTAAATAATGTTTTCTTGCTTGAACTGTTACTTTGAAAAATTATTATTGTCTCAGAGTGAATTTTTAAAAATTTTATAACAATATATTATTTAAGTCAAGCATTTCTATTACTTAAGGTTTGAGTAGCAAAGAAAAAAAGTAGTAGCATACACAAGTTTAATGCATTGGTTCTTGGCCTTTTTTTATGACTTGAAACTCTTCAGCAGTTAGCTGAAGCCTTTGGATCCCTTTTCAGAATAATATTTTTAAATGCATTAAATAAAGCATATAATGGAATTATAAAAGAAGTGTAAGGGGGGAAAAGGGTTATTTTTAAAAGGGTTGGACTTGATTTATTAAGAGTGTGGTCACCAGGAATTTAATTTATTCCAAAGAGATTTATTTACAGTGTATTTACAAAATATAGAAGTGAAGTAAGAAAATCAGAGAGAGGATAAGGTAAGAAATCTAGCCTAAGCACTAAGTAATTTACTCCCAGACCTTAGCTTAACCCTGGCATGGAGAGTTTGCCCCTAGCTGGCCTCAGCAAAGCTGAGGACCTGAGGAAATCTCTCCTGAGGCTAGTCTCTTCAGAAAATATCTAGGAAAGAGTCAGCTCTTTTCACTCATCACATACCAGTAGAAGAGCCTCACTGGGAACAGGGTCTCAGGTCCAGTCAGCACATTCTTCACTAGCTTCCAATTTTTAGAATGAAGAACTGGCAGAAGAACTCCACTCAGGAGGTTGTCACTCCCTTTTAAAGACACTTTACTTTCTCTTGTGTCTACTTCCACTTTTTATATGGACAAATCATAGTCTAAAGCCTTTTCTTAGGACTGCCCAGGAGGCAGTCAGTTGATTCTGATTTGTCACCCACCACTGCACACGTCGGTCACAGACCTCCCACTCAATTGGGATGTCTACACTCTTGGTGATTAAATCTAAAAATGGGCAGAACTTCCTACTCAACTTTTAAGTAGGGTGTTTACACTTTTGGTGATTAAGTCTAAAAATAGGCAGGGGTTAATCTTCACAATCAGGAGAGAGTTAATTATTTTCATTTTCACAATCAGGGGAGAGTTAAATTTAATCTTCACAGAAGATAATATTGAAATTCAGTTTTTGATATATTAAAAATATTTACCGAGCTACCAAAATCTATGTATGATCCATTTGGGGGTCCATGGAGTTCAAATTAAGTACCCTTGCTCTAATGATACATAATCTAGTGTTGCTAATGTCTACCTCAGTTACTGCTCAGTAATAATAGAGCCAGAGGTTTGCTTCTTGTGCCAAAGGTGATATTGAAATATCTTGTATATAAAAAAGCAAGTAGTGTAAAGTGCTAAACTAATTCAGGATACCCAAATTCAGATCTTCCCACTTTCAAAATTTAATAGCAACAACCCCAGAAACTGAGCTTAAGCTTCCTTATCTATAAAAGGGGGGTTAATACTATCAATCACACCTAGTTCTGGTAGAGAAAGCACTTTGCAAATGTTAAGGAACAATATCAATGTACACTTAATTATTTATGTACAACTTTGTTGAAAAGAATTCTCAACAAGTTGTCCTCTCCACTGGACATACCTGAGAACCTCATTTTCTTCATCTGCTATATAAAATGTTTGGACTAAATCAGTTAACAAGCATTTATTTAAACACCTTTTATGTAACAAGCGCTATGGTAGGAACTGAAGTTACAAATATAAAATAAAATAATCTTTACCCTCAAAGAATTTATAATCTGTTTAGACAGATTCACATATATAAATACATAAAGCATATACAAAATACATACAAGGTAATTTTAGAGAGGACATACTAGCAGCTGATACAGGGAGTTTAGTCTACCCAAGCTGAAATTTGTAGGAGACTACTTCTGTAGGAAATTTTAAGAGTCAAGAGTAAAGTGTATTCTAGGGGGACAGCTTATGCAGAGTCACAAAGAGGGAAAAGAAGGTCAATTGAATGGGCTAGTGTCCATCAGGGAGCTTAATAAATGTGCCCATCAAGAAGCTTAATAAATAATAATCTGTTTTTTGTTTCATGGCTAACAGTAAGAGTCAAGGAAAGGAGGAGTACATAATCGCTAGTACAGTACTCCCCACTGATACTACCAATCCCTGGAGTTTAGAATCACATCATGAAGTTTATTATAGACCTGAAGAGGCTTAGGGTCTCTGAGGAATTGCTGGAAGGTCTGACTCTGAACTCTTTGTAATGATAACAACGATTAAAAGGAATTCATTTTAGCAGACAAAATCACTTAACATCTCAGGGCTTCAATTTCCTCATTTGTAAAATGAGAGAATTGAATTTTGTGGCCTCTGAGGTGCCTATCAGTTCTAAGTCTATGATCCTGTAATCTTATATCCCCTCTTATCTTTAGAATAAACTGCCCTTGCTGTTTTTTTTACTTATTTTTATTATTTTATATTTTTTTTGTTTTTGAAATTTTTATTTAATTAATAGATTTAAAATATTTTCCCATGGTTACAAAATTCCTGTTCTTTCCCTCCCCTACCCCCACCTCCCTCCCATAGCTAACACACAATTCCATTGGGTATTGCATGTGTCATTGATCAAGAACTTTTTCCATATTGTTGATATTTGCACTAGGGTGATCTTTTAGAATCTATATCCCCAGTCATATCCCCCTCAACCCATGTGATGAAGGAGTTGTTTTTCTTCTGTGTTTCTATTCCCACAATTCTTCCTCTGAAATGTGGAGAGTGTTCTTTCTCATAGATCTCTCAGAATTGTCCTGGATCATTGCATTGCTGCTAGTAAAGAAGTCCATTATGTTTAATTGTACCACAGTGTTATTAGTGTCTGTGTACAATGTTTTCCTGGTTCTGCTCCTCTCACTCTGCATCAATTCCTGGAGGTTGTTCCAGTTCCCATGGAATTCCTCCACTTTATTATTCCTTTGAGCACAATAGTATTCCATCACCAACATATACCACAATTTGTTCAGCCATTCTCCAATTGAAGGGCATCCCCTCATTTTCCAATTTTTTGCCACCACAAAGAGCACAACTATGAATATTTTGGTACAAGTCTTTTTCCTTATTATCTCTTTGGGGTATAAACGCAGCAGTGCTATGGCTGGATCAAAGGGCAGACAGTCTTTTAGTGCCCTTTGTGAATCTTAAAACTGCTCAGACTCTACTTTAGAAGATTTAGTTAAGCTATTCCCCATTTTCTACAATGGAGGTACTTAGTCAGGAATGTATTGAGAACTTTAAAATTACTCCACCCTGCTCAGACAGTGCCTTAGGGGAAGATAAAGTTGTAAAATTCCTGATTGAACAATGAAAAGTCCCCAACTCATACTTATAGTGAAGCAAAAACCCTAAGCTAGGTAGGTGGTCTATTTTAGATCTAATACAAAAAGGTGATAAGTACCTATAAAGGTTAAATTAATCACTAAAAGGTCAAGCAACTTACAAAGGGCAAGCTTAGCAAAGAGACGTGAAATATGCATAAGATATAATTTAATCAGAGAAGATGATAACAAAAGAAGATGTGAACTAAGAATGGACAGTCCTGGGGAAAAGCGTCTACTGTGATTGGTAGATGTGAAAATTTAGGGGAGGTGACATAAGAGAAAATTCTCTTTAAAAGGAGGTCAGGAGTTCAGAAGAGGCTCTCTGAACTTAGTTGGAGTTTGGAGTTAGTTTGGAGGAGCTGGGTCTCTGAACTGAGTTCAGGAATTGAGGATTTCAGTGAAGGACTGGAGTTTTGCTTTAGGATGATCTTGTGGTGAGTGATAAAAGACTGACTAGTCTCCCTTAAGGCTCATACCTAGGCCATTTGGCCTAGGCCCTTCCTACAATTTTCTCTTCTCTCTCTCTCTCTCTTCCCTTAATTCCTTCATTTGTATTAATTAAAATCTCCATAAAACCCAGCTGACTTGGGTATTTTCATATTTGGGAATTTTCCCATGGTGACCACTTATTTTTAATATAAATCAAGACATTAAAAATTATCTTTACAGTTTGGCCGAAACCTTTACATGTTTGGCAATTCCGTCTTGTAAAACCCACATTTTTGCAGTTACACCTTTGGGCATAGTTCCAAATTGCCATCCAGAATGGTTGTATCAATTCACAACTCCACCAGCAATGTATTAATGTCCCAATTTTGCCACATCCCCTCCAACATTTATTACTTTCCTTTGTTGTCATGTTAGCCAATCTGCTAGGTGTGAGGTGGTACCTCAGAGTTGTTTTGATTTGTATCTCTCTGATTATAAAAGATTTGGAACAGTTTTTATGTGTTTATTAATAGTTTTGATTTTGAAAAATCCTTTCTATTTTGTAATTGATGCTAAGTATCACTTCCAAGGCAGAAGAAAGGTAAGGGCTAGGCAGTGGGATTTAAGTGACTTACTCAGTTTTCACACATCTAGGAAGTATCTCAGGCCTGATTTGAACCCAGGACCTCCCATCTCTGGGCCTGATTCTATCCACAGAGCTGCCCCAGCCCTTGTTCCTTTAATTAGTCTTCTTATGGTATGTTTATAAGATCTTTCACTAGCCATTCTTCTCTGGATATTCTCCAGCTTTTCAATGTCCTTCCTCAAATGTATTACCCAGAATTGGACACAGTGCTCCAGCTGTGGTCTGGCCAGGGTAAAGTACAGCAAAACTAATGCTTCCATCATTCTGGATACTATACTCCTCAAAATGCAGCCTAAGATTCTACTAGGTTTTTTGGGTTGCATTATCATTCCATGGCAAGGTTTATTGGATAGAGACTGGACCTCAGATCTCATACTGAACTCATTATCTTTTATCCAAACCTTCCCATCTTCCCTGTTACTTCTGCTACCCTCCCAGTCATCTCTCTTACCCCGATCCCTACACCTCCTGCCATATCCATTGAGTTGCTAAGTCCTGTCATTTCTACCTTTTCAACATATCTCATGTGTTCTTCCTTCTCTCTTCTGACACTACTACTACCCTGGATCAATCCCTCTTTACCTCATGCCTGCACTATCGAAATAGTCTTTCCCACACCAGTTCATCTTCCATTCAACTTTCAGATTGATCTTTCTATAAGCGCAGGTGTGACTATGTCACCCCCTTACTCAATAAACTCCTTTTTACCTCCAGAATCAAATAATGTCCTCTCAGTCCTCAATCCTAGTGCCTTCCTTTGAAGATTATCTACAGTTTATCCTGTTTATGATTTCTTTGTGCATAGTCGTTTGCATGTTGTCCACCGTTCACCTCCCCATTAGACTGTGACTTTCTTGAGGGCAGGACCTGCTTGATTTCTTATTTTTCTTTGCATTCTCAGTCAGCATAGTGTCTAGCAGAGAAGGTACTTAATGGCTACTTGGTGTGGCAGGAATGGGTTCAGATTTCACCCTCTGACACTTGCCAGCTGGGCAATTTTGAGTAAGGCACTTAATATCATTGGGTTTGTTTCCTCATTGGCAGGCATAGGAGTTGGAATAATTGGCCTCCAAGGGGCCTTTCTAACTTGGAACTGTGATCCCATACCTCCTAATACAATTGAAGTCCAATAAAATCCTTAGATCTTTTGGAGATGAACTATCCAGCTATGTCTTCATCATCTTGAATTAATCAGGGTTATGTTTGTAAAAATAAATTCATTGAATTTGTGTAAGACTATATGTTTATCCTTTATTCAATTGTATCTTATTAGGTTCTAGTCTCTCAAGACCATTTTTGATTCTATCATGCTGCATATTAGTTATTAATTTATGCTTAGAGACATATTTAAATTTAGAAAGATACCAGCCATATCTTTATTCTGGTTCCAAATAAAAATGTTAAATTAGCACAAGGTAGTTAAATTAGCACAAGAGTAAATCCCAGGGACATTCCCCTAGAGCCCTTATAAGTTGACATTTAACCATTAGTGGCTATCCTTTTGGACTCACTACTTAGTCAGTCCTGAATCTACTTTATACACTTTTAATGAAAGTGAACAGCTATCTCAGTGGATAGAGCTCTGGGCCTGGAGTCAGGAAGACCTGAGTTCAAATATAGCCTCAGATACTTACTAGCTGTGTGACCCTGAGCGAGTCACTGACTTTTGTTTGCCATAATCCACTGAAGAAGGAAATGATAAACCACTCCAGTGTTTATTCCAAGAAAATCCCATGGATAGTGTGAACCATGTGGTCATGAAGAATCAGATATGACTGAACAGCCCACATCAATGGGAGAGTGTATTTGCCCTGATTTATGGCAACCTTAGATGACAGGCAAGTTTCATCTTCTCTTTAGTAGCCTGGTTGGAAAGGAGGATGTTTATCTGTAATAATAAAAAAGTCAGGTTTGGGGTGGAACAATGACAAACTCAATTTTGGACACATCCAACTTGAGAAACCATTGGAGAAAATCATTTGGAAATGCAAGCTTATAACTGGGTAAAAAGGTTAGAGCTACAGAAATTGATCTGAGAATCATCTCTACAAAGACAACTGAACTTATGGGAGTTGATGAGATCATCAAGTGAGAGAGTACAGAGGAAGAAGAGAGGAGAGCCCAGGATGTAGCCATGGGGCACCTACAGTTATTGGATATGGGTGGGAGGAAGAGATAGCAAAGAAACCTAAAGAGGAGTGATTGGTTAGGCTGGTAGGAAGAGAACCAAGAGAACTGTCATGAAACCCTAGATAGGAGAGAGTATCCAGAAGAGGGTGGAATAATAAGTAGTTTGTGGTAAAATTTCAGGTATTTTCTAATGTAATTTCTCAACCTGTGTTCCATACAGCTTCCAAAGTGATTTTTCTAAGGTACAATGCTGGTCTTGTTACTTCCCTGCTCAAAAAATTTCAATGGCTCCTGTTTACTATTAGAATGAAATATAGACTTCTCTATTTGACATTTAAAGTTCTTCATAGGCTGGCTCCATCCTTGTAATAAATGCTCTCCTTTACACGCTTTGTAGTCCAACTAGCTTTCTTGCTATATTGCTGCATGCCATTCCATCTTCCATCCCCATCCTTTTCTTTTCATAGCTGCCCTCTCCCATACCTAGACTACTTTATTGCCTTTTCTCTGCCTCTCCAAACCCTAGTTTCCTTCAGAGTTCAAGAACTCTTTTCTAAATGAAGTCTTTCTTGATTTCCTCCAACTGCTGTGCCTCCCCTTAGTTCTCCTCCAAAAAAAAAAATTCACTTGTGCTTATTGTATGTATAGATATATGTGCATGTGTATATATAAACATAGGTGTTCACTCCCCTGATAAATTCTTTACAGCAGAGATTATTTCATTTTTTGTATTTTTAGTCTTTTAAACACAATTTTGACACTTTTTTTTTAAACCCTTACCTTCCATCTTAGAATCAATACTGTGTATTGTTTCCAAGGCAGAAGAGCAGTGTAATGTTGTGGAGGAGAAAAAATGGGAAAAGTGCAGCAGAGCTAGAGAAGCTAAGACTGCTGAACTGTCAATCAAGGAGGACATTCTAATTGGAATGGCGACCAGGAAGGGCCTTTAAAAAGAAACAGACAAGCTGAAAAACTTGGTCTCTTACCCTTGGCACAGAAAGGAGGAAGGACAGAAAAGTCCTGCTCTCTGGTTTCTCCCTGACTGAATCTTCAAACCTGTTGGCCATTTCCCCAAATATGAACTCTATTCCACCATCCTCCAGCTTAGAAATTGTTTTAAGATTAGGGAAACCCCAAACCCTCTCTCCCCTCAACTTCTTACCTTTCCCCTTCTCCCAAATAAATCTCTTAAATCTCTTACTTAAACTTAGAAAAGAGAGAGTGCTTTGTTTGATATACCAAGATACTCATTTTGAGCTGACTTCAGTGCTACCAACAGGAGAATCAACTTGGGGCGGGGGGGGGGGGGGGGGGGAGGAGGAAGGAGGGTGGAGATTGGAAAATCTGATCTTGAAATTATCATATTCCTCTTAAAATAATCCCCTAATACAATTTGGCACCCTGAACAAACTATATCCACATCCTATAAGGGCTAGGCAATGGAGAGGTTAAGTTACTTGCCCAAGGTCACACAGCTAGGAAGTGTCTTGAGGCCAGATTTGAACCTAGGACCTCCCCTCCCTAGGCCTGGGACTCAATCCACTGAGCCTTCCAGCACCCCTTTTGGCACTTTAATCAGACCTGTGATTGAATCAGTATAAGGAACTCCTACTGAGGAAGTCATCTCTAACAATGAAAATCAGCCTTTGCAGTCTAGTATTTGAAAAGTTGAAGCCTGGTAAACCAACAGAGGTTAGATGAATTGCCCAGGGTCACACATGCAATAAGTGTCAGAAGCAGGACTTGAATCTAGGGCTTCTTAATTCTGAGTTCAGCCAACATAAAGCACTGCCTCTCATCTGTCACAAAGAAGGCACTTGATTAATGCTTATTGATTTACTGATTAATGGGTGGGATAAGAAGTTGAAAATAATTGTCTGAGTACTAGGCCTATATAGGCAGAAGCACTAGAGTAGTAGTCCTGGTTTGGATGATCCCTTAACTATTTTTCTTCTCTTCAGTTTGCTCATCTGTAAAATTGAACATGATGCTTAGCTCACTGAAGTGTCAAGATGAGACAGTTAGTTAATTAGTTGATATGTCTAACGTACTATGCAATAAGATAATTACTATTTAATTATGTTCCTTCATGAACCATCGAGCTTCATATTGCAGGTCTCTGTAGTAGCCACGCAAATCTCATAATGAAGATTCAGCTCCCTTTGTGACTAATTTTCTACTAATTTAAAGGATTCTGAAATTTAAAATCAGCTTAGGGAGAGGAATAAATGATGAGAGAATTATTTGTAATGTTAAAAAGATTGTCTCTTTCACATAGGAAATTTTAAATTATAAGTTTTAAGGTTTATGCTTTAGAGAATATAAAAAATAAAAGCTGTTTCAGTATCCCTGTTAAAGGGAAACTTCAACTTGTAGAATATTCTTTCATTTTAATTTTATTTGTATTTAGCAAAGCTTAAACATCTGTGTCCAAAATTATGTGGTAATTTGGAATATATTATCATAGAATCTTGGAGATTAATGATGTGACCTGGAAACCAATATTAAGATAAGTTTTTTGTTCCAGTTAGAGAAGTTTAACATATGTATAAAATACTTTGACTATGGAATTTGAGATTTAAACAGTATCCTTGGTCATTGAGAGTTATCTCTGAACTTGGTATTTGACATAGGATTCATCATTATTTAGCATGCAAATCTATTCTCAAAAAATAATTTTTATTGAAAATATTAAAAGAATATAAACAGAATTCAAGAGGGAAACTCATTATTGGCTGTATAAGAATTATTGGCTTATTAAACTACCTTAAGAAACTAATAGTAGCTTATTGATTTGATCTCTTCTATATCTCTATGCACATAGTTTTTTAGGCTACTGCTTTTTGTAATCATAGTAAATGTATATTCTATTCTTCTAGTTCTGTTTTCTTCCTTTTTGCATAATTTCATATGTCTTTCCATATTTCTTTATATTCTCCAAGCTTGTCACTTTGAATGGTGCAGTAATATTCCATCACACTGCTGTGCCACAGTTTGTTCAGCCACCCAAAACCATTTTCTACTAGGACTATGTAATACCTGTTTACTTCTTCAGCTGCGGGTGGACCACTTGTTTTGCTAGTCTTCAGCATTGGGAGGCATGTCAAATACACAGAAGCCGGAGTCATCTTGGCCAGATGGTGTTTGATACAGATGGATGGTTAGTTGTCATGCAGATCTTCTAGTTGGTAACTTGTTGCTGCCATCTGACTCAAAGAATCATTCACACACCCTGGCTGTCAAAAGCATCTTCTCTTCTGTCTGTTTTAGCTGTCATGTCTGTGCTCTGTACAGAAGTGTTGACAAGACATTGCTGTTGTACATTTTCAATTTGGTTTAGTGATTTTTCTGCTTCATGGGGTCTTTGATAGTTGCTGGAGTATACTTACTCTGGGAATGCATTTTTAAAAATATGTACCGACAGTGCAACAATTATTTGACCTGTGTAACATTTTCCAGATTTTTTTTAAATCCATTCTATAGACATACTCTATAAATGACAACTGTTATTGTTTTCCTATAGATCATTTCTGTTTCATTGTTTCCAAATGCAGGAGGAGAGCTAAATTCAAGAGATAATTTTCCACTTAGATATATATATATATATTTTGGCCTCTCCCCATTTAAAATTTATGTCATCATTACCTTGCTTTTTTTTTTCCTGACTCTTCCTCCTCCTTTGGAATCTGTTTATTTTAGTAGACAGCATAAGCATTTTGTCTTCTTCCTCGGAATACTTAATCTTGTTTATACATCAGTCCTTTTCTCCTCAGACTTAATCTTCATTCACTTAACACCTTGTGACCTGACCTTTTTTTGCCTTCTCTTAGTAAATGGACAAAAAAAAAATACTTTTTACTTTTTTCCTCAAGTCTCTTTTGAAAATCTCTTTCATTGGCATATTCAGGCTTTATCTGTTATAGTCCCAGTACCTTTACATTTTAAAAAGGTAGCAAGAGGGGTAATATTCCAAATTTTATATATGATTATTCAGGCCACCAAAACAAAGTAGTAAAATTCTTCAACTTGTAGTAGTCACTGATCCCTTTAGCATTCCTCATTAATGCATCATTCCTAAGCATGTTTTATGTCAAAGACTAAAAAACTAAAAATTATTTGACAAATGCTATTTTCTGTTTTATTAATGAAGGAAAATTAATGTTAATGTTGATCATTTCTATTTTCATAGACTAATGTTGGCAGGGAAGTTTAAATAAAGTGTAGTAGATTTATATTTGGCCAAGATTTGAAAAATTTTAACTCTTGTTCTGGCCTCATTATTAACTGAACCAAAAGATCTTTTAACAGTTTACTCAACCACTCTAAACAATAGGAATCATTCAACAAAAAAAGCATTTATTAAGTGACTTCTGTGTGCCAGAAACTACATTAAGATGCTAGGGGTACAAATACGAAGAATGAAATAATTCATACTCTCTAAAAGTAAAAAAGAAAGGATTTAGAGTCATATATATAGGCCTCTGGGGGTGCTTTAGACTAGTCTCTTTACCTCAGCAAAGAAATTGAGACCTTGATAGTAGTAAGTAGCTGGTCTAGGATTTTAATCCAGGTTCTCTTTCTTAAAATGAAACCTCTCTATTTTAAACCTTACTGATAGCTTATCTTGTCATTGTACATATTTTCTTATCCTTTTAAAAGATAACTGCTTAGTTTCAAACTCCTTTAAGAAAGTGTCATTCCATGTGGAACCTACTATTCTTTAAGCAGCAATAGATGTTGAGAATACAAGCTACTGATTTCCCAGATGGCAGTGTCCCCACATAACCCCAGTGCACTCACAACTTTGTAACCATCAGGTTTCTTCCTCTACTTCATAATTTCAGAATGTACCCCTGTTCTGATATCCACTGTGATATGAATCCAGATATCATTAGTTTGGCCATGAGTTTGACTAGGTCATTTCTAAGATTTAGACTTGGAAAATATAAGCTATAAGAACAAACCAAATGGTCTCATGAGTTTTATTCCAGTACTCACCAGACTGAAAACTGAATGTTTTCTTGCCCTTTTATGCATCTAGCAAATATTTACTCAGTGCCCTCTATGTGTAAGGCACTGTGCTAAGCCCTTTGAAGAAAATGTCACAATCTAGGATTAGATTCCAAAGTACTATATCGCCATGTATAAATAATCTCAGGCTAGTGTATCTCTGAGACTATTAAAAGTTTCATTCAGGTTAGAACTTCATTAGAAGTTTCAGTTGATATTGGGCAAAAGTTCATATTCACAAGGGTGGCAGTAATTCCTTCATAGTGTCATAGAAAGGATTGCAGTATCCTGTCTGTTCAGCCAGCCTTCAATATGGAAGCCAAGCAGTCATTGACAGCCCATGTGACCACTTGAACCCTACATCACTAATTCTCATCACTATCAGTTTGTTCACTTTCACCATCTTACTTATGTTCACAGAAAAAAGATTTCTTCTTCTAGAATTATATTATTTTCATCTAATAGTGTGTTTTCTTAGCACCAGTCAACATAGTTAGTTTGGGTTTGCCTGTATTCTCAGATTTTTGTCCAAAATTAGTAGCTCTGATGCAGTACTCAATATTTTCAAATATTGAGTTAAGATTTCAGTACCTACCTTGCCATAAAGCAATAACTACATTTTGTTCAATATTCCATTGCCATTAAAAGGATTAACTAAAGTAAAAATACAGGGGAAGAATATGAAACTATCATGAATGACAAAATAAGTAGAGACTAGCAATGACTCATGACTTTACCTTAAATTAAAACTTCAATTCCTTCAGGAAAATGTCTGTTTAGAAATCAATTTTTACTTTGTTAAATTGCTTTTTCTTAACTCTTCAATTGTGACCCTTCTATTTTGTAACTTTGCTCAGTATTTTTATTCCTTTTCTGTAAAAGTAAATAAAGTTATCAGTGCTTTTGTTAAAATATTATTTTTAATTAACTGTTATATTAAGGAACACTATAAGAATTTTTAAAAATTACTTCTAATTTGGTAGCTCATGACTTTATGTAGAAGGGAAGTTAGTTTATCAATAGACTGACCAGGAGAACGTAAAAGCATGGTACAGTTATTAGAAAGCTTGTGGGATTTGAAGTTAGAGGACTACAGTTCAAATTCCGGTTCTGTAATCTTAAAGGAGCATAACTTCTCTGGGACTCTACATTTCTCACCTCCAAATTTAAGGGATTAGACTAAAAGATCTCAAAGGCCCTTCATGATGTAAATTAAGGAAAATAGATTTAGAACTAGATGGGATAAACTGGAGATTATCTAGTCCAAATCTCTTAATTTTACAGATTAAGGACCAGAGAGACAAAGGACTTGACTCAACTCACACAAATTGCCAAGCAGGATGTGAATGCAGATCTGATTGCCAAGTCTGGTCCCACATTCTTTCCTTCACTCTATGCCCCTTCTCTAAGAACCATTAGCCAAATTTGGCAATCAATCAACCAACATTTCTCTTTTCTACTAACCTTTGGTAGAATAATTCTCTTGTTTTCTCCAAATTACTTTGTATCTATTTTATATTTCATTATATATATATATATGTGTGTGTGTGTGTGTGTGTGTGTATATATAGTTACCCCACAAAAGAACATAAGCTTTATGAAAAACAAGGACTACATCATTTTTGTCACATCCACAGTGCCTGGCACACTGCCTGGCAAATAGAAGGTGCTTGAGAAATACTTGATGAGTGAATGAATAAATGAAGAATAAATGAATGAAAATCTAAATCAAGGGTATCTAAATCAAGGATCCTGATCCCATGAAATTGTTTTGTTTTATTTTGGTTTTGAGGGGTGGATCATAGTAACTCAAAAAGTATCTACTAAGGAAGAGAAGGGTTGCAATATGATTTGGTGAAGATTGTTGCCACATTAAACTTGGATCCTATCACTAAGGAATGAATCCAGGTATTTCCAACTGTTCAATACCAACTTTAAAGAAGCAAGGAAATTACTTTGAACACATCTTGACTAAACTTATATTTGAAATATTCTAATTCTTTTAAATGTGGGTGACTTTACAATAAATTAGTCATAGTTGTGGGTGATTATTTTAGAGATATACCTCAGGGACCAAGTGCTAGCTAGATATACTAAATAAAATTCTAAGAAAATAAAAATTCAAGTAGGTAGACCATATCCAATTAAAATTATTTGAGTGGAGCTAGTCCATTATATGTTTTATTTAGCTGTCAGTAAGTATCAGGCTAACTTTTTTTTTATGTCAGCAGACTGAAAACTATGAACAGAGAATACGTGAACAACAGGAACAGCTGTCACTTCAACAAAGTATTATTGACAAGCTAAAATCACAGTTACTTCTTGTGAATTCCAGCAGAGGTATGTCAGTGTTAATTGTTTTTTTTCTTTCTTTAGCTCCATAGAGGAAAGAAAGGTGGAAGTTTTGATTCTTTCTCCCAGTTTACTACAAAGTTCTTATATTTTGTTGACTGTGGTACAAAATCTTTATGTTTTTATTACTGACATTTAAGAAAGGAGCCCTTGAAGCCCTGATGAGAGGATATGACTTCTCTAAAGAGTAACTTTACCTTTGTGCTTTCTTAGTACTCTGGAATTTTAAATGTATATAAATACATACATACATTGTATGAATGTGTACATATAGATTTAAATCTGGTATACATATATATCATATTTTCAATATTAGGAAAACTATCAGCATAATTGATCATATCAATAACAAAACCTACATATATACCACATTCACTGTCTCTTTCATATTTTGAAACTCTGATCTCTTCTTGGTTCTCCTCTTACTGGTCTAACTGCTTTTCCCAGGCTTCTTTGGTTAATCATCATCCATGTTCCATAGTTGCCCTTTTCTTTCTCTACCTACCCTTTTGATGTTATCATAAGCTTCCATAGCTTACACATCTCTATACAAACAAATCCAATGGGTGTGTGTGAGAGAGAGAGTGAGAGTGTGTGTGTGTTTGTATACTATGTATATATAATGTATATGTTTATACAGATTCATATGTGCACATGTAAATAGATATATGAGTGCATATATATAAATATATATATAAAGACACATATATATGCATGAAGATACAAATCTTTGCTACTGTCTTTCTAAATGAAGTGAAAGTAGATTGTTATCCATAACATATGTGTATAATTTTAATATACATTTTATACATATGTATGTACATTAAATATAATCTATATTAAATGTGTGTATGCATATAGATGTGTATATATAGCTTGGCATTTAAAGTCTTTTACATCTTACCCCAGCCTAATATCAGATTTATTTCATATCATACCAGACAGATGGGCCTCTTGCTGTTCCCCAAACTCTTGTCTCTCAGCTTTAGCCCAGGAAGTCCATTTTACCCAGAAATCATCCCCTCTTCACCTTCTTCTTATCTAATCTTTAACTTCATTCAAGACTCAACTCAGCAGTCATTTCTCATGGGGAACCTTTTCTCATCCTCCTTGTAGTTAGTGGTCTCTCTCATTAAATTATCTTGCCTTTACTAGTATGTGTACATATTGTACTACTCTACTTTCTTCACTTCCCCTACAGTTTGTTTCTTGAGAGCATAGGCTAGATGTTATTTTGTCTTTGTGTTGCTAGCACCTAGCATAAGATTTTACACATAGAAGACAATAAGGTGATAAACACATGCGTGTTGGATTGGATTGACTATTTAACTTGGGTCTATGAGTGGCTAAATTGTTTTCTTAACATTTTCTGTAAAAATAAGAATGCTTCAATGTAACTTATAAAAATAATTTTTATAGATAATTTCTTGTCATTTTAAAGCATGAATCTATTCTAGTCACAATTATTTTGATTTTTTTGGTTTCTAGATTTCATTCAGACTTTCATAGGGTAGTAAAATCATAGTTTTATGCTAACACCTGAGAGGCTATTTTTGTTTTTCAGATAATCTCCATGGCTATGTACCTATGTTGGAAGAGAGTGAAAAAAGGAAAACTGACAAGCCTCTTAATGTAACTTTTGATCAACCCTATGACAAAGTGAAATCAGGAATACCAAGAGAAAAACATTCAAAGGTAGTCTTCCCTGACTTCATGTGGAATTCTAGGATTATGCCCTAATAGGAATATAAGAAGAAAAATCAAATTTGAGTCTTCTGAGTGGTTCACTGTTAAAAACAAAAAAATTATTTAACAACAAAAAAACTCTTATGCCATGATTTAGAATTTCCTTCAGTCTCAAATTACTTTATCAAAAGCCAAAATTCAAGTATAGCTGTATAAGTATAAATCAGTGTATTTTCCATGTTCCACCACCAAGAATATTTAATAGAAGATCCATGTATATATTTACATCTTATTTGTATGTTTTTATGTAGACTACATTCTGTTTTCCTGAAGCTTTCAAATTAAATTATTGCTAAGGCTGGCATTTCATATCCTCCAAACTGTCCTCTTCACTCATTTCTGGGGGGGTGGAGGGGGAATATGTTAAAAGCTACATCAGAGAAGGTATCAAGGTAGGAATGATATTAAGTAACAATATTAGTAGTAAGTAACAGACACAAGAATGTTTGCTATGTTCCAAATGGTTATTAGGCTATTAACCAAAAAAATTGTTCTAGTTGTTTTTTTTTTTCCTACAAGTGCTTTTACTTTTTTATTTTTAGTTATTTTATTTCAGTGAGGTAAATTATTTATAGTCATAGAGAACCCAAACTTTAATGGCCTTTTTTTTAATATATTTTCAAGTCCCCCATATTAAACAATTTGAAAATTGACAGTCAATTTTTAAAGGTTTCATTTTCAATTAGTTGCTAATTATAATTACAGTATTATCCCATATTCCAATTTTCTTCTAATAGAGCCAAAAGTAGGCTTTTTTTTTTTTCGAGGGGAGTAGAAAGGTAATACCGATTGAACTGGATTCTATCTATCCAGTTCAAAAGATCTTCTTGTACAGGTTTGGGGAGAAACTTTCCTTAAGCTTGGTCAGAAGATAAGAAAAGGATCAAATGAACTGAAGGTGATCCAAACTAAAAGAATTAGTACCAATACCATCACTTTAGACATGAATCTTTGTGCTATTGCCCTTCTAAATGAAGTGAAAGTAAATGCACTATCCTTAATTTTTGTCTAAATCCCCTTTTTCACTTAGTAGAGACAGTGGGAGAATTTGGAGAGATGAAAGAACACTATGACTAATAATTATTAGAAGAATTACAAAATCTATTTCTTTTGTTATTTGAAAATTTTTATTTAATTAATTGATTTAGAATATTTTTCCATGGTTACACGACTCATGTTCTTTCCCTCCCCTGCTCCCACCCCACTTCTGTGGTTAACAAGCAGTTCCACTGGGTTTTACATGTGTCATTGATCAAGACCTCCCAATCATATCCCCATCGACCCTGTGATCAAGCAGTTGTTTTTCTTCTGTGTTTCTGCTCCCACAGTTCTTCCTATAGATTTGGATAGTGTTCGTTCTCATAAGTCCCTCAGAATTGTCCTGGATTATTGCATTGCTGTTAGTAGAGAAGTCCATTACATTCAATTGTGCCACAATGTATCAGTCTATGTGTACACTAATTCTCCTGGTTCTGCTTCTTTCACTCTACATCAATTCCTGGAGGTCTTTCCAGTTCACATGGAATTCCTCCAGTTCATTTTTCCTTTTAGCATAATAGTATTCCATCACCAACAGATACCACAATTTGTTCAACCATTCCCCAATCACAAAATTTATTTCTATGAATTTATAAGAACCCTTTTACTTAATACTTTAAACTGTAAAAACAGAGCCTAAATAGAAAGAAATCATTAAGGAATAAATGTTGTTTTAGATAACTGAATACTGAGTTTTTCATTAATTCTATAATACTTTTGTGATCAAGGCCTTCTACATAAGAGATATTGACATTTAAAGATGGACCCCCAAATTCAAGTTTTAATAAACTACAAAAGTTTGTAATCTTTAAAAACTCAATTCCTGTATTTATTCAATTTGAACCATGAATACAGTAGTCTTCATTTCTGTGAACTAAGTAAATTATATCCATAAGTGTTAATTTGAAAATGGTTTTATCAGATTAGTGATAAATACTAATTACCTTATAGAAACCCAATTTGAAGCTTTAAATTTTTCTGTACACATTTATAACTTTTATATAAGAGAAAATTTAAGATGAAAGAACTCCTTGGTATGCTTAATTTTATAGTTTCCCCCCCCTGATAAGGCATCCACTGCAAACCCTGACCCCCCTACAGTTTCCATTAATAATTATTGTTCAGGTGTTCTCAGTCTTGCCTGGCTCTTTGTGACACCATTTGGAGTTTTCTTTGGCTGTTATTTCTCGAGTGGTTTGTTATTTCCTTTCAGATCATTTATAGATCAGGATACTGAGGCAAAATAGGGTTAAGTGACTTGCCTATGTCACACAGTTAGTAAATGTCCAAGGTGAAATTTGAACTCAGGAAGATAAGATTTCCTGACTAAGCCACAGCACTCTATACACTGCTCCATCTAGCTACCCTTCCATAAATACTAATAGTGATATAGCTCTTTAAGATTTGCAGAGTACTTTATATATATGCTTTCATTTGATTCCCACAATTCTATAAGATAGATGTTATTATTTCCATATTATAAATGAGGAAACTGAAACAGAGTTTAAATGGCTTGTTCACAGACACACAGTTTTTAGGTGTCTGAAACAAAATTTAGGTCCTGACTCTAGACCCAGTGCTCCATCCACTGTACCATTTAACTACTGTAAATAAAGTGCAAGTAATTAAATACTAGTAATCAAAGCAGTGCAAAATGATGAGAAGACAAAAGAATATTATTACTTCTGCACTCAAGAGGATTTGGGTTCCAATTCTGTGTGACCATGGATATAATCTAATTTTTCAATATCTCAGTTTCATTTGTAAAATCAGGGGGTTGGACTACATAGGTCCTGAAGTACCTTTCAGCTCTTTATTCATTCATTTTTCATAAAGGGGAATTCAACAACATTGATTCTTTCATAATGGAATTCTTTGTGACTGGCATACTGCCTAATATATTATAAAGCCCATGATGATGCATATAGAATAGCATTTTTATAAACTTATTCTCTGAGGAAATAATTGGGGGAAGGAGGGTAATTACATATAGAGACAGAATGCTGTCCCTGTAACAGCTAGGTAGTACAATGAATAGAACTCTAGGCCTGAAGTCAGGAAGGCTTGAGTTCAAATCTAGCCTCAGATACTCACTAAGCTTTGTGGCCCTGGGCCAGACACTTAACTTCTGTTTGATTTAATCCTCAGAAGAAGGAAATGTCAAATCACTCTAGTATCTTTGCCAAGGAAACTCCAAATGGAGTCACAAAGAGTCATATAACTGAACAACCACGAAACTGTTCCAGTATTATTTGAATAATTATAAATGCTGTTATTTAGTAGTAGTAGTAGGCAAAATTCTTTTTCCCTCTTTAGTTGTAGCACCTCTTTGAAGATAATAGAAACTCCTCAGGTAAGGGGGAAATTTTCAGGCAGCTTGAGGTGTATAGGAGCATTTGAGAAAATAAGAAACTGGCTTAGAATCAAAGTTCATTCAAGTAAGCTAGGATAAATGTTCTATGTTATCTTCACTAGTTCAACTAAGTTTAAAAAAACAAGTTTGTATGGGGACAGCTGGGTAGCTCAGTGGATTGAGAGAGAGCCAGGCCTAGAGACAAGAGGTCCTAGGTTCAAATTTGGTCTCAGATACTTCCCAGCTGTGTGACCCTGGGCAAGTCACTTGACGCCCATTGCTTAGCCCTTACTGCTCTTCTGCCTTGGAACCAATATACAGTATTGATTCCAAGACGGAAGGGTAAGGGTTTTTATTTTTTTTTAAGTTTGCATAATTTTTAGGTTATCAATGCAAATTTTGTGGTTTATTTTTCCCTAAGAGTAAGTATTTAAAAAGGATGCATATTTGTTATAGAAGTCTTCTGTTCTATACACTTGAATACTGTTTTTTATATGTTAGCTTAACAATATTTTCTTTTAACTTTGTATACAAGATTAATGCCAGCATGCCTACTGAAAATAACACTGTGGAAGCAGTACAAGAAGACCAGGGTTTCATACCCAAAGCACCCCAGGGCATAAAACTTCTGGGTAGATAGGAAGTCAGGGGCTTTGGAAATAAGCCAAGAACACCCCAGAATGCAAGGTCTCTGGGTAGCCATTAACTTAGAAGCAGCTTTTCCTCTTAGCATGAACTCAACCCATTTTTCTCCCAAGTTATCAGATGTCCTGCCAGGAAAACACTGGCACAAGAATTTCATTAGGAACCTAACTAGGGAGTCACCTACTGAATTACTGAACACAGGTAATCACACATTGACATATTGATCCATTACATATAGAAAACTCCTATCTGAAATCACTGATGTAACCTATGTTCATTATTCTTATCTTGTGAACCTATCATTGTTTCTGTATGAAGATTACCTAATCTCTTTACCCCATAAATTGTAGACCCCAACCCAATAAACTTTGCCACCACTCTAAGAAGCTGTCTGCATAGTTCTTAGTTGGCACAGGCCCTTCTGTAAGCCTGTTTGATGACCCACAAAGCTGTTTCCAGAGTCAGACTCTGTCATAACACTAAGTAAGGGATAATTAGATTATAGGTAATATATTTCCAAATTAATATTATTCTATAAATTATAACTATAAGGAGTGATCAATAAGAAAATAGTATTTAGCTTAGAAAAAGACACAGGTTTCCCAATGTATCCAACATTCCCAGCCATCTTCATTAATTGGAAAAAGGTATACATGATATGCCAAGTAATCTTTGTGTAAAGTATTAGTAGCTCAAACCTCCTTCCCAACCCAACCTTTTATCAGCCACTAACAAAAAGCAAGACATTTCATATTATCACTCTTTCTCCTGTACCCTCCACCAATAATAATGAGATACTAAATACCCAAAAGACAAGGTGGAAAAAGAAACAGTCCCATTTGGCTGGATCATCTGTAAACTGGATCTTAAGACATGTACATAACAAAGTATTAGATTAACTTGAGAGAGAGATCTTTCCATCAAAGAATTGGAGTTCAATTAGCATGTGAAAAGAATTATTTTGATCCGCTAGAGGAAGGAGTACACTGGCCTTCATAACTTTGCCCTTATGGGGAGAAGGAATAGGTGAGGACTAAAACCATCATGGACTAGGGATTCTTGAGATTGGTTGGAGAAGAAATCCTAAAAAATAAGAAATGGAGAGAATAAAACATTGAACAATGAGAATTCCTTTCAGAAATGTTTCCTTTGGAAAGCCAAGATTTCTATGTATTCCACCTGCTCCCATAATAAACTATACCATGAACAAGTACGAAATAAGGTATTCCTTACCTTTTTAAATAAAATTTGAAATTTTTCCCTATCACAGGTAAAAACAATTTTAAGCATCTTTTAAAGTTTTGAGTTCCAAATTCCCTCCCTTCTCAACCTCCTGCCTCCCTCCCTCCCTCCTTGAGATACTTACCTTACTCTTAAGCCTACTGAAGTAGTGATAAAGTCAATAGTCTAAAACACATTGCTTTCACTATCTCATTCAAGTTTGGATATATTTTCCTTAATTAATCTGCAATTTTAGAAAGTCTTTGTGAGGAGACAGGATTTGAGGAAGAGGTGGTTTGCTAAGACTAGTGAAAAGGCTAAAGTGGAAGAATGACTGGTTTACTTTTCATATAGGTTAGGATTATTGGATGAGAAGAAACAAATCCTCTCTGGGAAGTATCATCTACTCTCTTTTTGTGGGATTTCCTTTCCAAATGATCAGTATTTTAGAAACAGTTTTAGAAATGTAAACTCTTTATGTGTCAAAGCTGAGCAATGTCAGCGGTCATCAGAAAAAATGAATGTAGGAACTTAATAAATAATTATTAATAATGATAAAGTGATCTAGATTGTGCCCCCATATTTCATCTCATCTAAGTGATGTATCTGTTAAATAAAGTAGACATATTTATGATGTGGATGTAATTATGTTTGCAGTTTTGCAGTAATACTTTAAAATATGTATATATATCCAAAATTGTATTGTAGAATTCACTTTTTTAAAAAAGTAATTTTTTTTGCCTGTCCCATATAAATAACTACAGTGATTAATTAAAATTAATTAAAAGAATTCTAACAATTCCCTGTAATAGTAAAATGCAGCCATTTATACTAACTCTGGTTTATATGTTTAGAGCTAACTAAAATATATGGTCATCTATAACTTCATATGTCCCGTTTTATGTTTATAGAGGATATTTCTAAATATATTTGTATCTTATTGTATTACAGATTATATAATATATTGTATTACTCTCCTAGGTTTAGTAAGCTTTTTTAAAGAACATAATAACAACAGGGAGCAGCTGAGTAGCTCAGTGGATTGAGAGCCAGACCTAGAGATGGGAGGTCCTTGGTTCAAATCTGGCCTCAGACAGTTCCCACCTGTGTGACCCTGGGCAAGTCACTTAACCCCCATTGTCTAGCCCTTACCACTCTTCTGCTTTAGAACCAATAAGACAGAAGGTAAGGGTTTAAAAAAAAAAAGAATACAGTAACAACTAGAATGATATTTTAAGCTTTGCAAATTTTGCAAATATTGTCTCATTTGATCCTCACAACAATCCTAGGTGAGTTAAACCACTAGAAAGTGCTGGAGGCCGGATTTAAACCTGTTCCCTTCTGATTCCATTGTTACCACCTAGCTGATTTGTGACCCAACAACTCCCTTTCTAATCCATTCTCTATTGCTATGAAAAGGGCACATAAATCCAATAGTAAAAACATTTAATTAAGACACAAAACAAGGAAAGGGAATCAAGTGGTAAATAATTCCCCATACTCAAATATAAATGGACGCCATTTGCTAGATAGAGCTCTGCAGAACAATGAAAACTACTTCCTCCTTTGATCTTGGAGTCAGAGGATGCAACTACAACTCCATTCCATGTTCCCCTTCTATTTCTTTCTCAGATCACCTTTCTGGCTCTTGTCTTTAGGAGTCAAAGTCCCCCCCTACAGTTCTAGAAGCCCTGCTTTAAATCTCCTGCTTTGTAGAGTACCCTCCATCTATTGGCATCATGACACTAGGGCTGGACAGAGTTTTCTGAGAGATGTGGTCCAGATAAAATGTCCCAGTATTATAATAAAAGTGGAACTGTCAGTAAGAAACCTCAGAAATAGAGCCCACTACCATGACACCTGGAGCTTCATCCTGTTAGAGTTGGATCTGTTATTGTTACTTCTGACCTTGCCCCATATCTTAGGTTAAATTTGTTGCTTTGATTCTAGCAGTTCCCTTTATTCTGTAGTGCAGTAGATAGAGTGTGGAATTTGGGCTTCAAATTTGAGTTCAAATCCTCCTTCAGTTACTAGGACAGACACAAGACTATTCACTTAACTTCTATCCCTGATTTCCTCTTATCTAAAATGGGGGTGATAATAGCTTCTTCCCAGTGTGGTTTTGAGGATCAAATGAGAGAAAATATATGTAAAAACATTTTGTAAACCTGAAAACAGTTTATAAATGTTAACTATTACATCACAGATAGAACCTTATCCTTTACCAAAATTCTTTCAAATTAATATTTTGTGGGGGAGCTAGGTGGCTAAGTGGATTGAGAGCCAGGTATAGAGAAGGGTGGTCCTGGGTTCAAATTTGGCCTCAGACATTTCCTAGTTGTTTGATCCTGGACAAGTCACTTAACCCCCATTGCGTAACCCTTACTGCTTTTCTGCCTTAGAACCAATACACAGAAAGGTTTAAAAAAAAAAAAGAGTATCTTTGGACTTTAAGGGAACCAGGCAAATAAATGGCTAATTTACAACAAGAGTCTCTCAGTCAAAGTTTTATCAAACTGGGTGGTAGCCCAAGGCTCCAAAAAATGGTGTATCTTAAATGGTCTTTCTTGGTTTACTTTTACCCAAAATGCCTGAAATCTTAGAGTTTAAACTCAACTGAGAGCAGAGACTGTATAATCTAAATTTCATATGCCAGTTCAATCTCTGCAAACAGCAAGCTCTCAATAGGGGGTATCCCAAAAGACTTAGTGAAGTTTTAAGCATCATTAGCTTTTAACTGCACTAAGAATATTAGGACACCTTGTCTTTGAATGAATACATAATTCCTAGGGATAACTCTGCCCATGGGAACTGACAGATAACTCACGATTTAGTGTGCCCCAACCCATTTTTTTTAAACCTTTACCATTTTTTTTTCTGGCTTAGAATTGATAGTAACTCAGCAGAAGAGAGGTAAGGGCCAGGCAATTAGGTTTAAGTACTTGCCCAGGGTCAGACAGATAGGAAGGTTCTGAGGTCACATTTAAACCCAGGACCTCCTGTCTCTTGTCCTAGCTCTCTATCTACTGGGCCACCTAGCTGTTCCACTCCAACCCTGCTTTCAAGAAGAATTGAATAGGCATTTTTGCCAACAGCCTCGTCTCTACTAATAGACTTTGTGATTTTGCCAAGTCACTTGAATCCATAAGCCTGAATTTTCTCACCTGGTAAATGGAGGGATTGGATTATTTGAACCATTAGTCACTGGAGGCCTGTAGGGCTAATACATACATGCATACATGTGTATATATGTATACATATATATGATATGCTGTTCTTGGCATTTATAATTAAATGTAGAAGCTGGATGCATTTAAAGAATGTCAAAAAACTTCCTAATCATTCAGTCCATCCATATTTATTGGTTGCCAACAATAAACCTAGATTTGTTAAATCCTACAGGGGAGATAAGAAGTTTTCATCTCTATAAAATTTAACATATAATAACCCCACTAGAGAAAGAGGATGATGCCCAAAGTATTTTAACATGTACAATGAAAACTTTGTTGATGACTTTTTGTTTGCTTTTCAATTAATACTATTATACTTGCAGGATTTTTCTTCTGTGAGTCTGCTTCTGGTATAATCCAGAATATCATTTTTAATCTTTTGCCTTGTAATTTTGCTGTAAGCAGTATTAGAGGTGGGAGAAAATCATGGAGTGATGCCAATTTGTGACCTTAAGACCACTTTCTTCTTATGAAGAACATAGTGCTTTTTAAAATCTCACAGATTTCACTTTTATGTATACTCCAGAATACCTATAGAGTCATTGAATATTGGAGCTAATTACTTAGAGTTTTAGCTTAGTCTTTTAAGAAAGCAGTTTTAAAGATGAAAAAACTGACATTCTCCTACCACCTTTTCCTTTCACCTTTCTCTTTTCTTCTCCTCATATCCTCTATCTTTTTTATCTTCTTCCATTTTCTCCCAAAAGCTAACATGGTATATTAGGTACTTTTAGAGAAGATCTATGGGGAATTTTGTAAGGTTTCTTATATATTAAACTTTATGGAAATTGGCAGTGGGGTTGGTGCATAGAGAAAAGGTGAAGCAGCCAGTGACCAGATTTGGAAGGAGTATTTAACCCTTGGGTCTAATATTTTAGGATTTGATGAATATTTGATTTCTCATATGATGGATTTCATAACTTCTCTAAGGAAGCCATGAACTTTCTGTACTAGAATCCTAATCTTTTCAGTTTATCCTCATATTATAGCCTCTTCTTGAGTATAGTTACTGTTTTATGCTTTAGACTTCTTTTTTCTCTTGCAATCTTTATGTATTATGCCAGGTGTGGATACATGAAATTTCCACAGGTTGGCCTGGGTACTTTTAAAAAAAATTGTTATATGTTTATTTTATTGATTGATTTTTCTACAGCTTTCTTCCTGATACTATCCTACATTTGGATGACCTTTCTAGCTACAAGAATACATTTGCCCATTGCCTTTGGACACACTTTACTTTACATTGACTCCCAAAGCCCTTTTCTGGGTCCATCATCCTCAATAGATATTTTGGGCTACTTTTCACTTATCTTAAAATGGCCCTATTGGTGCAGTTTTTCTGGCCAGTCACCTCCATGTAGAAGATCTGATATTTCATTAGGTATAAGAACATAGTGTTATATAAAACTTCAAATATTTCATTGTGTATTCACCTTTCTAGATCATTGATTAAATTGTATATGTGACATACAACTTATATACCATATTTATATATAATGGTTCCTTTGTATCCACATCAACTAAACTGAGCAGTTACTCTGTGACAGTCCCTCTCAGGAGGGATACACAAAGACAAGATGTTATTGCTGTATTCAAAGAGTTTGTAGTTTTCTCGAGGAGACAAAATGTATAAGAAATGAAATGATTATAAAATATGCCATATGATAATTGTATACTATCAATAATATGCACACAAGTACTTTATACTTTCAGAGAAAAGTAAGATTAAAGTACAATTTGTCCATATAGAAGCCATATGGCCTTTTTCCATATATGTTCAATTAAGTATTCAATTATTCTACCCGTTATCATAGATTTTACCAGCTTTACCAGCTATATGGAACTGAATTCCAAGCAGTATTTCTCAGATTTCCCTCTTGAATCCTTCATATGACAATTTACCAATAGCCTTAAATATAGTACTATAATTTAACTCTTTAGTTCTTTTAGAACTCTTATGTGTATTACTATTCAATCACCTTGATTTATCCACTTGATTTATTACATTCTAGAATATTCACTTCAGAAACCACTATTTTGATCAACTACCTACACTAATGTACTTCAGTTTGATGGGCAACAAGCATTTAGTAAGTATTCCATCCTTGAAGGTAGGCTAACCACTGAGAATCCAAAGAAAGATTCCAGAGCTTTAATCTCCAAACTTTTAAAAATTCACACTCCTGTCATTAAAAAAAAGCATCCATCCATGTATATTTATTGACTTATATGTATGCTAGATACTATGTTAATCATTATTATAAAATTTATACTAAAAGTAGAATTTTTAAAAGCATTAAATAAGAAAAAAAAATGTTGATCCTAGAATTAATAGAGAGCAACTGGATACTGTTGAGTAGGAAGATGGCATGGACCTTTTGTGACATGGACCATTGTGACAGCTGTTTGGAGAATGGATGGGGGAGAGATACTTGAAGCAAGAGGACATTTGTAATAAAGTTATTTGTAATTGCATGTGGGAGAAATGATGAGTGCCTAAATTAAGATGGTAATTTTGTGAGGAAAGAGATTGGGATAGATGTAAGATGTTGTGTATGTAGAAATGACAGTTTGGTTACTTGATCATATATATGGGTTGAGAGATGACATTAAGGTTGTGAACCTGAGTGACTGTAAGGATAGTAATGTCTTTAGTAGACATGGAGCAATCCAGAAGAAAGGTGGGTATGGGGGGGAAAGAAAATGAAGTGAGATCTTGTCACATCTTATCTATGTCTACTCCTTCTAGTGAGAGCTCACTCAGTCCTACCTAAAACAAAATGAAAAGTAAGGATGGGGAGATAGGAAGGGCTTTTAACCCACTCTTATTCACTGCCCTGGAGACTTCCTGCTGAAGGGCAGCCACCAGGTGATGGGGAGGACAGGGCATGGGTATGCTGTGTTTGTGAGGGCTAATTTTTCAATGGTACCTGTGAAGCTACTTCCGGGATGCTTGGATAACAGATTTTAAGTGGATTAGTCCAGAAGTGAGGAGATGCACAAGAGAAGGAGGGAGTAGAGTGTATTAGAACACTGTATTAAGTATAGTTGTATTAGAGATAAGCCCTCTACTTGGGAAAACTTGTATAACAGATGCAGAATGAAGTAAACAGAACCAGGAGAACATGTTATAAAATAATAACAGCATTGTTGTAGTAGTAGCAATAACAGTAATAATAACCAATATTTATATAGGATTTTGTAGCTTACAGAGTACATTACAAGTGTTACTGCATTTGACCTTCATTATAAGCCTGGGAGATGTGTGCTCAATAAGAGGAATACTTTACAGATAAGAAAATGGATACAGACAGAGGTTAAGAAATTTGCCCAGCATCACACATATTTAAAGATTACATCATGATCTCAGGTGTAAAGTTATATCTATAGCATCACCTGGCTGCTTCTATATTGATGGTGCAAAACATTTACCTACTCCCTGATGGAGAGAGGTGATATTCTAATTATCAAAATGGCACATTATTGGACATGGCCAATATGAGAATTTGTTTTGCTTGAGTATTGTGACAAGGAAATCACTTTAAAAGACTGATACATATATTAATTTAAGGTCGCCAAGGAATTCAGCTATGTAATTCCTAAATGAAAACTCAAATCAGCCGTCAGCCTTTTATAGAGTTTAATTACAAACAGGAGGAAGAAAGGAATTAGAGAGAGAGAGAGAGAGAGAGAGAGAGAGGAGAGAAGGGAATAGGGCTTAAATACCCCCTCTGTTTAGGCTGGGCCAAAAGGCCCAAGCCCTTAGATAGCTGGGGCAAAGAAAAGAGATCAGTCCCTATTACTCACGTGACCAAAATGGAGAAACAGTCTCAAAGGCCCCCATCTTCAGCTTCCTTCAGAGCAAGCTTCTCAGAGCACACTCCAACCACTCAGACAAACTCCTCAACCACCACCCCTGAGTCTTCAGACCCCTCTATCTTTAAGGAAACCATCCAGGTTCCCTCCCCTCAGTTCTCACATCTACCAATCACTGTCCATCAATTTCCCTGTGCCAATGGAGGCTCTAGATTAACCCAGGACCACCCAGAGGTCTCTGGCTTTGCACATGTCTGTTGAAGGTCATATTTTCAAATAATTAAATTTTTGATCCTTTGCTACAGCCCTTCCTAAATCCTGTTAACCTGAGTAGGGTAGAGATTGATTCCAAGTATCTCCATTGTATCAATTCTAAAATCAATCATGACTCAAAGAAATTCCTGTTCTATGCTTAAGCATAGGTCAAAGTCCTTTCCATTGTTCAGCAAAAGGTTTCTGTCCTAAAGTAATCTGAAGAAGGGAAGAGAAGGAACCTCCCATGCCAATGGGGTTCCCATTCCAATAGACTATCAGTAAGAAATTTTCCAAGTATGAAATATCCCAATGGTGAAATTTCCAACATTTATAAGTCTAAGGAATTTTAAGGTTTACAGTATATTATTTATTACAGAGGTTTTGTTTCTTTTTTTTTTTTTGAGTTGGAGGTGGTAAAGGAGGGAGGGAGAGAAAATTATTGCCAAATTTTTTAAATAGAATTTCAGTTTAAAATAGGGAGAAAGGAAGATTAGCCCCACGGTTGGATATCACTAGGAGAGTGGCCTTATTAACCTCTGATTGGTTGATCACAAAGCCTGTTTTGGAGACCACTGTTCTAAAAAATCTCTTAATGCTAGGCTGGGGTTAGACTTTTAGACAGCTTTTAGATAGCTGCTAGTATAGTGCTTGGCACATAGTAGAGTTAAATAAGCTCTTGATGGGTTGGCCTAGACAGTAGGGATACAGGAATGAATTGGTGGAAGATATTAATATTTTTAATACCATGTTTGAGGAAGGTTAATCTGGCTGTGTGTAGAATTATAGCCTATACTGATTAAAAGAGAATAGTTGGAGGCTGATGTAGTTGAACAGAGGCAAAGTGTTGAAGGCCTGACTTAGAATGGTATTAGGAGGAAGCAACAGTGAATTGAGAAAAAAGAATATTGGTGATTAAAGTTTCAAGCCCAGGCAAATGGGAAGATGGTATTACTAACTAACATTTAATTAGAATAGCCAATTTGGAGAAGATTGGGAAGATGATTTCTGGTTTTAGCATATTACATTTGAAATAAAATCATATCAAATTACAATGCCCAATAGATAGTTAAAAGTGCCAAATCTGAAGTTCAAGAAAAAAGTCATAGCTAGTGATAATGGATTTGTGAAATTTACACATAGTTGAAATGATGATAAAGTCAGTCACCTGCAGATGAAGACTTTATGAAGAAAGAGTAAATAACATAGGACAAGGGCTGAATTTTGAACAATGCCTGTGTTTTAAGAGTAAGAATGATAATACAGCTGGCATTTATATAACAATTTTAGATTAACAAATTAGGGTACCACATTTGATCTTCACAATAACTATAACAGGTATTTTTATCTTAGTTTTAAAGCTAAGGAATCTGAAGTTTAGAGATTAAGTTATGGGAGGCACACAAAAAGTTAATATTGGGAGTGAATTTGAAACACAGGTCTCTCCTATTTTCAAATCCTACTCTCTTCACTATACCATTCTGCCCTCGAGTAAAACAGATGAAGGAGACATGGTCAGAGAGGAGGAAGAAGAGCAAAATAATTTTGTATGTCATAGGTGCCCAGAAAGAAATGTGTAAGGGGGGCAGCTGGGTTGCTCAGTGGATTGAGAACCAAGCCTAGAGATGGGAGGCCCTAGGTTCAAATATGTCCTCAGCCACTTCCTAGCTGTGTGACCCTGGGCAAGTCACTTGACCCCCCATTGCCTAGCCCTTACCACTCTTCTGCCTTGGAACCAAAAAAAAAGAAATGTGTATGGGTTAAAATAGGGGTTTTGACAAAATAAGAGAACAACTTTTAACAATTGAAGTTTTAATGAGAATGTTGTAGAGTTATAAATTAATACTATCCCTTTAAGTCAGGGCGGGGGACTTCTAGCAGCGTTAACAGTTAACTATAGGTAATTGTTATTTATATATATATAATAGAAAAGAAGAAAGATCTTCTATCTTATACCCTATAAATATATCTAAATTATACCTAAAAAATACCTAAAATTTCTAAAAACTCTACTGTCTTCAAAGACAGGTTCTTCTGCCTGGCCAGACCAGGCCTAATCTAACCTACTCTACCTAAAATTGATTCACTAACTACCTATCTACACTAATACATAAACAGCCACCACCCACAACCTCCTTAAATAAGGTTTATACTTCAACTGCCAGTGTTTAACTGCCAGTCCCCCTTGCCTCAGAGACAGACTCCTACTCCCTCAAGATCCAGAGGCAAAAAGACCTCTGAAGGCTTAAGCCAAAAGCCCTCTCAGTAAGCTCAGGCCCACCTTTATATACCAGCAACCAACCTCCAATGACCAACTCATGCCCAGCAGCTAACTTCCCTGCAACTTCCAGCCTGCAACTGACCCTGGCTCAGTAGGGGGCTCTCTGGTTCCTACTTCTTGTCACTGTGGGCTGGCTAATCCCTACACATCTGTATGTTAAGAGGACCTCCAGGTCCCCCATTAAATTAAAGAAATTAAAGAATTCCTTTTTACAGTTGCAAGGAGGTATTGATTGGCGGTTTTGTCAGGTGCCATGGAAAAGTCAAGGAAAATGATGCCTTTAGAAAGGGTCACAAGGTTTTGGTGATTATGTCACTGGTGTACTAGTGTACATTTTCAGTAGGTATAGGAGACAGCTAATATAAACCTTTTGTTCACAAATATTTTTTAATGGTCATAATTCTGAATGTTGGCATATTAGTAATGACCAAATTGCCCTGTGGATGGAATTTCAGATGAGGTGGTGTCAACATTGACCTAACTTGACAGAATATGAATAGATAAGGTGTTTTGGAATTTAATTGTCTGCTTCATTAAAGTTGACCACAAGAAAAGGTTGGGGAAAGCTATATATAAGGAACCTATAAATCTCAAGCCTTAAATTGATCACTAATTCTAATCCATAAACAACCATTTTTTTCAGGTTCAGTGGTAGACAGAAAATTTTTAGACATTGAAAAATTTTAAGTTAATGCACATTGATATGATCTGTAAATTTTACCCCTTCTTGACTTTCTTCCCCATCAGAGTGACATGCATATTTCCACAAATCTGCTGTTGCCCAGTGTTATTAATTTGGGGAAGGGGAGAGGGTTTTTTTTTAGCAGGAGAGGAACTTGTAATTTCACCAGTGTAAGGAATTGTATTTCCATTTTAGAAATGCCCTTTTACCATTGCAGATTAGCCTCTCTTTGCAATGTGTAGTCTTGAGTTTCCTAGGTCATTGAGTAATTAAGTAATTTGCTCAGATCACATAGCTATTATGTGTCAGATAGAACTTGAAGACTCCTGACTCTTAAGATTGACCATATACTATTGTCACATTCTCTATTCACATCGTATCCAAACAAACTCCCTTAAAGGAAGGGGGAAAAAAATCCTATTTCCAAGTGATTTTATTGAAATAGTTTCCAAGCAGCAAAATATTACTATTAAATTGGGCATATAAGTTACTGAGTTTTCACTTTGTATAAAAAGGCATTTTAAAAAATTAAATTCAAAGGACAATTAATGCCTTATAGTGGAAGCTAAGTGGCTCAGTGGATAGAGACCAGGCCTGGAGACGGGAGGTCCTAGGTTCATATCTACCCTAAGACACTTCCTAGCTTTGTGACTCTGGCTAAGTCACATAACCCAATTACCTAGCACTTAAAGCTTTTCTACCTTGAAACCAATCTTTAGAATTGATTCTAAGCAGAAGGTAAGGGTTGGAGTGGGGGGAGGGGAGGGAAGGAAAAGAAAGAAAGAGAGAAATTCAGGAAAATGCACACTAATGATTCCTTGCTACAAAGTATTATCCTAAAAAAACTAATGGCCTTACACATACAGACTAGAAAGTAATGAACACTGTAATTTGTTTAACTATGGAAAGCTTAGAAAATTGTAACTTTAATTTTTAATCTCAGTATTACATTAATAAAGACTTTTTAAAAAGTCAAATCAGCCCTCTGTAAAGAACTTGGAAGTAATTGGGGTGTTTAATTTTATTTCCTTATTGTTTATTTTCTCGCCACTTCCTTCAGAACTCTGGGATGTATCCCATTTTGTCCTGGAGTTGTTCCCACACTGACAGTAGGTTTGCCTAGCACACTGCTTTGAGGCAGTGCTCCTGTGATTTGTGTTCCTCTTGCTTTGCTAGATTTTCAGGAATAGCAAGGAGCCTGTGATGAGACCTACAGATTGTATATGGTCTGAAATTCCTATAGATTAAATATAGCTTCCTAGTAACTTTTTTATTCAGCCTTCTGTTCTTTACTCTTTTGCTTTGCTTCGTCTTTGTGTTTACTCTTATCAGATCTCTCTGTAATTTTTCCAGTCGTGCTTTCTACTTTATCCTCTTAAGTGTTTCAGTGCTTTCTTTGCTTTCTCTCTGGCTTCACCTTAATGTCTTTGGTCTCAACCTTGGTTCTTTTTTCTTGCTTTTCTCTCTTAAGTGTCAAAAATCTAACTGATAAATGAATCCATATCCTAATTTTGTCTTACCCCATGACCATTTTCCCATCACCTACCCAGCGTTATTCAAAATAAACCATTCCACAGCTGATATTTTCTATGCTTTACATTCCATTTTCAGATGCACAAAATTTTTTTGTTTTCTTCTTTATCTAGGTGATACATCCCTTTCATTATTTTTCTCAAATGACTTCTCTCTATGCACTTGGCTCTTCCCTGAATTCAGCATGCCATCTCCCATCTCTAAGCCTTTGAGTCTATATCATTCCCTTTTCATTTCAGTCTTTTAGAACCTTCAAGCTTATCTACAATGGGAAGCTTTTCTTGTCTGACATCATTGTTAGTACACTCTTACAACTGAAATTACCTTGTAATTATACAGTCAATGTATTGCTTGCTATTTTTAAATTTTTATTAATAGAAATTATTTCCATTTATCTCAGCCCCTCCCTCTCTTCTCCACACCATAGAAGCCATAATCAGTAAACATACTATATATTGATTATGTCTTTCATGTTTCCATTTTTTAGTTCTCTGGAGGTGAAGATTCACAAATTATTATTCAAATATTAAATCTGTAGTTGTATATAATGTTCTCTTGGTTCTTCTTATCTTCATTATCTCCTATAATTCTGTTTTTTAAAAGATTAATCTGCTCATCATTTCTTATCCAATCATAATTATATACCACAGTTTATTTAGCCATTCCCCAATCGATGGACATTCCCTCGGTTTCTAGTTCTTTACCAACACAAAGAATGCCTCTACAAATATTTTGTATAGGTTCTTTTCCTTTCTCTCTGATCTCCTAGAGGAACAACAGCATTGCTGGGTCTTAGGGAATACACAGTTTTTTAATTCTATGAGCATAATTTGAAATTGCTCTCCAAAATGGTTGTATCAGTTCATCATCATTCTACCAACAATGTATTAGTGTTCTGAATTTTCCACATCCCTTCCAACATTAGTCATTTTGCCCTTTTGTCCTTTAACCAGCCCGATTGTTGGGAGATGATATTTCAAAATTGTTTTGATTTGCATTTCTCTAATCGGTAATGATTTTGGAGCATCTGATTTCTTCATCTAAAAACTATCTGTACATCTTTTGTTTATCACTTGGCTTCTATTCTTATAAACTTGACAAAATTTTCAATATATTTTAGATATGAGTTCTCTGAGAGTCTATTACTTGCTATTTCATAAATCTATGTTCTTATTAATGGAAATTAGGACTGTTGTTGATAGAGTAGCAAGCTTAGTATATTAAAGAAAAAACTGAGATACTCTTGTTTGGCCCTTTACAAAAAAATAATTCTAATATAATTAATAGCACAACTTTTTCCTTATTTCTCTTCTGCCCATATCTATCCAAAGGGATCCCTATGATTAAGCTATAAAGCCAATTAAATGGAAAGTAGTTGAAAATCACTAAAAAGCTGAATAGAGTAGGCTTTCATAATTTTCTTCTTTATTTCTACTTTTCTCCCCTTATATTTTCTGAACCATCTTGAATTCCTTCTTGTCATTCATTCATTTATCTTAATGAAACATATGTCTTTCAAAGGCATATTTTCCCCTCCTGACCCACTGACAGACACATAAAACTAGCTGCCCCCAAACAAAATAATAATGTAAAGTGGTCATTTTTATAGACTGTTGAATATGTATCAAATATGAAAAGAGTTGGAAAATATAGGGTGTCCCAAAGACTTTATGCAGTATTCTACGTGAAGACTTTGGGACTCCCTGTAGTATAATAAAATGTATTTCATGGATTCCTGGGGAATACTGCTATGCCCATTAGTTTAGTTAAAAACTAGACAAAATTGTGTAGGTCTATTCAGCTTCAAAAGTAGAGATTGCCAGGGGTATCTCAAAAACAAGACTAAAAATTTTGATAATTTTTTTTCCTCTTCCTGTGATCACCTTGACTACTACTTCAAAATAATTAAGAGACCACTTCTTGGTTCTTTTTCTCATAGCATTTTTTCTAACAATGAAATAAGCACATAGTTCTGTTTTTTAAAGCAAAGGGAAAAATCATGACAATTCTGTTTTATTTATTGTGCCAGACTTCCAAATGATTTCATATTTTCTTAGCAATTCATTCTTCTGACCCTCATTTTTGGTATTTAGAAATCAAAGAAATTCTGTTAGGATTTCCAATAAAAGTCCATTTGTTGTTTGTGTTCATGACTTTTTGAATGGGTAGCTTACTTTTAAATATAATTCCCAGTCTCCCAATCATTTGGCTTTCATTGATTTCCCAACTAGCAGTTTTTGAAAACTTCACTGTTTTGGTCAAGAAACTTTTTCTCTTAGTCCTCTCTCTAAAATCCATTTGTTAATCATTGCATATAACTAAAGAAAAACTTTGTCTACCACTGTTAGAAACAAACTGATAATGAGAAAATATTTTCCAGTGAGATTTTTTTTAAAGAAAATTCAGCTACAGCTTTTGACTAATTGTCTATAAGCAGATAAGTCTCAATAAATTTGTTTTACTAAGATAAATGTGTGTTAGGCAGACAGCACTGAAGAGCAAATGGTTCTTATTTCACCTCTAGCTGATGATAATATACTGTATAAAATCGAAATCACTTCAGTTGCCAAGATTTAATTCAACCTATCCACAGTGTCTGCATAATGATATTCCTCCTCATTTAGAAATGTTCCAAAATTCATGTGTTATTTTAGGAACAGTTTGAAAATGGGAGCAGTAAATTAAAACAAACTGAAGAGCGTTATCTAAAGAAAAAGGAACTTGAATCAATTCTTACCTTTAGGAAGAAATGCTCATAAAAATCAGATTGAAAGAAAAGCAGATTATAGACTTATGTGTATACATAATAAGGATATAAGTAACAGATTAAAATTTCCTATTTAATAGCACTTATAGTGTTCCTAAATGATGAATAGTATGCATAACATCTTTAAAAAAATAAACTGTCCACATATTTGAAAACATTTTTTTTATTTCTAGAACTATTGACTTCATATGTTAAATTGTATTTAAATAGTATTAGATATGCATTGTCTACTCCAGGTTTCAAAGTTATAGCTTCTGATTGCACTACTCACAAAAAAAAGAAAAAGTTTTCAAATGATAATTCATTAGAACAGTCAACTTTTGGTAGTCATGTTCAAAGATTATGTAATACCAATATAAGCCACAAGGTGGTAGTGAAAGGTAAGAACTGGTATGAAAGTGATTTAAATACAAAATGGGGCTATTTTTACAAATCTTTAAAATGCTTGTTAAATGCTAAGAATCAGCTGCTTAGTCTTGTGGATTTTTTCCCCCTTCCCTTACACAGCTGCATTCTTCAGCAAAGAAATCGTAACTTAATACTCAAAGGGATTGATTTACATGTTTCACGCAGCATTCGTGAGTACTAAAATAGAAAAAAAAAATTCACGGGCAAGATGTCTGGTTCATTTCAGTAAGTTGGGCAATCAGAATTAGAATCTCAACCCGTAAAGGGTCATATTTCAAGCTTAATGACTCTGTGAATTATCAGAGTCAGGGAAAAGAAAAAATAGTGTTGTTAACATAGATTGTATTTTATTAGACTTCTCTTATTGAAAATTAGAAGTATACTAAAAGTGAAATCACCATCTTCTTGTGTCTTCTTTAAGGTAAAAAGACCAGAGACTTCACCTAGACAGGAAAATTTTCCAGGGAATCCTGACTTTTCTTTATTCAATAAAAGGTACATCTGCATTATTTTATCCCCCCCCCCCATTATTTACAGTTGCTACAAAGTAGAAAAATAAGCAATAGAATATTACAGAACTTTAGCAATCATTTAGCCTTTTATTTTTAAAGGAAGCTGAGACCCAGAGTGGGATTTGGTTGTTTGTTTAATGTTAAAAGGCTGGTTAATTGCAAAAGTGAGAGAAATAGTTTCTTCTCCTGAGCTCTTCCCACTGCAGATAATATGGTGGAGTTATTCTATGGAAGATGAAAATGCCAATTTTGCTGATATGTTGAACTAAGGACTTGGGTTTTTTTCTCCTTTTGCATAAGTTTTAGGGGGGGGGTTGTGTGTGTGTATATATATATAGTGGTAGTCTCTCGGTGACCGAGAATGACAATTGTCTTTGTGCATTATCATCTATTGATGTACCCTCATGTGGCTTTGAAGTCCAAAGACTGAGGCGCAAAGTTTGTGGCACATGGTATATATATATATATATATGGTATATATATATATATATATATATATATATATATATATATATATATATATGTATATATGCACTGGGCTCCCCTAATACAAAACTAAGAACAGGACTAACAACTTTAGTGTTCTATATGAGTAAATGGGAGATTGGTCGTGCAGTCCTAATACAAAGCTAAACCTAATTTTAAATGAGAACTTTTAACTAATTGCCTGCTTAGGACTATTCCTTTAAACAACTTTTTAAAAATAGATTTTGGTCAGTTGTGAAGTATATGCAAACATGGTGTATTAGAAATGTTTTATGAAATGTAGTGTGATAAAAGATCAGAATAATAAGTTTTTTACAACACATTGCACTTTCAGGGAAGAAATAGAGAAGACTTTCTATGAAATGAAAGAAGAATTCCATAGGATATGCATGTTAGCAAGAGCACAAAGAGAACACTTAAATAGACTTAACATTCAAGAACCTATACCTGGTGAGATTCAATTTATTCTACTATAATGTTAACGTTTTAGAGTTTGGAATTTTTTTTTTCTTACTGTATGTGAATACTCCTAAATCCCTTCCAGTCATATACCTTCTTTTTTTGTAAAGCAGATTCTTGGTTAAATATCCAAATTTGCAAACTACTATTACAAGAATAGTTTATTTTTTTTTGATGGTCTCCTTTCATATACATACTGTATATGTACTGAATATGTACTGAATCACTAGGGAATATAAATTTAAGCTGGCCTTAAATTATAATTTGCTCTTATTGGTATTACATAAATCACTAGCTCAGTAGGTCACTTAACTATAATGAAGTTTCATCTACCAAATAATAATTGGGGAAAATAACAGGTACATTAATTTTGGGACTTCAGTCTAAAGGCAGTTGGTCAAGGTCTTAGATAAAGAAGAATAGATTTCATATAAAAGAATCCAAAGAAAACATCGATTTTATGTATCTGTTGCAATATAATCAAAAAGCCCCACCCTTTCTGAAGATTCAATTCTCAAACCTCCTGCATTGGCTCACTTAAATCTAACATGCCTCTTCAGTACTATAGTAACAATAGCAAAATCCTAGGAATAGAAGATAGTACTCAAGCATTACAGGGGAGGAAAGACAGGTAAATTGATAATAATTTGTCTGTCAAATGCTATGATATGAACATTTAAAAATATAATTCCAAAAGATATGATCACTTGCTAATTATAAACTGTATATATATCCTGACCATTTAAAATGATTTCATTCTAAGACTTCATTTCAGAATTTTAATTATTTTATTTTCCAGAAAGTTGTAGGTGAATTATCTGTGTTGATGAGAAAAGAAGCTTGGGGGCAGCTAGATAGGCTCAGTGGATAGAGAGCCAGGCTTAGAGACAGGAGATCCTGAGTTCAAATCTGGCCTCAGAGACTTCTTCAGTGTGTGACCCTGAGTAAGAACACTTAACCCCAATTGCCTAGCCCTTTCCTCTTTTTTACTTTGGAACCAATCCTTAGTGTTGATTCTAAGACACAAGGTAAGAACTGTTTTTTTTTGTTTTTTTTTTAAGTAAAGAAAAAAACCTTGGTAGTATTTCCAAAAATAATTTTCTTTAGATCAGTTTTTATCAGATATTATTGGAGTTAACCTTTTGTGTTTACTGATGAGGCTAAGTTCTTCTGAACTAGAAATATATTCAATTTCTCATCCAATAGCTGTAAATATGTGGTACCTAGAATCCATAGACTTTTTTCCCCAAGCATCAGCATCCTATCAAAACATTGTAATGGTGTAATTTTTTTTTTGTTACACAAAGAACTTACACCATTATCAGTGGCTTAATACTTTGACCATTTAAAAATTGCTCAGGTCTAAATCTGAGTGTACATCTGTCAACTAGAATACTGAGTGTTTTAACTTTATTTTTGCCCACAAAACTGCTTTTTAATGTTACTTTCTTGCAATGTACTAACTGTGCCACAAGCAACAAACAACATTTTTTTTAGATATTTGTGAACTGCTGTGCTACAGACTACAGTGGGAATTTGTGTAGTGTAAGCAACACACTGAAATATTGAATATTATGCTTCTGACACTAATGGATCATGTGAAAAGAAATCTACCAGAAATTTTGGGACAGATGCATAGCAATTATATAGTTAAGACTTCTAATCATGCATATTACATTCTATAAACTTATAATGGAAATATTTAAAATTCTATCTAAAGAATCACAAAAAGAATTCATTTCACATGAAAATTTCACCTGTACTTCTTGGATAATGTATATATAAACTTTTAAAATTTTGCTATTTTTAATCAAACAAGGTTGCTTTCCAGAATTGGAACAATTTATTGATTGCTAAAATTTTTGGTCTCTGTTCCTATGATTTCTTTAAGGTAGAAAATTCCAGGTGTGGAAACACCTCCCCCAATGCAAATCACCAACTTATCTATAGCGAAGTAGGTTTAGAAAGTTCCCAGAGAACTAAAAGGTTAAGTGACTTGCCCATGATCAGACAAGTATATACTAGAGGCAGAACCTGAGCCCCAGGTTATCTTCAACTACAAGACTATAATGAGGCCACCAGTTTGCAGAGCTTCCTGCCACTTTCATGTCCACTGCCAAAAGAAGAAATGACATGCTTGAGAATTAGTGGTCTTTGAGAGATTCATAGTTGAAAAATTGTAATCACTATCTAATTTTCCTTGAAACTGTACAGTTTCTCCCATTTCATTATTGTGTCTCCTTCATTTTTTCATTTCCCCAAGTGAGTTGTCTATCTTAATAAGTGGGAGTCAGTTTTGTAAGAGTAGGGGAAGAGGCCTAGGGTCACTGCTATCTATACATTGAGACTAAAATGAGAAATAAGTTGAACTTTCACTTGATACCCAAAGTTTGTTCCAAAAAAAAATATTTGTTCATGGTATCTCTCTTTGCTTTCCAAAGTAAGTTTTAAGTGTGTAGAAGAGCAGTTTTGCCAACTTGAGAATGCAACTCAATCTGGTGTTAGGACAGCCAGATCACAGGATGCAACAAACTTATCTCCTAATCTTTCTACTCAAGCTTGACATTCTGATGTCCACACTGCTGTCTTGAATTTAAATTCCACTCTAGAAAACATGATTTTCTTTCTTAAACCAGATCATTCAAGCCACACTAATGATAGTATATCATTTAAGCTTTTGTGCAAGAAAACTTAGTCCACAAACTATCATTCTCCTAACCTAGAATTACTTGGCAAATTCCTCCTCCCATTGTTCATATAAGGTATTGGGCAAAAGAATTTGAGTGGTCCCATAGTGACTAGAGAAACTCAAAGCATGTTTCCTGATGATCACATGGGCCTGTAATTTACTTCATATGTGAAAATCAGCACATTTATCGTTAGTGGTTTCTCCCTACCTTGTCTCTGTTTCTATAAAGGACATTTGACAGCACTTTCTTCCTTCTGATTCATTAGACCTTGGTTATCTTTTCAGATGGTTATGCGCTCATATATTTAAAATCAGAAAAGATCTTGGAGGTCATTATTTGATCAGTGAAGAAATTGAAGCTCCATCATGGTTAAATGACTTGTTACAATCACAAGAATATTAAGTGGAAGAGCAGGGATCTAAACTTAAATTATTCTCTCGTTGACAATTAGACAACCATTCGTAGAATGCCCTGCCTTCAATACATCCAGTGCCAGAAGAAAATTTGACATGCTTGGGAGTTAGTGGCTTTTCAGAATTTTATATTTCTAAAAAGTTAAGCTTAAAAATTTAGTATGTGGCTAAAATTTTGTGGCTTTGTTACCAAATACATAAGATATCTATTCTGTGCAGAGTACTAACAAAAGAGAAGAAATTATTCTTGCCATTAAGACTATAGACTAGTTGAGGAAGTTTCTAAGTCTTTTTTATACTTTAAATTATAAAACTAATTCAAATCAAATCTAACAAGCATATATTAAACAATATATGTGATGTATTATGCTACTCACTTTACCATGAAAAAAACAATGTAGATGCCTTTGGTGAATTTATATTCTCCTAAGAAAATGCAAAATATCAAAAGATAAATTTATGGATGATAATCTGAAGTGAGAAAGAGTACTAGTAATCAGAATCAAGAAAGACTTCCTGTAGAAAGTGGCAAATGACTGCTGAACTTTGAAATTAGCTAGGAATTGCAGATTAATTACTTCCTTTTCAAATTTAATCTCCAATTGTACTTCTAGCCATCTATAAACAGAATTACTGTGGCTTGTAAAGTACAGCTGTACTTTGTGGTGACCTTAGAGAAACAAGATTACCATAAAGCTTCATTTTTTAAGATTTTCAGGGAGGGGCAGCTGGATAGCTCAGCGGATTGAGAGCCAGGCCTAGAGATGGGAGGTCCTAGGCTCAAATCTGGCCTCAAACACTTCCCAGCTGTGTGACCCTGGGCAAGACACTTGACCCCCATTGCCTAGCCCTTACTGCTCTTCTGCCTTGGAACCACTATACAGTATTGACTCCAAGTAGGGAGGTAAGGGTTTCCAAAAATAAATAAATTAATTAATTAATTAATTTAAAAAAAAGATTTTCAGGGGATGAAGATTCTCCATTAATAGGATTTCAAGTTACCAAAACTCTGTGAAGTGTCAAATTTTAAAAATCTATATTTTTAATGGAAATTTATTTAATGTAAGTTGTATTCTACTCTTTTAAAGCCTACCCAATACAATTTAATTTTTTCTTAATGAAGCATGGGGAGAAACAGGTGTCATGAATAGAATTTACTATGTCATTTGGTATAATAAAGTAATCCCCATAGAAATATACTGTAATATGTAGGGCTGTTTGACCCTATGTGGAATTACTTCAAATATAGAACTTCTGAGTTCTTATTTCTGATTCTTATGGTTTTTCTATATTTTCTATAATTTCTATAATACAATTTCTGTATTTAAGCAGTTGTCAGTTCTTACTGCTATCAGAATTTCTGCTTCTACTAGCTCTGCCTGTCTCTTCTATAATTTGCTGTTTTTAATTGTTGATAACCTGAAAAACTAGATAAAGCAAACTTTTGCATAAAATAAGGAAAGAAAATGATCCCTAAATCTGAGTCTGAAGGACTTTCCTGGGTTAGATATATGAATTTTGTCTTTGGGCTGTGTAGCACTTGTTTCATCTGTCCAGAGGCTCATATGGCCTCTTTTTTTGGCTCTCAACTGAGTTCAAGACTGTTGAGGTAATGGAATAAATGACCTAAGGGTAAGTGAAGCTTCTATTAGCAAGCTCAAAGACCTGTAAGGGCCCAAACTGTGCCCTGTGTAAATGTGTATTTCCCTCATTGCTAATAGAGAATTCTGCACATAGTGGGTACTTAACAAAGGTTTGTTGAATTGAAATTATTTGTGAAGTCTTTTCCCCTATGGTATTCTAGATGAAATATTACTATCTAAACATAGTTGGCAATATTTTCCACTGAATATTATTAGAAATATCATAGATTTGGGGTTTATACTCAACAATATAGACTTTTAATGACTTAGTATGTAGATAATTCACAGTAATCACAAGCTAAATCCATGTTAAATCTTAATTTCAGTTTCAATTCAGTCAACCTAAACAATTACTGATAGTAGGATATTGACATGATTCAGTATCTCCTCTACTTTTATTCCATTGAAGGACCTGTATCCCAGTAGACCTTTAAAGCAAAATGATTCTCTTACCTCCTTTGATTCAGGGAAATTGTCATAAATATAATTTTTATAAGGACAGTTTTATTTTAAGCTGTCTGACATTTTCTAAGGAGAGGTAAGGAATTTGGACAGTAAATCTCCGTAAGTCAGATCTTTACAGGGTAGGATATCTTATTTTCTCATGTAAATTACAAAATGGAACATACCTATATTCACATGTAACTTTTTAAAAAGAAGTTTTAAAATCCTAAAGCATTAACATTTATTTTGGATCTTTAGAGTATCTGTGCCCATCAGTAAATAGGAATAATTGAGAAATGACTGTCAGCGAAATGCTTAATGCTAAGCTTAAGTGACTAAGTAACACCTGGGGACAGGACACCCAGTAGGCATAGTTCTTTGACTTGTTATGTGCTCTTTTGTGTGTTTCTCTTTAAAAGATTTTCTTTTTTGCTACTTTGCATATTGACAAAAATTTAAGTACATGTGATACAAGTGTTTTATGATTGAAGTTCTACAAATAGTAGATGTTTGATTAATGCTTGTTGAATAAACATAAGAATGTTAGGTCAAAATACAAGGAATAATAAAATTGTTCAATGGAAACCAGTAGGCTGCCTTTTAATTCACTTTCTAGCAATGGGTTAAATGCCTAGATTAAATATGACATGATTAGTAACCATACACATTAAAGTCGTAGTTATGTCCAATCATCTTTAAAATGACTTAAACCCTGAGAAAACTTAGGATCTGCTTAATTAAACAAATTTCCAAAATTGAATTGAATTTGCATGTGACCCTGTTATGATAGTGTGATTTCATCCTGCAGAAATACAATTCTCTATGCCTATACAATGTACTGATGAACAACAAACAGAAGAACCTTTGAAACCTCAGGTAAAGGATGTTATAAATAGAGGATCATCATGCATCACATCTATCACACCAAGAGGACTGGGCCAAGAAGAGGAAGACAACTCTTTAGAATCACTTTCTAAATTTAATGTTAAGTTTCCACCTACAGATAATGACTCTACTTTCTTGCATAGCACTCCAGAGAAACCCCAAGTTATGGTTCCAGCCAGAACTGAGCCTGTGGGTCAGGATAAATTTGACAGGGAACTCAGGGACAGTTCAGTGGCCTTTGTTAAACCAGAAGGTACATTATTTGAAATGAATAGAATTGACCTCATAACTTCAGCAATGCAAAACATTAAAACTTCTGACAAGACAAAACCCTCACACCCCACCGATACATGTACGAAGAAAACTCTGGAAAAAGCAGCATGTTTGCCAGTTGGAGACCATGATATCATATATGTAAATACGTTCCTCCAAGCTCAGGACACCTCAGAGGTACTGTTCGCATCACCAGATTCCCCAGGAAGAGCTGTCCGAGGACCACAGCAGGTAATTGTTTTTCACCAGGAGATACTACATTATGTAGTGACACACACAGTAATCCTGTCCTGGCATACCTTTCTAATATTAAGTCAGTAATTAGCCAAAGATAAGACTTTGGTGCAAAAAAACACAACTATTTCCACAATTTGGGGCATAATTAATATTTTAAAATATCCCACATATGTTGACATTTGTATATATATTAATCTCTGTAGAATCCATCTCTTGCTCTAACCTCAAAAGCCCATAATGTGCCTGTTACCTCATTAGTTAATACGGGTGTTTGTAAATTAGGTTGTGTTTCATTAACAAGTGTGACCTTGGACATGTCACTGTACTTCTGAGCCTCACCTTCCTCATTTGCAAAATGAGAGACTTGAGCTAGATGGTCTTGAGAGTTCAAATCTAAAATTCTAGATTATGTTTTTTTATTAAAGTTCATGGCATTTTAAAAACGTATTTTTAAGAAAAAATAAATTCAGTGTATGTACTCCATTCACTAATTAAAATGTATTTTGTAGTAAGTAGTTATATTTATTTATCATAATATTAAAGATCTGTATATATTAGTCAGATTCTCAGATTCACAGTGCTAGGCATTGTAATGTTGTGATATTGGAGGAAGTAAGGAGTGAGGAAGGAACTTCATTCCTTTACACTCAGAATTTATCATTAACTATGTATTTCCATTCATTTTGAGTAGTCCCTGCACGTTTGAGATTTTAATCTCATGTTTCATTTAAATCTTTTTAAAAGCCTACATACATACTACTTAAACCCCTTTTCACCCTCTCTTTCAAATTTAGGTTCAGTCACAGAATGTTTCTTTTTTAAAAAATATTCTAAAACTGCCTGGAGGCTATGACAATCTATAATTTCAAAAATAATAATAAACAGAAGCTCATGAAAATACAGATTGATGTGAATCTCTTTTAGAATGCAAGCATTTGTTTAGTAAAATGGAACCTAGTTTCTGTTTTCTGCCTTAAGAAATTTATTTTCAGAAATGCTTGGCTAATGAATAAACCCCTGGCTTTATGGGGCTTTTGTGTTAGTATATAAATTAGAGTATGGCAATGTCACATATTCAGTAGATTGTGATGTATATTGCACTTTATCTGACTGATACTAATTACACACTCACTTTAGTTCTCCACTTGTACTCTATTTTAGATCAGATTCTCAGTAATAGTTGTGACTGAGTGAAATAAATGAAACAATTCCATTTATTACTAGTAGATTTCCTGTGGAGCTGTGAAGCACATCCATTCTAATCCTTGTTACTTTTCCCTTTTTCTCCATTATCTCTTCTGCTTGTTCTTTTACTAGTTAGTCTGTGCATTCATTTTTTCAGTAGATGGCACCCTGCATTGTGCATTTGCTTTCTATACTACAGCAAGGGAAACAGCTGGTATGTGATTACAAGTTGATGAGGAAGTATGCAGCTTAAAAAATGTAGGAGAATTGGTGTTGAGCTGTCACAAGACATGGGGCATAAGGTTAGATAATTGATATTTTGGCAGGAAAGTAAGGAAATGATTTTCTTTTGAGGGCCCCTTTAGAATATTTGAGCAAAATAATATTTTATCTCTGTTTTTAACATTAAAATAATTAATTGTTAACATTTGTACACAGGGAAATAAATAATACTGGCCTGTTTTAAGTTGTACCATTATAGGTACATAGCATTCGAGGAGAGAGAAATTTGTTTAAAATCTTCTGAAATTAATTTTACACTAAGCAAAAATGTAACTTAAAATAGGCATTTGTATTGGCTGAGTACTATCTGTAGCAGAACATCAAATATTTATGCATATTGTTTTAGTATATGAATGTTTTCTTTATATATAAAGTGAGTCAAACATGTAGTTTCCCAACTAAGTGTAATGGAAAAATGACTCTAACTTGTAGCTTTCTTAGTTTAGAGCCGAGGAACAAATTGGTACTTTGGGAGCAAAGTGGAGGTCTAAGCTTGTTTCAACAAGTCCATCAACCATAATTTAAATGCCTACTATGTGCCAGACACTGCCAGGTACTAATAATAGAACTACAAAAGTAAGATAGTTATAATTTTCAAGGAGCTTCCATTCTACAATGTTGATGTTTCTGAGTTCATAATTTCTTTCAGAGATCTGAATGCACACACAAATTTTTAAAGCCTAAACCTTTTTCTCCTAAATCTGTCAACTTTTAAATGTTTTGACCAGTTCCTATTTTCAATTAGACTTAATAAAGAACAAAAATGTTTTGTAAAATGAAATTAACCAAGTTTTTCCACTTGTGTGCCTGATAATTATAACAACTTTTCTAACAAAAAAGTTTTATTTTTAAAAATGTCTCACTGCCTAGACTTTATTTACACTAATTGTTAGTAAAGGATGATTCAGTCATACATAAAACTAAAAATTAGTAACATATAACTTAATTATGTAGATAGATTGCTGACCAGAGTAGGAGGGCTATGATTGTAAATCAGTTAAGATCTTATAGCACTCTAAACAAAGATTGGTAAAAGGAACATATAAATGATCTGTTTAAATTGACTGCCCTAACAACTTGGTAAATAACATGTAATTCTCTCCTCAAAGCACATGAATTTGAGAATAATAGTACCTTCAACATAGATTTCAGGAAAATAAAGAAAATGTTGTTACCCTTTATAATAATAGTCACAATATGGTATTTCTTGCCCTCTTTGCTACAGTAAGGATCCATGTAGTTATTTGTGGGTATGATTATAGTCAAATTAGTTCATTTTAAGAATGTTGTTCCATTTCTTCAATTAGACCGTTAATCAAAGGAAAACTTTCAGTTTTATTCTGGGCCAACTAAGGGTAAAAAAGCAAGTGTGCTTGTTAAATAAGGAAATAGAGACGGACTAAATTTAACAAAATCAAGAGTGGCAGGAATCTGCTTTAATATGTTGGATATTAGCCTTTGCGGAATGGTTAATTTAAATGTTTCAAGTTTTACAAAATGAAAAGCTATTGACCAGTGAGATTTTTCCCCTTTAACTTAGAGGAAAAGAAAGGTTAGATAGGATTTTTTTTAATTAGACTTTTTGTAAATTTCCTATTTGATTATTAAAAACAAAATTCTATTTACAATTGCCTTTAATGGTCTAAAAAAATATGTGCTCGTGTCCACTTAACTCAGATAGTACTAAAAGGCTTGTAGCTTAAATTTTCATTAATCAGAAATGTGAAATTTCTAGAAAATTCTAAAATATCACAATTAGCAATCATTAGTCAAAAACTGATGCAGTTATTATTTATGATTATGGGTGTGTTTTAAAGGGACTTACTGAATCTGGAATATTTCTAAATATCTAAAGCTAAAATTATATGCATATATTTCTTAAATGTCCTAGTCAATGTTTAGTTGAATTTTTTTTTAAGAAAATGTAAATACCACTTTAATTCTTATGCCCATTTTAACCCAAGAATAATTTGCTTTTAACATTGGTTTCTATCTTAAAATCCAAAATATTTAAGATTAATTTTTAAAAAACAAGTAAAGTAAGGTTATTTTTCTTCTCTTTACAGCCCCTCTGGAAGCCTTACCCTAATCAAGAGAATGACTTATTGGCACTAAGTAGTACAGACTCAGAACTGCACATACCTCAAGTATGTGAATTCTGTCAAGCAGTTTTCCCACCATCAATTACATCCACAGGGGATTTCCTTCGACATCTTAATTCACACTTTAATGGAGAGTCTTAAGACATTTTTAAGACAGACATGGATGTGGAATTTTATGCAGTGATTTTTGGTTTATAATCCTATAAATACTTGATTGTAAATTTAAATATTCATGTAAAGCTTTTAGAATGGATGTTTATAATATGACTTATTGCTCTAGGTGTTTAGATTGTTTTTCTAAACATTTTTAAACTTTTATTTTATAATCATTTAAAAGACCACCTCATTAAAAAAAAACCTGTAATTTAGTGTATTCCTGGTTATGGTGTCATTACTGGAAGCCAATCTTACCTGTGTAATTTAGAGTAGTATAATTAAATGTAGCCTCAAATATCTAAGCATATTGCTTGGATGACTAGTAGACATTTTCAATTTGAAAATGGCAAATATTTGTAAAGGAATCTTTTTGTTCAAGTAGCTACAATATTTATGCTGTATGGAATGGTCTTTTCAGATAGACTTATAGTAGACAAATAGGCATTGAAATCTAGAGTAAAAAGTCAAGTCTAAGACATTTGTTGTCTGGTGGTGAAAATTTTTACTTTGGTCTAACTGTATAATTATTTGATTTTTTTAATAGAAGACTTGATTGGCTTTATTTTGATAATCTGTATAGGCTTAATTTTATGATGCACATATACATGTCTATTTGATAGAAATGTACTATTAAATATCAAATTTGTTACTTTTGCTGTGACCCATATTAACAAAAAAAATTGTATATCCTCTTTCCATAGGGGACACTCCTTGGAAAGAAATATTTTACTTTTAATGTGCCTTTTTAAATGCCTGTTTTCTTTCTAATAACCAATTGAAGGAGTAATGATAAAGTCTAGGGAAAGTATTAACAATGCTATCCATTGCATTTTATTATAGTATTTATTACTTACATTTTAAGGTCACTTTCATGCTAGAGGAACTTGAACTATTTTAATTTAGCTTTTTTTTTTTCCAAAAGGACTGCCACAGCTTTCCTTATTTTAGTTGGGAATATTACATTTCTTAGCTGAGGCATTCTCTCTGCATGGGTCTGGCAACCAGATTCTCCACCAGTGGACAAGGTTTTAAGACTTTAAGGGGGATGCAATACAGCACTTTAAAATGAAGCTTCCCTTAAGTTTGCCTTCCCTCTTATGTTGGCCATTTTAAAACTTAAATCTCTCTTCTTTTATGAGCTAGGTAGCAGCTAATTTCCAATTTTATCAAGTGAAAAATAGATTTGCATCACCTAAGAAAAGCTACCTTCAAGCTAGACATCTAATGACAATATTTTAATCCTTTGATTTTGGCCATGGATCCTCTCCGCCTGGCGCTGTGAATAGAACTAGAGAGCCTCATCTGTGTAAAAGAATGAGGGAGCCTCCTTACTACTGAGAGGCACCAATGGCACTGGATTGACATTTCCTCACCTCCATATACTTAAGTTGATTATTACAGTATTTACTGTGGAGGGTTTTGAAGCCTTCAGATCTTTATTTGTTGCCAAAGGAAATGATTGGAAATGCCTGGCCCTCCTTAGTACAAGCTATTTCCTCCCTTTTCTATGACATTGCCCATTTTCCAAGCTTTTCTTTCCAGCATGTGTAATCTGAAATTCGGATCTGCTTCCTGAGCTGACTTTCAGCAGGGAGGGGGAAGAATGGCTATCCTTAAACACAACTGACCCCCTACACACCTACCTGCCTTTTCCTCTGAGGAGCAAAGTCTTAGAGGTTTTGTATAACCTAATTAGACTCCTATTTTCTTTTTTTTTTCATCTCAGTCATTTATTTTGGTCACATTACATTGATCCCCAGATACCCCTTGGGGTCCCATCTCTCCAGGGAGAGGGTAGGGAGAAGGGGGCTGGGAGGCAACTTTTAATTGACTTGTTCTGGGGCCCTGCAAGCGGGGACCTAGAGTCCACGAAGACCCACACTTCCGAGGCAGGCGGGAGAGAGGTTAGTTTCAGGGTTTGGGGAGCAGAGGTGGCGATGGCAGGAGCAGCGGCGGCCGCAGTAGCAGGAAGGGGAGGAGTGGGTAACGTTCCAGATCTCTTCCTTCCTTACTGAGTCGTGCAGGGGATGCATCTTGGCATCTGCTGAGCGTGGCCGGGTAACAACCGCTCCCAGGTAAAAAAGCTGCACTCGCCAAACGCTGAGTCTAAAAAAACCACCCCCGCCAAGGCGAGGTAATTGTGAGCGGGATGCCTGAGAAGTAGGAGGTGAATGTCCTCGGGAGGCACCCCCTCCCCCAGCAGCTTTCCCTGGAGGCTGAGGCTGCTGCCAGCGGGGACATCTGCTTTCTTACACTTGAGCCTGGCTCACCCCGCCCCCTCAGCCCCGGGTTGGGTGGTTATTTTACCAACACGGGGGGGGGGGGGGGGGGGAGGAGGGTAGGGAAGTGGGATGGCTCAAGAGAATTTCCCACTCCCCCGTCTCCCCTCCCTTTTTCTTCATGTCTTTTAACCTTCAAGGTGAGAATTCTCTAAAAAATGAAATCATAAACCTGGCTGCTGCTGCCTATCAGGTCCGCCATGGTGGTCTCCGAAGCTTTCCTGACCCCCCCGGGTCTGGACCCTTCCATCTCTCCACCCCGAAGTCCAGCCAGTCGGGCAGCCTTTGGCAGCTCGTTCCGCTGGGTGCAGGGGGCTGGCGGCGGGGCCGGGCACAGCCCGTGGCGCCTTCTCTCCCTGGCTGCTGCCTCGACAGCTGCTTGTAGCTACGGTAATTAGACTGTCAATGCTCGTTAGAGGAGAGAGGGGAAAACACGCCTCTGACAGATTCCGAGACTCCCCAGTTTGTTAATTTCTAAGAGATCTTTAAAGCATTAATTGAGGTCTCTCCCCGGTTCTTCTCCGCTCCTGCTCCTACCCCTCCTTCCCCCCCCCCAAAAAAAAATCTCCTCGGCGGGAGAGGAGGGAAGTTCTCTCTTGCAAAACAAACTCTTACCCCCCCTCCTCGCCCCTCCCAATCACCAGCATCACCACCAGCATCGCCGCACGCACTACCCACCCCTTGCCCCATTTTCTGTTTCCTCTGTGCATTATCCATACATACACAGATATACAAATATATACAGGAAGGTTAACTCAGCGGAGGCTCCGACCAAATGGGAGCTCATATTGCATTTAAAATAATAATAAATAATAAAAAAACATCTAAGGAGAAAAGGGGGGAGGGAAGCAGAAGTCGGGAAAGAAAAGAGAAAAGCAGCAGGCTGATTACGAGGTGTCAAAACTGCCAGGAGCAAGAAGGTGATAGCAATCAGGGGTGAGAAGAGTGCGGCATTCGTGCGGGGCAACTAATTATCCGTCTCATTTGAGAAGAGCAGCATTTGAGGCAGCAGCGTTCGCCTGCTGAACGGTGACAGATTGGCGCGGAGGAGAGGGGAGGTGTTAAAACAATGGAGCCGGGCTTGCGAGCGCTGCTGCATGCTAATCAGCCCTCCCTCCGCCTGCCTGCCGCTCTCTCTCTGTCTCTGTCTCTGTCTCTGTCTCTGTCTCTCTCTCTCTCTCTCTCTCTCTCTCTCTCTCTCTCTCTCTCTCTCTCTCTCTCTCTCTCTCTCTCTCTCTCCCCTCCCCCATCTCTCTCCCTCCACCTCCGCGCCTTCCCTCCCTCTCCGCTGACAGTGCTCCCTCCTTTCCCGCGTCCGCCCCACAGCCACCCTCTCCTTTCTCCATCTCTCCTCCCCTTCTCCATCCTTCCTTCCAGCCGCTGGCAAAGCCGAACCCAAGCACCACTACTCCCTATCTCCTCGGCCAAAATACACGCGCGCGTACACACACGGTCGCTGTTACACTTCTAGCACACCCCACATATTGGCACCACCGCTGCGCCTCTCAGCCACCTAGAGTCGGAGTTCCGCTCACAAGCAGCTTGGAAGGAGAAAGGCGCCAGCGGACCCCGCGGGTTTGAAAAGGGGGCCCCTTCACTGTTTCCCAGTGGCTACTTAAAAAAACCTGCGTTAGTTTTCATTTTGAGTTTGGATTTGGAAGGGAGGATGAGTGGGGGAGAAGAGATACGGATCAGGTGGAGGATGCTGATAGCAAAATGTAATCTGCTGAAAAAACAAACTGAGGGCCTCCCCCCTCTCCATCCCCACGCCACCCCCCAACTCATTCTGTTCCATTGCTGTTGGACAAACACTTTCTTAAGACGCGTTAGGCAGAATGGGTTCATTCTAGAATTTGGAAAAGACACGCAAGCACTGGGAGATGGGGACTGTCCTGGGTCCAGGGGCCCTTTCCACAGGAGTGAGAGGGCATCGTCCCTGGACTCGTTGCTGACCAAAATTAGCCTCACCTCAGAATCTATGTGAAAAAGGATTCAACCCTATTGACAACGCCCAGACTTTGGTGGCTTCTGTTCTTGGTATGGGGACAACAGTCCTTTTCGGCCCTAGTGAATCTCCAGGAGTGTGTAATATGGGTTCTGTGTAACGTTTAGACCGGACAGTAATGTCCTAGCTGGCCCTCAGAAATAGCCGTAGGACAGCCAACAATGTAAGTAATTTAATGATGAATAAGAGATTCCTCCCTCCTAGGACCCCAGGCACGCCCAGGGTCTCCCTTCCCCACCATCTATCCAGCTCTATAACCCTGAGAAAGCCTCCTACTACCACACCCATCCTCTCTAGGCAGAACCATTTCGAGGTCTCCCTTCCACAGACCTTTACTGGGAGTTGACTTAGACAGATTTTGCTTTTCAAGATCAAATCTCTCCCAACCCTTCTGAGCGACAGAAAAAAAAAACAATGATAGCTTAATTGTGAAAGAAAGGAACTTAAGAAGTGCATCTGTCCCTCCCTTCCCCTTCCCTGGTTCCTTCTGTCCCTCAGTAGCTTTTTCGGAGCGCCATAAGAGAACACCTTCAAGAATGTGGACAGCTCCCCTGCCAGGCAGCTTCTCTACCTTCTCCAGCCCTGGAGAAGCAGGTCAAACACTGGAGTCTCAAACCTTCCAATCCTCCGACGTTCAAAAGTGGATTCCACCAAGAAGTCTCCAACTTTCACCTCTGTAATATTACTTGTTCCTCTTGTGAGGCAGGAAGCAGAGCTCTGGGCTGTTTACTGTCAAATGTTTCTCAGTTATTATCCCATTATTGCCCCTAAAGCTTTTGCTTACTATACACTTCCCCCCCCCCCAATGTTTAAATATTGTTTATTATTGTGAATTTACATAAACTGCCTTTTATGTTAGGGAAATATCTGTTGTGACTAAATGGATTATAAGAATTAAGTAGCAGACCAAGTTCAGGCCCTACAGTGTGCAAATAAAAGAATGACATTCCAAATTCCCTGTTCAGATCCATTTCACAGTAGCTCCCAGTTCCGGGACAGATCAATTTTAGATCAAACAGTCAGATGGTGTTTAGGTAAGCAGGTGCCTAAATTAGCCTAACAAAACAATCTTCTTCCCTTCCTTCTCCTTTCCCAACTCTGTCCTTTAACCCAAGATTGCCAAGATTGAACATGGAAACAGCAGAAAAAATCACTGTCTATAAAATTTGGCCTCAAAAGCATTTGACATTAATAAATCATCAATATATGAAAAGCTACCCTACTATAAGAGTCAGTTCTTAACATTTTAAGTATACCCATACATTTTACACATTTATATAATAAAAGAATTGCAATACTGGTAGAAGGCTACAAAATTATGTGAACTCCACTAAAATAATATAGAATATAATAAGTCTTTAAATCTGAGGTGTTGCCAAAGGAGTTATTTTTACCTAAGTGTATACTAAGAAGAGTTTTTGTTATTGCATTTTAGGAAGACTAATTGACCTAGCCCCCTTTCCTCTGTTAAATATTAAGTGTATTTGAGTGTGAATGTTCATACATGTGCTAGGTTAGATATTTGGCAAATCCTCTTGTTCTTGAGTGTACTAAAATAGTAATATATCTAAAGCATAGAATTTAACTTTGCACCAGGCCCTGAGGGGGACTCAGAAACTATGAGTCTCAGAATTTAGTGGCTCAATAATTTTCACCAGGCTTTTATTCACCAATTATATAAATTTGAATATATCTGAACCGTTATATTTGAAAAAGCCTCATACTATCCTAATGTTGTATAATGTTCATCTATTATTTGTTTAAATTTCAATCTTCCAACAGCCTGGTTTCTTTGGGGCCTAACCTAATTTCTTTCAGGCCTATGGACTTTACTAATTTGCATGGTTGTTTTAATGGCATATTTACAGATGAGTTTTTATTTGCACATAAGGACAAAAAGGTGAAGTGAAATTTAGTCCCTAGTGGAAACCTGTTAGGTTCCCTGAACATATGGCTCATTGGGCTGTTACTTCCTTTCTGAGATAATATTCCAAGATTTTTTAATATATACATCACTTTGACACCACTTATAAAGAAAGGATTTTGGCTTTGAAGATAGCTCCACCTGGGGCATATCGCTTAATAACAAATTATGCTAACGCAAGTGTACCTATGGCTTTATATATATTCCACGAATCTGGAAACAGGGCATGAACTGAAATCAGTCAGAATTGGGACTTAGCTAACACTGACCTATGAACAGCTATTTCCTTTAGATTTTGTAGACACTGAATCAAATTGGTTAATTCACTCTAGAAGTGACTGCCTAAGCTCTTTTGCAAAAGATTGTGCATTTGGAACTTACTGAATTACAATTATTTCTTTCTCCGTATATAAAGAGTGATGTATGTCTCATTTGCTGAAAGTGTGCAGTGCCAGCTTAAGACTTAAGGGGAAAATTGCAGTACTTAAAAAAAAATGTAAATGTTCAAATGGTAGAGGGGGGGGGGAGCTTGTTAAAATATGTGTCTATTTCCATTATGCTTAATTTACTATTCAAAACAAGTTTTTCCTAATAAGCTCTATTGTTTCTTTCTGTTTTGTAAAATTTAATATGTGTGAGACAAAAACCAGATTCAGAATGTGAATGAAGTCTGTTTAGCAATGGATCTTTATGGAGCTTGTGGCTTGAGAGACCCCAAGTAAAAAAAGCTACAGCTCCAGGAGAGACCTCAGAGCAAAATAAGTTGCCAATGGTCATTTTGAGAAGATGCTCTTGATGAAACAAGAAGCAATAATATCTCTTGCTCTCTCCATTTCTAAAGCCAGTGGTACCCAACATGGCAGCCCCCTCCAGGCCCAGTTTCTGTCACAAATCTATACAGTGCAGCATTGAGGCCTAACCTAATTTCTTTCAGGCCTATGGACTTTATTAATTTGCATGGCTGTTTTAATGGCATATTTACAGATGAGTTTGTGTGTATTGGGGGAGGAAAAGTTCACTTAGGCTTTTTCCAGCTCCATCTTTTCTTTTCTTTTTTCTTTTCTTTTTTTTGGTAGTTCATTCCATTCTGGGATGTCAGGTAGACCTCACTCCTTACCAATAGAATGCCAAGACATTACTTAAATTATTCCCGGAATTGTTACACTCTTATCTCTTGCCCATATAACAGTGCTTTCCCCCAAAGTTAACAGAATTCTAGATGGCTCGGTTATATATAAGTTAAAATTTAAAAAATTAAAACCTAGTGCTAGAATATTGATTTGGCTATGGGCCTTCTCTGACATCCAACCAATAACAAGAGAAATCTATTTGTGAAGAATCACCTTGTCTCAAATTCCAGATTTTTTTTCCTCATTGTCTTTTGGTAATAATAAACAAACAAAAAAAGAACCATCCCTTAAGTTAAGGAAAACTATTGCTTGCTTAGAAAAGTCTACCTAGAATCTTGTGTGCATGTCTTTTTTCCTTTCCCACACAGAGAGCTAAAATTATGATATCAAGTATCTAGCAAGATATGGAGCTTCAGAGGATAAAGAAGAAATCTAGTTTTTCTATATGCCTCCCAGTTAGAAATGTGGGGTTTTACAAAGGTCTCATGTACCTATACAGAAATGGCAGGTCAAATTATCTTTGCAAATGAGAGATAATGCATATGAATGTGTTTGAGCACCTTAGGGCCATTTTCACCATTTATATTAAGTATAAGAAAGATATATTTATATGCAGCAGCTCTCTGATATTATTTATCACAACAGTGGGTACAGCAGACTTCTGGCATATTCTCTATAATAAGAAGGCTACAGAAAAGAGAACTAGATAAGCACAAAGGCAATCCATTCCAGAGATAGGGAGATATAGCTAATACTTTGAGCTGGAAGTGAAAATAAAGAAGCAATAAACCACCTCTAGAATTATAGGATACTTATGTCTCTCCTGCAATTTGCCTTTTAAAAAATCATCAACAGTAAATTGTGTCTGGCAAAGAATAAAACTTAGTTTTACATTCCATCATGTTACTTAGCAGAGAATATTTTTATTAAAAATTTTCTTGGACTGAGTGGGTTTTTCTTGGAATGACACAGGAACTTGGGTAGGAAAAAAGGCTAAAGCTCAAACCAAACAATTAACCAAAATCCAGAACAAACCATGTGAATTTGCTGATCCTTGAACTAAATCAAAAAAGCATTTTAAAATAACCTCAAACTCAACTAATATTGTTGAAAATAATAAAACAACAGAAACAATGTGAAGTGAACCTACATAATTCCTAAACACCATTGAACCAGAAAAAAATATTCACTGAACCAGTCCATTTGTTTGAAGTAATTGACTTAAAGAAGTCCCATGGCCTGTAGCTCAGGATGTTGTATCAATCACTATATGTCATTTATTTTCCTCACCAACCTAGTTGTGAATAAATCTTGTAAAAATTGGACAAACTGGAAAAATACCAGACAAACCAGTTTCTCCTTCTATAGTTAAGTTGCCAGGGATAAAGGGCATCTTGTGCATCTAACTTCCAAGAATGACTTAAAAGAGAGCAAGCATACTGGGAGTCCAAAGTATCAATAAGGATGACAAAGCTTATTTAGTAAGTTTTGGATTTTTTAAAAAACACATCACTAGAAGGCCAAACAGCATGTTTCTTTCAAATGACAGCTTTGTGACTCCATTACACACACACACACACACACACACACACACACACACACACACACACACACACACTCACCAGAGCCCGTTGTGGTGGTATTTTCCCCCCTGTGGCTTTACTAGGGACATTGTGAAAGTCCTTCTTTTTGGCATCATTTAGATCTAGACAAAATCTGTTTCTATGCCATTGTACAGCTAGAGTTCAGGGAGAATAGTGAGCTTTTAAACATTTCATTTATTTGCATAAATATAAATTAATTTTGTGATTTCATAGTGAATACTCAGAACAAATATGTTGATGTGGAAATACTTGTTATAACTGATACCCTGTTTGCTGATGTGTTGTTGTAACACTGCTGTCGAGGGCTGGGGGAAAAACAGTAAAAACATGATCCTTTGATTCTTTTTGTTCCTAAGGTCCAATATGCCATCAGAGGGTTCTCCATAGGTTGATCCATTTTCCAATAAAAAAGTATAAATTCCATGCCTTGAGATATATACCATCCCCTGAAAATTATCAAGAAATTCTCAAATTGCCTATTTCCTATAGCTATATTTCCTATAAGACATTTCTTTAAAATATCCTTTCTGCTATATGATCCTCTTTAAGTCCAACCTATATCCTCACTTTTGATAGGGTCCATTCGAATTTTCTATTTGTCCCAATTTAGTGTGCTTATGTTGTCTTGTTATGTCGTAGAACCTTTTGGCTCACTGGCATGATGTCTTATACAACATGTTTTTCCCCATGCCTTCTTCCCATTGTTTTCTACCTTCCTTCTGCATTCCTAGCCAACAACGATGTTCCTCTGAACTTTCCATAGCAAAGATTATCCCCTAAATGTTGGGCTTAATCTATGAGGGCCCTCCCTTCCTCCACCCCTTGGGAAAATACTTTGTGTTTACTTCGAGTGTATATATATGTGTGTGTGTGTGTGTGTGTGTGTGTGTGTGTGTATTTTTTTTCCTGCACATAACACCCTCACCTCCACACCAGCATCCCTTACCCCCTCCTCCATATAATGAAAGCTCCTTGAGGGCAAGGATTGGTTTGGGGTTTTTTTTCTTGTCATTGTAACCTCAGGAGTTTACCCAGTGCCTGGCATGGAGTGGCTATTTCATGCTTTTTCATAGATTGATTTTCTTTTGACTCCAAACATCCCAACAATTCCGGTGCCCAGAAAGACTGTGGCATTTTGTTTCGGGGAGAAAAGGACAGGAAATGGAGGGGTCTTAACCCAGGGCAATTTAGAGAGGCTTCTTTGAGGGATCTAGAGAGAAAGAGGAAATCCCAGCTTTCAAAGAAAACTGAAGGCGTTAGAGAATTGCCGAGGAGAAGCTTTGTGTGTTACTTCTTGGAAAGGGAGTCCTTGACCCCTCCCATCTGTACTGGCCCAGGTCCAATAACCAGTGGTCATTTCCTCCTCGTTAACCTTTCCCCAGGGTTCAGGACTGGCCTCCAGGATGGTGGGAGCTGCTGCAGACCAGGGACAGTTCTTGGAGGGAAGCGGGAGGCCCAGAGGGTGACTGGGGCTCCAAGACACCCAGCTGGACTTGTCTCCGGACCTCTTCCACTGGCTCACTTCAATGTGGCGATTTTTCCTCCTCATTTGTTGCATTGTTTGCATTAATATGAATATCTTGTTCTGTTTGTTTTGTCTCCTGGGAGCCAATAAAGCTGTGAGGTTTTTCTTTACACCAAATGCAGCTCTACGGGCGATCAATCAATGGGTAGTCTTTGGATAATCTGTGAGAGTGAGAAGTCTAATAAAGCAGGCGACTAAAAAAGGAAAACAAAATCTATTTTCTGTTAGGTTAACTACGTCAGGATTAGTGTGTTCCACTTCTGCTTTGGGGGTAAATGTAAATGCTTTTCCAAATGAAATTTAAATTTGAGACTCTAAAGGCCAGGAGACTAGAGGAAACTGGAGTGAAGTTGTTTTAAGGGGTTTCCACAGTTTTATGTGGATTGAGCCTATACATATACATCCCACGTTTGTAATTGTTGTTTGGTTCTTGCATGAAGAGGAAATATAATGCTTGCTGACCTCCCAAGATGTTTCTGGAGTTTAAGATCATAATTAGATTCTTTTTGGCACTAAGGGTTTTTTCCTGCTCTTTTTCAGATAGTTTCCCAAGTTTCCAACCAGGAAAGGCAAAAACTAATAACAAGGGGGAAGAATAGGTTTAAGCATTTAAAATTACTGGTACTCCCCCCTTTCCAAAGCCCATGACTTCTTTCCTTCAGCTAGAGGTGATTATATATATATATATATATATATATATGCGTATATATATATATGCATATATATATATACATATATATGCCTCAGATATGCAATACATTTCTCTATATTTTATATATGTATATATAAAGTATGTATACATATTTATGTGTATCTATGCATATGTATAGACATATATGAAACAAGGAGCTGCTGCTACTCCCCGAGCTGGATGAGGGAGGGAGAAAGAAGAGAAGAGGATCCTTCCCAGCTCAGTATTGCAGGCGGCACTTGTCTTACCAGCACAATGCAGCCTAGATCATTTATAAACAGATCAAAATAACAATCTGAATTATCTAACATTAACAGCTGAACTGAGGAGCCCAAGATTATGTGATGAATTGTTAAATTGCAGTAGCATTGTTTTGGATTGCTAATTAAAAAAAAATAAGCAAACCCCATGACTCTGGATATGACAACTGAAAATACCCACAAATTATTTAATAAATGAAGCGTCTAACAACTTTAACACTTCCTGGTCGCCTTGTTAATAAATGTAATTTGAGGTAGATTTAAAAAATCTTCAATCTAAACAGTGAATTCATTACGCGCCATTCAGATCTCTAGATGCCTATGGACTTCTTGGAATTAGGTGTTAAATAGACAAAAGTGAACCAAACTGCCTTTAAAAGCACAGCATGACCATGTAATTCTTTTTCCAGTTTGTGGTAAAAAATGATGAAACTTCTTTCCAAGTAGCTATCACCCAGATTTAGTGTGAAAAGTAGTGTAATTGTAATTCACGCCATCAGGGTCTATCGCTGATAGACTATCAGCTGTTCTGTAGTTAGGAAGAGGCTTTCTTTTCAAATAGGAAAGCTGCCAAGTGCTCTGCGATACCTCCAGCAAGCTTATCGGATTGAGTTCGGAGCCAAAACAGCAGCTGCACACATATGCAAATTGGCAATTAATAGTATAACATTCTGCAAAAAAAAAATGTTTTTTTAAATTTAAAAAAAATTTTTTTAAGGAAAATAGAGATTAGCTACCTGAACGTTAACCTTAACAGTTAACAGGGAACTTCTCATCTGAATGACTAAGGATTAATTACCCTCTGGAGAGGACTTTCTCTTTATTACCTTCCCTCCTCCTACAGATCAAGTCTTTGTTGTCCTGCCGAGTTTTGTCTGTTAAATAGAACATAACAATGGGATCTACGGGAGTTTTTAAAACACACGCGCGTGCGCGCGCGCGCGCACGCACACACACACACACAACCTGTTTTGTTTCTAAAAAGGTGGGGAGATGTGGAGTGGAGTGGGGAGAAAGGTCATGTCGTTTTCACTGTTTGTACTTTGTCTTTATAAAGCAAAAGCTTCACTGCCTTTGGGGAAAGATGAGAGTTTGTACTAGATATAATGATGTCTTTTCTTTGCTGCTCACGTTACATCCATGCATAGCCTCCCAGGGGCTACTGCCTTTCTCTGGGTGTCTCTCCATAGCTATCTCTTTCTCTTGGTGTCTCTTATCTCTTCCCTCCTATTGATGTAGATGATGTTTGTGGGTTTCAGGCAGCAGTTTGCAGAAATCCAGCAAGGTTTATGTCGCTCAGCATGTATAAACACAGTCCTCTCGGAGGGGGTGGGAGGTGGGGGGTGGGAGGGGGGGTGGGGGGTGGGAAGGGGGGTGGGGGTGGAGGTAAGGACCAGAGGAATTTGTTAAATTCCACATACTTTAAAAATCCTCTTCCTCCCCTTTATTCTCAGCATACACGTGTATACGCTCTACCCCACTTGCTGCAACAGTGATACAATAGTAATTTGGGATGAGTTTGAAAGCTTAAGGCCCGGGAAAGAGCATTATTATTTTCTCAGCAGGCTTTCCCAATTCGTCGCTCTCTCTCTCTCTCTCTCTCTCTCTCTCTCTCTCTCTCTCTCTCTCTCTCTCTCTCTCTCTCTCTCTCTCTGTCTCTCTGTCTCTCTCTCTGTCTCTCTCTCTCTCTCTCCCTCCCTCCCTCCCTCCCTCCCCTCTCTTCCTCCCCTCTTCTCTCCTTTCCTCTTCTCCTCTCCTCTTGTTCTTTCTCTCTCTCGGGGGTGGGGTGATTAGCAAATAGCAGATAATCAGTGAATTCTTAATAGTCATAATTTTATGTTTCTGGGATGTGGAAAAGCAGACAGATTCCAGAAATCTTGTTATTTTTCCCCCCTGTAGGTATTAATTATCCCAGCCCTTAAAAGTCTGAAATTTAGCTCATAATCTTTAGTCCCCACAGGGCAAGGGGGTAAGAAAATGTTTCTTTTCCTTTATTTTCCTGGAAGCTTGGTGAAATTTTTCATTGCATGATGGCATATGTTCCTTCAGTCTACAGTTTAAGTCCCTATTTCTGCTCTCCCCCAACTATGCTATCTGTGTTTCCAGTTACTAAATTCCCTTTTATTACTAATTAACTGTATCTTTAGTTGAAAAACTTTCTTTATCCTACACCTAGGTACTCTTCTTTTATAGCATGAGACATTTTTGTTATGTTAACATTGCAATTGAAAGATAATGGTATCTTACCATCAATAATATAATGGGCTTAGAATCTTGTATATCTCTAATAAGGAATCCAGTGGTTCCTCAGAATTAGGATAATAACTCAAATCTATTCATTTTTGCTTTCTGAAAAACACAAGGACCTTGGTGATGATGGTCCCTTAAAATACTGTTTTAAAAAGTTTACTTTATGATCCAGTCTCTATTTCCTGGCAAAGAATTCAAAGACCCTAATTCCAAGAAAGAAAAAGGTCTTTCCTTTATATACCTAACTTTAGGACAGCAGGTTGCATTTTCTAAATATTTATGATTCATGAAATTTTAGTGGAGGAGGTGGGGGACTCCAGAAATACTTTTCTCATTGCTGAAATCTTATTATCTTGGTCTGATTCTAATGGGAGCATCTTGTGTTTTCCTGAAGGTTATAAAGGTATGGAAGGGGGAAAAAATGTCAAGCCCTTACTAGATTTAAAGTTTTATTTACAATGAAAATAATGCTATTCTTACCTTACAATCCAACTTGAATACATTGTTAGGCTTCCTCCCCTAGTTTCTAATTCTGCTAATTATGTATTAGATATATACTAAAAAATTATATGGATGATAGATCAGAAAATTGAAAAGTCTGAAGTTATATACAGAAAGAAATAGGAAAATAACTATTAATATCATTACAAAACATTTGAGGATGAACTTTAGGAAATAAAAGTTAGAAATTAGTTTCATACTTCATGTCTACCTTAATGGTGAAATAGGACAGTTCCCTTAGTTTGAGCTGTCCTGAGGATCTTGGTTTCAACATGAATATATAGTTGTACTATCTAGCAAGGTTTATGTTATGTCCTTGTACACAAACTAAGAATGATACTTAATTTTCTAAAATTGTTAACTGCTTAGGTAGAAAATTACAATAGTATAATTATCTGCCTAAAAGGCGTTCTTTCTTACTTCCAATTACAGCACAATCAAAAATTCAAAAGCTCCTAAATTTAAATTTTCATAATCCCAGGTTGGTTTAGATTAACTGTAATACCTACACTATCGAGTTTATCTTGTACATACATCCATATGTATGCATGTAGGTAATACTTGAAAATATCTAGTCCCTTCTCAATCATACATTTGGTGTTCACTCTAAAAATCTCTAGAGGACAAGCTTTGCTTCATCTCTAGCTTGCGAATCACCTTAAAGTTGTCTAATGGATTTACAAGTACAGAATATTTATTAAATTACTGTTGCGCTGCCACCCCTTCAATATATCCCTTTACTTAAAAGTACAGTCTTTATGCATTATGGAAACATTGTTGCGTTTGGCTAATCACATGCTGTGTGTTGTCTGTCATAAGTGTTGTTAATAGGATATAATGTAAGATGATCAAAAAAGAGATTGTTGTTCTCTTCCCCATCAGTACAGGAATTTTTTTTTTTGCAATTTATATAGGCTTCTAAATTGGAGCAGTTATCTTAGCTAATTAGAATATGGCACCAAAATGGCCAAAATCATGTATTAGAGTGTTATTATTATTATTAGAGAGTAATTGAATCCACCTGACCCAGAGACAAACTCAGGTTCTAGAGTATATTTTTGAGTCTGACCACTGATCTCAAAAATTCTGCAGCTGCATTCATGGAGGACTAAATTAAATGTGAATGTGGATGACAATGCAAAATCATCACCACTACTTATAAAAAAAATGGCAAAGGACATATCAGTAGAGTATACATTCTAAGAAGAGTAAATCCTTCTAAGCAGCAAAATTTCAGAGAAGATAATGTCCTGGGCTTGGGGTGAGGAATATTTGAGTTCAAATCTAGCCTGAGTCACTTAACCCTGGAAGAGTCATCTAAACTCTACTTCAATTTCCTCATTTCTAAAGTGGGGAAAATAACAGCACCTATTTCCCAAGGTTTTTGTGAGGATAAACTTGGATAACGTAAAGCATTTTACAAAAATTTTATCTATAAATGTATTACCTATAAATGCTAAGTATTATTATGAGGAATACTATTTTTAAAAGGAAGCATAATTGTCTACTAGAAAGTCCTTTTTCTAAGGGATTATAAGATAAAATAACCAGAACTGTTCAAGTTGGGGAAATCTGTACCCTAAACATCATTAACTATCTTATTCACTACAAAACACACAAATATCACAATATTTACCTAAAAATAAGTATAGTATTTGTTTGACAGTTTTTAATCTGAGTGTATTTTATGAACCCTGGAGTAAATATAGTATCCTAAGGGGTACTGCTTACCATGGGGTGATGAGAGCAATGCCTTGAGAAGTCATTACAGTAATGTATTCAGGACAAATGCTGAGCATTTTATTTTAGCCAAAGGTACCAGTTCTTAATGGATTCACCTCAAAGCTTTGCATCCTGAATAAAATGGAATAGGTGCCATCTACAATAATAGATTCCAAGTCAGTATTGACCCTACTTTAAGTACATTTTCTCATCATCTACAAGAGATGGCAAAGTGCAAGGATATTTGGCTGGTCCATATTGAAGAAGTATTGCCAAAATACAAATGAAGTTTACTTAGGAAAGGAATGTAGAAAGATAAGAAGGCATCTTCTTTAAAATGCAATCACTTTTTTGACCCTTCCCCAAATTAAAAAGAGCAATTGGAATGATCCAATAGATTAAAAATATTGCTAAGGACCCTTTCGAATTGGAAGCATGAGTTAGATTGAAGGATGTGGATGATTGGAAACAGGGATGCTTTTGCAAAAACACAGTCCCTAGGGGCAGGGGTAAGAAAGATTCAATAAGTAGATGATAATGATATTCAGGATATCTTGTTCTGTAGTGTGTATATGTATCATATATTGAAGACAAATCCCCCCTCCCCTTTGTTTTTCTCTTGAAACTTCAGAAAACCTATGGGATTCTGTGTTTAAGTGGAACCGATTAAACTCAATCTCCTACAGACACCAAAGTCTTCTCAGGCAAAACCGAGAGCAAAAATAATCAAAGTTTAACACAAATTCTTCCTTTGTAATAATAGAGTATTTGTGAAACTGGATAAATACAATTCAGACAGTTCAGTGCCTATTCACTATAGAAAGTTAAGAACAAAATGCCTTCCTTAAATTTTAGCCACAGTTTGAAATAAAGCTAAAATTTCTTTGTGACCTCCTTTAAAAAAAGTGGTAAGACAAAATGCTTGCTATACCCTAATTTAGCACTTGAAACATAGTTAGTTTTTATGGACAGTTTTATCTGCATTGCTAAATGCAGACCCAAAAACTGCATTTGCAATAAAAAAAAAGAGGAAACCCAGTTAAACTGGGCTGCAAATTTGGCCCTAATTTAGTGTAGCATTTGTGATACATATAGGTTAGAGTGACATTTCTATAATGGTGTGAAATATGAGAAAGTTCCAATGCTAGACACAAAGACTTTTTAAAACTGCTTTTGCTTACTTTAGTTGGTTTAAGAAACAGGAGGAGGAATTTGATTTTTCAAGTGATGGAAGCCTTTAAGGATGTTGGAACACTATTCGGTCCCCTGGGGTTCTGCCTGCTGTACAATTTTAAATGTCTTTTAGCTAAAAAATTGGCCAACAAGGGAAACATAAAGATGAAATCTCTCCTTCTTCTGGGCAATGAGGTGCCTAACAAATCTGCTTCTGATAGTCAGGGCCTCTGGCAGAGGGCAGAGAACATTAAGAATTCCCTCTCGCTGCTGCTATATTTCTGTGAAACTAGAATACCTGCTTACCAATTAGGATTTGCTATAGAAATTCTTCTCTACCTACACTTGTAATTCTGCAGGTTTAAGTGTCAGCTTAAACAATAGCACCAAGAAAAGTAATCAATGAACCCAGTCATTGGGCACAAAAATACTGCCAGATGTCACCCGGAGTTTGGCCAAACACTCAAAATCCAAAAAAAGTCATGGTACCTGAAAGTGTTTTCCTTTTAAGTGAAGACCACTGGAGGGCAGTATCTTTCCCTTTGGCAACGTTCCCTTATATTAGATGGTGAATGCACTGATATGTCAAAAATGCATCTCAGTTGTATGAAATGCATTACACTTCTTAACTCGGGCTGTGCTTGGAATTCATCATATCCTGTGTTACATGTTTGTAACTCAGTTTGTTTTTACCACAGTAACAGCCAAATTAGTAGTGCCTAAAATTAGATCCCTAATCTCCATCCACCTACCATATTTGCCACTTTGAAGCTAGGTAAAAGTGATTTGTTAATAAAATCCTAAGAGATGGCAAAAGATCTAGCTGCTCATATGTAGATAAATTGAAAGACAAAGAATATTTGAGAATTATTGGTTAATTATGATTAGCTGTTTTTGCACTTCAAGAAAGGTAATGTCTAATTAGCTTTAAAATTCCAAGATTGCTCTGTTTCTTCCCTTTTCTACCTTTAAAATGTTCTTTAAGTTATGAACTTAATTACTATGCAAAACAACTAAAGGCAATGTCAAACAAGACCTTGTGATGAAAACTCTTTCTATTTTTAAGAGATTATAGAACTTAACAAAATAGCAGTAAAATAATTTACTCCATCACCCTCTGATCCTTCCATCTATATTTTTATGACTTCATATTGTCATATAGTTGGGATCTATGTTTTAAAATTACAAAATGTGTATATACTACTTTGAAATTTAAAATAATTTACTTTCTTTTTTTTCAAATTTTCAAATAGATATATTTTACTATGGCAGAATAGACACTCCCTGAAAAACAATACCAAGGAGGGATATTCTTTGTCTTTGAAGTTAGGGTGCAAGGATGGCAGTATGCTCAACAAAGAGAAGGCAGTTTAAGGGTAAAGTCACTGGAAACAGTTTATTGGGAGATGTTTAAATATGCTGTTTGAGGTTCTGATAGAATATACAGCAGAAAATTAAAGGAATAGGACTGGAGTGTAGGGGAGAGATAAAGAAAAATAATAACTATTTAGGTGTTATAAGCTAAAGATGCCCAGTGACTCTATTGGAGCAGATGTGATCAATCAGAGGGAGATGGTAGACTAAGAAAAGAGGAGAACACAAGTAAGAACTTTCAATATTCACATGTAGGGGGAAGAAAACAGATGATCCAGTAAGGGAAACTTAGAAGGAAAAGTGAAAGAAGCAGATGAGAGCTATATCATGGAAATCTTGGGAGAAGAGATTGACTAAAAGAAGGGAATTACTGATCGTGTCAAAAGCTGGAAAAAGGTAAAGGGAATGAGAAAACAATAAGTCTTAGAAATATTGTAAAATTGGGGGAGAATAGTGAGCTTGGAAATTAGACAGAAAAATATTGAGAAGTGAGAGGATAAAGGCAGTGACTATAGACAAAGCTTTCTAGGAGTTTACCAGTAAAATAGAGGAGAATTTTAGGATGGCAACAAAAGTTGAATGACAACTTGTTGGATATATTCTAGAGGCTTTCTTATTTAAGTACAGTAGTTGCTAACAAATAGCCCATGCATTCCCTTCCAGTTTTGTATTTGACTAGAATTTTTTTGTCCCTCAAAGTTTTGTATATGTCGGTCTGCCTATCTGTCATCTCTTTTGGCTCATTGGTTATTTTTCAGCTAACTCAAATAAAATTTTATTTTTCTGGGAAATTGTTTATAACTTTCTGATACTATGCTACTTTACTGTCAATCATGGAACAATCTCTGAAGATTCTAAATTTCAAGAGATCCACAAGGAAATGGAAAGCAGCATTAGTTATAAGGAGACTACAGCCTAAACATTGAAGATTTGTGTGTAATGAATGGCACACATGACCTACACAATATAAAAATTGATAAGAAAAAAGAGGTAGATCAGTAAGATGAATAACAGTGAGAGTAAGGAATAATAGAATGGCTTGAGTAAGGTTTTTCATAAAATGTGAAAAGATCCAGAGGAAGTTGTCTAAAAATGTTGAATGAATCTCTATGAAGAACTAATGGGAGGAAATTGATAAAAGTAGCACAGGATGAGATGGTATGATTGGGATGGGACCTGTACCAGTGGAAAAAGTGCTCACATGGATGAGATCATAAAACCATTAAGTATTACTGCAAAGGTATGGTGCTATTCAAATTAACACATAGGAAAAATGATCAACTACTGAATCTTAACTTTTATAAAATGTTTTATGCTACAGTCTCCCTCCACCTTCCAAATAAAGAGATTTATTTATGAATGACCCATTTGAAAGATTTAAAGCCATATAACATTAGTTATATGCTTAGTTGGGAATTTTTAAGACCTATCAAGTAAATTAAGGTTTTTTCTTTTTAATTCAAAGCATAAACTTTTAATTATGTTAGCTATACTACTGTAGGGTTATTATTTTAAGTAAAGTAGCAGGTCAGTTCAGTCAAATGACAAGTGATTTAACTAAAATTTTTAGTGAGTTGCTTGACCAAGATTGTATCTAAGAGGTACTAAAGCAATTAGTAAACATATCAAACTAGATTTTTTAACATGAAATACATTTTTAAAACATTAATGTATTTGGCTGACTTTGGGAATGAACAAACATGTATGAAGTATTTACTGTAGACAATAATGGTCTGAGTGACACTATAGTCAACAATATGGCAGGAATGTACTATTCAACCTGGGCTTATTTTATGGAGTTTTAAGAAAATTTTACACAGGTACTGAGAACAACAAGGGAGATGAGATATTGAATTTAAGTAATAGGTAATGGAAAGGTCATTAGGAGTTAGGTGACAAAGGGATTTAAATGCCACACTGAAGAATTTGTTTTATCCTAGAGGCAATAGGGAACCACTGAAGAGTTTTTAATATAAGAAGCATTATAGTCAAAATTATGTTTTAGGAACAATTATTTTGTGGTGGAGAGGCAGAGAGGTATAATAAATGGAAGAATGGATTTGGAATCAGGAATTCAAGTCTTTGACATACTGTAGTCACTGAGTAAGCATGGAAATAAAATCGCTTAACCTCCTAACATCTAAGGCAACTCTTTAAGACAATAAAGTATGGACAAACCACTGATCTACATTGGTGAGGAATTTTCTACATCAGAATTTCCTTAGATAGATGAAATCACTGGCTCAGAAAAAAAAAGTAACTGTAGATTGGAACGGGGTGGGGAGAGATTTGGAATTAGGGTAACCAATTAAAAAGGCTATTGCAATAAATTAGGGTAAAGTTGATAAAGACCTTGAGTAGCAGGGGCAGCAGGAGTCATGCATAGGAGACAGATAGATATCTAGTGGAAAATAAAACAAACAGGATATGTCAACTGACTATAAATAGGGTAGAGTGAGGAAAGGAAGACCCTGAGATTAAGAACGTAAGGGACTAGAAGAATGGTAGTGCTCTCAACAGAAATAAGAATGTTTAGAAGTGTGTTGGATTTAGGAAAGAAGATATAATAAGTTGTAATATGCATATGTGAAGAGATTTTAGAACTAGATATGTGGAGTTGCAAGTCATTTATTTGGAGAAAATAACTGCCTCTTTGAGCACAAATGAAGTCACCAAGAGAGTGTAGGGAAGAGAAAAGATCCCAGGAAAGAACCTGGGGGATATCCATACTTAGTAGATGGGGGACAGATAAGAGTGTCAAACAAGTAGCTGAGAAACTGAGAGGAAGGTAATTTATTCATGTAAATCAAGGGAGGAAATAACTTTTACATAGTTTTTGGTCTAGAAGATATTAATTCTACTTTTAATATTCAGTTTTAAGTTCCAAATTCCCTTTCTCTCCTCCCCAATCCATAGAGAAAAAAGAAAATCCACAACAAATATATGGAGTCATGCAAAAAAAATTCCTCATTAACCATGTTTCCCTCCAACCCCCCAAAAAGAAAAAAAGACCCAAAATATGCTTCAATCTTCATCCTAAATTCTTCAGTTCACTATCATGAGCCCTTTGGGATTGTGATTGGTCATTGTGTTGATCAATCTTTCAAAGTTAATTGTCTTTATAATATTTCCATTGCTGTATAAATTGTTCTTCTGGTTCTGTTTACTTCACTTTGTTAGATGATATTAAATTAAAATAAAAACCCACTTGGTGAAAAATCATTCCTAATGTCATTTTTTTAAAAATGTGAACAAATAAGCAGCCAAATAATTCTATCTATCTATTTAGTGAATTAAACTGAGTTTAATAATAAAAAGGAAGTCATAGATGTTCCCTCACATACATATATTCAAGTTCCTCAGCCTACTCAATTCCCATGAGCTAGTCATCCATTCCACCTGAGCTACACAAAGAGCCATATTTTTGATCTTGCATTCAGTCAAAAATGTTCCACTTCTATGTTCATGAATGTCAAAGCTGTTTTATCTGATTGATCTTTTATCACTTATCTTTCCCTATGTCTTATGCCTCTAACCCTCCCCTTTATCCTTATTATTTTCATTTTCTCTGTCAGTTCTTTCTCAGGCCATCACCTCTGCACTGACTACCCTAAACTTCCTTTTCACATCTTGATGCATAGGTAAACCAGTTCAACTTTATACTACACTCTGTCCTTAGATCCCTTGCCTCCTTTACCATTAAATATTCCTTGTCAAAACTCAACCCAATTCCTATCATCTACCTACTTTACAAAGTAAATGATTGCACACATATACATTCACACGAGCATGCACATAGGTGTGTGTATTGAGGTTTGACAAGGAATTAATTAATGTGAGAAAAGTAGGTAGCTGATAGGTTAATTAACATAAATATCTGGTGGACTCAGCCCAATTTCATGATTTTCTTCAGCTCCTTTGAACAGCATTTGAACATGCAGCAAGGGAATCATTCTATTCTTCCCTAAGTCTCTGTTTCATTCTCTATAGTGGCTCTTCTAAACCTTCACATCTCTTCCTCAAGCTTCCCATGGCATCAACCACCTTCACCTTTCCTGACAAGAAATTGGACGCATTTGCCTAGGATTCTCTTTCCTACCCTCCTCAAAATCTCACGTTGCTCAGACACCTTCTCTCACTACTTCTCCAGAAGATACTGGCTCATTCTGTGCTGCCTACAAACATGCCCATATCTTCTTCCCTGTCCTAAAAAATTCTCATTTCAACTGGCCATTTTTGCTGGTTATTGTCTTATGTCTTCTTGGCTAAACTCCTTGGAAGAAACTCTATAAATTCATTGATTTCAGTTCCTTTCTTCTTACTCTTCTTAGCTCTCCACAATATGATTTCCAACCTTATCATTCTACTGAAATTGCCTTCTCCAGTTACCAGTATTTCTTAATTGCCATATCTAATTATCTTTTCTCTATGGTTATCCTTGACCTCTCTACAAACATTTCAGTGTTGATCGCCTTTTCCAGGTTATTCTCTCTTTTTTTAGATTTTCATGATACTTCTCTCAATTGATTTGCCTTCTATTTGTCTGACTTGGGATCCTTTTCTGGATCATCATCCACATCATTATAATCTTAGGTGTCCCCAAAGCTCTGTCCTGGACCCTCTTCTCTTTCCCCTCTTTATTACCTCCCTTGGTAATCTTAGGCTCTCATGGTTCAGTTGTAATATTTATGCCTGCTAAATTAAAGCCAGATATTTTTATCCAACCCTGGTCTCTCTTCACTACTCCAGTACTGCATCATCAATTGCCTTTTTGACATTTTGAGCTGGATGTCTTAAAAGTATTTCATACTCAACATATGTAAAACAGAACTTATTATTTCCATCTCCCAACTGTCCCTTCTTTCCAATTTACCTATTACTACTGAGGACACCATCATTTCTCCCAGAAACCCAAGATTTAATGTGATCCTCAACACTTTCATGCACATTTTATATCCAATCCATTTCCAAACATTGTCATTCCTTCCACATGTCTTCTATATATCTCCTTCAATCTACTCATTGAAGAAACTCTAAATTTAGTTAGGATGGGAGTGTCCCTCAATGGAGGCAGAGTACAACTTACCTAGAATTTTATAGTTTTATTTGTCTCAGTGTCATGTGACTTTCCAAGGGGGCATACAGTTAAGAAGTCAGAAGAAGGATTTGAACCCAGATGTTCTTAACTCAAAGTTCAGCACTCTATCTACCACATCATGCTACCAATATTCAATACGATCATACCAGAAAACAAAACGGTATTGAAGAATTTGGGAGGGAGGATATAGCTTTGCAAACAAAAAAGGGGGAGGAAATGCAGACACATTATAGATCAATCTAACAGTCCTTCCTTGTCAGTATCCTATAGCTTCTTTCTTTTTGCACCTAATAGGGTCTTGAGGTCAGGTATGAGGAATTTAATTTGACTATTTTCTGAAATATTATGATACATATTCCGTTGATTTGGGCATATTGTTGGAAGAAGTATAGGATCTAAAGATTAAGAAGTATTAATCATATTTTATTGTATTATAAGCACAATAACTTTATTATACTTTTTTAAAAGATGTGTAGAAATTGATGAGAGTGCAGAGGAGAACAAAAAATGACTGAAGGTATGATAAATCTGTCCCCAAGCAAAGGTTAAAAAATTGAGATTAAGAATTGGAAACAAATTATATACCCATTATCAAGGACTATACATGTTATTGTATATGAATGTAATGAAATACAATTTTGGCACAAGAATTAACAAATGTGAAGAATCTGGAGAAACATGGAAAATTTTACACAAACTGATATAAAGTGAAGAAATCAGAACCAAGAAAAACCTATACACAATGACTACAACACCAAAAATAGAACAAACAACAAATAAATGATGTATTTATTATTACCATGCTTTGGTCCTGAAGATAAGAAAATATACCCATAAGTGTGGAATATTATATACATTATCAGCCTGGGTTGATGTGTTAGTTAATTTTGCCAAACTGCTTCTCCTAATCCCTTTCTTCTATACTATTTATTACAAGGAATATACCTATCAACATAAAGAGAGAAGTAATCAAAATATTTGGAAATGAAGGTGATTAAAAATGATAATATTTAAAAATTAAATGTTTGGGTTTTTTATTGTGATTATTTATTTGAAATATTTGGTGCCTCTATAAGTATTTGTTTTGTCCTCTACATCATCATAAGATTAAACAAAAAAAAGCAGTCACACAAACTTTTTAAACATAGAATGATTGAATAGTGAATAGTGAAGGAGATATATAGAAGACAGTTGGAGATCTAATTCTTGGGACCTTTCATGAATTCAGCGTAATAAAATTGGTATGAGAATAAATGATCTAAAATCTAGAGGAACATAGATGAAAGAGGATATAGTCCTTTCCCTCAATGATCTTACAGTCTAAAGATCTACTCTGAATGGAAAGCACAATGGATTTGAAATTGGAGCATCTGGTTTTAATTACATCTCTAGCTCTTTGACCTAGAACAAGTCATTTAGCCTCTCTGAGGTGTAGTTTCATGATTTAGAAAGTGAGGAGATTGGAATAAATGATTTCAGCTTTATGATTCCATGAAATATGTAACCTATATAACACAGGGTATGGCAATTCATTTCTCTGAGTTTCAGTTTTCTCATCTGCAAAATAATTGGTTTGTATAGGGTGCTCAGGGAGGAGTAATATCTTTGGTATGGAGGGCTTGTCATGCCCTCCTAGGGCAGCTCTCCAGCCTCTGACCCTCACCTGACACCCAGCTCTCACTTGTGGCACCTAGAAGCTGCTAGCATGCAACAGCGGCCACACCCCAGGCAATGGCTTCGACAGGCTGGCTAAACCTTGTGAGGGTAGCCATCGAGTCTTAGACCCCTGGTGAACTAGGGCTTTGCTCACCTAGCATGTGAAGACTGCTTCGGCTAAACAGACGGAAGAAACCAGTAAGAAGGTTCAACGGCTGAGATGGCGACACAGCAAGGCACTGTGGAGTGCTCAGGGCATGTTGGAGCACAAAAGACAACATGGCCATCCAATGCAGCTGAGGAAGTCTCCAGATGTAACGACTTTTTATGCCACTGGACCCAGGCTTCCAACGCCGAGAAAGTGGGACTGACTCTGTGCATCGACTTTTCCACTTAAATCTTCATGCACAAGTGTCTTTGTGCACAAAAACACACAAAGACAATAGTCATCCTCGGTTACCAAGAGACTACTACTACTGCCAGGTGATATCTAAGTCCTACTTTAGCTCTAATTCTAATATAGAGAAGAATGATATTAGAGCAAAAGAAAGACCCAGTCAGAACTTCCATTAGAAAAATTAAGATGGGGAGATATTTAGGTGGGAGGGGAAGGGACTATATGAGGTCATAAGATGTAATAAAGTCACCTTATTTTAATTTATATATTTTGTTTTGACAGAATATCCAAAACAAAAATCCTCCCTGTAACTCAACAAAAGGAATCCCTTGAAAACAGGTAGGCAAGATCATCCCATGGCATAACTGAGACTGATCTTAAGATCCTAGATTTAATAGTGGAAGAAATCCCAGAGACCATCTAGTCCAACCTCCTCATTTTACAGATGAGGAAACTGACAAGCAGTGGGGTTAAATGACTTGCCCAAAATCACACAGGTAATTAGTATCAAACGCAGTATTTGAACCCAGGTCTTTTGACTTCAGACTTCTCTATTCTCTCTATCATGCTGCCTCCTTGTATGTACCCCAACTTACTCTCCACCTCTGTGGTTTACTAATAGTTAACAGTACAGAAAGATATATGCTTTTCACTTTGAAAATATGGTACCAATATTATTAGTTCTTTTTCTCCAGATATCTTATCTTTCAATATTTTGTTTATATCACTGAAGTTGCCCTGCATATTGTTCCTCTGTCTGTACTTCACTTACCACAAGTCTTCTCATGCTTCTCAAAATTTAGTTTCATATACTTCTGTAACATTACTTTACATTAATATATTATAGTTCAGCCATTCCCCAGTCATTGAATATGGTTTGTTTCTGGCTGTTTTTTTATAATGAATAATACTATTATGAATTTTTTAGTCATAAAGATCTTTACTTAATATCAGTAGTCTCCCTGAGACAGAAACCCAGTAATGTGGTCAAAGAGTATGAACACTTTAATAATTATCTTTCATGCTTTCAAGTTATTTTCATAATTGTTGAACCAATCTAAAGCAAAGCTCCACTAGAATTGAACTAACAGTCCTGCCTTCCTAGACATCTTCTAACATTTAATTCCTCCATTTTTACTTCTTGGTAAATTTAAACAGCTTAAGGTAATTTGTCAGTTGTTTACTTTGCAACTTTATGATTATTCACTATTTCAAATAATTTGTCAGGTGATTGCTGACGGTTATTTTCTTTGAAATCTTTGACCATTTGTTTATTGGGAAATAACTCTTAGTCTTATAAATTCATGGAAATCATTATAGATTTTTATTGCCAGAATTCTATTATTTAATTTCAAGATAGTTGTTGTCCAGTCATTTAGTTGTGTCTGATATGTTGTGACACCATAGGGGTTTTTCTTAGCAAAGATACTAGAGTGGCTTGTCATTTCCACCTCCAATGCATTGAGGCAAACAGAAGTTAAGTGACTTGCCCAGAATCACACAGCTTGTAAGTGTCAGAGGCCAGATTTTAATTCATATCTTCCTGATGCCAGAGTTAGCAATCTAGCCACTGAGCCATCTACCAATCTCACTTTCAAGATTAGAGTTGTTACATTTTTTTTCTTTTTCCATATGTAAATATGCTTTTCTTTGCAGGATGAATTATCCTTGGGTATAAGCTATTTTCCTATACTATTTAGTATAGTATAGTTCTAAATATAGTATATTATATATACTATATAAATATATATAATATATATAAATATATATATATTATATATACTATATAAATATAAATAAAAAATAAATATAGTATATAGTTCTAAATATAGAACTATAGTATAGTTCTAAATTTTCTTAAATTTCTCATCATCAGTGAACTATCCTAGGCAAATGAAACTGGCATTATTTAATAAGTAAATTCTTTCCTCCTGGCAGTTTGAATGATTCTTTTATCCAGTAGCATTGTGGCCTGGCAACTACATTCCTGGGAGATTTCAATTTGAGGTCTTTCTCTGATAATGTCCTATGGATTCTATTTAACTTTATCTTCTAATTTCATTACCTTAGGAAAAGTTTTTTACATAGTTTCCTGAAATATGGATTTCATGCTTTTTGTTTCATTTTTTTTTCCTGAAATATCAATAATTTTAGTATTGTCTTGCTTATCCATCAGTCTCATCTTAGTTGCTCTGGTTTGTAAAAACTGTATGTGTTCTTCCAAATTTATTGCATTTTAACTTGGCCTTAATGTTTCTTACTGAATCTCTTCACTTTTGTATTCTATCTTCCATTTTCTTTTTCAGATCAGAGCATTCACTGCTGTATAAGACTTTTATACTTATTGTTCTATGTTGTCAGTTTTCTTGTTTGTCTTTTCAAATTCCCCTTTAAGAACTCCAGTTTCCCTTCTTGAAACCTTCATTGACAAGTGAAATTGCAGAAAAGATAGAGGGATGGCCTTGGACCTATGACACTTACTTGCTGTGTAACCATGGATAGGTCACTTAGCAAATCTTTAAAGGAGGGACAGAGGGATTGAGGGAGAGAGAGAGAGAGAAAGTGAGAGTAAGAGAGAGAGAGAAAGAGAAAGAGGGGGGAAGGGAAGGGGGATTACAGAAAAAGTATATGTATCTATGAAATGATTTTATACTTCAACAATTCTCTAGACTGATGAAATCACAGGTCCATATTTTTAAAGTTTCTCAGTGTTTCTGAGCATTTCATTTTTGTATCTGGAGGCTAAGTTGTCATTACTCCTTGCTTCTGTAGACTTGTCCTTGCTTTATTTAATTCTTTAATATTTCCATAAAAGAGGAATTCTTTTTTGTTTATTCATTTATTCAGTTCCTCTGTTGGCTTTTTAGTGAGATTTTCTTAGAAAGGATTCCCCCTCCCCCCCCATTTCTCATTTATATTTTTAGTGTTATTTTTTGTTCACCGTTCTATTTGTTTTGAGGTGATGAAGGGAATTTGGCATCAACAATGCCACTGATTCATCCATTCTTTTTTTAAAGAGAAGGATTTTAATGGGCAGAAATGTGGAAGGAATATATTACAGTAACTGGGGATAGCTATCCATTCTGTATACTTTGGATGTCCACCTGCTTGAATACTAGATCATATGATATGCCTGGTCTGAGGTATCCTTCAATATCTTTACAGTTCAATGAATTAAAAAAAACCACAATTGTATAATATTTTAAAATAAGCAAATACTAATTTTTGCAAAGTATCATCCCTATAACATATGAATATGCTTTATGAATATGTTGAGATATTATAGTCTATATAATCTAAACATAACCTATATATTTTATATGTATAAATATATGCATTATGGATTTTATATATGTACACACATATCACACTGAATTAGAAACAGACTGTTATACATGTAGTCAAAAGAGCAGTAAACCTGGTATAAAAATCTGGTCTCTGCCACTTAACTAGCTTTGTAATCCTTAAACCAGTCAAAATCCCATAACCTCAATTTCCTCATTTGAGGAATTCATATTATAACATTTACCTTAGCATGAAAGGTTTTTGTGAGGATTAAATGAGAAAATTTGAGAGTTCTTTATAAATAGAAAACATATTAGACAAATGTAAAGTATAAATAAAACTTATTGCTTAATAAGAAGGCACTCAACATTTTGGGTAGATTCCCTATGGCATGCATACAGAGGACATTCATGACAGTTTTTAGGATGGACAAACTGATTAGAGGGTGACAAAATAAATTGTGTAAGATTCCTGGAATGGAATATTGCTATGCTATAGGAAACAAATGATTTGATAATATGGAAAAGCATAAAAAGATGTACACGAACTGATACAAAATGAAATAGAGTCAAGAAAATAATATACACAATGACTACAGTGTAACAGGAAAGAACAAATCAAAAACATTTGAATATGAATGTTGCAACATTTCAAAGAAAAGGCTTGGCTCCAAAGAAGAGATATGAGAAGTTATTTTTCCCCACTCCTTTGCAGAGGCTTGGAAGGAGGTAAGCAGAGGTCCAATGGACACCATTACAAATTATGTTAGTTTATGTTTATATGAATTTGTTATCTCTTTTTCCTCTTTTAAAAAAATCTTACTTATAGAGTAAACTCTCTGGGAGATTAGAGAAGAAAGGATTTAGGATCGAATCAAGTTGACATAAAAACAAAAATTATTACTAAAACTTCTATCTAAAAAGAAAACAAATAGGTTGTAATCTGGATCACTGGGAGAAATTCGCATGTTGATAAAATCAGTTTCATTAGAGCAATGAAGAACTAAGGGGAAAGAAACTTTGTTATTTTATGGAAATGATAACTTCTCAAATGTGTATATGTAAGTGCATATATATGTGATGTAGATGTAGATATATAAGGAGGCCATTGAGAAGTCAATTCTCAAAATATCTATAAAAAGTAAAATGCCAAATGTTTAGATAAAATCATAGACAACATTACTAAAAAAAGGTGGGTGATAGAATATTAGTAATTATCATCCATATTCCTATTTTCCCATCTTTTATCTTTTTTATGAGAATAGTACACACACACTTTGAGCAAAATACTTGATAAAGCTAGAAGGGAGCTAACAAGCTTTTGCAAATGATATTTTACAGCAGACCACATCATGGCAATAATAAAATTGATTAAAAGATACTGAAAACATAAGATTTTAGTAGTGTTTTATTGTTTGTTGGTTATAAAATGGTATTGATTTGAGAATCAAAATAATGCCTTAAAATCTGTCCCTCAGACAGGTATCTATCTCCCATAGATATATTAAAATCATACAAAAATTTTCCTTGAACTAAGGCAAAGCAAAACTACTTTTATTAATTCTCTAATAACTTGTTTAGGGCAGCTAAGTGGTGCAGTGGATAGAGAGCTGGGCTTCAAATCAGGAAGACTTATCTTCCCAAGTTCAAATCTGGCCTCAGGCACTTACTGGTTGTGCAGTCCTGGGCAAGTTACCTAACCCTGTTTGTTTCAGTTCCTCATCTTTAAAATGAGCTGGATATCCACTTACAGAGAAAGAACTGTGGGAGTAGAAACACAGAAGAAAAACATATGATCGATCGCATGGTTCAATGGGTATACGATAGGGGATCTTGACTTTAAATGCTCATTCTATTGCAAATATTAATAATATGGAAATAGGTTTTGAACAAAGATACATGGAAAGATACCCAGTGGAATTGCTTGTCAGCTCAGGGAAGGGGGAGGGAAAGAACATGAATCATGTAACTATGGAAAAAAATATTCTAAATAAAAAAATAAATTAATAAAAATAAAAATAAAATGAGCTGGAAAAGGAAATGATAAACCACTCCAGGATCTTTGCCAAGAAAAACCTCAAAAGGGGACATGAAAAGTTGGATATAACTGAAAATGACTAAAAAACAATAACAATAATTAATCCTTTATAGTCAGAAAATTAAAAGTTGGTCAAATGATTCTACCTAAATTTAGAAGGGTATTTTGGACTTCTTGATACTATTAGTGATACTGACCTCAGATAGCAAGATTAACAGATATCTTTCATTGACTTCTTTACCAACTTAATAACTTTTCCTAGGTACTCTCTAGTGGCCTCCATTTCATTCACTGGACTTATTCCAAATTGAGGTAATGTTATATTTGTCATATCTGCTAACAGACATTTTAAATCTGAGTGTGGACATTTTAGTTAACTTCAAAAAAACTTTCATACTAACACTACAAAGCTGATCCAGTCATTTGAAGAATATAAATGAAAGCAATGAATTCCATTTCCTCATCATAAAAATCATTCTGTCACAGACAGAGGGAAAATCATGGGGAATAATAGAGTATTTCCATTTAAAAAATTAATTTGTAAAAAGGAATCATTTCGGAGAAACTTGGGATGACATGTAGGAACTCAGACAAAATTAACTCATACACAATTATACACTGACAGCACCATGAAAAAGGCATAAGTACTTGGATCAGTGTCATGATCAACCACAATCGCAGCAAACCAGAGATGAAGCATATTGTCTACTGCCTGACAGAGAGGTGGGGGATTCAATCAGAATATATTCAGACATAAATTTCAGGAAATGGTGAAAAATGTGGATTTCTTTTGCTTACCTAGGCTTATTTGTTACAAGGATTACATTTTTAGTTTTGGGGGCAGAGAGGGAGATGGGCTGTTAAGGACCTAGCAACAGTGTCGCAAGAAATTCAGCTTCACATTTTTTTTCTCTTCTATTTTGTATGTGAAATGTTCATTTTATGGGTATTTGTGAAGTTCAGAATTTTTATAATTCAGAAGGTAAGAAAAATTAATAGCACAATAATTTTTCAAATATTAGTCACACATGTACATATTTGCAAATGATGCAATATATGTAAATGATGAATACTTGAGAATAAGATCAAACAATATGTGTATATGTATTGATGAATGGTCTTCTAGGGAATAAGGTATTCTGCTGTATGATGTTACTACTCATTATTAAAAATAACTTCAAAATATTCTGTTTGGTGTTTAAAACTTCTACATAACTTTTTTGAATATTTAACCAACATTTTAATATTGATTTACAAAGAGAAACTTACTCGCTGAACAATTTTCAAATACCTTGTAAAATATTTACAATCATTCTTGCTGCCTTTCCATTTTTACAATTCTTCCTATTCTCTTTTCTTTGCATCTCTCATGCCATCCATTGCTACTAAAATAAATCAAAAATAGAAGTCAACTTAAGAAACATTTAAATAAAAGTTTTTAAAGACTTTAGAGTCTGATGCTATTTCTAAAAATACATTGTTATGTACATACTATGTAATTTCTTTGGCCATTTCTAAATTAAGTAGCAGAAACACAATTTTCTATCTAATTGGTCAACGTCTTTGCCCATCCCATTAACATGGCAAGGTGACTACCAGACAAATCTGATAAAATTGTTATTACAGATGATAATTCCTATTTCAAGGTGATTTTAGGCTAGTTCTCTAATAATTCTGACTATGAAGACACTTTTTATGCTAATTCTGTATTTATTCATCTTAAAATAGGTCTTTAAAATTTACTTTATACCTTTTCCCAAACATTATACTGTGCTGTGCGTCTACTAAGTGTTCAATAAATATTAATTGATGATGACTGCATCTTCTCTCTTTCTTATTTAATATGTATTAATTGATTACTGTTTAAAGGGTATTATAAAAACTTGAGAGTTTTGTCTGTGTTTTTGTAAGCCAAATCTAAAAAGAAACATAAGGTTTTATGTATTTTTGTCATTGTTTTTCTTGAAGTGATTTTGAATTAAAACAGAATTTTAGTTTTTTCCTCTACTATTTATTTTCCTATTTGTAAACATACTTATGTACACCTCTCTTACCCCCATATACTTATGAAAAGGTAAAAAAAAATGTAATTTCCTGCATATATCTTAAATAGTGATAACTTAGGAAAGTAAGTGCAGACATGAAGCAAAATAGCTTTGATTCAGAAGCCAGAGCCTCATCAATCCATTTTTTCAATTATTCTCCACTTACATTTTATAAGTATTGTCATACTTATTAACTCTTTGTTCTCAATCATTTGGGTTCTACAAAATTTTCAAAGTCTAGACCAATACCTTTCAATACATTCTTCTGTGAAGATTTATTTAATCTAAAACAATGTTATGCCACTTCCAAGGAGAAAAGAATTACGTAATCAAGAGCCCAAGACTTTATGAACATTGTCCATTTGAGTTGTTACATCAAAATATTTCAAAATAATTATAGTATAGGTCATTTTGCCCTTCTTACTCACCATAGTTTATGGTCTAATCACCTGGAAGTCTTACAACCTAGGGATATCTATCCAAAGTACCAAAGTCAATCTTCTAAATCAGAAGATATCTATAGAATTAGTTCCTTTGGCTTCAATTTCTTGGAATCATTAATTATTTGTTGCATAAACTTTAGGCCTCAGTAAGGTATGATTTAATATCTGTTTATGGCAAGGTAATAATGATGATAATATAATTAAATGTAAATAAGGTAAATTAATGCATGCTAAATGTAAAACTGACAAGGGGACAGTTTTTTAACTAGGGAAATATATATATATATATATATATATATATATATTCATTTTATTTTAAAATGGTAGAACAGGCCATTTTTTTCTTGAGAAATGTTTCTTCTTTTCTCAAGTGCTATACACTAAAATCTGTTTAAAATTACCAAAGATATAAACTCTTGAAAATATATTTTTTCTAAAGGTGGCAAACTGAAAAGTAATTAAAATTTAATTTGTACCTTTGTATGAGTTAGAATCAAACTCAAGCTTAAGTTTGATAGTTTAGTATCAGTCAACTCCTTCAAAACCAAATGGCACAAATACAAAGTGTCAAATGATCAAATTAGAACCAAGATCTCACTTTTTTATTTGGGGCAAAAAAAATAAAATGTCTATTCATAGAAACAGATATTTCAAGAAATGGTGCTAAATAATTGCAAAGTATATGTGGATTCATGGAATTCATGTAAAAATGAAGCCGAAAACAATCATACAAAAAGTAAATAATGCTTTTTAATGCTTAGAGTTTAAGTTGGAATGCAGCACCCTAAAATGAAAAAATTATACTAACCAAAGCCAGTTGCCTTACACTGCAAATACTGAAATACCATGAGCACTCCAGAAGAAAGTATGAAGATCTTAGAATCAAGAAGACTATTCAAGAACATACAGTATTTCATTGATCTCTTTCAGAATCATCAACCTACAAGTAATGCTAATTCAACTTAGGGATAACTATTTCTAACAGAAATTATCATGATTATCAAAAAAAGAGAAGAAATTTAATAGATATTCCTTCTGAACTAGCAGAAAAATTAAATTGAGATGTGAAAATAAACACATTTGCTTAGGGTGATGAATAATTTTTGTTGAATGAGGAGAAAAAAATTCAATTCATTAACTTATCTAAATACAGTAAAACTTCAAGAAGATAAAAATTTTAAATAGGCTAGTAAATATCTTAGAGGATGGGATTAAACAATAATTAATTGCAAAGCAAGCTGAATTATTAATTTTATTCCTTTTGATTATCTGTTTTCCCCTGAGAGCAAGTCTATTTCAGTAGATGTTTTAGATCTCTAAATGTGATACTGATTAATCAATAAAAAATATGTATGCAAGACAAAAGGAGAGTCATTGTCTTGCTAATGTCATTTATGCAAAGTTACCAAGAAGTTATTCATTCTCCCTTAGAAAGACATGGTCAAGCATTATAGGGTCTTCAAACCTATTATTATTGGTGGCATTATTATCACTATTCATTATCACCACACCATTATTATCACCACAACCACCACCATTCATTCATCATTAACAAGCCTTTATCTAACATGATATTTTGTTAGGTGCCTTGGGATTTTGCAAAATTTAGTTATAGTCCTTGTCTTCAAGAGACAAACAAGAGTTTGTAATCTTATAAAAGAGTCAAGGTGGCCAAATGTGAATTCAGCAATCATATGAACCAGGATATGAACATATGTACATGAAAGTGCTTGGATAATAAATGATTATACATTAATTAACTAGGCCTTCTTGGACAACTTAGGCTTTGTACAAATAATGAATTGTATTCTTCATCATTCTTTATCAGCTTGATTTCCTTAAGATGAAAAAAAGTTATATATTTAAAATTTGTATAAATTGAGTTTCAAAATAAGTTTTAATGAATAGGCTTTAAGTAAAAAAATTAAATTTTTCCTTCCAGTTTTCATTTCTATACACAGTTTGGTAACTGACTTTTACTTTAGAAGATTCATTTTCCACAAAAATTTAAAAAACACATACTAAAAGCAATCTCTATGCTGTCAGAAGAAGGAGGTAGCTTCAATTGCTCTACAAGAAACACAACCAATGCTTCATAGTGCCTTCATGCAAAGAGCCAATAATGAGATTGATCTTTCTTACTTGCTGAGAATACTAGCCTTCTTCTTCTAAATGTAATGCATTCTGTAAGATCATTTTTTAAACATATGATCTGTATAGTAAGTAGACTATCAAGGAACATCCAATGGCTTTGACTTATTGTTTTTGATCTCATGCTTCTACAGGAATCTTACAACATTGGTGAGTTTGATGCTAATGATCTGGGCCTGATCTTTGTAGACTGAATGAGTCTACCTTTTCTGATTACTAGTGTGGAGATATCTTGATAACATTTCAAGACCTAAAATGATGACATAATCTTGAAGAGCCCAACGAGTTCATTTCATTTAACAATGTATTGGCTCTTTCCATGAGTAATTTATGCTTAAACTTATGACTGATATCGTCATAGTGTTCTACTGAGTTTCAAGCTGATAAAACCATTCTAAGCTCAATCTGAAACATAGTTTATCTTTCTTTGCAGCAGGTAGATGACTCTTAGACATCCTGGGTAACTTAAAAAAAGATTCATTTTCTTAACTAAAATGGCTTTTAATAATAAAAGATATCAAACAAGTGATTTAGTCTCTAGATGTAAAAGTTTAAGAAAAAGGATTCTATGACTATAGCCAGTACTTTTCCCCTAGGTCAACTCAAGGTCAATGACTTGGTTCTGCATGAGACTTTGAGCACTTTTTCTACCTTTGTTTTACATACTTCATCATGGTAGAGCATCCACCGCTTCCCTCAGAAGACAATTCTCCAATCTAACATCTTTAATTAAGTGCAGTGGGCCCATAATTCTTTAAAATAGCTGAGTTATTCAAGTTTGAAAAACAGCTACTGTGTAAGCAGCCTGACTTAAACTGACAAAAGCAAGGAAATTCTGAATCCATAATTCACCTTCCACCCCTTGACCTCACAACCCGCCATATTAGTGTGATCACACCAAAATACCAGCTTGTGTTTACAGTTTCAGTTCTCCTGATGGCGGATGGGCGCGTGTACACGAGCACTCGCTCTGTGTGCACTGAATAGGATCACGATCTGGAGAGCTGAAAATGTAAACACAAGCTGGTATTATGGTGTGACTGGCGGTTTGTGGTTCTTTGTTTGAATACTTTAAAAATGGGCACCCTGGCAAGAACAAAAGAGGCAGAAAGCAGAACTGCTCTCAAATGGCTCTTTTCGCCTTCCCCCCCTCTTCAGGTAGATCCAAAATAACCTTATCCACTCAATAGGATACCCCCCCAACCATTTGTTTTTACTTAGTTGGCTACACTTCAATATAACAGTTTTGTTTTCAAATTCAGGCCGTTAATACTTTGCCTTTAGTTTTACTAATTTTTTTGCATGTTTGCAAGAACTATGTTCTTCCAGTTATCATTATTTTTTAACAAAATCTTCTACATGACAAACATATTAAATTGTTTGACACATGTAAACAAGAACTTAACCACCCTGACATGGCCATGTTTCAATATTTGCAAATTAGGCATCATCATTTAAAAAAATACAACAGACAAAGCAACTAATCAAAGCACTGTGAGAAAGTGAATTTATCTACTTTACTGTAATTTGTAACCACTTAATAATTTATTTTAAAGTATGAGTTGAATTTCAAAGAAATTATTGAATAAATAGACCCTTGCTTTCTTTTCATTCCCCATTATTTATTATTATCTTGAATGACATCGATAAATTACTCTTTCATTGTAGACTTTGACTCTGAAGTAGATATACTAGCAATGTAAATCAATTGTTATTCTATTTAGAGTGTTTATTAAACCATTCTAAATATCAGAGGAAGCCATTACAAATGTAATTGATGGATGTTTCAGGCAGTTCACATGTCCCATGGTTCCATGGCTCTACCAACGTGGAAAAATCCAAGTTCAAAAATTAAATGTGGCACACTATGTGCTTGACGTTATAAGTTTCATTGAGTTTCTTTTTTGCTTAAGATACAAACTTTTCCCCTTGAAAGTTGATATGCTATTGCTAGAAAAAATCAATAACCAAAGTAACAGTGGGTAGTTTGGCAGATCTCTTTTCTTAAACAGAAGTTACAAATTGATTTTACACCTACCGAAGCAACCAGTCACCACTATAAACTTATTTTTGACATCTGTTTCTTTTAGAATCCAAGAAGTAATTGAAAAAACTCAAAGTGATTTTCTCAATGCAATTGAAAAGTAGTTAATTTGAAGACATAAAAACAAACAACTCATAGTTGAGAACAGTTTTGATATGGACTATAGTTCTTAATAAAGGAGTAAAAGTGGGGTTTTAGTCTGGGATTGTTTAATGAAATGCCAATCAAAAAGGAGCAAGTGATTTCAAAAGTGTTGTCAGTCACTTTAAACTGAAAAGAAATAACAAGAAATATTGCGTAATTTACACCAAAATGCCATAGCATGGCACCTATCTTTGGAACAGGCCCACAGTTTCCCTTGTATGTTTAAAACCCACCATATTTGATCACTCCATGATGCTACATAACTTAAGTACACTTTGCCATCTTGCTGCTTTATCATCTCGTTCTTGGTAAGATCCCACCAAGGGCAGCTTGAGTGCTTTTCACAGATTATAGTAAAGGAACTTACCTGTACATCAGCACTGACAGATAAAGATCATCTTATTTTCACCTGAGATGAGTTCAAACGCAGTTGAAAACTATATTACAGGGGGAAGAGTAGAAGAGTAGAGTTGGCCTTATGTTATACAAGCATTTTAAGAACTAATGCTTATGGAGTTTCAATAGCTGTGATGACATGTTCAGAAAGATAAATAATGTATAAATTTGACTTTTTATAAGAAGACTTCAATGTAAGGACATATCTTGTGGACCACATTCTATCTTTTAAATGAAAAAGAAGTCTATCTTAATGCCCTATAGGAATCTGTAGATTTAGCCATTATCCTTGAGGAGATTCTTCATTAGATTCTTCATATAAATATTTTTCTTTCTCTACATAGATATAAATGTATGTGTATGGTATACATATACAATACACAGTTTTAACAGAGAAGTTCAAAATATATTTGAGAAACCACTCTGCTAAATTTGTTTGGGTAACCTCTTTCTAATGCTACCTCTTCTCAGAACCATAATGAGGCCAAGTAACTAGGGCATTATCCCAGGATACTGGATTTAGAAAACTCTTGACAGTATTTATAGAACTCAACATCATAGAAACAACTGAACTTTGCACATGAAGAGAATAATTAGGGAGCTGCAACCTAGGTGAGTGCCACCCAGATGGCCATGGCAGCCTCCTTACCTGGGTTTAATGGTACATTTTATTATATTTACCCTAGGTACAAAAAAAATGCTAGTTACTTTTCTGCCCAAAAGGACATATTTTTTGTCTTTGCAAAATACGCAGATGTATCCTTTTGTATTTATTACAAGATCTCTACCATGGATCATAGATAGATAGAAGTATAGAAAACTGGAAGAATTATATTTACAACTATGCTTCTGTAATTCTCATTAGCAGGTGCTCTGAGTAATCTGAAATTTGTAACTAAGGGATCCAAAAGACACCAAAAGACAGTGATATGTTACTAGTAGAGAGAGACCAGGGGCTGACATTGGAATGGAAAACTAAAAACCTATTTGTCCTATCCAATGTATATGGGTAGTTGCTCACTTGAAATGATTTCAAACACAAATTACCATGAAACTAATATACAAAGTTTTTATGAAAAGATTTGTCTCACTGATATCAAATTTCATCTGGTTTGCCTAAGGCTTCAGTTTCCTCATCCTCAAACTGAAGCAATTATACTAAAAATCTCTAAGGCACTGTCCAGTTCTCACACTCTATAATACTATGAATCAATATGATTTTGTGCACAGAGACATATACTAATTTACATGAATAATTTTTATAAATGAAAGATCAAATCAAAACAAGAGAAAAATAATTCTTTCTTAAATGTAAATTATTATGAAAACAGCTGAAAGTTTTAAATTTAAACTCCAAATCATGCAATAAGATCTATTTTTCCATTTTTAATAGCATTCCAAAAAAAAAAATCAGACAGACCTTGAAATGCATGCGATTAAGGATATGCAACAGTGTGTGGTTTGGCTTAGTCACAGCCCTATTTTGATGCAGACTGATCCTATTTTTGGTTTCTCAAAGAGAAATAGAATTAGAATGTTTAACCTCTCTTCCCTATGTAGGTAAAATCCTAAGGATAGCTACTTAGATCTTTTTTATGCAAACTTGTGATGTTATAAGTCTGGAGCATTCCCATTTAGGAAACTCCTTGTACCAGATCATATTATTAGTCTATCCATACCTTATAGTCTTAAAGAATTTGCCTACAGTCCTGAGGTTGCCTTAAAAATATAATGAAACTTAAAGATTTATTTAATGCTATATAGCTACTATTGGATAGTCTAGAGGGCAGAATTCAGAGGTTTTTCTCTAATGCTGGCTCTCAACCTTACTAAGCCATGCTACCTCTTGAAATAAAAAATAGTTGTGTTCTATATAGTACTTCACTTCCATCCAAACCAGAGATGTTTTGGTTGGTTGTTTTTTTTTCTGAGAGACAGCCCTTTCACCATTGTGCTACCTAAAAAGAGGGAAATATAACTCCCCATTATCTAAGAGAACATTGAACAATATAGCTGCTTACTCTTGAAAAGGAATTTCTTCTTTGGAGATGTTTGAGGGACTTTGAGAGGGTTGGCATAATCTTTTGATGAGCTACTACATGCCCTCAGAAGCACACACTATGAGGAGCTAGCCCCACAAGCATGTCCTTTGGCTTCCAATACTTACAATCCTAGGGATTGCTAAGAGGAGACCCCCCTCAGTGAGTTTGGGCCCCCTTTTCTTGGTTAAACTGAGCTGTTTTAATGCCCAGCTGGAGAGTTCCTTTATTCTTGTGTATTGGAGGGGGGAGTAAATTTTCTAATCTGTATAATTCAGTCATTTCTGTTTGCTCTTGAATTTCATAACGAGGTATTTAGCTATTCATGATAGGGCTTATATATATATATATATATATATATATATATATATATATATATATGTAGTGTTTGGTGGAAAGAAGCTAAGGCAGCAGTTGTTTTCTAAGAATTATTCTTCTCTTAAGAACAATCAGTAAAAATGACATTGATCTTGGCTCCCAAAGGTACTATACCATTAAATTACCAATATCTGAAAGGTAGTGGATAGACATCATTCTAGCCCAATATCCCTCTGGGAGATAGGCAAGAAAAGGATAAAGTGGGGGCAGTTAGGTGGCTCAATGGATTGAGGGCCAGGCCTAGAGATGAGAGGTCCTGCGTTCAAATCTGACCTCGGATATGTTCTAGCTGTCACCCTGAGCAAGTCACTTAATTCCCTTTGCCTCCCCTTGTTGCTTTTCTAACTTGGAATCATATATAGGATTGATTCTAAGACAAAGGTAAGAGTTTTAAAAAAAGAAAAGAAAGAGAGAAAGTATTCAGCCATAGCCCCTCTCCTCTCCTCCACAAAGACAGAAATTTCAGCCTCCATTGGAGAGGAGTGGGCTAGATTTCAGATTAGATATCTATCTATGCCACATGCAAACCAAACCATCTTTACTATCATTCTAACAAATCAAATAGATATGCACACTTACTATAATCCTAAATATATTCAGTGATCTTCAGTTTACTTTTATTAAGCCACACACAGACTAAACAACAGAGAACATTTTGCTGTTTACTTTATAATTCTGATACAATAGTTGTGTATGAAAATAATATAAGCTACTCTTTAACCAGGCACATAGCCATCTATTGTTAAATTTGGGATTAGGCTATTGATGATTAATGGCAATCAATATGATATCTATGTGAACATAAGTTTTTAAAAATATATGATATGGATAAGAGAGAGAAAAAAGTGATTTCCTAACACACACTACATTTTTCTAGAGTTAAGGCTACGGCTGTGTCATGATAAATTTATATAAATATTTACCTGTTCATTCACTCACCTTCCCACTCATTTACTCATATGCCAAAATCTCAGTCACAAACAGACTGTGATTGAGGAAATTCTGGAGGAATTTTAGAGTTTTATGATATTCTCAGCAAATGCTGATCTTTATGAATCCAAAGAGTCTATCTCATTCCATTCTCTCTTCCCAGATTGTAATGTATAACTATGCTTCACACACTCTATGGTCTAGTCGAACTGGTCTTGCTGCTTTGCTTAGGCTTTTCCATGATTGTTAGAATTTACTACTTCCTCATTTTTATCTTTAAATTTTTAGCTTCTTTCAAAGATCAACTCAAGTGCCATCTTCTGCTTTCCTCCAGGACCCACCTAACTGCTAATGCCTTTCCCCGTAACTAAATTGTAATGATTTTACAACCATTTTGTATATATTTATGTACATGTTATCATCCCCAAAGAAAATGAATTCCTAGGGAGAAGAAATTGTTTTTTGTCTTTATATCCCCAGTTCTTAACACAGTGTCTGGAATATAGTAGTTGCTTAATAAATGTTTGTTGCTTGTTTGATTTATTAATTCATCTATTACTTTCTATTTGATGAGTCCAGTGGAAGAGAGAAAATGAATTTTTTTTATTTTATTTAGTCAATTTAGAAAATTATTCCTTGATTACAAGAATCATATTCTTTCCCTCCCTCCCCTCCTCCCACCCTTCCTGTAGCCACTGGGTAGTACTTGTGTCCTTGATCAAAACCTATTTCCATGCTGTTGATGTTTGCACTGGATGTTCATTTAGAGTCTACATCCCCAATCATATCCCCCTCGACCCATGTAATCAGGCAGTTGTTTTTCTTCTGTGTTTCTACTCCCACCATTTTCCCTCTGAAAGTGGATAGTGTTCTTTCTCATAAATCCCTCTGAGTTGCTCTGGATCACTGTATTGCCACTAATGGAGAAACCCATTACATTCGATTGTACCATAATGTATCTGTCTCTCTGTATAATATTCTACTAGTTCTGCTCCTTTCAGTCTGCATCAATTCCTGGAGGTCTTTCCAGTTCACATGGAATTCCTCCAGTTCATTATTCCTTTGAGCACAACAGTATTCCATCACCAACATATACCACAATTTGTTCAGCCATTTCCCAATTGGAGGACATCCCCTCAGAAAATGAATTTTTTAAAACCTTTTCCGTCCATCTTAGAATCAATACGGGGTATTGGTTCTAAGGCAGAAGAGTGGTAAGAGCTAGGCAGTGGGGGTTAAGTGACTTGGCCAGGGTCACACAACCCAAGTCCTCCCATTTTGGGGCCTGACTCTTAATCCACTGAGTCGCACAATTACCCCCAGAGAAACTAATATTTTAAAGAAAACCCATCACTTTTAACATAGGATCAGCTCTGATATGTTTTCATTCCAAAATGTCAGTGACAAAAAAAAAAACACCAACTTCCTTCTGGAATAAATGTGTATATCTACCTAACAGTTGCTTGAAACTATTCTTTTAAAATGTTTTTCAAGGTTCTTGGATTTTTTCTTCTAGGCTAATGACAGCTTGAGTATTAGCAATTTTGTTGAAATAAATGAATTCATATTGTGAATGTCTGACCTAGATTTTTGAACATAATTAGCAGCACTAGTTTACCTAAAAGATGAAGCTAAGAGGAGTAGATAGCTTTATATAAGAACATCTTGAATATCGATGTTATTTAAAGCCATACATTAAGAGTCATAAGCATCTGTAGTGACAAAAGAAAAATGCAACAAAGGACTGTAGAACTGGCAGAGAATTAATTGGTTTTGGACTACCCACCTCAAATTAGAAAATAGTAACAAAAAATTAAGCAAAATATATTCGTTAGTTAGGATCAGCAATCATGCTGCCCACACATGATCTAGAAATAATTTGTAAATAAGAAAATTCATCACCTGGAAGATAATAACTCAAACCTAATGACCAATAAAGACCAGACAAACAGAAAACTATTAATGAAGATATGATGTAAGTGTGAGGGCCAGGTAAAGTACATTGGTTGGGAAAGTGAGAATAGTGATACTTAATGTTGTGTTATTAAAGTAGAAGCAAAGTGTACAGCATCATCTGGAAGTTTTCTCACCTTTTAATTCTACTCAAAATAAGGTCACTGAAAAAAAAAGGCACAAAAAAGTATTACTAGAAGGTAGAGAGAACCCAGGTTTATTTCCAGACAGAGACATTATGCCAAGGAAAAGAGTCTATGTCAAAAATGTTAATCATTATCTTAATTTTTATCAACCTAATTGAAATTGTTTTCAACAGACATACAAATTTCTGTTGCTTCACTATATCATATAGTTGATCCTAGATACTTGGGGGCTATGCCAGCAGCACATAGGTTTCAGCTAGTTCTATCAAGCTAGCTGATTTCTAGCTAGAACTGTTCTAGAAAAACATGGAAAGGCTGATTAACAGTAGGTTATCAGTGATGAATTCTTTGGCCACAGCCATCCACAAAACAAAGAAAGTGCTAGCTGCCTCTTAGTCAAATGCAGTCTCTTTCTGTTTCTTCATGGATGATAGAAGGGGTGGCTAATAAAGGGGGGGAGGGAGGTAAGAGTTACAATTTTTAAACTATCTTGGTACTCTGAATGTGAAATTCCTTTCCAACAACAATTCAGGAACAGCAGCAATTCATATGCTATTGAAAGAACTGGACCAGGATGATATTAATATTTTTGCTATAAATGAAGCCAAAAGACAGACAAGGAAGTTGTAGCAAAATAGAGATGGTTTATTGGTTCTTTTGGGGAAAATAAATAGAAGATTTCATGGAATTTATTTCATATTATACCTATATACCAATAAGAAATATACCTTATACCATTTCATAGGATACATGGTCATTGTACTTCGTAGTCCTTTAAACAGGAAGATTACCATGATAAGAATTATAGTTTCTCTCTAACATCAGTTACAGAGCATCAAAAGGTAGAAAAATTCTACCAAAAAAAAAGCTAATTACTAATATGAAGATCATTTTAGAATCCAGTTTCAGATTAGCCAATCAGATCAATATATGATTAGGCAAAGATCAAAATCAGCACCAGTTTAGAAGAATGAATAAAGTTAAAAGGTACTATATGTACTTACAATATCTCTAACCCAAAGTTGTAAGCAGAGTGGGATGACCATGGCATTGCCTCAGGTCACAAAATTTAGAGGCTGATATATTTGTATGTTGTCTTTTAGCAGTAAAAAAACCACCAAATTAGTTACTAGTTATTTTCTTCCTCGCCTTTGTCTCCCCTGTCCCTATAGAATGTCCTCACATCATTATTCCATATGGAGTAGAGTCCTCTCTACTCCATACTCGCACAGTGTTCTACCCATCTCCCCTTCAACTGAGGGTCATTTTTCCCTCTTGTCCTAGACATGATTTGTTCCCCAAATACAAACATTCCTAGTTAGGACTCTGCTCCAACTTGATTTTCCCAAACAGACTATCCTTTGAAATAAGGTAACAAATAAAGATGGGGAAAGCCTACAAGAACCTAGATTATCATAATTCCTTATTGAAATTTACTTATGTAAAACAATCTCAAAAATGAGAATGCCAAAAGATCCCAATGCAATTCTGGGAGCTTTAGTGTAAATTGATTATGAATAAATAGTGTCATATGAGAGTTAAGAATGAGATCTTGGATGACATTAATATGAACACAGCAGCTAATAATATAGAAAGTATATTGATGCTCTGTTCTTCCCTGGTCAGATCACACGTGAAGAATAGAGTCTAGTTCTGTATGTCACGTTTCAGGAAGAACATTGAATGAGTAGAATATATTATTCATGAAGAACAATGAAAATGGCAAAAAAAGACCAACCAAGATTGTGGAAGGCCTTAAATTCATACCATATTAAGATTAGTTGAAGGAATTGAGGATTTTACTTGGGGAAAGAGTATTAAGGGGAATGTGAGAGTTTTCTTCAAATATCTGAAGGTCTGTCATATGGAAGAGAGGAGAATTGCTTTGTTTGGTCCTGGAAGAGGGAGTGGTTAAAAGTTTCAAAGAGGAAAATATAGGCTTGAAGTGAGGAAAAAGTCCTAAAAATTAGAGCTTTCCTGAAGTAGATTAGGCTGCCTTGTGAGGTAGTCAATTCCTCTCATTGGAGACCTTCCAGAAAAGTTGATTGACTACTTTTTTGGTATGAGGTATTAGGAAATTCTTGTTCATGTAAAAGTTGAACTAACTGGCCCCTGAGGTTCCTTCCAACTCCAAGATTGTGTGATTTATGATTATCTAGCCAGACTTCTTCTGTTTGTCTTTTGAGTATTTAGGTACTTAAAAAAATATTACCAAAAAGTTCACAGAGGAAGATAGGAAATGTAAAATTAAATTCCATTCTTACTTTTGTTAGTGACTTCCCTTTAGAATATGGAGATGTTAACCAGTGAATAATTAACTGGAAGATGAAAATAAGAATCTCCACAGTACTTCTTTATTGATAATAAGATAACATTTAAATTGGTAGAGCAAAATGCCATGAATTGTGACAAAATTATGCAAGATAATTTGAAAGATAGCAGAAATAGTCTTATGCAATTGTTAATACAAAATAAGACATAAAAGAGGGAGATACGTGCTTGTTAAAGGTATTGCTCATTATTATGGAAGAGATCTAGCATGGAATTCATGTCAAAAAAGGAATTCTGTGTGAGACAATGAGATCTTTCTGATGTTCTTGGTTTTGAAGGACATCATATTGTCAAGCCACAAAACACTGATAAGCCTTCGAATGAGGTCTATAATGCTCAAAAGCATTGGATTTTATAACACAGGAAAAACGAAATGAATGAGAATGTTCACTAACAGATTATAATATGTAGTTTGGTGCACAAACTATAGAACGTATCTATCACGGACCAGTACAACAAATGAACAATGAGCTGAAACCAGAATTGAAAGGAGGAAAAGAGTGGTGGGTTGCCATAGGGAAGTTGCAAAAATTTTTTAAATGCCCAAGTTTATTTTAAACAAAGGCCTATATTTTAACATGAATATTCTTCAAGATACGTTATATGGCTTTAAGTCATGTAACACTACAATTTCAGAAGAATCATAGTTTAGGATTATTTGAAATCCATTGAGGTGAAAACATGGAAGATCTGAGCATGCTGCAACACATCAGAAACAAGGAATTATGCAAGGAGAAGTGTTAGAAAGAATGCCATCAAAGGAATGAAGCAATGGGGAAAAAAATGGACTGAACATATGGTACAAATAACTACTCTGTGGACAATTCAACTACATAAGTATTTACTTAATGTTAAGAGAATATAAGGGAGCCACTCAACATTTTGAGTGAACTGGTAGAGATAAATTTACAGGAAGACATGGACAAGAGATTCATGGTTTGAGCATTAATGGTGGGTCATCAAAAAGATCACAAATTCATTCCATTGGAGTCAGAGGCTCAAAAAGATTGGCTCCATAAGGATGTTCAAAATATTGAAATTTTGTGTGGAAATTATTTGTGAATATCATTTGTCCCTTTTACCTTAAAAGAAATGAGATTCGTTTATCAGGAAAATTCACTTATCATACCTAAGTGAAAGATAAAGTGGATTCTTTTTCCCCCTCAAGTAGCTTAACTTCAAGAACAATGATTCATTCAGTCCATTCTTGAGTGGCATCTAGTGGTGAGAAACAGTAATTATAGGAACTATTTTGTCATTTACAAAACATCCTGGGATTGGATAAATACAAAAACTAATGCTTATGGCTTTAAGAAATATTGCACTTCAAATCCCATGAGCAAAACTAAAGATGACTTCCATGATTTCAGAGAATAAAGAGAATACACTGAAAGGAGTAAAGGTGAAAAAGAATTTGAAAATGGTGAAAATAATAAGAATAATGGACAAATTAGAAATACTTTTAAATGATGATAAATAAATTAGAAAATTCCCAAATATCATAAAAAGTTTATCTTTATATTGTATGCTGACAAAAGATTATTAAATGTGTATTATGTAATCTTTTTAAAGGGGAATTGTTTTAAATTTAGGATCATTTTCCATTCTAGTTAATAGTCTTCACCAACACATTAATGAGGCATTAATAGTCATCACAATTTACTGAATTATTCAGTCCCTAGAACCTGCTAATTCAGAAAAAACTATGGATTCAGTCAAGAATTATATCATCAGACTCACATCTTAGATCATAGAAACCAGGAAATTCCAACTAAATAAAAGATCTAAATATTTTAGACTTTTTAAAAAGGTAGAAGAAAATGGAATAATGTGTTTATTTAAATCAACAAGGAAAGTTCTTTTAATTCATCAAATTAAAACAGTGTGCACAGGGGGCAGCTGGGTATCTCAATGGATTGAGAGCCAGGCCTAGAGATGGGAGGTCCTAGGTTCAAATATGGCCTCAGACACTTCCTAGCTGTGTGACCCTGGGCAAGTCACTTGACCCCAATTGCCTAGCTCTTACCACTCTTCTTCCTTGGAACCATTACATAGTATTGATTCTAATATGGAAGGTAAGGGTTTAAAAAACAAAACAAAACAATGTGTTCAACTAGATTAAAATTTTTAAAATTTCTGTACAACAACAAAAAAAATTTAATTAAAAATTAAAAGAAAAACAATAGGGAAAACATTTATAACAAATATTACAGATATAAAATTTGATATTTAAAATACATAAAAAACTATTAAACATTTGAAGTGATAACTCCTTGTCTATAATTGATACATGGCCAAAGGAAATTAATAATTTTCAAAAGAGGATAAAAATTGGTTAATAATCACTTGAAAAAATATTCAACTTTACCACGCCTCAAAGAGAAGCAAAGAAAAACAACTTGGATGTAGCCTCTCCTATCAAATTGGCAAACATAATTAAAAGCAATGAAAAGATGATGATGGACTTGTGGAGAAACAAGTACACTCATTTATTGCTTATGGAATTGCAACTTGTAAAATACTTTTGGAAAACAATATTATAGTGAAAAGAACGCATCACAAAAACAATCATGCCTTTTGATTCAACAATTCCATTGTTGGGAACATAATCTGCAAGTCTTAGCAAAAGCAAACAAGAAAAGAGTTACCAGTTTAAAGACTTTTGAAGCATTGTTAGGTATTATTTCAAGGTGGAAGTAACAAGTGTCTAGGGTAATTTGGGAAAGATTAAATAAATCATAGTACACTAATGTTATGGAGTACTGTGATGCAATTAAGTGTAATACATATTGGGGGCAGCTGGGTAGCTCAGTGGATAGAGAGCCAGGCCTACAGATGAGAGATCCTGGGTTCAAATCTGACCTCAGACACTTTCTAGCTATGTGACTCTGGGCAAGTCACTTAACCCCCATTGCCTAGCCCTTACCACTCTTCTGCCTTGGAACCAATATACAATATTGATTCTAAGACAGAAGGTAATGGTTTAAAAAAAAAAGAGTAATACATATTAAAAGTACAAAGCAAGCTAGAAAAAAAATCCCTTTATAAAATAATACAAAAAGTATGACCATATTGGAAAAAATATTAATAAGAATTATGCTCTTTAATCTTATTAAATCTTAATTAATCAGGACAAAGAATCCTGATTACAACTTTGAGAAAGTCCATAAAAAGTTATGATACTTTATAATTTGAAATTATTTAACTTAAAGATAACTGATTACTAAGTAAATTTAGTCATTTGTACTGATAATCAATGAAGTTTTAAATCAAATATTTATCTAAAAAGGTTTATGATGGTCTAATAGCAAATATTTATTGAGTATCTAATGCAGGAAGTGCAATGGAATAGGGTTTATGGATGAATAGACAGTCTAACTTAGTAATGGTACACCTATAGAATGGGTGTCAAAAATGGCATGCAGAGCACTCTCTGTGGGTCTTTGGTCACCCTTCCATGCAGGCAGAGCTGCTCCCTTTCCCCTCTCCACCATTCCTGATGGCATTTTTTCACATTACTCAAGCCTCTGCCCAACAGCCCAATGGGACTGCTTCCTCCTTCTCCTGTGTAGGGTAGGGTAAGTGGGTGGGGCACAGCACATGGTCTGGGGGCAGTGGCATAGCATTCAGTTTGGGGGGTTGGGGTGGGGACAGGGCCCAGCACTCCATCTCTAAAAGGTTTGCCATCACTGTTCTAATTTATTTGAGAAGAGACATAGGGAATGGTAAAAGAAGAATTACAAAGGAAAATTTTAACAAGTGCAAAAGAACAGACAGTGCCATTAAATCTCAATTATTCTCAGTCTGTTTATTGGAAAAAATCTTTTAAGTTTATTGGCAACAACCAGAACATTCCATTTAATTATATTACCTACTTCTTTGACATCTTACCCTATTAGCAACACCCAATTTGCTTGTCAACACTTATGCTCTCTTTAACTTTTATTTTGAATGAAGAAATGTTGCCGTAGACAAATCTTTTCAAATTTGAACACTTACTCATAGAGTGGTACAATGAAAGGAGTGTTGGATTTTAGAGTCAGAAGACTTGAGTTTGGACTTCAGTTCTTCCATTTATCACCTGTATGACTTGGAACAAATAATTTAATTTCTCTTTTTTCAGTTTTTTCATTTGTAAAATAAGGGGGTTTTACTAGACAACCTCTTTTTTGACTATTACCTTTTTTGCTTCTTAGGTAAGATAAAAATAGTTCACTTTGGCAAGCCCTTCATAATATGTATCCCATCTCTTTCTAGACTTAGTGAATGTAAATCTTGTTAATGTGCTCTACCTTCTAGCTAACTATTCCACAAACTTGCCATTCCAGCTCCAGCTCCCCCTACCTTTGTGTAGACTGCTCTCCACGTCCCTAATGTAATCCTTATTGAACTCTTTCTCTTAAATTGAACAGGTGCATTTCAATCTCAAATTCAGCCACCTCTTCTCAAATGAAGCCTTTTCTGATTTCCCAATTCCTTAATACTCTCCCACTCCCTGAGTTATATTGTATTTCTTCACCTGGGTACAGGTTGAATCCCCAGGTAGAATATAAATTCACTGAGGCATGGCCTGTTTCATTTTTGTCATACAGCTAGGGGCTAACTTAGTGCTTAATTTAAAAACTCGTTGATTTGAGTGGCCCCAGTGAAAGTTCAATGAAGGAATCTCTGCTTGTATTGCTGACTAGCCTAAGTCTAAAGAGGTAAACAAAATATTCCCTAAATGGAAAACGTGTAGTATTCATTACCTTAATTCAGTTTGATTCAACTCATTTGATTAGAATTCAAATAAGAAAGTTACTTACCTCTGATGTAGGTCTGCAGAGAATGGTTTTGTTATTTTGACTTAAATTCTTATAATGTTCAAACAATGTCACTGGAAAGTGGATTTGCACATCCATTTGTATACAGCAATATGTCAAAGACATGTTATTGCTTTCTTTGATGGGAAAACTTCCTCCACCAATCCAGAGCAGTCAATTAATGAACAATATTTATTTAGAATCTACAATGTGCCAGATATTGGCTAGAGATACAAAGGCAAAAGTAATATAGTCCCTGCCTGAAGAAGCTTCTATTCTCATGGGGAAGACAAGAAGATCACAGTCCTTGGAAGATGTATGGTCTTATAGAGTTGCCTGACAGTGAATAAAAATGACTTCTTAAATCCCTACTATTCTAAGTTGTACATACCTTTGACCTCCTTAATTAGTGCAGGTGAGCAGGAATTGAATGTGGTAGTAGGTGAATAAAGGCCCAGGCTAATGGGTTGTGATTAGTTTGGTGAAGCTTTCTAGGATTTTAAACCAGGAATAGAGGACATCATTGACATAGGAATGAAACAGTCTGTGCGATAGAATGAAGGAAAGATTGTAAGATGGGGACCAATGTATGACATGTAAACCCGGCACCACTAATTCCATACTCAGAAATCTCTTTGCTATTTAGAACTTGAGTTCTTAATGGATATGCAAATGGAGTTGAAGCTCCTGTAAGTCCCATCAAGCAGAAACTTCTTGTTTGTTGTCCACATCTCTAAGTTTGAAGACTTGTCACTAGACAGTTAGGGTAGATAAGTGATGATGCAGTAGAGAGAGTGCCAGGTTTGCAGTCAGAAAGACCCAAGTTGAAATCTTAACTCAAGACATTTATGCAATAGCCCTGTGACCATGGGCAAATCACTTTTTCTTCTCTGCCTCAATTTCCTCTTTTGTAAAAGGAGAATAATAATAGCACACTACCTCTCAAGGTTGTTGTGGGGATCAAATAAGATCATATTTGTATAGTGCTTACTACAATGCTTAGAACATAATAAGCACTATATAAAATGTTAGGTATCAGTATTATTATTAACAAACAATTGGTTTGTTTTTTGTTTTTACCACAGCAACCACAAAAAAGCTGGTAAAGTAAAAAGGAATTTATAGTCAGCATTAGTGAACAGATCTCTTAGAGTAATCTTATAGTAATCTCTTACAGTTATGTTTTATATATATAGTATACGTAGTATACAATTATATCGTATTACTCTTCTAGTAATATAAATAGGAAAAGAAATGTTTTGGCTGAAGTGGCAGAACAAGATAAAGAAGAATGAATCAAAGTGGGCAGAAAGAGCATTTAATGAGTTCATGAAGCTTAGAAGCTTTTCTTTGATATGACTGGTTACGTTTGAACAGGATACAACATAAAACCACTTTGATAGTTATAAAACTGCAAGCTATAAGAAAAGATAACTAAACCAAGGAAATGGAAAAGAGTAAAGAAAGAAACAAAATTATCACTTTTATAGATGATGGTGTACTTGTAATGTCCTAAAGATTATACCAAAAATTAACTGAAATGAAAATCTTAACAAAGTAGCAAGATATAGAATAAAACCATAAATATTATCAGCTTTTCTATATATTACCAACAAAATGTGGCAGGAAGGGATAGAAAAAGAAATTCTATTCAAAGTAACTATAAGATGTATAAAGTATTTGGGATTCTACCTAACAAGACATACATAAGAATTCTAAAAAAAATTACAAAACACTCTTTAAAGAAATAAAACCCTTAATAATGGAAGAGATATTATTTGTGATTGAGTCATGCTAATATTATAAAAATGAGAATACCACCTACGTTAATGAATAACTTTAGTGCCATACCAATTGAACTACCAAAGAGTTTTGTATAACTAGAAAAAATAATAACAAAATTAATCTGAAGAAACAAAAGTTCAAAGATCTGAGCAAAATCATGAAAAAGTGAAAAGGGAGCCTAATGGGACCAGACCTCACTCGATTGCTGCAAAGTGGAGATAATAAAAATTGCTTGATATGATTAAATGGTAGAAAAGTTTCCAGCAAAATAAATAAGTAAACAAGATCCAGGAATAAATGAACAAATTAACCTAATATTAAACTTGAAGATAACTACTAGGATAATGACTCATTACATAACAATCATGCCATATTAAACATTAAGGTCATATATATGACCTACATATGAAAGGTCATATAGTAAATAGATTTGAGGAACCAGGACAAAGACAACTATGGGTATGAGAAAAGTTTTTGACCACATAAAAGATTTATATGATCACACAAAATAAAAAGAACAGTTTTGATGAACTAAGATATTTCATACAAATAAAATCAATATAGTTAGAAATAATTACCTGGGAGAAAGGGGAAATTTTTGCAGTTTTTATGATTAAAGTCTGATATCCAGGATCTAAAGGGAGTTGATACAACTATATAAGAACAAAAGCCCTGCTCCAATACATAAGTGACAAGAGGATATGAATGAGTAGTTATCAAAGGAAGAAATTCAAAATAGCAATAATATGAAAGACTCCTATAAATTACTAATAGTAAGAGAAATTCAAATAAAAATCTATGAGATTCTATTTCACATCCTTTATATTAACAATTGTGACAAAAGAGTCTTTTTGTAGTTTGTGAGGACAGATTCTAAAATGCTGTTGGAGGAGCTACAAAGTGATTCTACCATTCTGGAAAACAATTTCAAGTTAAAAATAATATATGAATAAAATATACATTGTTTTTATACTTAATTAATATGGTACTGAATAAGTTAATTTAAGTATTACTCTTTCATATTATATTATGTTATATTATGCCATATCATATATCATATTATTTTATCTCAAAAAATTAATTGTTCTCCAATTATTTAGGTTTCTATAAGAAGCATTTTGCAGTTGTATTCATATAGTTCCTGTAGGAGTCTTGGTAGGCAAACTTGCAAACATATTATACATTCTACTTAAGAGAAATTTCTTTTTCTGTTTCTTCCTTCTGCCTTATTGGTAATATATAGAAATGTTAATAACTTAACTAGATGTATTTTATATCCTGCAACTTTGCTGAACTGATTAAATATCTGAATTAATATTTTAGGTGACTAGAGTTTTCTAAGCAAGCCATTATATCATATTCAAAAAGCAATTCATGCATTCCTCTTAATTCATTTTTCTTGCTTCATTGCTTTAGCTATCATTTCTATCACTATACCAAATAGTAATAGTGGTAATGGACATTTTTCCTTTACTTCTACTTTTATTGGAAAGACCTCATGTTTATTCCCATTATATGCAATGCTGGCTCTTATTTTAGATATATGTTGCTTAGCATTAGCTGTTTGTGTGAGTAAAAAAGAAATTCAATCCCTGCCTATACCTAATGAAATGAAGACATAAGTCAATATTTCTCAGAATTCAGGCTCAACCTAACAAGTTCTTAAAAATTTTTAGCATGAACTAGATTTTGCTGCATTGATACAAAATGAACAAAGGCTAGAATCTGATCATTATCTCTTCCCAGTTCATACTCACATCTTTACTGAAATTTCCCAGGTTTATGTATTTTCCAAAAGCAGAAATTCAACCTAAATATTTATATGTAAAATGCTTGAAATACTTATCAGTTTGACCATCTGCTTTCCCAAATACAATATACATTTTATTTCTTTTCTCTTTTTTTTTGTTCTTTGATAGTCTTTTAAAAATTTTTGGGGGGCAGCTGGGTAGCTCAGTGGATTGAGAGCCAGTCCTAGAGACGGGAGGTCCTAGGTTCAAATCTGGCCTCAGCCACTTCCCAGCTGTGTGACCCTGGGCAAGTCACTTGACCCCCATTGCCTAGCCCTTACCACTCTTCTGCCTTGGAGCCAAAACACAGTATTGACTCCAAGACGGAAGGTAAGGGTTTAAAAAAATTATTTTTTTTCCCTCAATTACATGAAAAAATAATTTTTTAACCTTGATTTTTTTTTAAAGTTTGAACCAAATTCTTACCCTCTCTCCCTTCCTTCCCTGGTCCCTTCCTGAGATGGCAAGCAATCTGATATAGATATGTATAAGATATGTGATATGATATGTGTAAGAGTATAAAACAGTGATGGCAAACCTTTTAAAGATTGAGTGCCCAAACTGCAAACCACATGGATAGGGGGAGAGGAGCAGCCCAACTCCACATCCCTCTGACTTTCTAGTAATGAACTCTGGCAAACTCTGTGTTGGAGCAACAATGGGTATGCCTACATGGGTATAAAACATAATTTCATATTAGTCATTTTGTCAAAAAGAACTCAAACAAAAGAAAAATGGAGAAATAAAGTGAAAGTGTGCATTTGTACTTCATTAGTTTTTGAAATGGAGGCAAATGGCTTTTTTTTTTTTATCATGAGCCCTTGAAGATTGTCTTAGCTCAAACATATTGCTAAGAATAGCTAAGTCATTCATAAATGTTCATCATATATTATTGGTGTTACTGAATACAATATTTTCTTGGTTCTGCTCATATACTATGTGATCTAATTGACGTATTGTTATGACCTCTTTGCTAATACTGAATTTAAAAGATTTTTGTCCATAATTATTTGGGATATTGGTTTATTTGTTTTGTCTTTCCCTGGTTTAGGTATCAATATCATGGTTATATCATAGAAGGAATTTTGTAAGATCCCATCTTTTGCTCTTTTTGCAGTTTATGTATTATTGGAATTGTTCTTTGAATATTTGAGAGAATTTGCTTGTATTTATTTGGTATTGGACATTTTTCCTTTGGGATTTCATTTGTAATTTGTTCAATTTCTTTTTCTGGGATTAGGTTATCAAAATGTTCTATTTTTCTATTAATTTAGGTATTTTATATTTTTAAAAATATCCATCATCTATCAGTTTTGTTGGCATATAATTGAGTAAAAGAGTTTTAACAAATTTCTTTTATTTCTTAATTTGCTGCAAATTATTTTTATTTTTTGATACTTGTAATTTGTTTTTTTTTCTCTAAAAAATAGCTGTTACATTGTCTACTTTGTTGTGGTTTTTTTCTCAAAAAAAGAAAAATATAGTTTATTAATTCAGCGTTTCGGGGTTATTTTTCTTAATTATAAATTTTGTTAATCTCTTCTTTGAGTTTCATAATTTCTGCATGATATTTAATTGGAACTTAATTGGACAGTAAACAATTTGGTGTAGGTTATACATGTGTGACCATACAAAACTTGTTGACCTGAAAGACCTTTATTTTTGCTATGACATTCCTGAGAGTTTACATTTGGAGATTTCTTTCATAAAGCAACTAATGGATTCTTTCTAGTTTCATTTTGACCTTTTGTTCTAATAGATCTGGACCGTTTTATTTCATTTCTTGAAATATGTCATTCAGGATCTCATTTTGATTCTTTCAGGTATTTTTAATTTTTTTTAATGTTTCTTTATATGTTTTACAGGTCAGTTGTCATTTAAATAAGTTACCTTACATTTTCTTCTGTTTTTGTTTGTTAGGAATTTGTCTTTATTTTAATTTTTCTTGTCTCATAGGGTCATGAACTTCTATTTGGTCTTTTTAAATTTTCAGGTAGTTTGTTTCTTGGGTAATATTTTATTCTTCTAGTATTGTTGTTTAACATAAATAACATTTTAATTATATAAATTCTAACTTTGGAAGATGTTTAATATAAAACAGTGGTCATATATATAAACATAATTTTTATTTTGAACTTTTTATTTGAACAAAGGTTCATGATTTTGACTCAAGTAGTCTTAAATATGGCTCTACATGATTTATTTTTGCATTTTAATTTACAACAAGAATAAAATAAAAATGCTTGCTCACAAATATTTAGTGAAAAATGTCAAGAAAATTTCATAATCTCTCTTACTGAAAAATAGAAATTAATTACCTTTCATTTTCTGCAATCTAATTAGTCAGAAAAATATATAGCTAGTTACAACATAAAATATTCACTTTTTTATGTACTGGGCTGTATTAAATGGCAAGTGTACTTGAAGTTCAATTATACATCTATTTATATATGTATACATATAATTTATGTATTGCTTATTTTTTAATGTTTATATAATATTTTAAGGAAAAAAAAGTGTTTTCAAAATCAATTTCCCCCCCCTCTCTCTTCTACCACTGGCATAATGGCTACATTTTCACAGAAACTTCTGAATGATTGGCCAGTGTTGCCAATCAGTTCACTTGAAAATTTCTCATATTTAAGAATAGTAATATAAACAGAGAATGTGCTGAAATGGGAAAACAATATTAAAGTGAGAGGAAGGGTTGTTTTTGTATTAGACCCTGATGATTTCAAGGATTACTTATAATGCAGTATGCCCAATGATTATTGTCTTTGTACAGCCTGAGATTTGCACTTTAAGAATATCAACATTTTTAACATCTTAATTATATGATTACATAGCTTATTAGATATAATTAGATGGTAACAGAAGACTATAAGGGAGCTTTTCTGGCACAGTATACAGAATGCAAATGAGTATATATGCTTATATCTGATTATGCACTGAGAATCAGTTTGTGCTCAAATGTAGAATGCTTGTGGCGGTTTGAAAACAATTTGATAACATATTGAGAAACTGCAAAACATATTGCTATTAGTCAGAAACAGAGTTTGATATAACTGCTGCATGAACACTAAAATCATTGTAACCATGCTCATGATAGTATTGAATTACTACAGAAAAAATTTCTGTAGTATATATGCATATATGCAAATATGCATATGTTTGTTGTCACATAAAATATGTATGTTCTACAAGTGAGCCATTATTTATCATGTAGGCACCATTAAAAAGTTTTAGCACAAACCATTGTCATGAATTGCTACAGGCAAGGTCCAGCCTCACTCACAACTCCAGAGGTTCCCAACAGGTGGCGAACAGTCAGTCAAGAAAATAAAAAATGGAAGGCAGCTGTATATCATTCGGCCATGAGCATGCTTTGCATCTGATAGCTTCTCCACCATCCCCAGGCCTTGTGTTTATTTTTATACCCATTTTTTGGCACACAGATACATTACCTAACACACGTCTAAGTAGAGATAATTAGAAAAGTGATACATTAACTTTTAACAAATCACTTGGTTAACTTTCTAAGATCATTCCATATTTTTATATTGTAATTATTGATCTGACAAAGCTTACAAAGGTTCTACACAAGATAAATGATTTCATCACAGGTGACTTAATTTTCTCATTAACCTGTGAGGAGTCTAAGCTTATAAACAATCAAAGAAATTTACTTATTACTTTTAATAAAAAGAAATAATCAATCAGAAACTCTTAAAGATAATTCAACAATCATGGCACTGAGCTTGAAGGATCAGAGGAGAATACAATTCAGATTAATAGTTGGGCAAATCATTTTTCGGGGTTGTCAGGGAGTTTCTGACCAGTGAGTTTCTGGTTTGTGAAATCAAGTACTGCTGCACGTTTCATATGGGCCTTTATGCTTGATTTGTATGCTAGCTTCATGAGAATAAGATTCTGTGAGTGTGAAAGCTCTGGGCTTGGCTTGTAGTTATGTTTTACCAGGAATTATGCACCTAGGTAAAAGATAACCCATGGAAGTCTTTTGGGATTGGGTTTGAGGGTCTGATCTTTGGTGATGTTTTGGAGAAATAGAGTACAGGTGTTTTGCTCTTGTATTATTCCTTCTGAGGTCAGGGGGAATAGCAATCATGTCAATTCCATAAGTAAGGGCTATTCATGAGAGAGGTATACAAGGGGGACTGAGTGGACAATCACATCTTGCCAAGGGGTCACTCTGTGACCTCGTTAGCTACCACAAGTGACTTTGTCAAGGCATCATGGCCTGATGGCTCCCAGCAATGAATCCCTAAATGTAAACCACCAACTTAAGATATACTTAGTACTAATTTTTAGAGATATTTATGTTTGACTTTAGTCCAAGGAAGACTTATAGTTCAATAGTTCATGATATATATAAAAGTTTATCTGATATTACTCTCTCTGTTTTGACAGAGAAAACTACAATAGTTAGGTATCACGATATTTGTGTCATAGGAGGCATTTCATAAGATCTTTTCTTTCTTTCATTTTTAAAATTTGGCTAAATTTAATTTGATTTTTATTTTCAGTTTCAAATTCTGTCCTCACTCTAGCCCCTACCCATCCAAAAACCAAAAAATACAATATCCATTATAAATATGAAATCATATAAAACACATTTCCACATTCCAAAAGAAAAATCAGAAAAAGAAAAAAATGCTTCAATCATCATGAATCCTTTGGAATTGTAATGGCTTATTGTTACTAAATTTTCATAGTTGTTTATATTTTTTATTTCTGTTATTATGTAAATCATTCTGGTTTTACTCACTTTCGTTTGAAACAGTTTATGTAACTCTTCTGTGGGTTTTTTAAACCATCCCTTTCATAATTTCTTAAAGCATAAAATATTCCATAATATTTACATACCATAACTTGCTTGACCATTGCACAATTGATTGATATCCCCTCAGTTTTCCTTTTTTTGCCACAACAAAAAGAATTGCTTTAAATATTTTGTGTGTGTGTGTCCCATTTCTCATTCTTTGATCTCGTTAATAGTAGTATTGTTGGGTCAAAGAGTCTGCATAGTTTTAAAACTTTTAGAGCACAGTTCCAAATTGCTCTCCAGAATGCTTGGACTACTGCACAGCTCCATCAATAGGCCAATAATGTTAAAATTGTTGTTATTCATTTGTGTCCAACTCTTTGACTCTGTGGACCATAGTATACCAATAGTGTCCATGAGATTTTCTTGGCAAGGATTCTGAAGTGACTAACAGGATTTAGATGCCTGCCAAGGGTCACACAGCTAATAATTGTCTGAAGCTAGATTTGAACTAAGGACTCCCACTGCTCCATCCATTGAGCCACCTAGTTGCCAACAGTAAAATAGTCTACTGACTTTTCCATGTAACCCTGAGTATTTGTATTTTTATTTATTTCTTTTTTATTGAGATCTGGTATTGCTAGTTCCTTCACATTGTTTTAAATTAATTTCCTTAGTCAGGAGGCCCTGGGTTCAAATCTGGCCTCAGACACTTTCTAGCTGTGTGGCCCAGGGAAAATCACTTAACCCCCATTATCTACCCTTTACCACTCTTCCTTGGAATCAATACACAGTGTTAATTCCAAGATAGAAGGTAAGGGTTTTAAAAAATTAATTTCCTTGATATTATTTTTTATTTTTAAATACAATTTTCCCCCTGGTTACATGATTCATGTTGTGTCCCTCCCCTGTCCCAGAGTTGACAAACAATTCCACTGGGTTATAAATGTATTATTACTTGATAGCTATTTCCATATTATTCATTTTTTAATAGAGTAATCTTTTAAAACCAAAACCCCAAATCATATACTCATATAAAAAAGTGATATATTTTCTTCTGCATTTCTACTCCAACAGTTCTTTCTCTACCTGTGGATAGCATTCTCATAAGTCTCTCAGAATTGTCTTGGATCATTGCATTGCTATTAGTAGCAAAGTCTATTGCATTTGATCATCCCACAATGTTTAAGTTACTGTGTATAATGTTCTGGTTCTGCTTATTTCACTCCACATCAGTTCATATAGGTCTTTCCAATTCTTATAGAAATCATCTGGTTCATCATTCCTTATAGCACAATAGTGTTCTATCACCATAATATGCCACAATTTGTTCAGCCATTCCCCAACCAAGGGACATTCCCTCATTTTCTAATTTTTTTCTTGATATTCTTGACATTTCATTCCTCTAGAATTGAATTTTGTTATTATTTCTCTAGCTCTACAAAGTAATTCTCTGGTTGTTTTGTTGGTATGGAAATAAATTAATTAAAAAAATAAGTAATATTATATTCTATTTCTTCTGTTCATATGGGCAACTTATATTTTTGCAAACATTCATTTATTTCATTTAGATTGTCAGCTTTGTTGACACAGAGTTGGACAAAATAGCTCCTAATAATAGATTTGTTTTTTTTCCATGGTTTGTGCATTCATCTTTTTCCTTGCTGACACTGGTAGTTTTCTTTTTTTAAGTCAAATTAACAAATGCGTTATCTATTTTTTTCCTAAAACTGGACCCTCATTTTATTTATTAGTTATATGTTTTATTTTTAATTTTATTAATCTCTCCTTTGATTTTTAGGATTTCTATTTAGGTGTTTAACTAGAGATGTTGAATTTGTTTTTTCTTGGCTTTTTAGTTGTATGCCAATTTACTGATTTGTTCTTTCTCTCTTTTAGCAATGTAAGCAATGAAAGATATAAAATACCCCTAAGTACTGCTTTGGGCATTTTTGTATGTAATCTCTTTATTGTCATTATACTGCTGTTTCTATGATTTGTTCTTTGACCTCATTCTTAAGGATTAAATTATTGTTTCCAAGTAATTTTTATCTATGCTTCAAAAGCCCTTTAATGCATATAATTTCTTTTACATTGTGATCAGGAAGAGGTACATTTAATATGTCTGTTTTCCTGCATTTGTTTGTGAAATTTTTATACTGAGTAATTGCCTACTGGCCTGAGTCAGAGAGAGAGAAGTCATTTTCACTCTCTGACCCTGAGAAGATATACATATATGTATAGAATTGATATTCATATCATTTTCCTGTTTATCTCTGCCTCTCTCTCTCATTTTTTAAATAATCCTTACCTTCTGTCTTACAATCAATACTAAGTATCAGTTCCAAGACAGAAGAGCAGTAATACCTAGGCAACTGATGTTGTGCCCAGGGTCACACAGCTAGGAAGTTTCTGAGGCCAATTTGAATCCAAGACATTCCATCTGCAGGCATGGCTCTCAATCCACTGAACCACCTAACTGCTCTGATTATCTCTTTTAATTAGGGTTAATTTTGCTTTTGCTTTCTCTGAGATCATGATTCCTACACCTGCCTTTTTCACTTTACCCAAAGCAGAGTATATTCTATTCTAGGTTCTTAGTTTAACTCTTGTGTATCTTTCTGTTTTTGAGTGTGTTTCTTGTAAACATATTGTTGGATTCTGGTTTTTTAACATTCTATTATCCTTTTTTTTTTTTGGTATGTGAGTTCATCCCATGCACATTCAGAGTTATGATTGCTAACTTTTTATGTCCTTCCATCCTATTTTATGATATTTATTCTTTACCCTTTTTACATTGCCCCCTTCTCCAAAGTTTTTGTTTGGACAAACTTTTTTGATGGACAGACTTATGTCCATCCCTTCTGTTGAAGTAAATTCCCTTTAATGCTCAAGTGGTGATAAAGTTCTTAGGAGTTACATGTATCATAATTTACCCATATAGAAATATAAACAGTTAAACATTGTTTATTCCCTTATGATTTCTCACTCATGTTTACCCCTTTATGCTTCTCTTTAGTCTTATATTTGGATGTCAATTTTCCTATTCAGCTCTAGGCTTTTCTTCAAGAATGCTTGAAAGATCTCTATTTCATTAAATAATATCTCTCTCCAGTAAGATCATATTCAGTTTTATTAGATAAGTTATTCCTGGTTGTAATCCTAAATCCTTTTCTTTCCAGAATATTATATTCTAAGATCTTCATACTTTTATAGTGGTAATTGCTGAATTTTCTGTGATTCTGACAGTAGCTTCAAGGTATTTGTATTATTTCTTTCTGTCTGTCTGCAGTATTTTCTCCTTGACTTGGGAATTCTGGATTTGGGCTATAATATTCCTGGGAGTTTTTGTTTTGGAATTTCTTTCATGAATTGATTATTGAACTCTTTCCATTTCTACTTTGCCCTCTGGTTTTAAGATATCTGGGTAGTTTTCCTTCAGATTTTCATAAAAAAATGATGGCTAAGCCTTTTTTTTTTTGGTTGTTATTTTTCATGCAGTTATGGTTGAATCATCTTTCCTTAATCTGTTTTTCAGGTCAGATGTATTTTCTAAAAGATATTTAACATTTTTCTATTTTTTCAATTTTTCAATTTAATGTTTCTTCATGTTTCATGGAGTTATTAGTTTCCACTAGAAAAATTCTGCTTTAAAAGGAGTTATTTTCTTTAGTAAGGTTTGAATTTCTTTTACCATTTAGCTAATTCTGATCCTCAAGTAGTTGTTTTCATCAGTATATTTATATCTCTTTTTACCATTTAGACAATGCTGATTTTAAGGAGTAATTTTAATTTTTTTTCTTTTATCATGCCATTAATTCTATTTTCACAAAATTTTTTTTATAAAACATCTTTTCCCAATTTTTCCTCTACCACTTTTCTTTGAATTTGCAAATAATCTTTTTCTTTAACTCTTCTAGGAATTCTGGTTGGGCTTGTGTCTAGTCTGCATTTTAAAGTCTTTGCTTATAGATGTTTTCAGTTTTCAAGTGTCAAATGTAGGAGATAACTATCAGCTGACCATCAGCTGATCTTACTTCAGACTGCATAGAACCGTGAATTGCCTGAGGGGAGACTATACCACTCCCCATCCCCTCCCAGACTGAGGATGTTTTGGTTGTTATGTAAAACAACTTGCATAACTCCTCTAGGCTATGACTCACAAATGTACTTAAATCCTACTCTTCACATCCCTCATAGATACCTTAGCACTCCAATGTTGTGAGAGATCCCACATTATAATCTTCTTGCCTTGATTAAAGTCTTTTTATTATTTCTGTTGTGGGAGAGCTTTGAGGTAAAACCCTAGGTTTTTGGAGGTGTTGCCCTTTGCAAGAATGTAAGTCTCCAAAACTTGGCTTAAAAATAAAAAAGAGAAATTTATTAATTTGGGGGTAATGTTTAATGGCTGGGAAACAGTGTACAGGTGGAACACTGCCTCCCTAAGGAGATGGGATTTAGGTTTTTTATACCCTTTTGGCAAGAGGGATTATAGGATAAGGGTGGGGGGATAGGGTAAATCATGGGGTATAAGGGAAGGGATGTTTGTATTAGGTACCACCCTGTGTCTCTCAGGGTGGAATTGGGAGGTCCATATTTTTATTAATTGAAGATCTAGGGGAGAGTCCATGGAGAATGTTTTCAGAAAGGAATTTCCTGCTTCCCTTTTGATCTGGAATAATTCTGGAGTTTGGGGTGTCTAGGAGGAAGTCTGTGCCCCCATATCATTACTACTTTGGTAATTTAGTTTTATTTAGGTTCTCATATTTTGGAGGCCCTAATGGGATTTGAAATCTTTTGCTCAGAGCTTGGATACTTGGTACCTTCAAGGAACCCTTGTGTTTCAGTCCAGATTCAACTCAGCAGGTCAGCCTGGGTACAGGAACTCTTAAATGTCTGAAATTGTGTCTATATTCATGGCTCTGTGACCTAGGGATTTATAGAACACCCATAGATGATTTTAGGTCCACTCTGACAGGTCTTTCCCTCTTCCCTCAAGAAACACTGATAATTATGTGTTTTGTTTTGTTGTTGTTCTTTTAATATAAACCCTTACCTTCAGTCTTGGAACCAATATTGGTTCCAAGGCAAAAGAATGTTAAGGGCTAGGCAATGGGGGTTAAGTGACTTACTTGCCCAGGGTCACACAGCTGGGAAGTGTCTGAGGCCAGATTTGTACCTAGTACTTCCTATCTCTAGGCCTGACTTTCAATCCACTGAACTACCCAACTGCCCCCTGATTATGTGTTTTTAAATGATCTATTCGATTTTTAAGTCCCTTTCTTTTGATAATGTTGCTCATAATTAGAGGTGATTATAGCTTAATATTTTTACTCACTTTAAAGTCATTTGTTTGTAACTATAAGCTTTAATTGGAAAATAATCCTATATCCTAAAAGTTTGTAAATTCAGGTTTGATTTTCCTGGGCAGAGTTATGGTATATTAATTATTATTATTATTAAAGAATTTTATACAAAATCTTTTAAGTGGTTTTTTGATTTACTAGCTAAATCATTGTAACAGCTTGAGAGTGATAAGACAATGGAGTCCTGACAAACTGCCTAGTTTGGCCAGTCAGTATTGTTGGGGAAGTTGAGACAAGCTGTACATAATGTTTATCTGCAATATGAAGTCTCTCTCCTAGGGGTCCCCTTTTCCTAATGCAGAGGACTCACTCAAAACTGTTGGTGCTCAACCATTTTGTAGCCCAGTCATTTTTGAAGGACCCAGTTCTGAAGCAGTCTACCTTATAGTTAGAACCTGGAGACTAGATCTATGAGAAAAAAGAAACCTACACAAGAAAGCCCTTCAGCCTAGGTGGACTGTCATGGTCCCTTTCTCTGAAACAATTTTCTTGGTATCCTAACTTGGGCAATTTCCCTTTCAATGTTGGCAAGTGCTTCAACCTGAATCTCTGAGATTCTGAAATAGATGAATATCTCTTAATATGAAGGTTTATAGCAAATACCCATGTTGCTTTGCCAAGTTTTTTAGTAAACTGTCATGTGTTCATTATCTATGTGGAATTCTAGAATGTAATCATTTTCCTAATTTCTGCTGTTAGTTATGAACACTAGGATGAGTTTAGACTCTAAGAAAAGAATATTAAGGCCTGATACTTAATTATTGATAAATAGGTATTGTTACAATAACATGAGCATAAGTTATATCCAAACGAGCATAATTAGTGAAATTTGCCATTTGAGGATAAATTTTATGAGATTTTCATTGGTATTATTCATGAAATGCTATTGAGTCAACGATCAGCAATGACAGCAACTTAATGGGAGTGGCATCCATGAACTGCAGGTAGAATTCTATCTCAAGGGAAAATTAGGAGAGCGACTATTGGCATGGACTGAGGTAGTACTCTCCTGAGTCAGTTTCCCTAGTATAACATTTTCTTTTGAATGGAAAATTTTCCCACCTCATTGAATCTAAGTTTGGCTGTGCAATATATGATCCCCATCTGAAACTGATACAAGCTAAGCATCAATCCCTTACTATAATTATGTATTTCTCTTTTTTTCTTTTGTGGCAAATTTCTGGGTGATGAGTGATCAGTATTTATCTAATAGGCTAATACTAGAATATAGAATTAACATTCTATATTCTATAGAATTCTATATTCTATAGAATATATTATATATGGAATATAGAATATAGTATAATATGTATATATTCTATATATAATATATATAGATCTATATTCTATATATAATATATTCTATATAATATAGAATTCTATAGAATATAGAATATAGAATACACTACTATAATAAAATGTATGTGTATAAGACTTTAGTTCATCAAACAAATAAGTAGATGGGTTTGTCATCTGCCTGTTATGAGGTTGCAACAGTTTATAAAACCAACATATAAATCTATTATTTAATGAGTTTAAATTAGTTGTCTTGGAGAAGAATGACGTATGGTCTATCTTCTGCTACATCAAAGAGACATCCCATTTTACCTGTATTTGTTGTTTAATATGGGATCAAACCATATAAAGAGTATGCTGAAATACAAACAAATTGCACAAGAGATTAAAAGAGATTTGAAAGAAGAGTTGAGAAAAGTGGTCTATGTGCCTGAAACATCCAGTTCAGCTGAGCAAGGTTATAGACAACTCATTTGACACAACACTTACTCTATTCAGACACTCCACCATAGTCTTTTGTTAAAAGAAGCATTTTGTGGATGAATTCATTTGTATGACTTACCAAAGATGTTGTTATTAGACCCTTAGGAAAATCTTATTTTTCCATAGGGGGGAAAGAATTTTGAGAGCTTTCATGCTCTTGGCATTGAAATTAGATAATAGCTTTGTGTATTTATTGGATATTTTTTATTGATATGTACTTGAGCAAGCATTTAGGTAGAACATAACTTTTGTTAAAACAAATTTCTAAAGTAATAGACGTGGAAGAGTATTGCACATTAAATATCTTGGGTTCTGTTCTTAGAAGGGAAGAAAAGTGTACATGTAGGAATATAGTTTTGTTTTAAAATAGGATATTCAACTAGAATTTATTTTATCTAGTGTATTTTTTTTTGTTTCAAAACACATTTATACTATTTTAACCTTTTCTCATTACTTTGTTTCATTGTCAGGTTTACAATCTTTGATAACTTATGTTCTGTTTTTAGCTTTTGTATTTTTATAGCTTAGTATTTATCTACTTTTTAAACATCTTAACTTGGCCATTATTATGGTATTTTTAAGATAATTGCATTTTCATATGATGTGACATGCATAATTACTGATACAGGTAATTACTTTTTTAAAAATTTTATTGAATTTAATTTTTTAAATTTTATGCTTAATCACTACCACCAGCAAAAAAAAAAATTAAACAAATGCATAAAAAATTATGTGCTGGGGGCAGCTGGGTAGCTCAGTGGATTGAGAGCCAGGCCTAAAGACAAGAGGTCCTAAGTTCAAATGTGGACTCAGACACTTCCTACCTGTGTGACCCTGGGCAAGTCACTTAACTCCCATTGCCTAGCCCTTACCGCTCTTCTTGGAACCAATACACAATATTGATTCTATTGTGGAAGGTAAGGGCTTAAAAAAATTCACATTGTTTACAATTTGTTTTAAAACATGTAAATTATATATGGACTGAAATAGACATACTCTATTTTTGAATTCCCTTTGGATATGTTACACTTTTATTTGTTAAACTTAGATACTTTTTTCTCTTATTTTGTGACTGTTTAAATGTAATCATAGTATGTATTATTCTTATTCTCTTTTCCTCTTTTCACATATTTTCCTTCCTTTCTTTATATTTCTTTATATTTATATTTATATTATATATTATATTATATATATATTTATATTTTCTTTATATTTATATTTGCCATTTTTAAAAACAAAGTACAATTCATTAAATGTCACAATCTATTTAGCTATGTGGAGGCTCTCCCAATCAGTGCATTTGTGTTAGTTCCAGTTATTTTGTCATCACAAAAAAAAAAAAAAGCCTTCCATGAATATTTTCATACATTCTCTACCCTTTCAATAATGTGCTTAGGGCCTAATCTTGGTAATGGGGTCTGTAGGTCACTGAGCAGAACAACTTAAAAATCTTTTTTTACCCCCATAATATTTTACTTATTTTTTTAGAATATTTTTCCATAGTTCCATGATTCATGTTCTCTCCCTCCTCTCTTCCCCCCTGCTCCTGGAGCTAACAAGCAATTCCACCATTTTATATATGTCTTATTACTCAAAACCCATTTCCATGTTATTCATATCTGTAATAATCTTTTAAAAACCAAAACCCAAAATCATATAGCCATACAATCAAGTGATAAATCATATGTTTTTCTTCTACATTTCCCCTCCCATAGTTCTTTCTCTAGATGTGGATAGCATTCTTTTTCATAAATTCCCTGGGATTGTTCTTGACCATTGCGTTGCTATTAGTAGCAGTCAACAGTTTAAAACTCTTAATGTGTATTTCCATCTTGTTTTCTAAAAGAATAATTCACAGCTGCTCTAATTAGACTTGATTCTCCATGTTGCTATCAGCATTTAATTTGATCAATTAGCCCATTTGTTCCTCAGTTCTATATGAAGGGAATCCTCTCCCAGGATCACGCATGGGGCCCTACCTGCTTCCCTGTGCTTCTAGAGATACGTCACTTATGTTACCTAGGCTAGGCACCCACTCATGCCACCTAACATGGGTCACAAGACTGTGTCCTGTGTCCTACACACCTGATATGGACATGACTGAATTTGAATCAGAGGTGAAAGGAGAGGTTAAAAAGACTCAAAGAAGGAAGTGCTCTGTCTCTCTCTGCAGTGACCTGCCAAGAAGAAAGTGGCTAAGGAAGCCCACGTTGTGAGCACCCATATGGCTAGCTAGCAGAGGCTTCTCTCTCTATCTCTCTATCTTTATCTAGTCAAGTAATTCTAATAAATTTTATGAAATCTTAAGGCCTAGTATCCTACATTTAACTCTTATATTTCACCACATTTAGCTAAATTGATCCTTAGATAACAGACGTAATCTATTGTAAGGACCATATTTTTTTTTTCCTAAACCAAGTCTTTCCAGCTTCATCATAGCCAGTGGAACTTTTGTTCCAATGCCACAATCTCTCAGAAATGCGGGATTACCTCCATAGTTTGATAAGTGTTAAAATAAGATTTTTGCAAATATTTATTCTTTCCATGCCATTGTTGTCCCTCTAGAAATTTTGTTTGGCTTATGTGTATGCTCAAGCTTAGGTCTACTAGTAACCTGATGCAGATGTGTGGGTGCTTTCTGAATAGTTGTTATATTTAACTTGTCTAAGATTGTATTCAACTCCTTATTTTTTTTCCAATTTATTTTTTGGTTAGACTTATCTAGTTCTGAAAAGGGAAAATTAAAGTCCCCTGCTATTATAATTTTGTTATCTATTTCCATCTGTATCCCATTTAGTTTTCGTTTAAAAATCTATTTACTATTACACTTGGTGTATACAGGTCCAATACTGATACAACTTCATTATCTATAGTACCACCTTGACCACCACCATATCTAACATAATATAGTTACCTTGTTCATTCCATCCAATTATATTCCCTTTTAGTTCCAACTCTGCTAGAAATCATGACTACTAAAACTGCCTTCACTGGATCAGCTGAGATATAGTATATTCTGCTCTAGATCCTCACCTTCACTCTTTGTATATCTCTCTCATTTTTAGTATGTTTCTTGTAAATAACACATTGCCAGGTCCAGGTTTTTAATCCTTTCTGCCATCCATTTTCTTCCCATCAGTGAGTTCATTACATTTACACTCAATGTCATAGTTACTAGCAGTGCATTTCCATCTGCTCCATTCCTCTTCAGTGTTTGTCCCCCTCTTCCTTTCTTTCCACCATATCCCTCCCCAGACATCCAGTGGTATTCTTGGGGATGCAGACTCCCTACACTCAGCAAACAAGGTGAGGTTTCTAATCCTGATGTTTGGGACTGCTTTGTAGACTGCCTATGTTTGCTTTTTCCTGCCCCCGGGGTCAAAGGTGATGGGACTGAAGCCAAGGAAGTCAGAAACTTTCCTGCCTATTTGTAACTGGCTATTTAGATTCCCTCCTGACTATTATTTTTGTCACTTTTAGTGTTGATGTTATGGAATTTTTTTTTTATTGTTTGGGGGTGAGGGTGGTTAGGAGGGCAAATAAACTTCATACCCCACTCTACTATCTTCCCACAATGCATCTTACCAGGTATATAGGTAATTTATAATGAAAATGTAAAAAGATGCTGCTAAAAATGGCTGATGGGGTTGATTTTCACCACTGTTCTGCTAAATGGTTTAAAGAGCATCGAGATATTTTCAGCAAGGATATGATTGGGGATGTGGACTCCAAATGATCACTCTACTCCAAATAATAATGATATGGAAATAGATCTTGATCAGGATACATGTAAAACCCAGTTGAATTGCTCACTGGCTACAGAAGAGGGGAGGGAGGAAGGGAGGAAAAGAATATGAATCATGTAACCTTGGAAAAATATTCTAAATTAATTATTTAAATAAATATTTTAAAAAGATATTTCCATTGATCCAGTAATGCTTCATGCCTATTGCTGCTGACCATAGATCAAATTCCTAGGAGAATTCCATGGGAACTGGAACAACCTCCAGGAATTGATGCAGAGCAAGAGGAGCAAAACCAGGAGAACATTGTACACAGAGACTGATACACTGTGGTATAATCGAACGTAATGGACTTCTCCATTAGTGGCAATGGAGTGATCCTGAACAACTTGGAATAATCTATGAGAAAAAACTATCCACATTCAGAGGAAAAACTGTGGGAGAAACACAGAAGAAAAACAACTGCTTGAATACATGGGTCAAGGGGATATGGCTGGAGAAGTAGACTCTAAATGAACACCCTAATGCAAATACCAACAATTTGGAAATAGGTTCTGATCAAGGATGCAAGTAATACCCAAAGAAATTGTGCGTCAGCTGTGGAAAAGATGGGTGGAGGGGAGGGAGGGAAATATTGTGATTATTGTAACCAAGTAATAATGCTCTAAATTGACTAAATAAATTAATTTAAAAAAAAAGAACATTTAAAGATTTGTGATTCCCAGACATACAGCACAGATCATGGTAGTGAATACAAACTTAGAGACTCTTGTTAAGAACATGTTTGAAGAATTCCTCAAGGCAAAAGGGCTAGATCAGATAAAGGTCAAGGGAAATGGTCAGGCAGATAGTGAACCCCAAAAGAAAGACAGAAAGGCCAAGAAAGCAAATTCTAATGCACAGGACAATGACAGTGACAAGGACACTAAGAAAAATAATGAAGCTGAGAAAATTTCTCCACTCAAAGATGTTACCAAGATATCAAGTATAGCTGGTTTATTACCTTCAAAGGTTAATAGACAATTTACTACCCAGGAGTTAGATTCCCTGAAGAAAAGGGTCCCAAAATTTCTTGACAAGCCCTGTAAAACTCAAAAGGAACTTAAACATGCTTTCCGAATTTTTGAACCTGATTTTCAGGATGTGGAATTTCTTTTGGCAGAACTTTTTAGCCCCCATGAGCATCAACAATTCATTGAAAAGACTAGGTCAGAAAACAACCTGACAAATTGGCCTACAGAGGAGCAAAGAGAAGACTTTTGATTTCCCTAATCCCATCAGCATGACCTACTTGAGGAAATTCAGGGAAGATTTGCTCCAAGCCATTAAGATGTGTTGCTCAAAACCAAATGCATGGGGAAATTTTGACAGATTGGTTCAAAATAAAAAACATCCAGCTTCCTTTATTGATCACCTTTCAGAGACAGCAGAAGCTATAATTTTGGGTTTAGAAACAAACACAGAAGAGTCTATATCACATGCAAGGAGATATGACACAGTGAGTTTAATGGAATTACGGGATATGGCAACTTACATTCATAACAATCATGCAGATCAAAGTAAACAGGTGCAAGATTTAAAGGAAAAATTAGAGGAATCACAGAAAATTTTTAAAGATAAGGAGATTAAAAAAATTAAAAAGTTGAATTCTGTTAGGACATACACAAAACCTGTTTTTAATCCAAGAATAGTGCAGAGAGAAACTAGGCAATGTTTTTTCTGCCATAAGATAGGACACCTGAACAAAGACTGTTTTCTAAAAAAGAAATATGAAGTTAGTAACAACAAAAGCACAAAAGTAAAATACAATAAGCAAAACCCTAGGTGCTGTGAGCATTGAATACTGAAATCCACACAACATGCAATTGACTTGCAAGGAATTAAAGATGCTATAAAATCAGGAGCTAAACCCAAATATTCAGACATGGTTAGGAAAGGATTATGAATCCAGTCTTATAATGTATGTAGTTTGGTATGTAGAGATGGAGAAAATGGTGAAAGAGTGACGGCTGTTAATATTAAAGGGAAAAAGATAAGAAACAGTGAAAAGTTAGTGAAAGAAAGTAAATCTGTGAGTGATGAGAAATGCAAACCAAGCAAAAGATCAGATGATAGGCAGAGACAAGTTAAACAGCTTGATGCAGAAGTTAAAAACCTCATTTCTCAAATAACAACTGAGATAGGAGACAGAGAAAAACTGTATCGTAACCACACATTAAAAAAATACAAATCAAGCCAAACATTCTTGGAGAACTTTTTTCAGTGCAGATTGGGCACAGGGATTGAATTTTGTAAAAGAAAAAGTCAGAAAAAGTCACATAAACTCAAGCAGGAGATAGTGAGAAATACAGAGAAACAAAATTTCAATTCCGCACAGCAAAATGACTGTAACAGAAAATCAAAGCACAAATTTACTGTTACTAATGAGGTCACTGTTACTAGAGATGTAAATACTTTGGAAACATTCATTGATTGGCACAAGATCCCACAAAACTCAGTTAATTCTTCAAATAGTTATATGGGACAGATCTCCTTAGAAAAAACATCTAATCTGAATCTCGAAGCTGAAATTTTCTATCCTGCAATGATTGATTAAGACAATATAAAATTTAATGAAAATGAAGCTGACATTACATTTGAAAATAATAATCATATTCAAAGTAATGGAGGTGAATTAACAGTTAAATTTGAACAGATGAATGGAATGAAAGACTTAGTAATTGAAAGAACAACCAAGGATTCAAATGGCAGAATTAAACCAACATTCTAAGTGGCAGAGGGGAGTCTGACCAAGTAACATTATATGACCTTAACCACAGATTTGATTAGAATTCATTGTACAATGAAATAGAGGATATAGTATAATCAATCTCAAATAAAGATCTCATAGGAAATTATTTAAATCAAGAAGATTTAGCTGATTCAAACATACAGCTGGCAGAGGGTAGCAAAGAAATGAACAGTGACTCAGTAACAATATACACCTTTGCTACATAGCCAGAAACATATGTATTTTCTGTGGGAAAGAATGAAGACACACATACTAATGATGCAGGGGAAGATGCAAATTTGCTAAACTTATTCCCAGAAGATAACATCATAGAAGGAAAGGCTTCTATCTCTACACAGTCAAAAGAGTGTGAAGATGAACAAAACCTTCAGGCTGATGATAGAGTAGAACCTATAAATTGTAGCAATAGCATTGAATATCTGCGAGAAGAAACTAACCCCATACCATCAAATATCCCACCTCAAAACAAAAATCTAAAGCTTAGCAATGAGAAACAACCAGAAACAGATTTAGGAAATATAAGAGCTGGTGACATAGGGTAAGACCAACACGCAACGCCAGAGTTAACAACATCTGACACAAGTTTACATGGCACTGAATAAAATCCAATGAATAACATAAGGATACAGAATTCAGTGACTCAGAATCAGAAACTGAGTCAAAAGGAATACCAGATGGTGTAATAATAATGGACCAAGATTGTGATTTAAAACAAATACCTTATCAATTTTATAAGCTTTATGAGAAGGTAGACAAAGAAGGGGATGCATGGGACACAAATGAGAAAATTGAATTCCTGAAACCAGAACAATCAAAATCTTATCAATATGATGATGATGAGATGATCTTTGGGCACAGAACAAATTGTATACCATTGGAAGAACTTTTTGCAAGATTAGGAGTTGATAATAAAGATGATCTTATAGAGAAATAGAATTACAGGGCTTATACAGATGATGATTTTGTATGGGAAGGAGGATATCAAGGAACATATTAAAGAACTGGAGGAGGAGAGATAGATATACAATTTCACATCTATTTTCTAACTTCAAAACAGGACAAATATCATTCATGCAGTAAGAGTGAAACCAAAATTAGTTAGAATTCCATAGGGTAACATACCACACAAAACCTTATGAGAATGAAGACTAGTCTTAGGTAGAAAAAGAGATATATTCTGACAAAAGAACAACTAAATAATTCAATCACAACAAGAAAAAAACTCCTAAGCTTCTAGCAGAAAACTCCAACTTCATAACTATGACAAACATCACAGTAATGCAACATGTGAAACACCTAGAATGCTATTGAAGCATCTATTCACATTGGATGAATTTCTTATCAAAAACTTTAACACAAATTATAGATGAGAACTGAAACAGGTTATCCATATCTCTCAACCTTCATCCTAAAACAATCTCTACCAGAGAAAGGAAAAGAGGGAGGGTATACCATGAAGATATTACCTCATAGTTTCAGATATCTCACAAGAAACAACAATGTGGTCATGTCATCAATGAAGATACATGCAAATGACATCTGATAATAAAAAAAGAAGCCCTAGTCATAAGCAGTATGGAGATAATTTTAGGGTTGTGACTTAAAATCTAAATTAATTGGTCACCAGGGAAAAAATCCCAAATAAAATACCCAAGTCAGTCTGGAAATTTATGGTAATTTTAATTAATATAGAGGGAAGGATTTTAAGGAGAAAGAGGGAAGAGGGCATAGGATTTCTCCCACTTGGCCTGTGCCAGGGGGAGTTCTAGATCTCTGCCACTAGGTCTCTGAAGGAGATTAGAGGCTTCTAAGAGGATAAAGTTTGGAAAGTAAAGGAGGGAAAACTCAGCCAGAAACTCACCACCAAACCAGACAATAGCTGTAGCCATGCCAAGATGCCGAAAGGCCCAGCACGCTGCCACCAGCCACCTCTCCATCGCCAAAGGTCTTGGAGAGAGGAAGTGATGTGAAATATATAGACCTTTTACTCTTGTGTCCCCTCCTCTCAATTTTCATGTCTACCAATCACATCAGAGGCTTTTCTCCAGGAATGCCCATTCTTTAGTTCTCATCTTCTTTGATTAGATTATATCTTTTGAGTTACTTAACACTTCTTGTTAAGTTTACCTTTTGTTAGTTACTTAATCTTTTGTGATTAATTTATTATAAAGTTACTTAATACCTTTTTGTATTAAGCTCTAAAAATAGACTTAGCTTAAAGTTCTAACTTCACTATAAAGAATTAAGTACCTTCATTGTTCAATCAGGAGATTACAATTTCATCTTCTCCATAAAGTAAGATCTAAGTAGGGTGGAGTAATCTAAATTTCACAGCAGCAGCATGAATAGCCCTAGGAAAAAATTCAATAATAGTGCTTGTGAATGAAGGCCTATGAATGGAAAACAAAGGAAAGCACACATGAGAGTATGTATCAACAGAAAATACAGACAAGAGAGCATTGCACATGTTAAAATGTGTAAAGGATAATTTTAGCATTGTGACTTAAAATCTAAATTAATTGGTTGCCATGGGATATCCCAAATAATAAAATACCCAAGTCAGCTGGAAATTATGATGATTTTAATTACTATAGAGAGACATAATTAAGGAGAAGAGAGAGGGAGAGGAAAGAGTTAATTTAAAATGCTCCGGCTCAGGCTGAGCCAGGAAGGAATTAAAGGCCTTGACCAAAGGGTCCTCCCTGAGCTCAAGGGAAAAAGAAGTCAGTCTTATCACTCACAATGAGACCATCTCAAGGAAGCTGTCTGAGTGAGCTCCTCCAGGCTGAGTTCCAGGATGGAACTGGCGCCCAACTGTTCACAGGAAGTGATCAGCCAGATCCACCTCTCTGGGGAAAGAGAGTGAAGAGAGGAAGTAACACATGCTATATAGATGGTTTTAGGTCACTTTCCTGCGTCTTAACTATACTAATAATAGCTTAGCTTGACTTAGGACAGCCCAGGGGTCTGTCAGCTGTTTCTACACATGCCTATCAAAGGCCATCCTCCTAGATACTTAATCCTTAAGTATGGGTACAGACATTCATGACCTTGTTAGACTAAGTAGGGTGGAGCAATATAGAGTTCCCAAGACATTCCTGATCAAGTATCTCCATTGTTACAATCAGGAAATAGCTAAATCAAATCTTCTAAAGAACAGTCTGAGTAGGGTAGAATAGTTTTAAAATTCACAAATGATAACAGAAAAGCTCTGCAAAAGCAAATAAAACAGCTCTGGAATGAAATATAGTCAGTAAAACAGACAAAGAAAAACATGCATTTAAAATTTAGCTCCAAAGAAAAGTCTCTACATGATCTATATAAAGTCTCTGCCAACCATAGTAATAGCAAAGAAAGTAACAAAGTTATTTCAATTGAAAACATAACTCCATGACCAAACAAACTACATTAAACCCAAATAATATCTCCAAGACATAGCTAAAGACAGCAAACAATAAATCCCCTTGTGAAAAATTCAAACATAAAAGGACAAGAAAACTTCAAATTCATATTCTTAACAAAATTTTAAGAACTTATACATTATACATTATGCATACACCCACTCATGAAGATGATCATATATAATGCTTACTTCCACATATGAAGAATAACTAATGAATTCTGACAGGCACTCATGAAGAACTCATATCTTACTTCCAGGAACAATGGAAAATTTCAATCTTACATACATGCACATGTAAAATCTTTATATGCATGCATGTTCCCGATTGTTCCAGTATGTTCCTGACTCTTCCAGTATGTTCCTGAATATTAAAGAACACAGGACTACAAACAAGAACGACAACAGATGAAAAATGGCAGAACAGATGAAAAAAGAGATCAAGTCACATAGTTTTCTACAATCAACATTAAAAGAAGGACTATGAAATTTTGGACTTGTGATCATGAGATTATGTAAGGATGTGACATACATACTAACACCACATAAATACATACACATGCTACACATAAATAAAACGTAGGAAGAAATCTCATAGAATGGGTAAGTATACAACACATGCCTAGTTGCAAAACACATAATTGACAATGATATAAATTTCTGTGGAAAATTCAAACAAAGACATTTCTTATCTGCATGAGTTTGCACAGAAATCAAGAACAATGTATTATATTTGTACATATGTAAATCTGTATAGATACAACTTATGTACATATGTGAATATTAATGTACTAACAAACTAACTATATTAGAATAATTTATTAATATTCTAATGACTAACAATAGGGACAGTTTAGAAAAGTTGTTCAAGGTCTAAGGAAGAAGGGAGAGACATAAAACTACTTAAGTATAGAAGTTCGATTACATTATGATTTTATGTTAGCAATTGTTAGTAATAGAAATTTTTACTTAGTTGAATTTATAGACATTAAGAGATAAAACCATTACATATTCAAAATACTGTTGAAATTGTTGGAATTGTTTAAAATTGTTACATGAGTTATTATGCTCAGAAACCATATTTCATGTAAATTCCTTGCTTACCTAAACAATTTTCCTATACCCAAACTTAGCATAGAATTAGATAAACAGAATAGCTAAGATACATTAGGATTTGTTGTTTTGGGAGGGTAAAGGAATATTTAATATAGTACAAGGTTAAGAATTAGATAGTTAGAAATATATATATATATATATATATATATATATAAGGTATCATTAAAAATGCTCGTTGCATTTTTTCTAAGATGAAAAGGGAGGATTTGTGAAAGAGAGAAATTTGGAAAGCATGCAAAACACAGAAGCAGTGGAGGCTGATGACCTGTCAGTCAAACAAATGTTCTATTCGGAATGTTACTGGGAGAAACAATTGGAGGCAAAGCCAACTGCTGGCTGAACCCTGGTTACCTCTTGCCTTGTATTAGGGAAGGAAGAAGGAATTTTTTTCTCTTTTAACCTTGGAAACTCAAGCTGGAGGTGGCCTGGTGATTTTGAAGGCAGAAGAAAGAAGAACAATAGTTCAGCTATCTCTCTGACTTACTCTGTTGATGATAGTGACTGAACTTCCAGACCTATCAGACATTCCTCTCAATGTGAACAATATTTCAAAATCCTCCAATCTAATATTAGGGAAATACTCAACCCTCTTACCTCCACTCTTTATCCTTTCCTGTCTTCCCCAAATAAACCCCATACTTAAGATAAAGAAAAGAAAGAGTATTTCATGTGAAACATCATAAACTCACCCCTGAGTGATTTAGATAGAAGAATAAGGAAGGGGGGAGGGAAAGCTGAAGGGAAGAAGAGGGAGGAGGGATTAGACAGAAGAAAGAAGATAACTGCCTGATCTTTAGTTATCAATTACCAATCAAATGTAGTCCCTTATTATTATTTACTACAGTTTGTACAAACAAAACCAATGCAAACAAAATTAGAAGAGAAACAATAAATTGGGAAAAAATCTTTATAACAAAAACCTCTGACAAAGGTCTAATTTCTCAAATTTATAAGGAGTTAAGTCAATTGTACAAAAAATCAAGCTATTCCCCAATGTTTAAATGGTCAAGGGACATGAATAGGCAGCTTTCAGATAAAGAAATCCAACTATCAATAAACACATGAAAAAATGTCCTAAATCTCTCACAATTAGAGAAATGCAAATCAAAACAACTCTGAGGTACCACCTCGCACCTAGCAGACTGGCCAATATGACAGAAAAAGAAAATGATGAATGTAGGAGGGGATGTGGCAAAATTGGGACACTAATGCATTACTGGTGGAGTTTTGAATTGATCCAATCATTCTGGAGGGCAATTTGGTGCTATGCCCAAAGGGCTTTAAAAGACTGCCTACCCTTTGATCCAGCTATACCACTGCTGGGTTTGTACCCTAAAGATATAAGTAAAACACTTGTACAAAAATGGCACAATCGAATGTAAGACTTTTCTACTAGCAGCAATGCAATGATCCAGGACAATCCAGAAGTACTTATGAGAATGAATGCTATCCACATCCAGAGAAAGAACTGTGGGAGTAGAAACTCAGAATAAAAACATATAATCAATCATATGGTTCAATGGGAAAACGATTAGGGTTTTGGTTTTAAAAGATCACTCTATAGCAAATATGAATAATATGGAAATAGATTTTGAACCATGATACATATATAACCCAGTGCAACTGCTTGTCAGCTCTGGGAGAGGGGAGAAAAGAGAGAAGGAAAAGAACATGAATCATGTAATCATGGAAAATATTCTAAATTAATTAATTATTTTTTAAAAAATAATTTGATCATGCCCCACAAAAAAGGAGGGACAAATAATAACTGTTTTTAAAAACTATACTGGTGCTTTAATTTTTTTCTCATTATAAAAATCTGCTCATGAGATTTGAGAATGATAATTTGAAAATGATAGTTATTTAATGTTACAAACATGCCTAGAAGTGGTACTACTGGTGAAAGGGTATGCACGGTTTATAGACCTTTGAGGAAGTAGTTCCAAATTGCTTTCCAGAATAGTTGGACCAATTCACAGTTTCACCAACATTAGTATGCCTGTCTTCCCACAGTTCTTCCAAGAATTGTTAACTGCCTTTTCTTCTTTTTGTCATCTTTGAAAATCGAATGGGCATAAAGTAGAACTACAGGGTGTGGAAGAGGCATGAAGGAAGAGAGGATTTACAAGCCAAGCCAAGCATGAAAACCAAAGTAAAGAACCTGATCTGTCAATCAAGGTGAAGACTCCAATAAACACATGAAAAAATGTCCTAAATCTCTCACAATTAGAGAAATGCAAATCAAAACAAAAGTTGGGAAATAGTGAAAATTCAGTGCAAGAAAGTGAATCTGTGAATGATAGTACATGCATTAAAGCAAGAGAAAGGCAGAGACAGATTAGAGAGACAGAAATAGAAATAAAAGAAATTATTTCAGAAATTGCAAATGAGATAAGAGACTTTGATAAAAATTGCATAGTAACCACACAGGAAAGATGTCTTAAGGAAATAAAATCTTTCTTAGAGAACTTTTTCCAGTGTAGAGTGGATAATGGGATTGAATTATGCAAAAGAAAAAGAAAGAAAGAGTCACAAGAACTCAAGCAAAAGTTTGTGACAGATACAGGGACACATTATTTCAATTCCCTAAAGGTTACTGTTGCTAAAGAAGAAAATATAAAGGCTTTGAAACCATTCACAGATTTGTATCATGAAATCCCACCAAACTCAGTTATTTCTGTAAATAGCTTTATGGCACAGGTACCCATAGAAAATACATCTAATTTGAATCCACTAGCTGATACTTTCCATCCAACAATGAGTGATATAGTTAAGGAAAAATTAACTGAAAATGAAGCTGAAATTGCATTTGAAAATAATTATCCTATTCAAAGTAATGGAGGTGAAGTGACAGTTAAATTTGAAGAGGGGTATGGAATGGAATTCTTACCAACTGGAAAAACTACCATGGATTCAAAAGAGGCTTGAAGCCAACATTCTAAGGGGCACAGGAGTATCAGGCCAAAGCAACTGCTGTGATTTAGGTTTGTGTTCCTATGTAGTAGGGAATATAACCTCAAATGGAGACTTCATACGGAATGAATCAAATCAAAAAGAATTAGCTGGGTTACATATGCAACTGGCAGAGAGTAGCAAGGACATGGACACTGAGTCAGCGGTTATGAACACCTTAGCTACTAAGCCAGAAACAGAGATATGTTGTAGTGGCAGACAGATTGAAGACACACACCCTATTACTGACACAGGGGGAAATGCAGAAGTACAAACCTTATTCCCAGAACAAAATACTGAAATAGAGGGAAAGATTCCTATCTCTAAAGAATCAAATGAGAATGAAGAAAAACATACACCGCAGACTAGTGGTAGAGTAGGATCTATGATTATGAACATTATAGAAGATCTGCAAGAAGAAACTAACCCCATACCACCAAGTTTACCAATTCACAATGAAAAATCTAAAGCTTAGTAATGAAAAACAAAATGAAACTGATTTGAGAAACACAGAAGTTGGTGACATAGGCTCAGATCACAATGCAAAGCCAGAGTTACCAACATCTGACAATAGTTTACATGAATTGAGCAAAATCCAAAGAACATAGATTTAGTGATTCAGATACTGAATCTGAAGGAATGACAGAAGGTTTATTCTAAGATTATAATAAATGAAGATGATTTAGAACAAATGTCTTACCAATTTTATAAGCTTTATGAAGAGGTAGATGAAGAAGGGGATGTGTGGGACACTAGTGAGAAGATAGAATACCTAGAACCAGTGCAAACAAACTCTTACACTGAAGAGGAATTATTCTTTGGGCACAGAACAAGTTGCATACCATTGGAAAAAAAATTATGCAAGCTTAGGAGTTGATAATGAAGATGATTTTATAGAGAAGTTGAATTACATGGCTTATACAGATACAGATTTTGAATGGGAAGGAACATATCAAGGAACATATTGAAAACTGGAGGAGGAGAGATAGATACACAATTTTACTTCTATAACTTCAAAAACATGACAAGTACCATTCATGCTGTAACAGTGAAACCAAGATTAGTTTTAGTTCCATAGGGCATCATACTACTCAAAAAACCTTACGAGAATGAAGACTAGTCTTGGGGTAGCATTGAAAATAAGTTATTCTAGCAAAAAAAAAAAAAAGAACAAGTAATTCAACAACAAGAATACTTCTAAACTTGGAGCATAAAATTCCATCTTCATAACTAAGACAGGCACAAACTTCTAGAATGCTTATGGTAGCATGGATTTACATTGGTTGAATTTGTTATCAAAGACTTTAACAGCAAGTTATAGATGACAACTGAAACAGGTTATCCATATCTCTCAACCTTCATCCTAAAACTGTCTCTACCGGGGGAAGGAAGAGAGAGAGGGTATACCATGAAGATATTACTTCATATTTTCAGATACCTCAACAGACACAACAATATGACTATGTTACCAATGCAGATACCTACAAATGACATCAGAAAAAAGAAAAAAAGTCCTAGTCATAAGCAGCAACACAAGTAGCCCAAGAAGAAGAAATCAAAAACAGTCCTTGTGAATGAAAGCCTAATGATAACAGGAAAGAACCCCTGAAGTAAATACTATAGTTCCAGTAAGAAATATAGCCAACAACACAGAAATAAAAAAATATGCCTTTAAAGACTAGCACCCATAAGAAAAAAGCCTCTATATAATTTTTATACGAAGTCTCTGCTGGCCAACCATAGTTACAGAAAGAAACAATGTTATTGCAAATGAATGCATAATTTTCTGAATTCTATCTCCAAGAAATAAGTACAGTAACTATCCAAGAAACAATTACAGTAACCATATAATAAATCTCCTTGTAAAAAGACACAGCAAAGGAATTGAAACAATGTCAAATCACAGATCAATTCTAGAAACAAACAATAGCAACAATAAGAACAAAAAACCCAAGGCTGCAAACTCCAAGACATATAGTAATTAAATTTGACAATTCATTTAAGAAACAATGAGTTCTGTAAGTCATCAGAGAAATACCTTTAAATACTTTTTTTTATTAAATACTCTTTGTATTAAAGAAAGTGGCATTTGAATAATATGACTATTCCATACTTACTGGGAAAATGGAAAAGGAATGGAATAATGGTTTATGAAGAACACTAGAGTTCAGAATGCACCTCAGGATAACCTAAACTGAAAATCTAACTCTAACCATCCAGAGCAAAAGATGAATGTTCAATAAGAAGGAAAAATTTGGAACCATTTTGGTACGGGAGGGAAGAAACGCAGATATAAAGGAGTGAGTGATGCACCAGAGTCAATTTAAGGGATAATAATCAATGGAAGGTGATATTAGTGGCATCAGAAAATGAACCTATAAGGGACTGAGTGATAAGGGAGAGGGAAAAAAATGAAAAAGGGAAGAAAGGAGGCTTTACTTTTGAAAGGGGGGGGAGTTTGTGGAAAGGAAATAAGACTGACAGATTGTGGGGGTAGGGGCAAACTGGGAGTGGCAATTGGGTCTGGTGACTAGCACTTCCTTCCTGCTGGGTTGGGACTTGCTTCCTGGGGTTGGAGGAGAGAGGAGCTTGTTCAGCCCAGTCTGGAGTGGCATGCTCTTCTTGGTTCAGCCCGAAGACACAGGCTTCTGAAAGTTAGACCTGTTCTTGTTTGCTTTCTATCTTCTGCTAAGATTCTGAATTAGGCAAAACTGGACTGATATAGAGTAGACAGAAGTGGGAAAACCCTCTGCCAGCCTCTGGGGCCTGGCCCTATACTCTGAAGCTAAGGAAAAACTCCAATTCCAACTGGTTATTAAACTTTATATTATTTGAATTCACAGTCAGATAAGTGGACTATCTTTTCTGGTCATAGAGGGAGCTGAACTTCAGGTCAGTCATTCCAGGACAAACCATCCTTATTGGACCCCTGCTGTTTCCTCTCAGCAGGGGGCATCTCCCTCCCTCACCTCACCAAGCAATATTCCCTCTCTCCTCCATACCCTGCTACAAACCTCCCATTTATTCCCATGTTTCCAATCCCATTTCCTTTCCCAATAAATATTACAAGTTATGCTGATGAATACTTATATAAGGGAAGGTAAATAAGGACCTTACATTGAGTGACATGTGAGAGATATGGTTTTTATAAAGTCTATCCTGGGGATGGGAGGGTTGGGATTTGGAACTCCTGGGGCAATTGACACCTGGAGGAGTGTGAGAGCATGAAAACATGAAGCAGATTACCAAGTAAATGCAGAGGAGTGGGGGAGAGAAATGTCAACAAAAAAGATTATGGATCAATGGGGAGGGAGGCTCCCTACCAAGGGCCAGTGTCCTTTTTGACACCTGTAATCATTGACATAATTCTAAAAGTGAGGCACAATGGAAAAAGGAAATCCAAAATGTAAATCCTACAAGGTAGTGATAAAATGGATAATTTGGAAGCTTTGATTGTATGAAGAATATAAAGAAAAAAATGAAAGAACAAATTATTATAAGGGTCATGAACCAGAGAATGAGGGTCTAGACTACCAAAAATAAAATATGGATAATGAAGAGAGTAAAAAAATTTTTTTCAAAAGGTTACCAAACAAAAAGAAAATTTTAAAACCCTAACGAACAGGACTAGATATAAGGAAGGAAAGAAAGGAGGAATATACCTGACTGAAAGAAAAAAAGAAAAGGGGTAAAAATGTATAAATAGATAAAAGCAGGAAAGAATAATTGATAAACAAAACCCTAAAGTGAAAAGGGTAACAAAAAAGGGAGGTGAGAGAAAGAGCCAGTGAGAACACTGACAGCTTTAAAAAGGACATTAAAGTAACTAACAACATATAGTACTGTGTTTATAGCAGAAGAAGGAGAAAAACATAACTAGATAAAAACGTGATTTTAGAGCTAGATGGAGGAAAATAGAAATCTAACTCAAAATGTTAAATATGAATGGATTAAACAAGCCAATAAAAAGAAAGAGTGACAGATTTGATAGGAAAATAAAATCTTACAATCTGGTTACAAGAAACACATTTAAAAAATAAAGACATACACAAAATAAAACTGAGGGGATAGAAAAAAATTTCCTATGCATCAAGTAAATCCAAAAAAGAAGGAGTTGCCATCATACTTTCACACAATGCAAAAACAAACATTTAAAAAAAGAATAAACAAGGAAACCATCTTATGCTGAAAGGAAGTACAGACAACAAACCAATATCAGTAATAAATTTATATCTTCCAAATGCCTTAACATTGAAATTCATTAAATATCTGAGTTTCAAGAAGATATAGGTAATTAGCATAGTAGGGACAGGAGACTTCAATATCCTATCAGTTTTAAACAGCTCTAAAGGCGAATTACTTAAACCTATTGGCCTCAGTTTCCTCATCTATAAAATGAGCTAGGGAAGGAAAGAACAAACCACTTCAGTATCATTGCCAGGCTGAATGTTACTGAAAAACAACTCAACAGCAATAACAACATTTTAAAAATTAATTTATTTACTCAATTTAGAACATTATTCCTTGGTTACAATAATCACAATATTTCGCTCTCTCCCCTGCACCCACCCTTAGCTCAGCCAATGCACAATTTCATTGGGTATTACTCGTGTCTTTGATCAGAACCTATTTACATGCTGTTGATGTTTGCACTAGGATGTTCATTTAGAGTCTACATCCCCAACCACATCCCCTTGACCCATGTTATTCAAGCAGTTGTTTTTCTTCTGAGTTTCACTCCCAGTTTTTCCTCTGAATGTGGATAGTGGTTTTTCTAGTAGATTCCTCCAAGTTGTTCAGGATCACTGAATTGCCACTAATGGAGCAGTCCATTACACTTGATTGTACCACAGTGTATCAGTCTCTGTGTACAATGTTCTCCTGCTTCTGCTTCTCTCACTCTGCATCAATTCCTGGAGGTTGTTCCAGTTCCCATGGAATTCCTCCTCTTTATTATTCCTTTGAGCACAATAGTATTCCATCACCAACATATACCACAATTTGTTCAACCATTATCCAATCGAAGGGCATCCCCTCATTTTCCAATTTTTTGCCACCACAAAGAGCTCAGCTATGAATATTCTTGTACATGTCTTTTTCCTTATTCTCTCTTTGGGGTACAAACCTAGCAGTACTAAGGCTGGATGAAAGGGCAGACAGTCTTTTAGCGCCCTTTGGACATAGCTCCAAATTGCCATCCAGAATTTGGATCAATTCACAACTCCACCAGAAATGCATTAATGTCCAGACTTTGCCACATCCCCTCCAGCATTCATTACTTTCCTTTGCTGTCATGTTAGCCAATCTGCTAGGTGTGAGGTAATACCTCAGAGTTGTTTTGATTTGCATTTCTCTGATTATAAGAGATATAGAGCACTTTTTCATATGCTTATTCATATTTTTTATTTCTTTAACTGAAAATTGCCTATTCATGTCCCTTGCCCATTTATCAATTGGAGAATGGCTTGATTTTTTGTACAACTGGTTTGGATCTTTTTAATTTGAGTAATTAGACCTTTTTCAGATGTTTTTGTAATGAAGATTATTTCAAAATTTGTAACTTCCTTTCTAATTTTGGATGCATTTTTAGTTTTTCAGTTTTGGATGCAATTAGTTTTGTTTGTAACTTTAATTTGATGTAATCAAAATTATTGATTTTACATTTTGTGGTTTTTTCCTAGCCCTTGCTTGGTTTTAAAGTCTTTCCTTTCCTAAAGATCTGACAAATATACTATGCTGTGTTTGCCTAATTTGCTTATAGTTTCCTTCTTTCTATTCAGGTCATTCACCCATTCTGAGTTTATCTTGGTGTACGGTGTAAGATGTTGATCCAAACCAGACGTCTCCCATACAGTCTTCCAATTTTCCCAGCAATTTTTATCAAATAGTGGATTTTGGTTCCAAAAGCTGAAATCGTTGGACTTATCATGGACTGTCTTGCTGAGGTCACTTACCCCAAGTCTATTCCACTGATCCTCTTTTGTGTCTCTTAGCCAGTACCAAATTGTTTTGATGACCACTGCTTTATAGTATAGTTTCAGATCTGGGACTGCAAGAACTCCTTTCTTTGCATTTTTTTATGTTCATGATTTCCCTTGGTATCCTTAATCTTTTATTCTTCCAAATGAACTTTGTTATGGTTTTTTTTAATTCAGTAAAAAAAGTTTTTTTGGTAGTTCGATGGGTATGGCACTAAATAAGTAAATTAATTTGGGTAGAATTATCATTTTTATTATGTTAACTCATCCTACCCATGAGCAATCAATGTTTTTCCAATTGTTTAGATCTAGTTTTAATTGTGTTGAGAGTGTTTTGTGGTTGTCTTCATATAGTTCCTGTGTTTGTCTTGGCAGATAGATTCCTAAGTATTTTATATTGTCTAGGGTGGTTTTAAATGGAATTTCTCTTTCTAATTCTTCCTGCTGCAATGGGTTGGAGATACATAGAAATGGTGATGACTTATTTTGCATCCTGCAATTTTGCTAAAGTTGTTGATTATTTCCACTAGCTTTTTAGTTGATTCTCTGGGATTCTTTAAGTAGACCATAATATCATCTGCAAAAAGTGATAGCTTGGTCTCCTCCTTGCCTATTTTAATACCTTCAATTTCTTTTTCTTCTCTAATTGCTACAGCTAGTGTTTCTAGTACAATGTTAAACAATAGAGGTGATAATGGGCATCCTTGTTTAACTCCTGATCTTATTGGGAAGGCTTCTAGTTTATCCCCATTGCAGATGATGTTTGCTGATGGTTTTAGATATATACTGTTTAGTATATTTAGGAAAGGCCTTTCTATTCCTATACTTTCTAGTGTTTTCAATAGGAATGGGTGTTGTATTTTGTCAAAGGCTTTTTCTGCATCTATTGAGATAATCATGTGATTTTTGTTGGTTTGCTTGTTGATATGGTCAATTATGTGGATGGTTTTCCTAATATTGAACCATCCTTGCCTTCCTGGTATGAATCCTACATGGTCATAGTGAATGATCCTTCTGATCACTTTCTGGAGTCTTTTTGCTGATATCCTATTTAAGATTTTTGCATCTATATTCATTAAGGAGATTGGTCTATAGTTTTCTTTCTCTGTTTTTGACCTGCCTGGCTTTGGAATCAGAACCATATTTGTGTTGTAAAATGAATTTGGTAGAACTCCTTCTTTGCTTATTCTGTCAAATCATTTGTATAATATTGGGATTAGTTGTTCTTTGAATGTTTGATAGAATTCATTTGTGAATCAGTCTAGACCTGGGGATTTTTTCTTAAGGAGTTCTTTGATGGCTTGTATAATTTCTTTTTCTGATATGGGTTTGTTTAGGCAATATATTTCTTCCTCAGTTACCCTAGGCAACTTATATTTTTGTAAATATTCATCCTTATCACTTACATTGCCATATTATTGCCATATAATTGGGCATAATGATTCTTAATGATTGCCTTATTTTCCTCTTCATTAGAGGTGAGATCTCCCTTTTCATCTTGGAACTGTCAATTTGGTTTTCTTCTTTCCTTTTTTAAATTAGATTGACCAGTACTTTGTCTATTTTATTTCTTTTTTCAAAGTACCAGCTTCTAGTCTTATTTATTAAATCAATAGTTCTTTAACTTTCAATTTTATTAATTTCTCCTTTGATTTTTTAGTATCTCTAATTTAGTCTTCATCTGAGGATTTTTAATTTGTTCACTTTCTAGTTTTTTAATTTGCATGCCCAGTTCATTGACCTCTGCCCTCTCTAGTTTGGTAATATATGATCTCAATGATATAATTTTTCCCTGAGTACTGCTTTGGCTGAATCCCATAGGTTTTGAAAGAATGCCTCTTCATTGTCATTTTCTTCAATGAAATTATTAATTGTTTCTACAATTTGTTCTTTAACCAGTTTTGGAGAATAATATTGTTTAATTTCCAATTAATTTTTTATTTACCTCTCCATGTACCCTTACTAATTATTATTTTCATTGCATTGTGATCTGAGAATGTCGCATTTATTATTTCTGTTCTTTTGCACTTGTTTGCAATGTTTTTATGCCCTAATATATGGTCAATTTTTGTGAATGTACCATGTGCTGCTGAAAAGAAGGTGTCTTCCTTTTTTGTCCCTATTTATTTTTCTCCATGTATCTACTAATTCTAATTTTTCTAAGATTTCATTCACTTCTTTTACCTCTTTCTTATTTATTTTTTGGTTTGATTCATCTAGTTCAGATAGAAGAAGGTTCTGGTCTCCCACTAGTATAGTTTTTCTATCTATTTCATCCTTGAGCTCCTCTAGTTTCTCCTTTAGAAATTTGGATGCTATGCCATTTGGTGCATACGTGTTGAGTATGGATATTTCCTCATTGTCTATATTGCCTTTTAGCAGGATGTAATTACCTTCCCTATCTCTTTTAACTAGATTTATTTTTAATTTGGCTTTGTCAGATATCATGATTGTGACTCCTGACTTCTTTTTATCAGTTGATGCCCAATAGATTTGGCTCCATCCTCTTACTTTCACCCAATGAATATCTACCTTCCTCATGAGTGTTTCTTGTAGACAGCATATGGTAGGGTTTGGATTCTAATCCACTCTGCTATTTGCTTGAATTTTATGGGTGAATTAATTCCATTCACATTCAGAGTTATGATTGCCAGCTGTGTATTTCCCAGAATTTTGATTTTACTCCTAGTCCTGCCTTTTCTTCTTTCACTATTTCCTTCCACACCAATGTTTGTTTTTAATCAGTTCACCTAGTTCCCACCCTTATTTTACTTCCCTTTCTACTCCTCCGTTTTTGTTCCCCCCTTATTTTCTTTGCAGTCTTTTTAAACTGCACCCCCCCTCCTTTCCTTGTACTGCTTTCTTCCCCACCAGTCTGTTTGTTACCCTTCTAGTTCCCTATGGGGCGAAAATCTATTCTCTACCCCAATGGATTGGATTGTTCTTCCCTCTTTGGGTCAATTTCAATGCATGTAAGAGTTGAGTATTTCCTATTTCCAACCTCTTTACCCTTCCACTATATTGATGTTCTCTCCCTTCCCGCCATGAGCTTCTTTGTGACATATAAATTTACCCCCTTTTGATTCTTTTCCCATTTCTTTTAGTATTAACCTCTTTTTTAGCTCTAGTTGTATATATATATATATATACATATATATATGTATATATATATATATATATACATATCTATATCTTGTCATTTAATTCTATACAGTTTGTCATTGTTCCCTCTATGTGTGATTCTTCTATCTTCCCAGGTGATTATAACAACTTTTAAGAGTTACCAATGACTTCTTTTCTTATAGGGATACACATCATTTTAACTTATTGGGTCTCTTAAAAAAAAGTTGGGTTTTTTTTGTTTGTTTTGTTTTGTTTTTCTTTTTTCCCTCTTTGTTAATTACCTTTTGAAGATTCTCTTGACTTCTGTGTTTGGGCATCAAATTTTCTGTTCAGGTCTGGTCTTTTCTTTATGAATGCTTGGAATTCTTCTATTTTGTTGAATGACCATACTTTCTCCTATAAGAATATAGTCAGTTTTGCTGGGTAGTTGATTCTTGGTTGTAGACCTAGTTCCCTTGCTTTCAGGAATATCATATTCCATGCCTTTCAGTCCTTCAGTGTAGATGCAGCCAGATCTTGTGTTATCCTCACTGCGGTACCATGGTATCTGAATGACTTCTTAGCAGCTTGTAATATTTTTTCCTCAGCATGATAGTTTTTGAATTTGGCTATAACATTCCTGAGTGTTGTCCATTGGGCATTAAGTACAGGAGGTGATCTGTGGATTCTTTCAATCTCCACTTTTCCCTCTTGTTCTAGAATATCAGGGCAGTTTTCCTGGATAATTTCCTATAGTTTTATGTCCAGGATTTTCCTTTTGTCATGGTCTTCTGGTAGGTCAATGATTCTTCAGTTGTCTCTCCTGGAATGATTTTCTAAATCTTCTGTTTTGTGAATGAGATGCTTCATATTTTCCTCAATTTTTTTCAGTCTTTTGGTTTTGTTTTATAGTGTTCTGCTACCTTGTGAAGTCACTTGATTCTAGTTGTTGTATTCTGGTTCTTAAAGACTGGATTTCATCCCCGGTTTTTAGGTCATCCTTCTCCTTCTGGTATGATTTTCTTTGGGGGACATGTTTAATCCTCTTTACTTCATCTTTCATCTCCTTTGCCTCATTTTCAAGCTGGTTGATTTTTGCTTTCAAGACACAATTTTCTCATTTTAGTTCCTGTGCCTCTGTTTCCAGATGACTTATCTTAGTTTTTAAGTTCTTTTCCCAATTGTCTTCAGCCTCTCTTAATTATGTTTTGAATTTTATTTTGAGTTCTTCCAAAGTCTCTGTCCAATTCGCTGGGATTTCTGTTTTATTGCTTGGTGTTTCCTCTGCTCTGTTCCATTTTCTCTTTGTTCATTGCCTGTAGAGAAGCTGTCGATTGTAATTTCTTTCTTCTTTTTCTGTTGTTTGCTCATATTTGCCCCTTCTTTACCCCCTGTAGTTGCCTGCACTCTTGCTCCTATCATTATGTGTTGGATCTGTGAGTTTGGGCTTTTCTGTCAGTCTTCCCTCTTGGAGTTTTTTCCATAAGTCTCTCAGTGCAGTCTGTAGGGGAGGGATATTGGAGCTTTTGCTTCCCTGTGCTCTGGAGGCTTAGATTGGATTAATGTCCAGCAATCTGTGAGGGAGGGGCATTGGAGCTTGAGCTTCCCTGCCCTCTGAAGACTGTTGATGGGATTAAGTCCTGCTTGGATGGACTGGATATGCTCTGCGGCCAAAACCTCCTGGAAGGGGGGAATAATATGGAGGGTCTCCGCTGCTGAAACCAGGCTTCTCACTCTGCACTCCCTCTCCAACTCCTTCCCCACCACCTGTGTTTGACACCCTGAGCCTGGCTTAGCCCTGCCTGCAAGGTACTCCTTCAAGACCAGCACCTTTTCCCTCCAAGAGGTTCCAGCTGCCACTGGAGGCTTAGCACTCTAGGTGGTAATGGGGGTGTGGTCCTGGTACCTTTCTTATCCCTTCCCCTTAAACCCAAGTGTTCTTGAATTCTGCCTGGGGGGGTGTACTTTTTAAATTGAATCCAGCAGGAGGGTTCCTTGGCTTTGTCTTGTTAGGTTTGATTTTCAGTCCCCTGGGAGCATTTAGTTTGTAACTGGTAAGGAAGGGTTTTCAGAGGTCTGAACTTTTACTGCCTCTATGCCACCATCTTGAATCTGCCTCAAAATAAAGATTTTTAAAAGGAAAAATATGTAACTGAATAAATTTCTAGAGAAACTAGAGTTAAAAGATTTATAGTGTCTTCTAAATAGGACATCAAAAGAATATACATATTTCTCTGCATGATGTGGAACCTTTACCAAAAATTGACTATATACTAGAGCATAGATATATTGCAAACAAATGCAAAAAATCAGAAAGAATCAATACATCCTTTAAGGACCATAATTTAATAAGAATAAAATTTTGTTCATGGACCACAAACAAAAGGTACAGATCCAAATGGTGACTTAATAATGAAATTTTAAATAAATAGTGGACCAAAGAACAAATCATAGAAATAATTCATAACTACATATAGCACAAGTCTATTGAAACTCTAAATGATACTAGTCCATAGTTTTTTGTTTGGACTGAAATCCTCAAGAGAAAATTCAGATTACAGTGATAACAATGACTTTTCCTTAGATTGAGAGGAGTGAAAGCTTATGGGTATGCATCCTGAGCTATTCCTGATATTTTGGTATAATATAGCAGTCAATATACCCCCAATGGCGGCAGCAGGCTGATTCCAGAAATTTCTGCCAGAAGTGTGCAAAACCCAGCCCTGACTTCAAATTCACAGCCAGGAAACAGGCTAAAAGGACATAGGCTAAAACAGGCTAAAAGAAAAATATTTCACTCTCTAAAAAAACTACGATGATACTTAAGACAGAGATACTCAAGACAAATCTAGAGGGCTGGGTAGTATCAATGGCTAAAAGCACCAGGTCTGGTGTCAGTAGGACTTGAGTTCAAATTTGACCTCAGGCACTTATGATACTGGACAAGTCTTTTAAACCCAACTGCCTAGCCATTATAACCCTTTTGCTTTAGAATACATACCTAGTATCAAATTCTAAGAAGGTAAGGCTTCAAAAAAACTAAAGGCACAAAACCAGAAGAAGAAAATGACTATGAAACATCTTCAAATAATACTTTAAAGAAAAATGTATCTTTGATATAAATTCAACTGAAATACTTTATTTTTTTTTAATTTATTTATTTAGTCAATTTATAACATTATTCAACTGAAATACTTTAAAAGATGAATCAAGAGTTAAAGTTTAAAATTTTTTCTAATTGAAATGAGAGCAACTGAGGGGAAAATAGAGAAGAAATGAGAGAGATGGAAGCAAGATTAGGAAATGAAATTAACAGTTTGACAGAAGACATGCAAACTTTGCCCAAATGCCCAATCATTTTAAGATTTCATTGCTGAATCTCCATTTGTTTTTGTAGTTTTTTGTTTGTAGTCCATGAGCAAATTTATATTCTTCTTGTATTGTGATCTATAAAGGATGTGTTGATTATTTCTGCCCAAGTAATAAACTCTCTAAAATTAGAATAAATAAATAAAAATAGAAACAATTGATTCTATGAGATAAGAAATGTTTTTTTTTCAAAAGTCAGAAGATTGAAAAAAAGAGAAGAAAATATAAATTTCTTATTGCAAACTACCTAGAAAACAGATCAAGGGGAGAAAATTTAAGAACCATTAGACTGTTCGAAAGTCATAACCAAAGAAGGAGTCTAGGCATAGTTCAAGAAATCATAAAATAAAATTGGTCAGATCTCTAAGAACCAGAGGGCAAAATAGAAATGGAAAGACTATACCAGTAACCTCTCAAAAGAAATGAAATGAAAACTCATCAGAGCATTATAATCCAAATCCAGAACTTCCATGCCAAAATAAATATACTTCTAGCAGTCGGAGGGGGAGGGGGGAAGGTGCAGAGGGGCCACAGTTAGGATCACACATGATGTATTAGCCCTCATTAACAATGAGCAGAGAACTGTGAAGGGCTTAAAATAAAGAATAACTATTGTTAACTTGTTAATAATCCAGAACTACCAAAGTAGTCAGAAAAACCTAGTCTTTGATCAGGAATAGGGATAAGGTCCAATATTGGCCACCTCATAGAGCCCAGCACCAAAATACCACACAGGGCATACACACGGTGTCTCTGGGGACTTAGCCCTGAGACCAGACACCATGCTAAAATGCCAGCTCCCCCCCAGGAGAAGACACTATGCTAGATGCCAACTCTGAAGAGGGACAGAATTTGGGGTTCCTTTATACCTGAAAGATCAAAAACAGAGAAAGAAAACTATAGGCCAGTTTCTTTAATGGATAGTGAAAAAAAGAATTTTAAATAAAATACTAGGAAGGAGAGTATAGCAAAATTTCACAAAGATCATATGCTATAATCAGATGAAATTTATACAAGGAGTGCAGGGCTCATTCAGTATTAGGGAAACTAACCGCATTATTTACCATATCCATAACAAAATCAATAAAAATCAGGTGATTATCTCAATAGATGTAGAAAAACCTTCTGACAAATTACAACACTCATTCCTACTAAAAACACTGGAGGGGGCAGCTGGGAAGCTCAGTGGATTGAGAGCCAAGCCTAGAGACAGGAGGTCCTAGGTTCAAATGTGGCCTCAGATACTTCCCAGCTGTGTGACCCTGGGCAAGTCACTTGACCCCCATTGCCTGACCCTTATCACTCTTCTGCCTTGGAACCAATACACAATATTGATTCCAAGATGGAAGGTAAGGGTTTAAAAAAAAAATAAAATAAAATAAAAACACTGGAAAGGAAAGGAATAAATAGACGTTTCCTTAAAATGATAAGTATCATCTATCTAAAACCACCAGGAAACATTATCTATAGTGAGAATAAGCTAGAAGCCTTCCCTGATAAGATCAGGGATGACACAAGGATGTCTGTTATTACCACTATTTTTCAACACTGTACTAAAATGATAGCTATAGCAATAAAACAAGAAAAAAAATGAAGAATTAGAATAGGTCATTAGGAAACAAAGCCATCACTCTTTTGCAGGCACTATGATGGAATACTTAGAGAATCCAAGGAAATCAACTAAAAAAACTAACAGCTTTGGCAACATGGAAGGATGTAAAATGAACCCACATAAACTATTATCATTTCTATATATTACCAAAAAAGTCCAGTAGGAAGAAACAGAAAGCAAAATTCCATTTAAAATGAGTACAGACAGCATAAAATACTTGGGAGTATACCTGCCATCAAAAACCTAGAAACTGTATAATAAAAATGATAATTCTACCTAAATTAATGTCTTTAATCATTGCCTTACCAATCAAACTACAGAAGATTTATTTTATAGAGCTAGGAAAAAAATCTGTAACAACAGAATGTCAAGAATATCAAGAGAACAAATTAAAAGAAATGTGAAGGAAGGAGGTTTAGCAATACCATATCTAAAATTGTATTACAAAAGTGGGAAACATGAATAATCTGGTAGTAGCTAAGAAATTCAGTGGTGAATCAGTGGAATAGATTATGTCCACAATACACAGTAGTAAATGACCATAGAATCTAGTATTTTATATAAACCTAATGACTTAAGATTTGGGGGAATGTACTCACTATTTAAGAAAAAATTGCTGGGAAAACTATCTCGTCACATTTCTAGATAAGGTCAAAATGAGTATATGATTTAGAAAGAAAGTGTGATATCATAAGCAAATTAAGAGAGCATGAAAAATTTTACTTGTTAGATCCACAGATTAATTTATGATCAAATAAGAGACAGAGAGGATCACAAGAAGTAAAATCAATAATTATGATTACATTAAACAATAAAGCTTTTGGACAAACAAGTCAATGCTGCCAATATTTGAAGTAAATTAGTATGAAATGAGGGAAATTTATTTAGCAAGTTTCTTTGATAAAGGCTTCATTTCTCAAATATAATGGAAACTAAATCAAATTTATAAAAATAAGAGCTATTTCTCAATTGACAAATCATCAAAGGATATAAACAGCCAGTTTCCAGATGAAGAAATCAAAACTATCCAGTAGGAACCTAAAAAATACTCTCAATCACTATGGATTAGGGAAATACAAGTTAAAACAATTTCAGGTACCAGTTCCTACCTTTCAGACTGGCTAACATGAGAGAAAAAGAAAATGGCAAATACTGGAGGGGTCATAAAAAAATTTAAAACACTAAAGCACTGTTGGTAGAGTTGTAAAACTGGTCCAATCACCCTGTAGAACAATTTGGAACTGCCAAAGGGCTATAAAACTGCACACTCTTTGTCCCAGCAATACTACTATTAAGTCTTTATCCCAAAGAAATAAAAGAAAAGTGTCTATATTTACAAAAATATTTATAGTAACTTCTCTTTCTGTGGTGGTTAAAAAATTTGAAATTAAGGGCATGCCCATCAAATGGAGAATAGCTGAGCAAGCTTTGGTATCTAATTATAACAAAATACTATTGTGTCATAAAAATAATGCTGAGTAGGAAAGTTTCAGAAAAACCTGGAAAGATCTGTGGGAATTGATGCAGAGTGAAATAAGCAGAACTGGAGGAACAATGTACATAATAAAGCAATATAGGACAGTGATTATCTATGATATCTGGGACAATCCTGAAAGTCTTAGGATGGGGAATGCCATCTACCTCCAAAAAACTGTTGGAGTTGTCTTTCACATCAGTGTATCTTTGGTTTTATTTTAGGGTTTTAATTACATATGACTTTGCTCTTACCACAGTGACCAATATGGAAGTGTGGTTTGTATGACAACAAAAAATGGAGAAAAAAAAGGAAAAAAAAACCACTGGAAGCTTAAACAAACTGATGCAAAGTGGAATGAGCTTAACTAAGAGAATATTACACACAATAGTAGCAATACTGGGGTGTATGGGGTTTTCAGGGAGGGGTAGTATCTCTGGTATGGAGGGCTTGTCGTGCCCTCCTAGGGCAGCTCTCCAGCCTCTGACCCTCACCTGACACCCAGCTCTCACTTGTGGCTCCTAGTAGCTGCTAGCATGCGGCAGCAGCCACACCCCGGGCAAGGGCTTCGACAGGCTGGCTAAACCTTGTGAGGGTAGCCATCGTGTCGTCGACCCCTGGTGAACCAGGGCTTTGCTCACCCAGCATGTGAAGACTGCTTCGACAGAACAGATGGAAGAAACCAATAAGAAGGTTCAACGGCTGAGAAGGCGACACAGCAGAGCACTGTGGAGTGCTTAGGGCGTGTTGGAGCACAAAAGACAACATGGCCATCCAATGCAGCTGAGGAAGTCTCCAGGTGTAATGACTTTTCGTGCCAATGGACCCAGGCTTCCAATGCCGAGAGAGTGGGACTGTCTCTGTGCATCGGTTTTTCCACTTAAATCTCCTTCATGCACAAGTGTCTTTGTGCACACTCATCTATGCACCATAGATGAAAACGCACAAAGACAATCGTCATCCTCGGTTACCGAGAGACTACTGCTACTACTAGTAGCAATACTATAACAAAGACCAACTTTGAAAGACTGAGCTAGTCTGATCAATATAATGATCCAAGATAATTTTGAAGTACTTATGATGATAAAAGACATACACAGCCAGAAAAAGAACTGATGAAGTTTGAATGCAGATTTAAGCATAATTTTTTTTCATTTTCTTCCTTTCTTTATGCCAACATGGCTAGTATAAAAATATAGTTTGCATGATTTCACATATATAATTGATATCACATTTCTTGCCTTCTCAGTGGATAGGGGAGGGTCAGGCAGGAGAGAGAATTAAAATCTGAAAACTTTTTTAAAAAGTAAATATTAAAAACAAATAAATAATAATTTAAAAAATAAAAAAAATTATAAAAGAAGATGTAGAAAAATACTCACAGTTGGTTTTTTTAGTGGTGGCAAAAGAGGGGTGCCACCCAAGTGTGAATATTAATAAGATAGAAATTGGTCTTGATCAATGACACGTAAAACCCAGTGGAATTGGTTGTTGGCTACCAGAGGGAGTGGAAGGAGGGGAATAAAAGAACATGAATCATGTTACCATGGAAACATTCAAAATTAATTAATTAAATAAACAAACTTTTAAAAAAAGAGGGGTGAATGGATGAACAGGTTATAGTATATAAGTATAATGGAACACTATGGTGCTATACAAAATTATAATGATATCAGAGAAACCTGGGAAGATTTTGATGAAACAATGCAGAATAAAATAAAAAGAATCAGAAGAACAACTTATATAATGACAACAATAATGTAAAGACAAAAAAACTTTGAAAGACTTAGGGATTCTGATCAGAGTAATGATCAACAATAATTCCAAACAACTGATGAAGAAATATGCTGACCCCCTCCTTATAGAGAGATGAAAAACTGAAAAGGAAGAATGAGATTTTTTTTCTAGGCATGGATAATGCAGAAATTTGTTTTGTAAGATTATATGTAGATGTAAAATGGCGTTTTTTTTTTTCATTTACAATTGAGGCAATAGTGAACAGAAGGGAGAAAGAGATTTTTGCCAATTTTAAAAAGTAATTTTGTAAAAAGCAAATCCAGGTCTAAAATCTGTATTTAACTCTCACAATTCAGGCTCTTTCCACAATATCATGGTTCCCTTTTAGAAAAATTTGGGCTAGTTATTGAAATAAAATATATTTTTTAACTGACTAGACATACTGAAAAATTTTCTACATTAATAATTCTTGACAATTATATGTCTTTTAATATTGCAAGTTTTGTTTTTATATCACTTGTGATTTATTCATTCACTTATTCAATATATTGGTTATATGAATAACAATAATATTTTTGAGGTCTAGAGAAATTTAGATCCAAGTCTTCTTTCTCTGTTACATATTCTGAGAATGATGCAAATTAAAATGTAATGTATATGTCCAATTTTACATTTTTTCATGAATTAAAAATATACTTCTTTCTCTGTAATGCTTATCTTTATAGAGTAGAATTCATTATGAATCTTTTTTTTTAATTTATCCATGAGGATTTTGTTCCTTAAGGAGAGAAAGAATCTCAATAAAAAGTGGCCTCCCTTACAGGATTGGATCCATGATTGATTCCTTTCAAAAACTGCTATGACACTTTTTTTTCTAATACACACACATATGCATACATGTATTTACATATAGATGTATATATCCATATATTTGATAACTGAGAATATATTATCTTTGTGGAGCTTGTTCAAATAGTTAATATTGACATTTGTTAGCTATGAAACACTTTAATATTCTGAAATATATGCAATTAGAAAAATAGCCCCTTGGTTAAAAAATCAACCTTAATTTTATAACTACTCTAGTTATTTGTAGTTTCTGAATGACTGTTTCCAATCCTGATATCTAGCATTTATTTAAAATTGAATTAGCTCTATATTTTATTCACTTTCTATTTAATGAATGAATATTAACTCCTTTCCCACACAAGTTCATTTTGTCCAAAATTATTTGGAAATTCACATTACTCTGACATTTTAATAAGTGTTAAGATTGTTGTTTAACTTCTTTAATTCACAAAGATTACAAAATACTAACAAAAATTCTAACATAAATATTAGGAAAGATTCATACTGTACTAATCAACTCAAATCAAAAAAATTCATTATAAATTTATACTCCAATAATAGGACTTAATTAATATCATCCAACAAAGATAATCTGGTTTTAGCGATCTCATTAGAGGCTGAGAAAGCTTTTGACATCTAGCTAGAGCAACATATTCCTGATACTTAACACATTTTGATTTCACCCTCACTTTTGTAAATGGATCAAGACTTTTTTGGTGATAGTTCAGAGGTTCCATGTAACTATTAGTCAACTAATCTGATATTTTTATTTAAATGAAAAACTACTGTCAATAGAACCTCTCTCTGGATCATGTGGAAAGAATATATCCTTTAAGCAAATTGTTGGGAAGTAAAGTATGAAAATTTATCTTGCATGTTTTGTATAAAACTACCCCAATCTTAATCACAAAAATAAAATGATCACTACTAATGATCAAAGAGTTGATATTCTATTGGAGAAGATATGTATAGATATATGAATATTTACAAAATAAATGCAACATTATTTGAGGAAGGGATCAATTAGGAGGCTATTATAATAGTTCAAGTAAGAAGTGATAGGGGCCTGCACTAGTGTAGTAGCTTTGTGAATAGGGAGAGAGGACCCAAGTGAGAGACGTTAGGGAAGTAGAAATGTCAAGATCTGGCAACTGATGTATTTATGCAATGAGAAAGAATGAGACTTCAAGGACATTGTAATTGTGGACTTGCATTTCTAGAAGGAGAGTGGTGCTTTTGACAGAAATACAGAAGATTTGAGTTTGGGGGGAAAGATAATGAATTTGGCTTTTTTAAACATGTTGAATTTGGGATGCCTATGGGACATCCAGGTTGAAATATTCAATAGGCAGTTGGAGAATATAAGATCACAGATTTAGAGCAAGAAATTCACTGAGTCCAACTACCCCATTTTATATATGGGGCAACTGAGTGTGGTCCTTGGTTCAAATTTGGCCTTAGACACTTCCTAGTTGTGTGACCCTGAGTCACTTAATCAAGTCACTTGACCCCTATTGCCTAGTCATTACCATTCTTCTGCCTTGGAACCCATACACAGTATTGATTCTAAGATGGAAGGTAAGGGTTTAAAAAGAAAAAGAAATGCTAGATAACAGAAGAAAAGAAAAAGAAACTGAGGGAATACATAGAAACAAGGAAACAAAATTATGGCTTTTTGTTGATGATATGAAGTTCTAATTAGAGAATCCTAAATAATGAACTAAAATTAACTAAAATAGTGAATAATTTCAACAAAATAATTGAAAATAAAATAAACTCACATATATCATTACCTTTTCAATCTTTTACTAACAGAAGCCAGCAGAAAGAATTACAGAGGAAAATCCCATTAAAGTAGATTTTAAAATGTATAAAATATTCAGGAGCCCCCTTACCAGGATGTGTTTAGGAATTATATGAATAAATTTACAAAACACTCTTTAGGGAAGCAAATTTAGACTTTAAAAATTGGAGATATATTAATTGTTCATGATTGGGCTGTAACAATATAATAAAAGTGACAATGGTGCCTAAAATATTTTACTTATTCAGTGTCATGCCAAAGGATTTTTTCTATAGAGCTATAAAAATGAATTTGAAATTCAACTGGAAGTATAAAAGGTAAAAAATCTAAAGGGAAATATATATTTTTTTTAATGTGGAAAGGAAGGAAGCTGGGGACTATATGATCTGGAATTATACAAAAGGTAGTAATCATTAATACCAGTTGATTCTAATTTTTAAAATAGAACAGTCAGAAAAAGATTATTTACAGAAAAATCAGGAGCAAAGAAACATAGTACCCTAATGTTTGATAAATCCCAAGACCCCAGCTACTAGGGTAAGAATTCACCTTTTTATAAAAATTGCTGACAAAACTGGAATTCAGTCTGAAAGAAATTTGATTGAGTTAATATCCCAACTAAAAGTTAAGCTAAATTTTAAAATACTAAATTTAGTGTGCTAAGTTTAAGCATAGTGAATTTACTATAAATTTGGCCAAAAAATCTACACTAAAATAAGTTTTAAATGTATACATGACCAATGCAAAAAAATTAGAGAAGTAACAATGGAGCAAGAACTGAATGAAGAAAGGAGTAAAAATTAGAGGGATATGCTCCACAACTATGTATAGATGAGTTTCTCACCAAATAAACATGAGAGGTTGAAGAACTGAAAATAAATGCTTACTAATTGAAAAAAATTATTTTAATTAAAAAATTGAATATATTATTGTGGCATAAGAAATGATGAAAAGGAGTCAGAAAAGGCTGGAAAGACTTATTTGAATTAATGTGGAGTAAACTGAACAGAACTAATAAAATAAATTGTATAATAATAACACTAAAGAAAAGCAATTTTGAAAGTTTTAAGAACTCTGATTAGTGCATGATGGCATACAACCAAAAACAAAGCACTCTTCAATGCTGGGCAAAGAAATCAGAATCTCAAGAGAAGACCAGATCATACATTTTCAGGAAAAGCCAATCAATGTGTGGACTGGTTTTGTTTAACTCTGCTTATTTGTAATGAATGAATGAATGAATGAATGAATAATAAAATAAAACTCTGCTTATTTATTCTAAATATGTTTTTTTAGGGGAAGTGCAGAGAGAGGTACAGTGATGGTGGTGGTATTTGCAATAGGAAAAGGAAATAATGGTGATAGTTATGCCAAAAATAAACATGAGAAGGTGGTCATAGCTTTTTCATTAAAAAAATTTTTTTTAATTTTATTTAGATGATTTAGAATAATTTTCCATGGTTACAAGACTCATTTTCTTTCCCTCCCCTCCCCTCATCCCCTTCCCATATTCAATGCACAATTCCGCTGGGTTTAATATTTGTCACTGATCAAGACACATTTCCATATTATTAATATTTGTACTAGGGTGATCATTTAGAGTCTACTTTCTCAGTCATAGCCCCATCAACAAATGTGATCAAGCAGTTGTTTTTCTTTTGTGTTTCTTTTCCCGCAGTTCTTCCTCTGGATGTGGATAGCTTTCTTTCTCATATGTCCCTCTGAATAATTCTGGATCATTGCATTGCTACTAGTAGAGAAATCCATTACATTTTATTTTACCACAGTGTATCAATCTCTGTGTACAATGTTCTCCTGATTCTGCTCCTTTCACTCCGCAACAAATACTAAAGATTGTTCCAGTTCATATGGAATTCCTCCAGTTTATTATTCCTTTGAGCACAATAGTATTCCATCACCAACATATACCACAATTTGTTCAGCCATTCCCCAATTGGAGGGCATCCACTCAATTTTCAAATTTTTTGCCACCACAAAAAGCACAGCTATGAATATTCTTGTATAATTCTTTTTCCTTATTATCTCTTTGGGGTACAAACTCAGCAGTGCTATGGCTAGATCAAAGGGCAGGCAGTCTTTTAGTGTCCTTTGAACATAGTTCCAAATTGCCCTCCAGAATGGTTGGATCAATTCACAACTCCACCAAAAATGCATTAATGTCCCAACTTTGCCACATCCCCTCCAGCATTCATTACTTTCCTTTGCTGTCATGTTAGACAATCTGCTAGATGTGTGGTGATACCTCAGAGTTGTTTTGATTTGCATTTCTTTGATTATAAGAGATTTAGAACATTTTTTCATGTGCTTATTAATAGTTTTGATTTCTTTATCTGAAAATTCCCTATTCATGTTCCTTGCCCATTTATCAATTGGGGATTGATTTTTTGTACAATTGATTTAGTTCCTTATAAATTTGAGTGATTAGACCTTTGTCAGAGATTTTGTTATAAAGATTGTTTCCCAATTTGTTGCTTCCCTTCTAATTTTGATTGCATTGGTTTTGTTTCTATAAAACATTTTTAATTTATAATAATCAAAATTATTTATTTTGCATTTTGTAATTTTTTCTAACTCTTGCTTGGTCTTAAAATCTTTCCTTTCTCAAAGATATAACATATATACTATTCTGTGTTCACCTAATTTACTTATTTTTTCCTTCTTTATGTTCAAGTCATTTACCCATTCTGAGTTAATCTTGGTGTAGGGTGTGAGATGTTGATTTAAACCTAATCTTTCCCATACTGTTTTCCAATTTGCCCAACAGTTTTTGTCAAATAGTGGATTTGGGTCCCCAAAACTGGGATCTTTGGGCTTATCATAGACTTTTTTACAGAGGTCACTTACCCCAAGTCTATTCCACTGATCCTCCCTTCTGTCTTAGTCAGTACCAAATTGTCTTGATGACCACTGCTTTATAGTACAGTTTAAGATCTGGTACTACTAGGCCACCTTCATTTGCATTTTTTTCATCATTTCCCTCAATATTCTTGATCTTTTGTTCTTCCAAATGAACTTTGTTATGGTTTTTTCAAATTCAGTAAAAAAAGTTTTTTGGTAGTTCAATAGGTATGGCACTAAATAAGTAAATTAGTTTGGATAGGATTGTCATTTTTATTATGTTAGCTTGTCCCACCCATGAGGAATCAATGTTTTTCCAATTATATAGATCTAGTTTTAATTGTGTGGAGAGTGTTTTGTAGTTGTCTTCATATAGTTCCTGTGTTTGTCTTGGCAGATAGATTCCTAAGTATTTTATGTAGTCTAGGGTGATTTTAAATGGAATTTCTCTTTCTAAATCTTGCTGCTGGGATGAGTTAGAAGTATATAGAAATGCTGATGATTTATGTGGGTTTATTTTGTATCCTGCAACTTTGCTAAAGTTGTTGATTATTTCAACTAGCTTTTTAGTTGATTCTCTAGGATTCTTTAAGTAGACCATCATATCATCTGCAAAGAGTGATAGCTTAGTCTCTTCATTACCTATTTTAATACCTTCAATTTCTTTTTCTTCTCTAATTGCTACTGCTAGTGTTTCTAGTACAATGTTAAATAATAAAGGTGATAATAGGCATCCTTGTTTCACTCCTGATCTTAGTGGGAATGCTTCTAATTTATCCCCATTGCAGATGATGCTTGCTGATAGTTTTAAATATATACTGTTTATTATTTTTAGAAAAGGACAATTTATTCCTATGCTTTCTAGTGTTTTCAATAGGAATGGGTGTTGTATTTTGTCAAAGGCTTTTTCTGCATCTGTTGAGATAAACATGTGATTTTTGTTGGTTTGCCTGTTGATATGGTCAATTATGTGAATAGTTTTCCTAATATTGAACCATCCTTGCATTCTTGGTATAAATCCTACCTGATCATAATGAATAATCCTTGTGATCACTTGCTGGAGTCTTTTTCCTAGTATTCTATTTAAGATTTTTTTGCATCTATGTTCATTTAGGAGATTGGTCTACAGTTTTATTTCTCTGTTTTTTATCTACCTGGCTTTGGAATCAGTACCATATTTGTGTCATAAAAGGAATTTGGTAGAACTCCTTCTTTGCTTATTATTTCAAACAGTTTGTATAGTATTGGGATTAGTTGTTCTTTGAATGTTTGATAGAATTCACTTGTGCATCCATCAGGCCCTGGGAATTTTTTCTTAGGGAATTCTTTGATGGCTTGTTCAATTTCTTTTTCCAATATGGGGTTATTTAAGTATTCAATTTCTCCTTCTATTAATCTAGGCAATTTATATTTTTGTAAATATTCATCCATATCACCTAGATTGCCATATTATTGTCATATAATTGGGCATAATCATTTTTAATTATTGCCTTAATTTCCTCTTCATTAGAGGTGAGGTCTCCTTTTTCATCTCTGATACTGTTGATTTGGTTTTCTTCTTTCCTTTTTTTTAATTAGATTCACCAGTGCTTTGTCTATTTTATTTGTTTTTTTTCCAAAGTACCCACTTCTAGTCTTGTTTATTAATTCAATAGTTCTTTTACTTTCAATTTTATTACTTTCTCCTTTAATGTTTAGGAGCTTTAATTTAGTTTTCAGTTGGGGATTTTTAATTTGTTCACTTACTAAGTTTTTAATTTGTATGCCCAATTCATTGATCTTGGCCCTCTCTAATTTGTAAATATATGAACTCAAGGATATAAATTTCCCTCTAAGTACTGCTTTGGCTGAATCCCATAGATTTTAAAGGATGTCTCATCATTGTCATTTCCTTCAATGAAATTATTAATTGCTTCTATGATTTGTTCTTTAACCACTTTTGGAGAATTGTATTATTTAATTTCCAATTAATTTATTTGCCTCTCCATGTACCCTTACTAATTATTTTTATTGCATTGTGATCTAAAAAGGTTGCATTTATTATTTATGCTCTTTTGTATTTGTTTGCAATGTTTTTATGCCCTAATATGTTGTCAATCTTTGTGAATGTACCATATGCTGCTGAAAAGAAGATATATTCATTTTTGTCCCTATTTATTTTTCTCCATGTATCTACTAATTCTAATTTTTTAAGATTTCATTCACTTCTCTTACCTCTTCCTTATTTATTTTTTGGTTTGATTTATCTAGTTCGGATAGAGGAAGGTTCAGATCTCCCACTAGTATAGTTTTTCTGTCTATTTCATCCTTGAGCTCCTCTAGTTTCTCCTTTAGAAATTTGGATGCTATGCCATTTGGTACATACATGTTGAATACTGATATTTCCTTGTTGTCTATGCTGCCTTTTATCAGGATACCTTCCCTCTCTTTTTTGACTAGATTTATTTTTAATTTGGCTTTGTCAGATATCATGATTGTGACTCCTGCCTTATTTTTCTCAGTTGATACCCAATAAATTTTGCTCCATCCACTTACCTTTACCCTATGTGTACCTTCCTCATGTGTGTTTCTTGTAGACAACATATGGTAGGATTTTGTTTTCTAATTCACTCTCATATTTGATTCCATTTTATGGGTGAGTTCATCCCATTCACATTCAGACTTATGATTACTACCTGTGTGTTCCTCAACATTTAGATTTTCTCTCCTTGTCTTGCCCTTTCCTCTTTCATTATTTCCTTCTACACCAGTGTTCTGTTTTTAATCAGTCCTCCTAATCCCCACCCTTATTTTACTTTCCTTTCTCCCCCCCACCCCCCCATTCTTATTCCTCTCTTATTTTTCTTTTGGGATCTTTTCAAGCTACCCCACATAGTCTCCCCACCTTGTATTGCTTCCTTCCCCACCCTCTTTTTCTACTCCCTCCCTTTTTATTGCCCTTTTATTTTTTTAGATTGTATTGAATCCCCTTCTCCTTCTCTTTCCCTCCCCCCTTTTTTCTTAACTCCCTGCCCCACTCCCTCCCTTAGTTTTCCCCTCTCAACTTCCCTATAGGGTAAGATAGACTTCAATACCCCAGTGGATCTAGATGCTCTTCCCTCTCGGAATTGATTCCTCTGAGAGTAAGATTTGAGTATTACCTTTTAGCACTCTCTTCCTCTCCTTATTATAGTTGTATTCTTCCCTTTCAACTCCCGTGTGTCTTTTTGTGCAGTATAGATTATCCTAATTTTCTTATTCCTTCAAGTTTCTCTTGGTGCCATCTTCTCTCACCCTTTCTTTCTTCTTATTTTTTAATATATTATTTTAAACCACTTAGTACCCCAATTTCTACCTATGGGAAATTCTTCTAACTACTATAACAGTGAATATAATTTTTGATAGTTACAAATAATATTTTTCCTTATAAGAATATTAAAAAATTGACCTTATTGAGGCCCTTAAAGAAGAAGAAGGGAAAAAAAATAAGAACTCTCTCTTTCTTATTTACCTTTTCATGTTTCTCTTGGTTTTTGTATTTCGATGTCAATTTTTCTGTTTAGTTTGGTCATAGCTTTTTAAAAAATCAGGTATAAAGGAAATAGATAGCTTTGAAATAAATATAGAATTTATTATTAATTTTGAAAAGAAATGCAAGTAATATGTAGTTGAAGATGTGGCATTTCATCTGCTATTGTATGTTGCCTTTTCATTTCTTTCTACATATCAAAATACGGTTTTTCAATGTTTATCTAGTTAATAATTTTTGAAAATCATTTAAAACTAAACAACAAAAAAATTTCTAGGAATTAAAGATATGCAGCCTTCTTTATAACCTCTTCTAGGAGTATTATGCTTATGTTTTTAATCAGTAAATTCTATATTTGCATCTAATCAAAATCTTTCTTGAGGCAATTTTCATCATTTCTTCTAATTTATAAATGAACAATAATTCCTTTGTATTATTCTTAAAAATACTAAAAATACTTAAGGATAATTAAATAAAGGAGCCCATATTTCTTCTCCAAGTTAATCACTGTTCTTCTAGGCTTTATTTTTCTTAATAGGTCATAAGTTTCATGCTTTAAATACTTTGACTATTTTCTTTTAAAGTGCAGAGACAACCAGTGGCTAAATATAGTGGGGAAATTACTTTCTGACTCTTCTAGATAACAAAAAACTTCTATTTTGTCTATATTGTCTTGGAACTTGTATGATAGGAAGTCTAAGTGTGTTTCATGGGTGGGGTAGTGGAAAGTGAATGTAAATATATTCTAAGCTTTGGATACAGTCCAGGAAAATGATATGAAATGAAAATAGGACCAACATGTAAAGGGGATTATTTTGTTTTTTTATCCCTAGCATTCAACAGTGCCTGGCAGCTAGGTACTTACTAAAATCAATACCTATTTGACCTTGGATAAACCCTAGTTTTGTGACTTCACCTTTCTAAAACAGTTTCTTCATTTGTATCTTTATTTGCATCCAGGTGGCACAGTATTTAGAGGTCTATATCCAAAATCAGGAAGACCAGAGTTCAAATCTCACTTCATAAATTTACCAGTTCTATGAACCTAGGCAAAGTCACTTAATCTCTGTCTGCCTCGATTTCTTCATCTGTAAAATGAGGATAATAATAGCACCTACCTCCCAGGATTGTTGTGAAGATAAAATGAGATATCTATAAAGTATATTGCAAACCTCAAAGTGTTACATAAATGCTAAGTTTTTTAAAAATAATTATCATTATTGCCCTATAAAATGGGAATAATAGTAGCTCCTCTCTCACAGGATTGTTGTGAAGAGCAAATTAGATAATGCATATAAAGTGCTTTACAAACCTTAATGTGCTATATAAATATGAGCTATTATAATCATTTTTATTAAATTAAATTTAATTTCTTTTGTTAAATAATGAAGAATACTCATTGTTTCTATAAACTTGTTGAGCCCTCTAGGAAAAGAAGATGAGAAAATATTTATTTTCAAACCATTAGGGTTCATGCAATACTTGAGAATTTCCCAAAGCAATTTATTTATAGAACATTTGGCTTCAAAAACATTATGCACAGTAGAGTTAGCCTCTCAGCAACTGACATTTGGAAAAGGAAACCCAACTGATGACTAGCAATACCCCTTGACCTTCCCTTTAGTTGTTATTGCTTTCTTCCTCCTTAAATAATCATATATATATATTTATATATGTATATATATATCAATGTTTGTCTGTGCACCTGTATCTTCTCAATAGAATCCAGATTCCTTGGGAGAGGCACTATTTTTCATTTCATTTTTCTATCCCTATCTCTAGTACAGTTCCTTGCCCATAGTGAGTGACTATAAATACTTGGATTAAATTGTAGGATTGTTTTCTTAAGATAATCAGAAAGGATCGATGAGTCAAAAAGAAATTAGACATTCCAAGTTCAGTAAATTGCTTTGAAGTAGCAAATTTCTTTAAATTGATGTACAGTGCAACATTACAGTGCCTAGGAATTGTGGCAGATAAAATAGCAATAAATATGTTACATTATTTGAAATCAAAGGACTTGGATTTAAATCCTGGCCTTTGTCACTTACCAGCTCTATGACTAAAGGAAAGTCACTTCTTGTATCTATCTCATATAAAATGAGTGGGTTGGACTAGATGATCTCTCATTTTCCTTATGAATCTCAACTAGGGCTTTGAGAATCAACATGAGAACAATAGTGTCAGTGCCTTAAATCTGGTGAGGAAAGGAAAGCTAGGAGATGAATAAATTTTTAAAAAGACTAATACTATGGCTATAAAGAAAAGTAAGCAATAGATCCTTAAGATGTGAAATGAAAAGTGGGCATTCAGTTTTGAGAAATCTTTTAGAAGAACTATGCACAGAATAAGTCAAGATCATATGAGATTTTTTAAAATTACATCAATTGATAAAAAATTATTTTTAGATTAATAAACAGATTTACATTTCTTTAATAATAACCTACATGTAAATTAATTGCTTTAAATTCATAAAATATCATAACTTTTATGTTACTCCTTTAAGAAGGAAGCAAACATGTATAAAGTGCCTGCTAAATGCCAGCCACTGTGTTAAATGCTTTAAAAATATCTAATTGATCTCACAACAAACCTGTGAAGGAGGTACTATTATTATTCCCATTCTGTTGTTGTAATTCATTGGTTTCAATCATATCCAACCCTTGGTGACCTCATTTGAATTTTTTTGGCATTTCCTTTTGTCATTTGTCATTTCCTTCTCTAGCTCATTTTTTAGATGTGAAAACTGAGACAAAGAGAGTTGAATGATTTGGTGAGAGTCACACAGTTAATGTCTGATGTCATCATATTTGAACTCATGAAGATGAGTCTTCCTGATTACCAGTCCAGCACTATATCCACTGCACCATATAACTACCCAACCATTCCCATTTTACTGCTGAGAAAACTAGGGCAGATAGAAGTTAAGTGACTTTCCCAGAGGCTGCATACGAACTCAGGTTTTTCTGACTCAAGGCCCAATTGTCTTTCTACTGTACCACCTAGCTGCCTCAGTATTCTTTGTCTATCTGTTATTATTCAATATTGTTCTTTTTTTAATTTTTAAATTTAATTTTAAATTTAAACAATTTTTAAATTTTTATTGTCATGCAAAACACACTTCCATATTGGTTACTGATGTAAGCGCAAACTCATACATAACTAAACCCCCCAAATAAAACCATAAATACACTTATGTGAAAGACAATTCCAACAGTTCTTTCTCTGGAGGTGGATGGCATTCCCTATCATAAGTCTTTCAGGGTTGTCCCAAATCACTGCATTGCTAAGAGTAGCCAAGTTTTCACAAATAATCATTAAACAATATTGCTATTATTGTATACACTCATTATTATTTGTAATATGATCATAGTTAACAGGTACTCTGTTCTAGTTTTGCTTTTTTATTCCATATTATTTCATGTCTTTCCAAATTACTTTATATTCCTCATTTATTTCATCTACTTAATTAATTGCATCATAATATTCTATCACATTAGTATACACCATTTATTTGTTTTTTCCTTATTGTTGAAAACAAATTGTTTCCAGTTTTTGCAATTTACCAATAATGCTATAAAAGTATTTGAAAAAATGCCTCTTTTTTGGTTGCTTTCAATAACACATTCAAGGTACAGTCTTTTATAGGAAATCCTGGGTCAGAGGATATAGCATTTACTGTTAGATTATTCTCCAAAAATACTTTAGAGGTTTGTAATTCTGATACCAATTTCTCCACAGTTCCACCAGCATTGAGGGTCAATGCTTTATACTGTTTTTTAGAACTTCATAGTTGTTTTTTGCATCTTTTTGATTCTTAGTAAAGTTGAACTTCTTTCAAGTATTTATTATCAATTTGTACTTTCTTTTCTGGAAATTATCCATTCATATCCTCGGTCATTTAAAACATTGTAACAATTCTTTGTATATTGTTTGAAGTCTCTTTTAGCCATCACATTTACTCTAGTTTCCCCAGCCTATTTTCTTTTTAATTATGTTGTTTTTGATGTATAGAAATGTAATGTATCCAAGCAATCTACTTTGTCCCTAAAAAAAATTCTTAGATTTGTTGAATAGAAAAAATAATTCTACCCTTTCTAACTAGATAAGCACATTTTCCCACTTCAATCTTTTTTATTGCTTATTTTAAAGAGTTTAAATCTGTCAGACAGCTGGAATTTATGTTTACCATGGTATAAGTACAGAGCATGAATCAATTTTTGCCAAATTGCCAACTAATTTTCTTCATTTTAAAAAGTTTAATTGTTTTTTTATTTTTTTTAATATCACAGTCATATCCAGAGATATTTCCTTCTTCCTTAATGAATGTTCCCTTGTAAAAAGGAGAATTAAGTAAAGTTATTGGACCAAACAACCTTATCTGGTAGTATATATAGACTACACCTTACATTTCTACAACAGAGGAAAGTTACCAACCTTTTTTCCCAAGCACATTTATTACAATATAAGTGCTATTATTTGACATAGTTTTAGAAATATCAACAATAGCAATAAAACAAGAAAAAGAAATTAAACGTCTGAAGTTACACAAAGAGATAAAACTATCCCTGTTCTCAAATCTACCTACCCATCTTCTCTGCTGACTTCCAGTCTTGCATCTCCAGTTGCCTTTCAGACATCTCAAAATGGATATCTAGTAGACATATTAAACTCAATATATTCAAAACCAAACTCTTTATATTTTCCCCTATACCCTTTCCAACTATTAATTTCTCTATCACTGCTGAGAGCAAAGTGTCACCCTCAACTCCTCACTCATCCCCCATTTTCAATCTTTTTCCAACACACATCAATTTCACTTCTGTAACATTTCTCTAATGATTTTCTTATACTGCTTTTCTCGTTTGATACTGCCACCACTATGGAACAGGCTCTCCTCCGCTCACACCGGGACAATTGCAGTTAACTGCTGACATGTAGGCCTGCCTCAAGTCTATCCCTAATACAATGCATTCTCCTTGAAGCCACCAAATTGATTCGGTCCTAAAGCAGAGGTCTAATCATATGAGCCTCCTAGTCAACCTCCAATACCTTTACCTCCAAGATCAATTACAAAATCCTCTGGTTGTCAGAGCCCTTCATAAGTTACACTCATTCTACCTACTACTAAGAATACTAACTTACTTTTACACCTAAGATATAAGAGTGCTTCATGTATTCCTTGATTAAGAGACTGACTTGCTTGCTGTTCCATAAGTAAGATCCTGTATCTCTCAGCTCTGGGCATTTTCTTTGGCTGTTTCCATTCATTTAATGCTCTTTCTTTTCTTCTCCATCTACTGGCTTCCTTGGGTTCCTTTAAGTTCCAACTAAAATTCCATCTTTTATAGGAAGCCTTTCTGAACACCTCTTAAATTTAATGCCTTCCCTTTATTGATTATCTCCAGTTTGTCCTATATATGGCTTATTTGTTCATGTTTCCTTGTTGTCGCTTTCTTTCTATTATGATTTCCTTGAGGAAAAATTCTGTCTTTTTCCTCTTTTTGTATCCTCAGCTTAGCATAGTATAAAGTACAAAGGAGGTGCTTAATAAATGTTGATTGACTACTAAGCATATACTCCATCAATTGCTGAAAAGCTAAACAAATTGTGGCACCTGAACATAAAAGAATAATACTTTGCTTACAAAACAACCTAGATATGATGAATTTAAAGAAATGTGGAAGGTCTTACATGAACTGATCCAGAGTAAAGTAAGCAGAGTTAAAAAAAATATACATGATGCTAGAACAATGTAAGTGGGAAGAACAGTCATAGAATATTGACATTGACTCTTGCACAATTACAGTAAATAATCATGGTCCCAAAGAAAAGATATGAGAAGATACTTTCCTCCTTCTTCTTTATAGAGATGGGAGATAGAATGTGGACTAATTAATATATTTTCAGATTTTTTAAAAAATATATTAATTGGGGGCAGCTGGGTAGCTCAGTGAATTGAGATCCAGACCTAGAGACGGGAGGTCCTAGGTTCAAATCTGGCCTCAGCCACTTCCTAGCTGTGTGACCCTGGGCAAGTCACTTGACCCCCATTGCCTAGCCCTTACCACTCTTCTGCCTTGGAGCCAATACACAGTATTGACTCCAAGACGGAAGGTAAGGGTTTAAATATATATATATATATATTAATTGATTTTGCCTATCTTTTAATCTTATTCCTTTTCTTTTTTCTAAAACTTTTTTTTGTTATATGGGATTAGTCTCAGAGGAGAAAGGAAGGAAGGAAGGGAGAAACAGAGGGATTTAAGATATATAAAAATAAGTGATAACTATACATTTTATTTTAAAAAATAATTAATGTTTTCTCTAATTTTATTTCTTAGTAGGTTTATACACACTTTTCTTTTTTATATGTACATATAAATTCTCTGTTCTATCTATCCTATTTCATTGAGCTATATCTCTATTTTCCCTCAGAATCAAATATGTAGAATGTAAGCTTCTTGCAAGAAGGAATTGTTTCTTTCTTTGTATTTGTATCTTCAGCAAGTAGAAAAGTACTTGGCAAATAGTAGCCAATAGTAAATACTTCCTGATTTATTGATTGGTTTTATTGAAAACTACTTTGAAATATATTTTAAATTCTGGAAGCAGAAGACCAGTTACCCCTAGGTTTATTTTTTTCCCCAAAGAACCCCTTAATATTCTGGCTCATTTATTTTTTATTTCATTTTTTTCAGTTTACAAGATTTTATCACCTCACCTTTCCTCTACTGAAAACCAAAAACTCTTGTAAAAAACATGCATAGTCAAACCAAACAAATTATTTTATTGGCCATGTAAAAAAACTGTCTCATTCTATATCTTGAGTCCATTGTCTTTGTGAAAAAGTAGGTAGTCTTATCATCAGTCTTCTGGAATTGTGTTTGGTCACTACATTGATCAGTATTCATAAATCTTTTCAAAACTGTCCTTCTGGCCTCAGACACTTCCTAGTGTTAACTTGGAAATATTAACTTGCATCCAGGTCCACACTTAGAAATCATGTAACTTGCAGCTGCACTTCTAGGTGATTCTTCAGGTTGCTGGCTGCCCCCACCTTCCCTTGGGACAACAGGCAAGCTGTTACCCATGTCCAATAGCGCCCATGGACGATGCGGCTCTGTGTACCCCACAGACACCCAACCAACAATCCCTTAATTAAAGAGCGAGTCACTCCCAAACATGAGATGCAAGTCCTACCTCCAAGAGCCACTTACCTGGCCCTTGCTACTGGACTCCTGACCCAACCCCAAACAGGTTGTGTGAGGTACCTCAAGTCTCGGGGTCCTCATTAGCAGGAGGGCTCAGACATCTGGGACTTTGGATCTCACTGGGGCCTCCATTATGTCAACTAGAAAAAACACAGAACTATTAAATAGTCAAAATCACTCTTTAATCAAGGGCTAAAGGGGTTCAGTGCTAAAGGCCTCTGCTCCCCGAGACTGCACAGAGTCTGGACGCCCTGGTCTCTGACCCCTAGGAGTGCCACCGACTCAGGATGGACTCAGAGGAGCAAAAGAATTTGGGGATCCTATATACCATTTGGGGAATCCAGGGGCAGGGAAAGATGATTGACATCACTATAGTTACAAAGAAAATGGGAGTGTTCAAACTACACTGACAAGATACAATCAAGCTTGGAAAGGGACTCCTAGCTAGAGGCTAGGGTGCAAGAGGAGAGGCTGCTTGCCATAGATTAAAGGATGGTTCCTGCTCAGGTGTGGATCTTCTTGATAAAGGTTCTAAAACAATAGGGGAGACTACCTAAAATAAAGAGGGTCCTTAGTATATGCTTATCTTGCCTAACTAGGATTGTCAATCCCCTTAGAGTCTCCCACTCAAATCTGAAATTGCTAACCTGGGATTCCCTTCAGGGTAGATTCTCATGGGAACAGGGAACAAGGACAAGCTTTGGGGTCTCCAATCTACAAGCTTGTCCTGAAACTTGGGGTTCATCATATCCCACTAGACCACAAGTTTGGGATTCCTAAATTCCATGTTGACACTAGCTATGTGACCCTGAGCAAGTTACTTAGCCCCCACTGCCTCATCCTGTACTCTTCTGATTTGGAACCAATACACAACATTGATTGTAAGACAGAAGGTAAGGGTTTTTTTTTTAATTATTTGTCTTTTTTGTTGTTCTGTATATTTAAGCTGTATCTGACTCTTCATGACTCCATTTGAGATTTTCTTGGCAAAGATACTGGTTTTCCATTTCCTTCTCCAGTTCATTTTCCTGATGAGGAAACTAAGGCAACCAGGATTAAGTGACTTGTCAGAGTCACATAGCTAGTACATGTCTGAGGCCAGATTTGAAGTCAGGAAGATGAGTCTTACAGACCAGGACCTGTGCTCTCTCTACTACATCACCTCACTGCCTTTGATTGTCTTTACAATGTTGTTGTCACTATGTAAATTGTTCTCCTGGTTCTGATGATTTTAATTTGCAATCTAAGGTTGTTCTGAAATCATCCATTTTGTCACCTATGCAATCAGTCAAAACTAATTTCCACATTTGACACATCCAAAAAAAAATTGTCTCAACACCGCAAGCCCGTAGCTTATGTGCTGGGAAGTAGATATCAAAATTTTTTAGTCCTATGGAATCATGGTTGTTCATTATTTACAATGATTAGTTTTCTGTACCCTTCTTTATAAAGAAGGAGGTAAAAAAATATGTTGGAGGTTTCATGCATTTTCCTTCTCCTACCCTAACCCTGTTCTCTTTGCTGTTCTTCTTTTCTTTGTTTCCTTCTGAACCTCCTTTCCACTTTTGTGGTTAGAGTTTATTTTTGTGTAGGACAATCCAGCTCTCCCTTTATCTACAACCCCTCTTATTTTCCTCTTTCCCTTTCCCCCTTCTTTTCCTGTTTCATTGTTGCCTGAATTATATTTCTGGACCCAAATAAGTATATAGTCTTCCCTCCTCCTTTTGCCAGTTCAGATGAAACTCAAGTTTAAGGGTCACCCAATTAGTCTTTTATTGATTCACCCAAATTATATCAAATAATTTCCCATATTCTTCCTCTCTCTGGTATACTCCTTTTCTTCTCCAGTTCCTTTTTTCTTTTGAGATAATTAAAAAAAAAAAAAACTTAAACCCATTACCAGGCTCTGTCTTATCAAACTATCTCAATGACCTCTGGAAGATGGGAAGCCTGTAAGTATGATCTACCCATATAAAAATGAAAATAGCTTTTTTTTTCTTTTTTAGTCTCTTATGATTGCTTGTTTGTATTTACAATTTTATGTTTCTTTTGTCTCATGTGTTTATATGCATATAATAATAGTAGTTAGCATTTACATAGTGCTTTGAGGTATATTTATAATAATAATAATAATACCTACCAGTTACATGGTTTTTTGAGATTTGCAGTCTTACATATGTTAATTCATGTACTTCTCTCCATTAATATATAAACTCACTGTAACTTGCATTCTTTGTTTTTGTATCTTCAGCACCTAGCACAATAAATGGGAAGAAAGAAATACTTCTTAATTTATGTTGTTAGATGACCAAGAAGCCAAATCAATGACTCAAGTCTTAGTTCTTCAGTTCATTTGTATCTCAAGAGCATCTTCTTTCTCTCTCCTTTAAGCATAGTCTACAAGGTAGATATTTCTCTCACCAAGAAATATTAGGAAAAAATATTTCTAGGCTGACTTCCTCAACATTATAATTACTGGCCATCTACTTAATCAGCTAGCATATGTTTAGTTTTAATATTTGTCTATGTCATAATCAAGAAGACAATCAATTAACATATTCATCCACAAGCAAGCCAATTCAAATATAAATGTACTCCAAAGTAAAAAATAAAAACAATATTGACTAGAGGTGTCACTGTAAAACAAACACTGTATTTCCTCTAAGCCTAACTCTGCATTTAACTAGTGGGACCAGTTGCTTAATTTAAGAAGGCCTCAGTTTTTTCTGTAAAAAGGATTAGACTAAATGAGTTCTAGAATCCTTTCTTGTAATGTTTCACAATATACTATGTGCTTGGGATTGTCTGTGCCATTATTTTCTTTTATTACTGCAAATGGATGATTGTATGGGTACATTTATTATGTGTAAATAATGTATTGAATGGACTTTTGCTGACAAATGGCAAATCACTTACCGTCTTAAGAATCTCAGTTTTCTCATCTATAAAATGATGACTATAATAACTACATTATCTACTTCCTAGGTTTGATGCTGAGGAGGTACACTGCAAACCTTAAAAGATAACAAAAATAGGAGTTATCATTATTAGCAAATAATCAATATTCAACTATATGTGCAACAGAATTTCATTAATTTAGAACTCATTAACTCAAAACTTGTAACTATTCAAATATAAGGCTGATATTTATTTTTGCATTACCTACAAAAAATGTAAACAAGATTTCAAAGAAAATGCTTCATCTATCTCAAGGTGTTTAATCACTTCATAATAATCTCTTTAAATTAACTGAAAGGCTAATTACAAATAATTCTGACCTTTTGGTTGAAGTTCCATAAATAACTACTTGACATTGATCAGCTTACATGGATAAAAAAATAAACGTGAAGGAAAAAAATAATTAAAAAAAATTTTTTAATTATACTTTTTACTAGTTTCTTTTCATTTCCCATTTAAAGTAGTGGCCCCTACAAAACACTCTCCACACAACTAAAACTAGACTTGAGCAATTGGAAAAACATTAACTGCTCATGGATAGGACGAGCCAATATAATAAAAATGACCATTCTACCCAAACTTATTTATCTATTTAGTGCCATACCCATTGAACTACCAAAATACTTCTTCACTGATTTAGAAAAAACCATAACAAAATTCATCTGGAATAACAAAAGATCAAGGATATCCAGGGAAATAATGAAAAAAAAAACACATATGATGGGGGCCTTGCAGTCCCAGACCTTAAACTATATTAGAAAGTAGCAGTTATCAAAACAATTTGGTACTGGCTAAGAAACAGAAAGGAAGATCAGCGGAATAGACTTGGGGCAAGCGACCTCAGCAAGACAGTATACGATAAACCCAAAGATCCCAGCTTTTGGGACAAAAATCCACTATTCGATAAAACTGCTGGGAAAATTGGAAGACAGTGTGGGAGAGATTAGGAATAGAGCAACACCTCACACCCTACACCAAGATAAATTCAAAATGGGTGAATGACTTAAACATAAAGAAGGAAACCATAAGTAAATTGGGTAAACACAGAATAGTATACATGTCAGACCTTTGGGAGGGGAAAGACTTTAAAACCAAGCAAGACATAGAAAGAATCACAAAAAGTAAAATAAATAATTTTGACTACATCAAATTAAAAAGCTTTTGTACAAACAAAACCAATGTAACTAAAATCAGAAGGGAAACAACAAATTGGGGAAAAAATCTTCATAGAAACCTCTGACAAAGGTTTAATTGCCCAAATTTATAAAGAGCTAAATCAATTGTACAAAAAATCAAGCCATTCCCCAATTGATAAATGGGCAAGGGACATGGATAGGCAGTTCTCAGATAAAGAAATCAAAACTATTAATAATCACATGAAGAAGTCTTCTAAATCTCTTATAATCAGAGAGATGCAAATCAAAACAACTCTGAGGTACCACCTCACACCTAGCAGATTGGCTAACATGATAGCAAAGGAAAGTAATGAATGCTGAAGGGGATGTGGAAAAGTAGAGACATTAATTCATTGCTGGTGGAGTTGTGAACCGATCCAACCATTCTGAAGGGCAATTTGGAACTATGCCCAAAGGGCGACAAAAGAATGTCTACCCTTTGATCCAGCCATAGGACTGCTGGGTTTGTACCCCAAAGAGATAATGGACAAAAAGACTTGTACAAAAATATTCATAGCTGCGCTCTTTGTGGTGGCCAAAAATTGGAAAACGAGGGGATGCCCATCAATTGTGGAATGGCTGAGCAAATTGTGGTATATGTTGGTGATGGAATACTATTGTGCTAAAAGGAATAATAAAGTGGAGGAATTCCATGTTCCAGTGAACAACCTCCAGGAAGTGATGCAGAGCGAGAGGAGCAGAACCAGGAGAACATTGTACACAGAGACCAATACACTGTGGTATAATCGAACGTAATGGACTTCTCCATTAGGGGCAGTGTAATGTCCCTGAACAATCTGCAGGGATCTAGGAGAAAAAACACTATTCATAAGCAGAGGATAAACTGTGGGAGTAGAAACACCGAGGAAAAGCAACTGCCTGACTACAGCGGTTGAGGGGACATGACAGAGGAGAGACTCTAAACGAAACTCTAATGCAAATATTAACAATATGGCAATGGGTTCGAATCAAGAACACATGTGATACCCAGTGGAATCACGTGTCGGCTATGGGGGGTGGGAGGGAGGAAAAGAAAATGGTCTTTGTCTTTAACGAATAATGCTTGGAAATGATCAAATAAAATATTATAAAATTAAAAAAAATTAAAACTAAAGTAGTGGCCCTAATTTTTTGTGGTTCCTAAGTGTGGGATGCAGCTTAAACTCTAATATAACCTCAACATTTATTTCTATTAAATTCTATTATGTTTTTGATGGATTATTTCTCAAATTACAAAGTCATTTTGAATGAGATGTTAATGTCCACAGTGTTTAAAAAAAATGCTGAACTGGTATCATTAACAAATCTAATAAGCAGACTTTCAATTTTGGCAGTAGCTCTAGGACTGGTGATTCTTCTCAGTATTTAAGATCGACATTAACAGATGTAAATCTCCAGTCAATTCTGAATTCTCTTAAAAAGTCTATTAAGCAATCTTTGCTCAGTTTCTAGAGGATGATACCAAGTAAGGTAGAATAAAAAACCAATAAAAATTATTTCATTTATTGCATCAAAGCCATCAGCATTTTATCACAAAAGGGAATAATAGTTGGTTCAATGTGACTTGTTTTTCCCAAATAAATGTCAATTACTACTTAATTGCTAGGGGGTGCAATGAAAAGAGTACTGGACCTAGAATCAGGAAGACCTGAATTCAAATCCAACCTGGGACACTTCCTTGCTATGTGACCCTGGGCAAGTCTTTTAATCCTGTTTACCTCAGTTTCCTCACCTGCAAAATAAACTGGAAGAGGGAAATGGCAAACCTCTTCAGTATCTTTGCCAAGAAAACCCCAAATGGGGTCAGAAAGGGTTAGACTTGACTAAATAACCACAATGATGGCAAAGTAAAGATTGTAATCTAATTGACTGAAAACATCTGGAGTCAGAGGACTATAGATTGAATCAATTAATTACCTGACTGATAATAGATAAGGAATTTCATCTTTCTGGGTCTCAGTGTCTTCATCTGTAAAACAGAGGTTAAACTAGACCATAAATAAGTTCTCTACCATCTTTAGAGACTGAAATAGATAGCCAGAAGATTTATCCTCATCTTTTCAGGTTGTGAATAAAAATGACTTCTTTATAATCATCAGGATAATAATCTAAATTATTTATTCTTTTTGTTTTCAAGATGTTCTTAAAATAATAGGGAGGGGTTGTAGGTTAACTTTGCCCTTGTACATAATATCTTAAAATTTCAAATCAAGCCATTCTAATCTGAAAATATATATCTTTTAAGAATTTATCAACCACTTTCTTTCCTCTTCTAGTTTAGCTTTCACCCACTAATGAAATCTAAACAGATAAACTTCTTCATACTGGCAGAATTTTAAAGACATTTAAAAAAAAACATGTTTTAATAGTCATCTGTTATCAACTTTCCTTAGTCCTCCCCCTCTCCATATAGATGTTATAAGAATGTTGTTATTTATTATATCTCTTGAAAGTTTTCTATTTAAAGGAATATTTTTAGAGTGGCAAATTTTTTTGTAATGTAAATCATTTCCTAATTTACTTTTATTTAAACATAAACTTGCACATTTAGGTTTCTCTTACATCAAACCACACCTGGTAGAAAAATGGACAGAGTGCTGAACTTAAATTCAGGAATACTTGGGTTAAATTAGGCCCCAGATATTTACTAACAGTGTGACTCTGGGCAAATCAACTAAAGTCTCATTTAGCAAGAAAGTGTCCTCATCTGCAAAAGAGAGGCAATAAAAATCCCTACCTTCCTGAGCTGTTGTGTGGATTAATTGAGACAATATGTACAAAGTTCATTGCCAACTTTAAGGAGTTATATAAATGTGCATTACTATTATTTCTTGGAGAAGAAGTATGAGTTAAATATCAGAAAATTTATTAAAAATATATATATTTAATTAACAGTCTAGACAGAGCATATTCTGTATTTACTTCTTCATTGGATCTATACTGAGAAAACTCTTTCTTGGCGGATAATGCCTCAGATGTTTTTTAGTTTGGACAATAGCCTGAAAGGGTCACAATTTATCCTGTATTAAGGATACTTTGGGTCATAGCAATGAAGAATTTAGTGGTGCTATCCTAGTGAGCTTTTCAAATTAAATGATAAATTGGAAGTGTTTAACAACATATGGTGGCTTTTCCTTGACATATATCATTAAGAATATATCTTTTTTTAAAAAATCAAAATGTAAAATACCATCTGTCAGAAGTAACAATTATGATATTGGTCTTATACATTAAATTAATTCACTGTATTTTCAAATGTAAATATTTTCCTATTTTCCTTTTTCTTTCTCTAGATCTGTATTTATTTATAAAACTCAATAACTGTATAACTCAATCATAAGTATAACAATTAAAGCTGATTTTGCATCTTGAATATGGTATATTGTTTAATCTCTTTCAAATATCATTTGCAGCTTCTTATGGCTCTATTCAATTTTTTTAATTTTTTAATTTTTAAATTGGGCTGTGTCTAAAAAACTTCTGCTATGATTCCTCATTAGATTGACCTTTGTGTCTTTTGGACACCTGAGAAGAATGCTTTGTTTTGTTTTTATGCACAATTTAATGCTTATGACAAATTGGGAGGAAGGTGATATGATCATGATTTTTAAGGTACTGACCATATCTAAACTGAATAATACTTCAATACTCCAACGTATTTGTGGTCTCACTAATGAGTGTATTCCCTCCAATGATACAGATCAAAGCCATTCATGCCTACATCTTATGTGCCTCATGTCCATATGTTGTACCATACCTCCATAGTGGAGTATGTGCCATAAGAAGCCACTCAAAATTATAGGATCCTGTCTCATATTTTCCTGACAATGTGAAAATATCTTTGGAGAGTGCTGTGGGTTGTCTAATAGTTGTGCCTCATTCTCCAGTACTAGTATATCTTTTTTTTTTTTATTCTAGCAATACTTAAGACCTCTTTCATGCCACTTGTCCCATTTAAATGCTCATTTTTAATGTTTCAGTTTTCTCACAACCACAATGCACAACTCAGTTGTTATTTGGGTGATTTTCAACTTCAGTTCTTCTAAGAATGTAGTATTTCATGACTCCCAACCACACAAAATTACAGAATATTAGTTTTAAAAAATAAGCCTTTATACATTCAAAATATGTAATTATAATTAAAGAGCACTCTTTTAAAAACAAATGATTAACCTATTTCAGGCTTTCTTAGCAAAGGTACTAGAGTAGTTTGCTATTTCCATCTCCAGCTTATTTTACAAATGAAAAAACTGATTCAAACAAGGTAAGTGACTTGCCCACGATCACACAGGTATAAACTTCTGAGGCCAGATTTGACCTCAGAAAGATGAGTCTTCCTGACTCCAGACCCAGCACTCCCTTGTTGCTCCCAATAACTAGAAAACCAGTCAATCAATAATAATTGGAGAGATATTCACTGCTTATTGTTGGGCAATGCCAATATAATAAAAATGATGATGCTTACCTAAACTAATTGACACATTTAGTGCTATGCTAGTCAAATTTCCAAAAAAAAAACCTTTATAGATCTAGATAAATAATAAGGTGGAGCCAAGATGGTGACTTAGTAGCAGTGAAAGCTGGAATCATTCCAAAAATCCTTCCAAATAAATTTATTATTATTATTATTAGTAGTAGTAGTAGTAGTGTTAGGGAAAATAAGAGATATAAACTCCCAAAAGAAATAATTAAAGTGGGAATGAAGGGTAAATAATACTTCCAGATCTAAAACTATATTATAAAAGAGTAGTCATCAAAAGCAGATTGATTGAACAATCTAAGAATCAGAAACAAATTCAATTATCAGTCTTAAATAAATCTGAAAACAAATTATTTAGGGAAGAATTCCCTATGTGACATTAAATGCTAGGGAAATTAGAAAGCCATTTGGCAGAAATAAGATTTAAACAAACATCTTGTGCTATATAATTATAATATTATCAAAATGGATGTGCAACCTGAATTTAAAAGTTCACACTGCAAATGCAAATACCAACAACATGGAAATGGGTTCAAATCAAGAAAACATGTGAAACCCAGTGGAATCGCATGTCGGCTATGGGAGGAAAAGAAAATGATCTTTGTCTCCAATGAATAATGTTTTGAAATGACCAAATAAAATATTGTTTAAAAAAAAAGTTCACACTGCAAGAAAAAAAATCAAAAGATCAAGATCAGGTATTTTTCATGACTATGACTAGTCAACTATTAGCCACACAAGAGATAAAAAAAAAATCATGAAGGATTAAAATATATTACTTCAGTGAAATGAAAGCAAAGCTTTCAAAGGAAAAAAATCAATATAACTAAGTATAGAAAACATCATTTGAAAAATTCTGTACCAAATATCTCTGAGTATGGTCTGATATCTAAAATACAAAAGAATTACATAAGAGAAATATATAAGAACATGAACCATCCTCCATTGTATAAATGAATATGAGTAATCAGTACTCAATAGAAAATTTTCAAATATTTACATATGAAAGATTAAGATTTCACTTTAGGGTAAACAAAGTAGCAAAAATGACAAAAATTGAAATAATAATGTTGGGAGAGTTGTGGCAAGAAAGGCATATCTAGACATCATTGGTGGAAATCTGAACCCATCTAACCATTCTGTACAACAATCTGGAATTATGCTTTAAAATATTTTTAACTCTCTATCTTTGCTCAGATAGTCATATATTTCATTGAAGTCAAGAAAAAAAAGTTCCCATTTATATAAAAATATTCATAATAGAACTTTCTGTGGTAGCAAAGAACTGGAAACAAAATAGATGTTGCTGATTGGGAAATGCTACACAAATTAAGGTAAACAAATAAAATATTACTGTGCAACACTAAAGGATGAGCACACAAACTTCTAAGAAGTAAAGGAATATGTACCAGTAGGAAATGATGAGCAGATTAAAAAAAAAACAACTTGGAAATGGGGGCAGCTAGGTGGCTCAGTGAACTGACAGCCAGTCCTACAAACAGGAAGTTTTGGATTCAAATGTGGCTTTATACACTCCCTAGCTGTGTGACCCTAGGCGAGTCACTTAATCCCCATTGCTTAATCCTTACCACTTTTCTGCCTTGACCCAAATACAATGTTGATTCTAAAATAGAAGGTAAAGGTTTAGATTTTTAATTTTATTTAAAAACCTAGAAAGAACTATATGAGATAATGAAGAGTGAAATGAGTAGAACCAAAAGAACATTATAGACAACTACATATTTAATATTTGAAGAATAACTTATGAATGTTGTTATAGGGAATTTAAGGGAAGGGGAGAAAGGTTGTGGGAAAGGGAAAACACACAATTATATAAATAAGTTTATTAATAAAGGAAGGGAATGATGGGGAAGGAAAGGGGAAGGTTGACCATCTGACTATCACCCACCCAGATACTTAACCCAAAAAGTTCCTATACTAAGCTTAAGCTGTCTAAACTAAACTAAAAGTTAACTAAGGATAAGTCCAAACAGGGAGCCCAGATTCTCACACAGAATCCTTGGGGGTCAGACTGTAGACATCCAGTTGTAAAGTCCTTAGAAGATCCAGGAAAGGGAGAAATTCTCTTCCAAAATCACTGTCCACCAGAATGAATGGGGAACTTCCTCTCAACCTTTTCTTGATGTTAATCTAAGGCAGGCATCTTGAGAGATGCTTTGTCCAGGGAGAATCCCAAATTCACAGCTTCAGCGTGTAGATCCAGCTTCAGATAGACAGTTGAAAGCTGCTCCAACCCCCTTAGAATCTCGACCCAGCCAGCTTTTGTAGAATCCTTGGCTTGAGGCCTATCAATCAATCCTTGCTATAATATTCACCTCCAGCGAATTAATTGAAAAATGGGAACACAAAAGACATAATCTATATATACATATCTGTTTGCCAGATGTTGCTGTCTATGGTGTGGGGAGAGTAGAAAGGGGCTGAGATACCTGCAAATAAATTCTATTAACACATTGTTTTAAGAATTAAAGGGACACATATGAACTGATGCAAAATGAAGTAAAGCAACCTTACCACCCAATACACATATGTAATAACTAAATAAATAAATAAAACTAACTAAATAAATAAAATATGTAATATGTAATAACAACAATATTGATCATAAGAACAAAAACCAAACCTGAAGGCTAAAAGGTATATAAATGAACCAACCAGGCCATGGGGGAAGAGTTGGGACATATATATATGTATGTATGTATGTATGTATATATGTATATAGGAGATATATATATGGCAGGGGATGTTAATACAAAAGATATACATAAGAATGTGTGTGTGTGTATGTATACACATCATCTGTCTATAACAGTGAGCCCTTGTGTAGAGGGCCCCTCCGATAGCAAAACCCTATCAAAAACTGTAAAGATATTTTGCTCAAATACTTGCATTAAAAGTATAGAAAATTATGGTAATTTGAGATATATTGTCCAGAAAAGTATTGCAGTCCATACTCTCAATTTTTACCATTGCCTTTTCATAAATTCCCATTTCAGGTTGTTCATGTTGATAGAATTGATAAGAATTAATGATGAGGTCAATGTGACTATCCTCAGTGAGGGAATGTCTTCCTTCTCTGACCCTTCTCCAGTTTCCTGAAGCTGAATAAGATTTTAACTTCTTCCTGACCAATATTGCATTCTTTGCCAATATATGCAACATGAGTATGTCCATCTAATCCACAATTATAACAAAGGTTTATGCTAATGATTATGTGCTCTTTTGTCAGGTTTTCATGTCCTCCATTCCCTTGGTCCTCTTTCTGTCCAAAGAGACTAGTACTGGACATGTCTCCATCTCTCACCTGCCTATCAGGTTCTGTGACTTCAGCTCAGTACTGGTGGTGCTGTTGTCCTGCTTTACTCCTGTGGGTCCACACCCCACAAGGCTAGAAGTCTACTGTGGCTGAGCCCAGTGAATTATATTTTGATCCTTGAAGCTTGGAAGCACCTGTCTTGCCTTGGCTATTGTTGGTGATGGTTTCTGTTTCTGCAAAGATCTGGTGACATCAGCTGAGTGAGGGGCATTTACCAAGCCCTGAACAGTCACTACAATGTAATTTTTCCTGCATGTTCAGGATCCACAAAGCCTTTCTGTTTCAGTCTCTACACAAATCTGTTTTACCGTGAGGAGGAATTCAATAGGTTTTTCTCTTTTCCATTGCATAGTATTAAAGACAAAATTAGCATAGGAGTCTTCTGAGCTGTTGGTTTCAAATATCTGAGCTAAAGTTTATTTATTTGTATATATATATTTGTTTATATATAGTTTGCTAGGTCACATTTGTTCTTGCCTCTATGAGGGACTCCAATGCCTTTAAAATATTCTCCTTAGTCCATCTGACAGATTCATCACTTTGTCTGCCTAGGCATCTTGCAATGTCCCAAGGGCTTTCCACTATCCTTATCTGTCCCATCTAAGCCTCCTAAGATTATTCATATGAAGGACATATTTCATGTTCATTAAAAATGCCAATTTTGGACACATGACATTTGTATACCAAAGGAGGTAAGGCTATTAATTATAAATAGAGTAGAATTCTTGTGTATAATTTTGATGTTCAGTATCTCTGTAGTAATGCATCATCTGATTAGAAAGGCTAAGTAGTTCCTTATCCTCAGATAATGTACAAGTCTAAAATTCCTAGGAATAATTTAAGATGGGAAAAATTTTAGATGAGTAGTCTCATCTGCCTTAACATAATTCATCCTTTATTTCAAAGAGGACCAATAACGTCATGGAATAATGTCTTGATTTGCATATGAGTTGGATTTAAGTGAAGCAAGGTTGCAAAAACTTGTCAGTCTAACTCTCTCTTCCAGAGTCACTGAAGTCCAATGGAAAGCCCAAAGTCCAGGACATAATGAATGATCTTGGCATTTTTCAAGTTTGACCAAGTTCTAGGCATTATATAGTCTGTTACCTTCATGGCTATTAGAATAAATTATCCTTATCCACCCCATTCCTCTAGGGAAAGTCTTCACATGCTTGGAGGTAGCCATTTCCCTAAGTCAGCAATGAGTTTGAGGCCTGACAGTTATACTCAACCTGGTTTAACTTATCTATGGAAATTGCTTTACTAGTGGTATGTGGCTGCTGTCCTTATTATAACTCCTTGGAGCCATGATGAGAGTTGTGTGGCAGGAAGAAACCAAAGGTAGCGGAGCAGCTCTGAAAAGGGCCCAGCATGCCTTCATCAAGTAGTTCCAGTTGAAAAACAATGGGATGTACTAAAAATGCACAAGGCAAAAAAGAAAATTGTCCCAGCTTTAGAAATAATTTCTCATAAAAATAAATGACCAAAAATTCTATTTCTATGGGCAGAGCTTCCACATGTAATTTGATTCCACATATAAAGAGGCATCTCCATATGTAATAGAGTGAGCCCACATGTTTAGAGGCCCTGTTTTGCTGAGGCTTCCTCTGTGGCAAGAGCCTATCCCACTATGTGTAACCTGGGAGTAACTTTCCATGACTGGGAGGGAAGCAGAATAAATATTTATAGACTCTTCTCCTGCAACTTTCTCCAAAGGAGATTTTAATTCCTTCCAGAAATGTAAATAGGAAGTTGGGGCCTTGTCCCTTTCTTACCCAAGCCAGAGTGCTCACCTCCACTAGTAAGAGGAGAGTGCTATGCCAACAGTCTGTGGGACAAGTGATTTACAGAGGCCTTGAACCTTCCATCTTCTTCTTAGTGAAGCATGTCCCCTGAGAGAAGGCTGCAATGGGCTAAACCAAGCATCTTCCACATGCTCCAAATCAACCACTTCCCATCTGTATTAGCACAAGGCATCTTCCATCTGCTGCCAACCCAATCTCCCAAGTGAGATGTGGAGAACAACCAGTGCAAAGAGCAAACCTCCCTTCAACTTTCTCCCATCTTTTGCTGTACCTGTTCTGTGAGGTTTCATCTTCCACTCAGTGATGAACATTCTCATTCTTGGTCATACCCTCTACATGCCAGTGACTCTGAACTCCAGTAGATTATCATCCAAACCCCATTCCTTACCTTCCAAACCCCTTACCACCTGAGTTCTCATTCCCATCCCTCTCAGCACTCTCACCCCAAAGTTTAATCCTAAATCCCTCTAGCTCTTCTATCATCTAGAATGTCTCTTTCACAGGCAAAAAACATCTTTCATCTTATTTTTTTCACTTCCATTCTTTCTATCTATTAGCTTTTACTGAAATCTGGCTTTTCCTTGATGACAAAGCCTCCCTACAGTCCTGGTTCCCTTCACACCCTTCACTCCTTAGCTCATTGCTTGAGGCAAGGAAGTTGAAATATTCCTTATTTCTTACTGCCACTTTTAAGTTCTCCCCCATCAAACATCACTCAGTAACATTTCCTCCTCTGAAATTCCTACAATCCATATCTACCAACTAATTGAAATCTTGATATTTGTAGCCTACATACCTCTAGGTCACAGTTTCCCCTTCATCAATGAGTTGGATTTTTTTTTAAGTTTTCCTCACCACCCAGTCAATATGGTGGTGTAGAAGCAGTGAAAGTTCAGACCTCTGAAAATCCTTCCTTACCAATTACAAACTAAATGCTCCTAGGGGACTGAAAATCAAACCTAACAATAGGACAGAGCCAAGGAACTGTCCTGCTGGACTCAATTCAAAAGGTACTCCCTCCAAAAGCTGGAATTTGAGAACACTTGGGTTTAAGGGGAAGGAAGAAGGAAGGTCCCAGGACCCCTCCCACCCACCCCCACCTAGAGCACTAAGCCTCCAGTGGCAGTGGGAACCTCTGGGTGGGAAAAGGTGCTGGTCCAGAGGGAATAATTTGTGGGCAGAGCTGTGCCAGGCTCAGAGCATCAAACACAGGAGGTGGGGAAGGAGCTGGAGAGGGAGTGCAGAGCAGGCACCCTGGTCACAGCAGCAGAGACCCTCCATATTGCTCCAACCCTCAAGGAGGTTTTGGCCTCAGAGCATATCCAGCCCAACCCAGATGGACTTAATCCCATCAAAAGTCTTCAAAGTTCAGGGCAGGCAAAGGTGCTGGTTTGGAGGGTCTACCTTGTGAGCAGCAGGGCATCGGGCTCAGAGCATCCAGCTTGGACAGTGGGGAGGAAGCCAGGGAGAGACAGGGCCATGGCTGGGTCCCTCCATCTGGTTCCAGTCTCACCAGGAGGTTTTTGCCTCGGGGCACATCCAGACCAATCCAGTTGAACCTAATCCCATCAGGACTCTTCAGAGCTCAGGGAGGCCAAGACCCCTCCCCCCCCCAAGAGTGCAGGGACTCTGGCAAGGAGAGGAAACTCGGGGTGGGCAAAGGCACTGGGGAACCTTGGGGACAGTGGAGAAGCAGCTGGAGAGAATTGGAGAGAGCCTGGGCAGCTCAGCCTTCCAGGAATCTTTGGACTCAGAGAACATACACCCCAACCCAGTTGAACTTAATCCGATCAAAAGCCTTCAGAGGACAGGAAAGCTAGCATTCCTCCCCTAGAGACTGTACCAAGAGATCTGACAAAGCTCCAAGAGGGGAGACTGACAGCCCCAAAACCAAAAAATAAATTAGAGGAGCAAGAGCACAGACAAATACGGGGAGCAAAGAAGGGGTAAACTTGAACAAACAACAGAAAAAGAAGAAAGAAATTACAATAGACAGCTTCTGCACAGGTATTAAGCAAAGAGCGAACAAAACAGAGAGGGAGTGATGAGCAAAGGAAAAATCAGAAATCCCATTGAAATGGATACAGACTTTGGAAGAACTCAAAATGCAATTCAAAACAAATTAAGAGAGGCTGAAGACAATTGGGAAAAGAACATAAAAACTAAGATAAGTTATCTGGAAACAGAGGCACTTGAACGAAAACAAGAAAATATTGTCTTGAAAGCCAAAATCAACCAGCTGGAAAATGAGGCAAAGGAGATGAAAGATGAGGAAAAGCAGATGAAAGATGAGATGAAGAAGATGAAAGATGAGAAAAAGGAGATGAAAGACCAGGTAAAGAGGATGAAAGATGACCTCCAAAGAAAATCAGACCAAAAGGAAAAGGATGACCAAAAGGCAAGGATGAAATCCAGTCTTTAAGAACCAGAATACAACAACTAGAAAAAAGTGACCTCATGAGGCAGCAGGACACTATAAAACAAAACCAAAAGAATGAAAAAATTGAGGAAAATATGAAGCATCTCATTCACAAAACAGAGGATTTAGAAAATCGTTCAAGGAGAGACAATTTAAGAATCATTGGTCTATGAACAGGCAGTTCTTAGCCAAAGAAATCAAAACTATTAATAAGCACATGAAAAAGTGTTCTACATCTCTTATAATCAGAGAGATGCAAATCAAAACAACTCTGAGGTATCACCTCACACCTAGCAGATTGACTAACATAACAGCTATGGAAAGTAATGAATGCTGGAGGGGATGTGGCAAAGTAGGGACACTAATCCATTGCTGGTGGAGTTGTAAATTGATCCAACCATTCTGGAGGGCAATTTGGAACTATGCCCAAAGGGCTATAAAAGACTGTCTGCCCTTTGATCCAGCCATAGCACTGCTGGGTTTGTACCTCAAAGAGATAATAAGGAAAAAGACTTGTACAAGAATATTCACAGCTGCAATCTTTGTGGTGGCCAAAAAATTGGAAAATGAGGGGATACCCTTCAATTGGGGAATGGCTGAACAAATTGTGCTATATGTTGGTGATGGAATACTATTGCACTCAAAGGAATAATAAAGTGGAGGAATTCCATGGAGTCTGGAACAACCTCCAGGACGTGATGCAGAGTGAAAGGAGCAGAACCAGGAAAACATTGTACACAGAGACTGATACATTGTGGTACAATCGAAGGTAATGGACTTCTCCATTAGTGGCAATGCAATGTCCCTGAACAATCTGCAGGGATCTAAAAAACACTATCCACAAGCAGAAGATAAACAGTGGGAGTAAAAACACCGATGAAAAGCAACTGTTTGACTACAGGGGTGCAGGGGATATGACTGAGGAGAGACTCTAAATGAACACTCTAATGCAAATACCAACAACATGGAAATGGGTTTGAATCAAGAACACATGTGAAACCCAGTGGAATCGCGCGTGGGCTATGGGAGAGGTGGGGAGAGGGGGAAGAAAAGAAAATGATCTTTGTTTCCAATGAATAATGTCTTGAAATGACCAAATAAAAATTAAAAAAAAAAGAATCATTGGTCTACTAAAAGACCATGACAAAAGAAAAAGCCTGGACATGATATTACAGGAAATTATTAAAGAAAATTGCCCCGATGTCCTAGAAAAAGAGGGAAAAGTGGAGATTGAAAGAATCCACAAATCACCTCCTGTACTTAATCCCCAACTGACAACACCCAGGAATGTTATAGCCAAATTCAAGAATTATCAGACCAAAGAAAAGATATTACAAGTTGCCAATAAGAAGTCATTCAGATATCACAGAACCACAGTGAGGATAACGCAGGATCTGGCTGCATCCACACTGAAATAAAGAAAGGCAGGGAATATGATATTCCAGAAAGCAAGGGACCTAGGTCTACAACCAAAAATCAACTACCCAGCAAAACTGACTATATTCTTACAGGGGAAAGTATGGTCATTCAACAAAATAGAAGAATTTCAAGAACTCGTAAAGAAAAGACCAGACCTGAACAGAAAATTTGATGTACAAGCACAGAACTCAAGAGAATCATCAAAAGGTAATTTAAAAAGAGGGAAAAAAGAAAAAAAATTTTAAGAGACTCAATAGGTTAAAATGATATGTATCCCTATAAGAAAAGAGGTCATTAGTAACTCTTAAAAACTGTTGTTATTACCTGGGCAGCAAAAAGAAGTACACTTAGAGGGAACAGTGACAAACTGTATAGGATGAAAGGATAAGACATAAATACTTATATATATATATATATATATATATATATATATGTGTATATATATATACATGCATAAATACATACACATGAGTATACATATATATATACAAATATATATAACTAGAGCTTAAACATAGGTTAATATTAAAAGAAATGGAAAAAAACAAACAGGGGTAACTTTATATGTCACAAAGAAGCTCATGGTGGAAGGGGGGAGAACATCAATACACTGGAAGGGTAAAGAGGTCGGAGACAGGAAATACTCAAATTTTATGTGCTTTGAAATTGACTCAAAGAGGGAAAAACAAACCAATCCATTGGGGGCAGAGAATAGATTTGCACCCTATAGGGGACGTAAACCTTGAAATTTCTCAGACTTGTGAATGTTAAAAATTTCCCCATTGGACTGGGAACATTCCCCATTTTGATGAGAAAACTCCTTGCTATGGGAAGGACCTCTACTCCACCCGTACTTAAGACTGTTTTAGAGGAGAAAACTCCTTGCTAAACAAAGAAAGTACTTGGACCCATGCTTATAATAAGGTAAGGAGTTCTTTGAGCCATGCCTGTTTTTTAGAATTGATACAATGAGATGCTAGGTACCTAAAAGGGTCGGGCAAGTTTTCTCTTAATGAGATTAGTTGACTCAGCTGTGTTTTCACTGGTTCAGACTTAATGAGGAGATTAGTCAACACAGCAGCTTTTTTTCTGGTTCAGACTTACTGAGGAGATTTGTCAACTTAGCAAGAATTCAGATGGGAAGTCCTTTGGAAAACATCTACAGTGATTGGTAGATGTAAGCACTTAGGGGAGATGACATGGGAGAAAAACCTCCTATATAAGAAGCAGAATGTCTTGAGGAAAAAAGATCCTTTTGGAGGATCTCTGATGAGGATCGCTTGGGAAGAATCTCTTGAGAGAGACTCTGGAGAAGGGAAGCTCTTGGAGGACAATCTCTAAGGAGATCTCACTAGAGCTCCTCTGAGGGGACTCTATCCCTCTGGAGGCTCTGGAGAGAGGCCCTTTGGAACTCTCTCTGATGAAGTCAGCTGAGATGGAGCTGGCCTGGTGTCACTAGAATCCTTGCTTAGACAGACCTTGTGGTGAGTGTTAAAAGACTGACTGACTGATCTCTCTCTCTTAAGACTCAGGTCTACCCCATGTTGGCTTAAGGCCCGTCATACTTATTTCCTTTTTCTCTCTCTCTTTTCTTTAATTCCACATTTGTATTAATTAAAATCTCTATGAACCCAGTTGACTTGGATATTTGAATAATTGGGAATATTTCCCTGGTGACCACCTTTTATTTGATTTAAAAACCAAGACACTGTAATGATACATATTTCTGTGGTCAAATTTACTCACCCTTTCTTATATCTATCACAATTTATATCTTCCACTATTTTAATCACTACAGTTTAAGACCTCAACCATTTTAAATCTAACAGGGAGTAGAAGGGTAACAAACTATCTGGTGGGGACGGAAGCAGTACAAGAGAGGGAGGGGGTTAGGGTTAATTTTAGAAAGACTACAGGGAAAATAAGGGGGGGGGAATTAGAAGGGAGGGGGTAGAAAGGGAAATAAAATAAGGGTGGGAACTAGGGGGACAGATTATAAACAAACATTGGTGTAGAAGGAAATAGTAAAAGAAGAAAAAGCCAGACCAGGAGTAGAAATCAAAATGCTGGGAAATACACAGCTAGTAATCATAACTCTGAATGCGAATGGAATTAACTCACCCATAAAATGCAAGCAAATAGCAGAGTGGATTAGAATCCAAAACCCTACCATATGCTGTCTACAAGAAACACACATGAGGAAGGTAGATACACATAGGGTGAAAGTAAGAGGGTGGAGCCAAATCTATTGGGCATGAACTGACAAAAAGAAGGCAGGAGTCGCAATCATCCGACAAAGCCAAAGTAAAAATAAATCTAGTTAAAAGAGATAGGGAAGGTAATTACACCCATAAAAGGCAGTATAGACAGTGAGGAAATATCCGTACTCAACATGTATGCACCAAATGGCATAGCATCCAAATTTCTAAAGGAGAAACTAGAGGAGCACAAGGATGAAATAGATAGAAAAACTATACTAGTGGGAGACCTGAACCTTCCTCTATTGGAACTAGATAAAGCAAACAAAAAAATAAATAAGAAAGAGGTAAGAGAAGTGAATGAAATCTTAGAAAAATTAAAGTTAGTGGACATGTGGAGAAAAATAAATAGGGACAAAAAGGAATATACCTTCTTTTCAGCAGCACATGGTATATTCACAAAGATTGACCTTGTATTAGGGCATAAAAACATTGCAAACAAGTGCAAAAGAGCAGAAATAATAAATGCAACATTCTCAGAACACAATGCAATAAAAATAATAATTAGTAAGGGAACATGGAGAGGTAAATAAAAAAATTAATTGGAAATTAAGCAATACGATTCTCCAAAACCAGTTACTTACAGAACATTGTAGAAACAATTAATAACTTCATTGAAGAAAATGACAATGATGAGACATCCTTTCAAAACCTATGGGATGCAGCCAAAGCAGTACTCAGGGGGAAATTTATATCCTTCAGTTCATATATTAACAAATTAAGAAGGGCAGAGGTCAATGAATTGGGCATGCAATTAAAAAATTAGAAAGTGAAAAAATAAAAAATCCTCAGATAAAGAATAAATTAGAGATCCTAAAAATCAAAGGAGAAATCAATTAAACTGAAAGTCAAAGAACTATTGATTTAATAAATAAGACTAGAAGCTGGTACTTTGAAAAAACAAATAAAATAGACAAAGTACTACTCAATCTAATTTAAAAAAGGAAAGAAATAAACCAAATAGACAGTATCCAAGATGAAAAAGGAGACCTCACCTCTAATGAAGAGGAAATTAAGGCAATCATTAAAAACTACTATGCCCAATTATATGGCAACAAATATGGAAATGTAGGTGATATAGATGAATACTTACAAAAATATAAATTGCCTAGACTAAAAGAGGAAGAAATAAATTACCTAAACAACCCCATATTAGAAAAAGAAATTGAACAAGCCATCAAAGAACTGCCTAAGGAAAAAATCCCCAGGTCCAGATGGATTCACAAATGAATTCTATCAAACATTCAAAGAACAACTAATCCCAATATTAAACAAACTATTTGACAGAATAAGCCAAGAAGGAGTTCTACCAAATTCATTTTACAACACAAATGTAGTACTGATCCCAAAGCCAGGCAGGTCAAAAACATAGAAAGAAAACTATAGGCCAATCTCCCTAATGAATAAAGATGCAAAAACCTTAAATATGATACTAGCAAAAAGACTCCAGCAAGTCATCATAAGGATCATCCTCTATAACCAGGCAGGATTCATACCAGGAATGCAAGGATGGTTCAATATTAGGAAAACCATCCTTGAAAACCAATCAACTAAAAAGCTAGTCAAAATAATCAACAACTTTAGCAAAGTTGCAGGATACAAAATAAACCCTCATAAGTCATCAGCATTTCTATATATCTCCAACCCATTTCATCATCAAGAATTAGAAAGAGAAATTACATTTAAGTCACCCTAAACAATATAAAATACTTAGGAATATATCTGCCATGAGAAACACAGGAACTATATGAACACAACTACGAAACACTTTCCACACAGTTAAAACTAGATCTAAACAATTGGAAAAACATTGATTGCTCATGGGTGGGACGAGCTAACATAATAAAAATGACAATCTTACCCAAATTAATTTACTTATTTAGTGCCATAACCATTGAACTACCAAAAAACTTCTTTACTGAATTAGAAAAAACCATAACTAAGTTCATTTGGAAAAACAAAAGATCAAGGATATCCAGGGAAATAATGAAAAAAAAAATTGCAAAGAAAGGAGGACTTGCAGTCCCAGATCTCAAACTATACTATAAAGTAGTGGTCATCAAAACAATTTGGTACTGGCTAAGAAACAGAAAGGAGAATCAGTGGAATAGACTTGGCATAAATGATCTCAGCAAGACAGTTTATGACAAACCCAAAGACCCCACTTTTGGGACAAAAATCCATTATTTGATAAAAACTGCTGGGAAAATTGGAAGACAGTGTGGGAGAGATTAGTTTTGGATCAACACCTCACACCCTACACCAAGATAAATTCAGAATGGGTGAATGATTTGAATATAAAGAAGGAAACTATAAGTAAATTAGGTGAACACAGAATAGTATACATGTCAGACCTTTGGGAAGGGAAAGATTTTAAAAGCAAGCAACACTTATAAAGAGTCACAAAATGTAAAATAAATAACTTTGATTACATCAAATTAAAAAGGTTTCGTACAAACAAAACCAATGTAAACAAAATTAAAAGGGAAATAAATTGGGAAACAATCTTCATAACAGAAATCTCTGACAAAGGTCTAATTACTCAAATATAAAAGAGCTAAATCAATTGTACAAAAAAATCAAGCCATTCTCCAATTGATAAATGGGCAAGGGACATGAATAGGCAGTTTTCAGTTAAAGAAATCAAAACTATTAATAAGTACAGAAAAAGTGCTCTAAATCTCTTATAATCAGAGAGATGCAAATCAGAACAACTCTGAGGTATCACCTCACACCTAGAAAATTGCCTAACATGACAGCAAAGGAAAGTAATGAATGCTGGAGGGAATGTGGCAAAGTAGGGACATTAATGCATTTTTGGTGGAGTTGTGAATTGATCCAACCATTCTGGAGGGCAATTTGGAACTATGCCCAAGGGTGTAAAAACACCGATGAAAAGCAACTGCTTGACCACAGGGGTTGAGGAGATATGACTTTGGAGAGACTCTTTATGAACACTAATGCAAATACCAATAACATGGAAATGGGTTCGATTCAAGGACACATGTGATACCCAGTGGAATCACGCGTCGGCTATGGGAGAGGTGGGGGTGGTGGGGGAGGAAAAGAAAATGATCTTTGTTTCCAATGAATAATGTTTGGAAATGACCAAATAAAATAATGTTTAAAAAACAACAACAACAAAAACCAGAATACAACAACTAGAATCAAGTGACCTCACAAGGCAGCAGGACACTATGAAACAAAACCAAAAGAATGAAAAAATTGAGAAAAGTATCAATCATCTCATTCACAAAACAGAAGATTTAGAAAATTGTTCCAGGAGAGACAACTTAAGAATCATTGGTCTACCAGAAGAAGACCATGACAAAAGAAAAAGGCTGAACGTTATACTACAGAAAATTATCCAAGAAAACTGTCCCGATATTCTAGAACAAGAGGAAAAAGTGGAGATTGAAAGAATCCACAGATCACCTCCTGTACTTAATCCCCAACTGACAACACCCAGGAATGTTATAGCCAAATTCAAGAACTATCAGACCAAAGAAAAGATGTTATAAGCTGCCAAGAAGAAGTCATTCAGATACCATGGAACCACAGTGAGGAGAATGCAGGATCTGGCTGCATCCACACTGAAGGACCAAAAGGCATGGAATATGACATTCTGAAAAGTAAGGGAACTAGGTACAACCAAGAATCAACTACCCAGCAAAACTGACTATATTCTTACAGGGGAAAGTATGATTATTCAATGAAATAGAAGAATTCCAAGCATTTGTAAAGAAAAGACCAGACCTGAACAGAAAAATTTGATGCCCAAGCACAGAACTCAAGAGAATCATCAAAAGGTAATTTAAAAAGAGAGAAAAAAGAAAAACAAAATAAAAAAAACTTTTTTTAAAAGACCCAATAAGTTAAAATGATATGTATCCCTATAAGAAAAGAGGTCATAGGTAACTCTTAAAAATTGTTATTATCACTGGGGAACCTAGAAGAATTACACTTAGAGGGAACAGTTACAAATTGTATAGGATGAAATGACAAGACATAAATATGCATACAGATATATGTATACATAAATACATATACATGTGTATATATATATATATGTACAGCTAGAGCTAAAAAAAAGATGTTAATATTAAAAAAATGAGAGAAGAACCAAAAGGGGGTAAATGCATATGTCACAAAGAAGCTCATGGAGATAGGTAATACTCCACTCTTACATGCATTGAAATTGACCCAAAGAGGGAAGAACAATCCAATCCATTGGGGCAGAGAATAGATTTTCGCCCCATAGGGAACTAGAAGGGTAACAAAAAGACTGGTGGGGAAGAAAGCAGTACAAGGAAAGGAGGGGGGGGTACAGTTTAAAAAGAATGCAAAGCAAATAAGGGGTGGAATAAGAAGGGAAGTGGTAGAACAGGAAATAAAATAATGGTGGGAATGAGGGGGACTGATTAAAAACAAATATTGGTGTAGAAGGAAATAGTGAAACAAGAAAAGTCAGGACCAGGAGTAGAAATCAAAATTCTAGGAAATACACAGCTGGTAATCATAGCTCTGAATGTGAATGGAATGAACTCACCCATAAAATGCAAGCAAATAGCAGAGTGGATTAGAATCCAAAACCCTACCATATGCTATCTATAAGAAACACACATGAGGAAGGTAGATACGCATCTGACAAAGCCAAAGTAAAAATAAATCTAGTTAAAAGATAGGGAAGGTAATTACATCCTGATAAAAGGCAGTATAGACAATGAGGAAATATCCGTACTCAACATGTGTGCACCAAATGGCATAGCATCCAAATTTCTAAAGGAGAAACTAGAGGAGCTCAAGGATGAAATAGATAGAAAAACTATACTAGTGGGAGACCTGAACCCTCCCCTATCCTCACTACATAAATCAAATAAATAAATAAATAAGAAAGAGGTGAGAGATGTGAATGAAATCTTGGAAAAATTAGTTAGTAGATATGTGGAGAAAAATAAATAGGGACAAAAAGGAATACACCATCTTTTCAGCAGCACATGGTACATTCACAAAAACTGACCATGTATTAGGGCATAAAAACATTGCAAACAAGTGCAAGAGAACAGAAATAATAAATGCAACCTTCTCAAATCACAATGCAATGAAAATAATAATCAGTAAGGGTATATGGAGAGGTAAGTAAAAAATTAATTGGAAATTGAACAATATGATTCTCTAAAACCAGTTAGTTAAAGAACAAATCATGGAAACAATTAATCATTTCATTGAAGAAAATGACAATGATGAGACATCCTTTCAAGACCTATGGGATGCAGCCAAAGCAGTACTCAGGGGGAAATTTATATCCTTGAGTTTATATATTACCAAACTGGAGAGGGCAGGTGTTAATGAATTGGGTATGCAAATTAAAAAATTAGAAAGTGCACAAATTAAAAATCCTCAGATAAAGACTAAATTAGAGATTCTAAAAATCAAAGGAGAAATTAATAAAATTGAAAGTCAAAGAACTATTGATTTAATAAATAAGACTAGAAGCTGGTACTTTGAAAAAACAAATAAAATAGACAAAGTCCTGGTCAATCTAATTTAAAAAAGGAAAGAAGAAAACCAAATCGACAGTATCCAAGATGAAAAGGGAGACCCCACCTCTAATGAAGAGGAAATTAAGGCAATCATTAAAAACTATTATGCCCAACTATATGGCAACAAATATGTCAATCTAGGTGATATGGATGAATATTTACAAAAATATAAATTGTCTAGACTAAAAGAGGAAGAAATAGGTTACCTAAACAACCCCATATCAGAAAAAGAAATTGAACAAGCCATCAAAGAACTCCCTAAGAAAAAAATCCCCAGGTCCAGAAGGATTCACAAATGAATTCTATCAAACATTCAAAGAACAACTAATCCCAATATTATACAAACTATTTGACAGAATAAGCCAAGAAGGAGTTCTACCAAATTCCTTTTACAACACAAATATGGTTCTGATTCCAAAGCCATGCAGGTCCAAAACAGAGAAAGAACACTATAGACCAATCTCCCTAATGAATATAGATTCAAAAATCTTAAATAGGATACTAGCAAAAAGACTCCAGCAAGTCATCACAGGTCTATTCACTATGACCAGGTAGGATTCATACCAGGAATGCAACGATGGTTCAATATTAGGAAAACCATCCACATAATTGATCATATCTATGACCAAACTAACAGAAATCACATGATCATCTCAATAGATGCAGAAAAAATCTTTGATAATATACAGCACCCATTCCTATTGAAAAACACTAGAAAGTATAGGAATAGAAGGGCCTTTCCTAAAAATACTAAACAGTATATATCTAAAACCATCAGCAAACATCATCTGAAAAGGGGATAAACTAGAAGCCTTCCCAATAAGATCAGGAGTGAAACAAGGATGCCCATTATCACCTCTATTATTTAACATTGTACTAGAAACACTAGCAGTAGCAATTAGAGAAGAAAAAGAAATTGAAGGTATTAAAGTAGGCAATGAAGAGACCAAGCTATCACTCTTTGCAGATGATATGATGGTCTACTTAAAGAATCCTAGAGAATCAACTAAAAAGCTAATAGAAATAATCGACAACTTTAGCAAAGTTGCAGGTTACAAAATAAACCCGCATAAATCATCAGCATTTCTATATATCTCCAACACATCTCAGCAGCAAGAAATAGAAAGAGAAATTCCATTTAAAATCACCCTAGACAATATAAAATACTTAGGAATCTACCTGCTGAGACAAACACAGAAACTATAAGAACACAAATACAAAACACTCTCCACACAATTAAAACTAGATCTAAACAATTGGAAAAACATTGATTGCTCATGGGTAGGACGAGCTAACATAATAAAAATGACAATCCTTCCAAAATTAATTTACTTATTTAGTTCCATAGCCATTGAACTACCAAAAAACTATTTTACTGAATGAGAAAAAAGCATAACAAAGTTTATTTGGAAGAACAAAATATCAAGGATAACCAGAGAAATCATGAAAAAAATGCAAAGGAAGGAGGACTTGCAGTCCCAGATCTCAAACTATACTATAAAGCAGTGGTCATCAAAACAATTTGGTACTGGCTAAGAGACAAAAAGGAGGATCAGTGGAATAGACTTGGGGTAAATGACCTCAGCAAGACAGTCTATGATAAGCCCAAAGATCTCAGCTTTTGGGACCAAAATCCACTATTTGATAAAAACTGCTGAGGAAATTGGAAGACAGTATCAGAGATATTAGGTTTGGATGAACATCTCACACCCTACACCAATATAAACTTAAAATGGGTGAATGACCTGAATAGAAAGAAGGAAACTATAAGCAAATTAGATGAACACAGAATAGTATACTTGTCAGATCTTTGGGAAAGGAAAGACTTTAAAACCAAGCAATAGCTAGAAAAAATCACAAAATGTAAAATCAATAATTTTGATTATATCAAATTAAAAAGTTTTTGTACAAACAAAACGAATGCATTCAAAATTAGAATGGAAGCAACGAATTACCCAACAATCTTCATAACAAAAACCTCCGACAAAGGTCTAATTACTCAAATTTATAAAGAACTAAACCAATTGGACAAAAAAATCAAGCCATTCTCCAATTGATAAATGGGCAAGTGACGTGAATGGGCAATTTTCAGTTAAAGAAATCAAAACTATTAATAAACACATGAAAAGTGCTCTAAATATCTTATAATCAGAGAAATACAAATCAAAACAACTCTGAGGTATCACCTGACACCTAGCAGATTGTCTAACATGACAGCAACGGAAATTAATTAATGCTGGAGGGCATGTGGCAAAGTAGGGACATTAATGCATTTTGGTGGAGTTGTGAATTGATCCAGGAGGGCAATTTGGAACTATGTCTACAAGGAGCTAAAAAACTGTCTGTCCTTTGATCCAGACATAGCACTGCTAGGTTTGTACCCCATAGATAATAAGAAAAAAGAAATGTACAAGAATATTCAGAGCTGCACTCTTTGTGGTGGCCAAAAATTGGAAAATGAGGTGATGTCCTTCAATTGGGGAATGGCTGAACAAATTGTGCTATATGTTGGTGATGGAATACTATTGTGCTCAAAGGAATAATAAAGTGGAGGAATTCCATGGGAACTGGAACAACCTCCAGGGATTGATGCAGAGTGAGAGTAGCAGAGAACCAGGAGAACATTGTACACAGAGACTGATACACTATGGTACAATTGAATATATAGGACTTCTCCATTAGTGGAAATGCAGTGATCCTGAACAACTTTGAGAAATCTATGAGAAAAACCACTATCCACATTCAGAGGAAAAACTGTGGGAGTAGAAACACAGAAGAAAAACAACTGCTTGAATACATGTGTCGAGGGGATATGGCTGGGGATGTAGACTGTAAATGACCATCCTAATGCAATCACCAACAACATGGAAATAGGTTCTGATCAAGGACACAAGTAATACCCAATGAAACTGAGCTAAGGGTAGGGTGGAGGGGAGGGAGGAAAATACTGTGATTATTGTAACCAAGAATAATAATTCTAAATTGACTGAATAAATTAATTTTAAAAATAAATAAATAAAAAATAAAGTCCCCCCACCCCCCAATTATACTCTGGTACAATTATATAAAAATTTAATTTAACCCCCAGCCCATTACATTTAAAAACATTTTCTAACATTTTAAAAAAGAATTTTGAGGGACCAGGTAAGTGGCTCAGTAGAATGAGAACCAGGTCTCAGATACTTCTTGGCTGTGTAACCTTGGGCAAATCACTTAACCCTCATTGCTTAGGCCTTACTGCTCTACCACCTTCAAACCAATATATAGTATTGATTCTGACATGGAAGGTAAGAGTTTAAAAAAAATAAATTTGAGTCTTCAATTCACTTTCTTTCTCATCTCCCCTGCTGAGATAGTAAGCAATCTGAAATATATTTTACATGTGCAATCATATAAGATATTTTCCCACATTAATCCTTTTGTGGAAAGAAAATTTTAAAAATTAAGAAAGTGGGAAACGTTTGCTTTGGTCTAGATTCAGACTCCATCAGTTCCCCCCCGGAAGCAGATGGCATTTTTTATCATGAATCCTTTGGCATAGTTTTGCCTCATTGTATTGCTGAGAATAGCTAAGTTATTCACAGTTGGTCATTATATAGTATTTCTGCCACTATGTACAATGTTCTCCTGTTTCTGCTTCAGTTCGTGTAAGTCTTTCCAGATTTTTCTGAGTTCCTCCTGCTTATGATTTCTTTTAATACAATAGTATTCCATTATAATCATATACTATAAATTATTCAGCCATTCCCCAATTGATAGGTATCCCCACCTTCCAATTCTTTGCCCCTACAAAAAGAGCCACATTAAATATTTTTGTACATATAGGTCCTTCCTGGTTTTTTTTTTCAATCTCTTTGGGATACAAATCTAGTAATACTCTTGCTAGGTCAAAGGATATATACTGTTTAAAAGCCCTTTGGGCATAGATCCTAATTGCTCTCCAGAAAGGTTGAGTCAGTTCACAATTCTCCCAACACTACATTAGTGTCTCAATTTCCCCTTATTCTCTCCATATTTTTTCATTTTTCTTTTCTATAATAATAGCCAATTTAATAGATGTGGGACAGTACCTCAAAATTATTTTAATTTGCATTTAGTTAATAGTGATTTAGAGCATTTTCCCCCTCATGACTATAGAGAGCTTTAATTGCTTTTTCTTAGAATTGCCTATTCATATCTTTTGACAATTTATCATTTGCAGAATGATTTATATTCTTATATATTCTACTTCTTTCTGTAGGTATTTGAGAAATGAAATCTTTATTATAGTAACTTGTAAAAAAAATTTTCATCATTATGATTTCTATCTATCCCCTGTATTCCTTTCTCTCTCCTTTCCCTCTGTCCATCCTTAAAAGTGTTTACTTTCTGACTATCATATCCTCCAATTTGCCCTTTTCTCTATCAGTCCCATCCCCCCTTCTCTTATCACCTTTCCCCTCCTACTTTCCTATAGTGTAAAATGGATTTCTATAACTAATTGTGAATGTCCTCCCTCTTTGAATCAGATCCAATAAAAATAAGCTTCAAGTGCTCTCCTTCTTAACCCGTCTATCTTCCTCTCCACTGTAAAAGTTATTTCATGCTTTTTTATGTAATAATTTACCCCTTTCTATTTCTCCCTTCTCTCTTCTCCCAATGCATTCCTCATTCTCACCCCTTATTTTCATTTATTTTTTTAGATATCATCCCATTATATTCAATTATTGCCCTTGTTCTATGTATATTTCTTCTAACTGCCCTAATAATGATGAAATTCTTAGGAGTTACAAGAATCATCTTCCCACATAGATATACACACAGTTTAACATTATTGAATGTCTTTTGATTTCTCTTTCTTGTTTACCTTGTTATGCTTTTCTTTAGTTTTGTACTTGAAGATCAAACTTTCCATTCAGTTCTGATCTTTTCTTCAAGAATATTTGAAAGTCCTCAATTTTTACCTATTTTTTCCCCTGAAGGATTTTGTTCAGTTTTGCTGGGTAAGTGGTTCTTGGTTAAAGTCCTACCTCCTCTGCCCTCTGGAATATCATATTCCAGGTCCTGTAAAAGCTGCTGTATTGTGTGTTATTCTCTGACTGTGTTTCTATGATATTTGATTTTTTTTCCTCTTTGGTTGCTTGCAACATTTTCTCCTTGACCTGAAAGTTCTGGAGTTTGGCTATAATATTTCTAGGAGTTATGTTATTGGGATCTCTTTCAGAAGGGGATTGTTGGATTCTTTAATTTCCATCTTATCCTCTGGTCCTAGAATACCAGGGCAGTTTTCCTTGATAATTTTTTGAAAGATGATATCTATGATCAAGGCTTTTGGATGGTTCAATAATTTTTAGATTATCTCTTCTGAATTTATTTTCCAGGTAAATTGTTTTTCCAATGAGATATTTCACATTCTTCTATTTTTTCCTTCTTATGACATTTTTTAATTGTTTCTTTAGGTCTCATGGATTTTGCTTCCATTTATCCAATTCTAATCTTTAAGGCATTTTTTTCAGTGAGCCTATACCTCCTTTTCCATTTGCCTAATTCTACTTTTAAAAGAGTTCTTTTCTTTTTTTAATATTATTTTATTTGGTCATTTTCATACATTATTCATTGGAAACATAGATCATTTTCTTTTCTTCCCCCCCTCCTTCAGCCACCCCACCCCTCGCCAATGCGCAATTCCACTGGGTATCACATGTGTCCTTGCTCATTTAGCTTCTCTCCTCAATCACATCCCCTCCACCCCTGTAGTCAAACAGTTGCTTTTCCTCAGTGTTTTTACTCCCACAGTTTGTCCTCTGCTTGAGGATAGTTTTTTTTTTCTCCTAGATCCCTGCAGATTGTTCAGAGACATTGTAAAGTCATTAATGATGAAGTCCATTACGTTCGATTGAACCACAGTGTATCAGTCTCTGGGTACAAAGTTCTCCTGGCTCTGCTCCTTTCACTCTGCATCACTTCCTGGAGGTCTTTCCAGTCTCCATGGAATTCCTCCACTTTATTATTCCTTTCAGTGCAATAGTATTCCATCACCAACATATACCATAGTTTGTTCAGCCATTCCCCAATTGAGAGGCATCCCCTCATTTTCCAATTTTTGGCCACCACAAAGAGCGCAGCTATGAATATTCTTATACAAGTCTTTTTCCTTATTATCTCTTTGAGGTACAAACCCAGCAGTGCTATGGCTGGATCAAGGGGCAAACAGTTTATTATCGCCCTTTGGGCATAGTTCCAAATTGCCCTCCAGAATGATTGATCAATTCACAACTCCACCAGCAATGAATTAGTGTTCCCACTTTGCCACATCCCCTCCAGCATTCATTACTTTCCTTTGCTGTCATGTTGGCCAATCTGCTAGGTGTGAGGTGATACCTCAGAGTTGTCTTGATTTGCATCTCTCTGATTATAAGAGATTTTAGAACATTTTTTCATGTGCTTATTAATAGTTTTGATTTCTTTAACTGAAAACTGCCTATTCAATTTCCTTATCCATTTTTCAATTGGAGAATGGCTTGATTTTTTGTACAACTGGTTTAACACTTTATAAATTTGAGTAATTAGACCTTGGTCAGAGGTTTTTGTTATGAAGATTGTTTCCCAATTTGTTGCTTCCCTTCTGATTTTAGTTACATTGGTTTTATTTGTACAGAAATTTTTTAATTTGATGTAGTCAAAATTATTTATTTTACGTTTTATAACTCTTTCTCAGTCTTGCTTGGTTTTAAATCTTTCCCTTCCCAAAGGTCTGACATGTATACTATTCTGTGTTCACCTAATTTACTTATAGTTTCATTCTTTATGTTCAGGTCATTCACCCATTCTGAGTTTATCTTGGTGTGGGGTGTGAGGTGTTGATCCAAACTTAAACTCTCCCACACTGTCTTCCAATTTTCCCAACAGTTTTTTATCAAATAGTGGATTTTTGTCCCAAAATCTGGGGTCTTTGGGTTTGTCATAGACTGTCTTGCTGAGGTCATTTACACCAAGTCTATTCCACTGATCCTCCTTTCTGTCTCTTAGCCAGTACCAAATTGTTTTGATGACCACTGCTTTGTAATATAGTTTGAGATCTGGAACTGCTAGGCCACCTTCCTTTGTATTTTTTTTTCATTATTTCCCTGGATATCCTTGATCCTTGGTTCTTCCAAATGAACTTTGTTATGATTTTCTCTAATTCAGTAAAAAAGTTTTTTGAAAGTTCAATGGGTATGGCACTAAATAGATAAGTTTGGGTAGGATGGTCATTTTTATTATGTTAGCTCATCCCACCCATGAGCAATCAATGTTTTTCCAATTGTTTAGATCTAGTTTTAATTGTGTGGAGAGTGTTTTGTATTTGTGTTCTTATAGTTTCTGTGTTTGTCTCAGCAGGTAGATTCCTAAGTATTTTATATTGTCTAGGGTGACTTTAAATGGAATTTCTCTTTCTAATTCTTGATGCTGAAATGGGTTGGAGATATATAGAAATGCTGATGACTTATGCGGGTTTATTTTGTATCCTGCAACTTTGCTAATGTTGTTGATTATTTCTACTAGCTTTTTAGTTGATTCTCTAGGATTCTTTAAGTAAATCATCACATCATCTGCAAAGAGTGACAGCTTGGTCTCTTCGTTGGCAATTTTAATACCTTCAATTTCTTTTTCTTCTCTAATTGCTACTGCTAGTGTTTCTAGTACAATATTAAATAGTAAAGGTAATAATGGGCATCCTTGTTTTACTCCTGATCTTATTGGGAAGGCTTCTAGTTTATCCCCATTGCAGATGCTGTTTGCTGATGGTTTTAGATATATACTGTTTAGTATTTTTAGGAAAGGCTCTTCTATTCCTATACTTTCTAGTGTTTTCAATAGGAATGGGAGTTGTATTTTATCAAAGGCTTTTTCTACATCTATTGAGATCATCATGTGATTTTTGTCGGTTTGCTTGTTAATATGGTCAATTATGTGGATGGTTTTCCTAATATTGAACCATCCTTGCATTCCTGATATGAACACTACCTGATCATAGTGGATAACCCTTGTGATGACTTGCTGGAGTCTCTTTGCTAGTGTCCTATTTAAGATTTTTGCATCTATATTCATTAGGGAGATTGGTCTATAGTTTTCTTTCTCTGTTTTTAATCTGCCTAGCTTTGGAATCAGTATCATGTTTGTGTCCTAAAAAGAATTTGGTAGAACCCCTTCTTGGCTTATTCTGCCATTTGGTGCATATATGTTGAGTATAGATATTTCCTCATTGTCTATACTGCCTTTTATCAGGATGTAGTTACCTTCCCTATCTCTTTTAACTAGATTTATTTTTACTTTGGCTTTGTCAGATATCATGATTGCGACTCCTGCCTTCCTTTTATCAGTTGATGCCCAATAGATTTAGCTCCACCCTCTTACTTTCACCCTATGCATATCTACCTTCCTCATGTGTGTTTCCTGCAGACAGCATATGGTAGGGTTTTGGATTCTAATCCACTCTACTATTCACTTGCGTTTTATGGGTGAGTTCATTCTATTCACGTTCAGAGTTATGATTACTAGCTGTGTTTTTCCCAGCATTTTGATTTCTGCTCCTTTCCTGCCTTTTCTTCTTTCACTATTTCCTTCTACACCAGTATTTGTTTATAATCAGTTCCCACCCATATTTTACTTCCCTTTCTACCCCCTCCCTTTTTATTCCCCCCTTATTTTCCCCTTTAGTCTTTTTAAAATCCCCCCCACCCTCTCCCTCTCCCCACCAGTCCATTTTTTTACCCTTCTATTCCCCTATAGGACGCAAATCTATTCTTCGCCCCAATGGATTGGATTGTTCTTCCCTCTTTGGGTCAATTTCAATGCACATAAAAGTTGAGTATATCCTATCTCCAACATCTTTACCCTTCCAGTGTATTGATGTTCTTCTCCCTCCTGCCATGAGCTACTTTGTGACATATCAATTTACCCCCATTTGTTTCTTTTCCCATTTCTTTTATATATCTTTTATATATATATTATATATATATGTATACATACATATATACACACACGTGTATATGTATTTATGCATGCATATATCTATATACCTATTTATGTCTTGTCCTTTCATCCTATACAGTTTGTCACTGTTCCCTCTAAGTGTAATTCTTCTAGCTGTCCAGGTGATAGCAACAGTTTTTAAGTGTTACCAATGACCTTTTTTCTTATAGGGATACATATTTTAATTTATTAAGTCTCTTAAAAAATTGTTGTTGTTGTTGTTGTTGTTTGTTTTTCTTTTCCCCTCTTTTTTAATTACATTTTGATGATTCTCTTGAGTTCTGTGCTTGTACATCAAATTTTCTGTTTAGGTCTGGTCTTTTCTTTATGAATGCTTGGAATTCTTCTTTTGTGTTGAATGACCATACTTTCCCCTGTAAGAATATAGTCAGTTTTGATGGGTATTTTATTCTTGGTTGTAGACCTAGTTCCCTTGCTTTCCGTAAAAGAGTTCTTTTCAACAAGAATTTTTGTTTCTCTTTTCTCATATGTCCCAATTCTGCCTTTTAAAGAGTACTTCTGTGACTTTTTATGCCTCTTTTACCAATAAGCATATACTGTTTTTTTAAATGTATTTTCTTTAGTATTTTTTGTCCCTCTATTACCAAATTGTTGACTCTTTTTCCCTGTATAATTCAAATTTCCCCCCAATTTTTCTTCCACTTACTTTATTTTTAAAAATCCTGTTTTTGTGATCCTCCTTTAATTCTTTCTGGGTTTAAGACCAATTGATTGGGGGGGCGGGAGCTTTGGATGTAGTAGTATTGACTTTGCCTTTTTGTGCGTTTGTGTTTTGTTCTTCCCTGTCACCAAAATAACTTTCTTTGTTGAATTTATTTTTTTGTTCTTTGCTCATTTACTAGCTTTTGCTTTTCTTTTCATTTAAAGTGTTAAAGCTGTGCTTTTTTCCTGTGGTGAAGGGAGCACTATTCTAGACTTCAGGATTTTTGTACAGTTGCTTTCAGAACTATCTCTGGGGATCTATAAATTTTCAATTCTTCCAAGGTTTAAGATCTAATGAGATATGTATTTGATACTTTCTTAGTCTGTGTTCTGCTCTGTGAGCAACTACAAGAACTCTTTTTTGTTTTGAAACTGTGGCCAAGATCCCCTATAGCCCACAAGTAGTGGTGTGTGCAAGTGCTCCTCCTCAACCTGAGACTTTAACTCACTACTGTGACCTGGATCTGCACGTGGGCAATGCAACAAGAATCTTGCATCCAAAATCAGAAAAGTATGAAAATTAAATTTAACTCTCTCCTGATTGTGAAAATGAAATTAATTAACTCTCACCTGATTGTGAAGATTAAATTGTAACCCCTGTTCATTTTTAGATTTAATCACCAAAAGTGTAAACACCCTATTTAAAAAGTTGATTGGAGAGATCTGCCGATTTTTAGATTTATTCACCAAAGGTGTAAATACCCCATTCACACTTGAGTGGGGGAGTTTTGTGACCCACGTGTGGAATAATGGGTGACGAATCAGAATTAAACTGGTTGCCCTTGGGCAGTCCTAAAGCAAAGCTTCAACTGTGATTTGTAGATGTAAAATTAGGGGAAGGCACAGGAAGTAACATAAAAGAACATGTCTTTCAAAGGGAGTGACAACTTCCTGAGTGTGGTTTTTACTTCGAGTTCTACTTGGAGTTGAATTTCCTGTGAGAGACAGTTCTTCATTCTTGGAGTCGAGACTGGAGAAGAATCTGCTGACTGGACCTGAGATTCTGTTCCTGATGAGGCTGTTCTTAAATCTCTTCCTTTGGACTGACACCTGGTGAGTAAAAAGAGCACACTCCTTTCCTGAATATTTTCTGAAGAAACTAGCCTCAGGAGAGACCTACCTCTTGAGAAAGACTACCCCAGGTCCTTAGCTACAAGGGCTGAGGCCTCTTTAGTTAAAGACTAAACTCCCCTGACGGGTTGAGCCAGATGTTAGTAGTAAATTACTTAGAGCTTAGGCTAGATATCTTACCCTATTCTCTCTCTGATTTTCTAACTTCACTCTTCTATATTTTGTTAATAAATTGTAAATAAGTCTCTTTGGAATAAATTAAATTCCTGGCAACCCAATTCTTAAATAATACAGTTCAACCTTTTTATATAAACAAACCCCTTTCCCCCCCTTACATAAGGGACCCTTGTAATCTCTTTCTGAGCAGTTGTCTGAGCCACACCCTCCTCGTTGACATCTGTGGCTGAGAGCTCTGCAAACTTTTGCTGCTGATACTGCCACCCCCAAGCTCTGTTGCTGTGGTGTGGTCTGTTATGGTATGCTGCTTTACGCTCCACTGCCACCCAGGTGCAACAGATCTTTTGTTTTGATCTTCCAAGTTGTTTTGGGCTGAAACATTATTTCACTCCATCTTTTGTGTGTGTTATGCTGCTGCAGAATTCATTTTCAGGTACTATATCATAGTTGTTTGGAGAGTGATTTGGTACGGATCAGGCGGGTATGTGTACCTATTCTGCCATTTTGACTCCACTCCCCCTATACTTTTCAATTAGTGTTTTCTGACATTTTTTCAATTCATATTCTCTTCCTCCCATTTCCAGACAGCAGGTAATGTGATTTAGTTTGCACAAATGTTATAATACATATTTCCATGCTCATTATTTTGTGAAAGAAGATACATATTGCTTATGGTAGGGGAAAATTCATGGAGTAAAGTTAATAGCATGCTTTAAACAAAGTGAAGAATGGCATGCTTCAATCTTCATTCAGACTCCATAGTTTCCTCCAATAGCAATGAATAGCTTTTTTCTTCTTGGGCACCTTATAGTTGTTCTGGATCTTTGCATTGCTGAGAATAGTTAAATCATTCACAGCTAATTATTGTACTTTATTGCTGTTTTTGTGTACAAAGTTCTTCTGGTTCTGTTTACTTCACATAACTTGATATTTCTAGGTTTCTTTTTGTGATCATCCTGTCATTTCTTATGGCACATTTCTTATGTAATGGTATCCCATTACAATCAATATGAGATGGTAATTGCTATTGCTATCCTTGCTTTTTAAACTTTAACTGAAGACAATTAGATTCTGTTCCAGTCCTTTACATTTACTTTGTGTATGTTTCCTTGCTTTAAATGTGTCTCTTGAAGACAGTGTATTGTAGGACTCTGGGTTTTAAACAAGTCTGTTATTTTCTTCCATTTTATGAGTGAGTTCATCCCATTCACATGTACAGCCATGATCACTATGTGTTTCCCTCTATCCCATTTTCCCTCTGTCTGTCCTTCTCTTCCTCTCTGCTCATGCTCCCAGAATTAACTCCCCATCTGACTCTCCCCACCCCCTTTCCCAATCTTCCTTTTCATCTCATCTCCCTACAGGGCAAAATGGGTCTTTACAGCTAACTGCATTCAGATATCACTCCAGCCTGGATGTCACTCCCATCTTGCACCAGTTCAAATGAGAATAAGGCTCTAATACTGGCTGACACTTCTCCCACCTTTCCCTCTACTGAACTGACTCCTACAAGCTATAATATATGACCAGAAGGAGGTCACACACTCACACACTGGGGAACTGGAGAGAGAGGGTGAGAGAACTGAAGAAATGGAGAGAGGGGAGAGATTGATCCTCCCCTCTCTTCCCCTTGGGAAAGATAGCACTATCTGTCTTCCTGAGGGACAGAATATGTCTCCTCAGAGACTGGGTTTGGGAGGTGGAGGTTAAGGACTGTAGGAGAAAGTCTTAGAGAAATGACCCACTGCCTCCCTTCTTGATCTGAGCTGTTGCTGAGAGGCAGGTAAATTTCCTGCCTCTGGATCCTCCCAATATCCCAAATGCCACTTTTCCCTTTGAGACGCAGTTCACTCCTTAACCTTGCTCTTGAACTATTCTCCCTTTTGGGGAACAGTATGATTCCTCCCAAATCTTCAGGCTCCTTCTTTGATATAAGAAAGCAGGCAGACCTGATCTAAAGGGTAACACTTTATTCTTGAGAACACATAGGGAAGGGAGGATTAAGGTGTTTGGTTGAGGAAAGTGGGAGATAGGAATCACTATAGATTAGCAACTGACCTATCCCCCAAAACCTGAGGGATTCAGGCTGTCTGCCTGATCCTCCTTTGGTCAGTTGTTGGGTTTGTCCTTCCTCCTAAACCAATCTGGCTATAAGTTGAAGTTCAGGCCAATTTGGGGAAAAAAGAAATCTTCTCAGTAAATGGCTTTCTATAAAGCCCCAATCTACTTTTGTCTTCAGTTGTAACCAGAGAGATTTAGGGGTTCACTGTAAGGTAGTCAATGTCCAGAGGGATCCTCCATCTCAGAGGTCCTCCTCTCAGACCCTCCACCCCAGGAGAGAACTGATCAGAAGTGAACTGACAGTTTTGAGTACTCTCAGATCCTCTGTTCCTTCTTGAAATCTTGAGTCTTCCTTGCCCTTCCTCCACTTGGGCTGTTCCTTTGCCTTGCTGGATCTGAGTTTTTTCCTTCTTTTGCAACTTCTCTTTTACAACTTCCCCGTTTTTAATCTTGTGCAGATTTGTCATCCTGACAATTGCACCGACTTTGAATAAGTTACTTACCTTAGTTTCTTAGTACTAAATTTCTATCTATATTCTATATCCTACATCCCCCTTCCAAAATAAAAAATCTCTCGATTCTTTTTTTTTTTTTTTTTTTTTTTTTTTTTAAAACCCTTACCTTCCGTCTTGGAGTCAATACTGTGTATTGGCTCCAAGGCAGAAGAGTGGTAAGGGCTAGGCAATGGGGGTCAAGTGACTTGCCCAGGGTCACACAGCTGGGAAGTGTCTGAGGCCAGATTTGAACCTAGGACCTCCCGTCTCTAGGCATGGCTCTCAATTCACTGAGCTACCCAGCTGCCCCCTCTCGATTCTTAACTATGTCTTAATCTTAGCTTAATTTGGCTAACTAAAACCACACTAAAATAGGGTTTCTGGGAAGAGATTCAGGGTAGGTATGTTTTGTTACAAAGGTTGCCACAATTCAGTAACATGTATATGACTAAATTTCCTATAACAATATGCAACAATGTTAATTTAACTATATAGTAACAATAACAATGATTTATAGTTATGGTAATATTTTTAACTCCCTATGTTATCTTACATTTTCATAACTTCTCTATTACAACTTCTTTAATATTCAAGATATTTAAATGTCCTATATCATGCTAGTTCTATTCTTTCCCTATCACTGGCTCTCTTAGCTTTGAACTTCCCTTTTCAGCCCTGTCTATCTTCTTTTCCTGATTTAAGTTAATATTGTTAGTTGTTTCCTATACTATGTTAGTATGTTAGTATTCTAAAATTTACATTATGTACATGTGTGTTTACTGTACAATCATTACATTTGATACATACATATATACATGAGTTCTGCTTTGGAGTCAACCATACAGAAAAGCTTTTCTACTTCTATTCTGCCTATTTGAGTCTTGCAAGAACTTTATTTACAAGTATATAGATTTTTCATTATCATGGGTCTTGCTTATTATGTATGACAAGGCCCCCGAGTCAGTATGTTTTATGGTTATGTTCTACATATGTTGTGTGGCATGTACATACTTACTCCCTGTAGATGGATCCTTTTCCCATGTTGACTGATGTTTCTATCTTCTTTTTCCCCCAGGTTTATGTGCATGTTGCATACATGTTCTTAATGTAAAGTTAATATGTACAGTGCTTCATCTTATGTGACATGTTCCTTGAATTTCCTTTTTCCTACATAGTTCATAGGTTACAGTTCTTTCTGTGTTCCTTTTGTCCATTTAAATTCTATGATGTCCTGGAAGGATTCTTTCTCTCTCTGGTCTAGCTGTCTTCATCTGTGCAGGAAACATATTTCGCTGTTGTCTCACCTTGATTGTAGCCTTCTCTCTCCTTGCACTGGAACATGCATATGTGTAAGATTTGTTGTTATTGTATGAATGTGTGTACAAAGGTTAATATCTTATGAGTGCAAGTAGGAGTGGTTAATATTGTGTGAATGTGGGTAAGACTTTGTGTGTAGAGTTTTTCTTGTTTGTTTTAGGATTTTTTTTTAATGTATGTAATGTTTTCCTTGTCCTAGGAATTGTGTGAGAGTGAGGGATGGAGAGTCAGATAGATATAGAGGGAGATTAATGGACTTTTCTGCTTCTTGTATTATAATCCATCTTTCTTCCATCATCATTCATATTTCAGCATCATTTTGGGGCTGTACATAGCTTGTGTTTCCTTACTCCTGTCAGTTTCTCTCTAGGTCTGTACCTCTTGTGTATGATCTAGGGCATTTTCTGATCTAGTTTCCTCTGGATCAATTGGGGCAAAGTAGCATTTGACACGTGAAACATGATACCATGATTCTTTCCCTATGATTTTGATTGAGGTAGGTGTTGTGAATGCAATTTAGAATGGTCTGTTCCATTTTAGGTCTGTTACTGTACTTCTTGTAAAGTTTTTCACATACACCATGTCTCCAGGGTTGATGTTGTGTAGTGCAAAGTCTAATGGTACCCTTTGCACCACTAAGCCTAAATTGCATAGTTCTTTCAACCTGTCCTGTATATTTGTCAGATAAGAGTATAACTGGCATTCTCCTCCCAACATGGAAATGTAAAATGGCTTTGAGATCCTTTGTGAAATGGAGATTTGAACCCTAGACTTCAATCCCCAGAAGTCCTTGGTATTTCCCAAAATTCCCTATAATCTCACCTGAGTCTCCACCTGGGCAAGATCACAATGAGTATTTAAACTGGCTGTACAACACCTACTTTGCTTTCTTCCATTTGCAAGAATGTAGTGAGTAAACTAAGTGCCAGTGTTTTGAATGGGCTAATCAGCCCCAGGCACATGGTTTTCTTGTTTGTATTTTCTTTATTCCTTGATTTCTAATAATCCTTAATAAACCTCATAAAATATAATATTTCTATTACTAGAGACTAATTTAATTTTTACAGTTTTGGCAACCACAAGATTTAGATGTGAACTTCTCAAATTTTTTTTAAATGAGATAGCCTAGATAATGTTTTTTAAGCCACGTTTCTCCAAGGCTTTTCAGCAAAGCCTCTTGACTTAGCTCACTTCTGTTGCCTACTTGCCTGCTATCCGCTGCTGACTGCATGCATCTGCTCTGGACCTGCTTGACCCAGATGGCTCTCCCAGTCCCGACCCATCCAGACCCAGCCCCAGCTGATCTCCAGCCTCCAAGCCAGATTTCCCCAACCCAGCCCCAGGACCCAGGCTGCTGGTAGCTGCCCTTGTGTCTTCAGGACTCACAAACCAGCTGGTAAAAATGGGGATGATCTTTCCTTAGACTACAATTAGCCTCCATGGGGCAGGGGACCACTGGGGGGGGGGGGCGGAGGGGGAACAATGAGAAGGAAGAGACTTTTCCAAACAGGAAGTTACAAGCATGGCTTATTTAAAAGGATATCTTTTGAGTGGATTGATTCTATTACTTATCTCACCTGAGATTCAGGGGAGAAATTCATCTCCCTGCAACTCTTTGGCCCAATTTGAGATTCCTAAAACCCACCCTCACTATGGGGGAGCAGCTCAGTGCCTCAGTGGATTGAGAGCCAGGCCTAAAGACGGGAGATCCTGGGTTCTAATCTGGCCTCAGACACTTCCTGGCTGTGTGACCCTGGCAAGTCACTTGAACCCCATTGCCTACCCCTTACCAATATTCTGCCTCCTGACAATAGGCATCTAAATGGATAAAAGAAATGAACTTTAAAGATACTGGAGGTTATATATTTAAGGCATTTCAGCCTCCAATGTTTTATAAAAACTTCTGTATTTTATTGCATTTTACTAATTGTTTTAAGATTTAATTTTGTTGGTTTTAAGTTCATATATTAATGCATTCAATGCTATTCTGTTACACTGTTCTTTATAAAAGTACTGGGTTTTAACTACTGTTATATTCTGTTGTTTTTCCCCTATAACCACACTGAACAACTATTATTGAATAAGCCCATATAAAATCAGCTTTTTTTCTATTTTTGACTTTGTAAATTGTCACAAAGAGGATGGATGGACTTTATAAAAACTAGTTAAAATTGTATAACAACCTTTGGAAAATTTAATGAGCTAAATATCTCAAATTTATTTTAAGGGGTCTTTTAGACATGATTTTTATTTTTTTTCCAACAACTCTGATAAGGTCCATTTTAGTAACTGAAGTGAAATATAATTATTATCCCCACCTCCCACATTTATAAAAATGTTAATGGATGGGACATCACAGTCTCATACCAAAGGAGCTGGGAAGTTAATCCCAGGGCATGGTACCCCTGACTCCTAAGAGAGGAGCATATCTCTCATTTATAACTCTTCAGCTCACTTTACCCAACATCAACAGTACAGAGGTTTGGGTTTTTCCTAGACTCCTCTGCCACATTTTTTAATGATATCTAGATTTCTTGATGATGTTCTAGACCCAAATAAGTTTTACTTTGTTTAAAAATGTTTGCCAAGGTTGAAATATTGCTACACCTGAAAAACTTGTGACAAGTATCCATTTTCTTTAAATGTCATACAGCAGACTCATGTGAAAAATGATAGTGGGTTTTTTTTGTTATTGCAATTAATTGGGCTATTGAGAATTTGAGGATATTGACACCCACCTACATATTTGTACTACTGTTCTTTATAAAAAAAACTGTTACCTTGTGAAATTCATTTGCTTGTACTCACAGTGGATCATGGCCAGGTATGAAGAGGAAATGAATCTCATTTTGGTGAGAAACCTTGTATTCTACATTTCCTTAGCTGATACAGTATGGTCAATGGTTATAAGCTATATTTTTGAATTTAAAAATTCTTTTTTATTATATTTTGCTTGCATGTGCAATATACTAATTCAGTTTTTTCTCTCCTTTTTTATATTTTAAGCACATGACACCAGTATTAAGATTTTCTTTAACTTTTTGGATTTGCAGTAATATAAGTTTAAAATATATTTGCTATAATGCCAATACATGCCCCAAAAATTTGATACTGTAAAAATGCCACTAATTGTTTTAAAAAAATTATGGGACTTTGCTTAATGAGTCTCTCTGATTCCAGGACAAGATATACAAAAGAGCCATTGCACAGGGCCAAAGAAGCACAAAGTTAAACCTGAATTGTGCCAAAAGAGCACACAGGTCAAAAAATAAGAAACCAATCCCCATGGGGTTAATGAAAATTCTAAGCCAATACAAAGGACTTGAATCTAGTGTGAGACTAGAGATTGAGAAGCTTAACATACATTAAGATGTAGGCCTTCCTTGTATATACACTCTTCGTGAAAATACTTACACACAAGTACCAAAATTTGGCTCCTACCTGGCTCCTATAATCTAGTCCCTATTCTGTCTTTCATAATGTGGCAACTTTCTGTAGTCCTGGCTACTGACTGGGTAAATGCATCATTGCTTAGATCATTTTAATTGGGCCCTGATTCAAGGACTTGTTATAGATTTACTTTTCCTTTACTTAGAATTTTTACAAATAAGACATTGATAGTCTATATTTCACCCATTAATTATCTTTTTTTATTTGGATTTTTCTGATGTTTTTAAATTTCTCTTGCCAATTGATTCATATACCTCACAACTCAGCCATACATCCCTAAATAATCCCTGTGTTTTTCAATCACCCTCTTCAGGTGGGGGAAGTAAAAATATTATTATTGTTTTAAATTGCAAAGTTTAAATTCCTTAAGAGAGAAATTTTAGGTTAAGAAACATGATACTTCTCCAAATCCAGGAACTGAACTGTTTGGAGAAGTACCTGATGCCTCCACAGACCACAAGCTGCATGAGAAAGATCAAGAATGAACTTTGGGTATGGTTGATTGAACATTTAATTTGTATGTATGTATAATCTTATGCCAAAGGGGACTGCCCCTAACTGGTTTTTTGTCAATGTATCTCATTGTTTTTTTTCTCTCTTTTCCTCTTATCCTCAAATTATTGTAATTTCAAAGTTGGTATGTTTATAAGCCCTAGTGGAGAGACTAGTCTTCCTCGAGCCTCAGGGGGTGGAATGTAAAATGGAGATTTGAACCCTAGACTTCAATCCCCAGAAGTCCTTGGTATTTCCCAAAATTCCCTATAATCTCACCTGAGTCTCCACCTGGGCGAGATCACAATGAGTATTTAAACTGGCTGTAACACCTACCTCAGCCTCTCCTCTACTTGGCTATTGCAATGATGTAGTGGGTCAGCTAAGAGCAGAGGGTTTGAATAGGCTAATCAGCCCTAGGCATGTAGTTTTTCTATTTTGTATTTTTTGTATTCCTTGATTTCTAATAATCTTTAATAAACCTCATAAAATATAATATTTCTATTACTAGAGACTAATTTAATTTTTACACCTTACATGCCAGAGAGTCTGTCCAAACAGCAATTCATATGAGGATATGTGCAAATCTACCCTGGGCTTTGTCCTTAGGTGGAATAGTGCAAGTGAGAGAACTTGTTCACTTGAGGTGTGTTTGTGCACATAGTTTTCCCACTGCATTTTTAAGTTCTCTATTCATTCTTTCTACCTGTCCCAAACTGCCTGGGTCGATTTCCCTTTATTCCCAGATTCTGATAGACTTCTTGTAAGATTTTAGATGTAAGGTAAGTCCCTCTATCAGAATCTATGCTGTCTGGAATGCCATATCTGGGAAAGTGTAAAGATAATTTTAGGGTTGTGACTTAAAATCTAGAGTTAATTGGTCACTGGGGAAAATCCCAAATAAAATACCCAAGTCAGTCTGGAAATTTATGGTAATTCAATTAATATAGAGGGGGAGAATTTAAGGAGAAGGAGGGGAGAGGATATAGGATTCTCCTGCCTGGCCTGTGCCAGGGGGAGTTTTAAAATTCCTGCCTCTAGGTCTCTGAAGAAGATTAGAGGCTTCTAAGGGGATAAAGTTGGAAAAGTAAAGGAGGGAAACTCGACCAGAAACTCACCACCGAACTGGACAATGGCTTGTAGCCATGCTAAGATGCTGAAAGGTCAGCATACTGCTATCAGCCAATTCTTCACCACAAAGGGTGGCAGAGAGAGGAAGTGATCCAAATATATAGATCTTTCACCCCTGTGTCTCCTCTAAATTTTTATGTCTACCAATCACATCAAAGGCTTTTCTTCAGGACTTCCCACTTTTAGTTCTCATCTTCTTTTAATTAGCTTATATCTTTAGAATTACTTAACACTTCTTTGTTAAGTTCACCTTTTGTTAGTTACTTGACCTTTCTGTGATTAATTTAACCTTTATAGTTACTTAACACCTTTTTGTATTAAGATCTTAAAATAGACTTAACTTAAAATTCTAGCTTCACTATAAGGTAAGAGTTAAGAACCTTCATTGTTCAATCAGGAGATTACATTATTTATCTTCCCTAAAGTACGTCTAAGTAGGGTGGAGTAATTTAAAGTTCCCAAGACATTCATGATTTTGTTTAAATATAAGTATCTTCATTGTTACAATCAGGAAATAACTAAATCCAATCTTCACAGAGGAGTGTCTTTGACTACAAAGGCTGTGTTACTCTTCTTGGCTGGGTATGCTTCTGTCCACTGGGTTAATCTATGGATGATCACAGGGCATACTTATATCCTTTGTTACTAGGCATGTTGATGTAATCTATCTGCAAACATTCAAAGGGTGTGAAAGCTAAAGGTCTACCCCCTAATGCATTGCTCTTAAATTGACCTTGGTTGTATCACCTACAAAGATCACATACTTGGCATACTCTTATTGCATATGTAGATATCCTTGGGGCTGCCCAAAATCTTTTAAATTCACCTAACAGTGCCAGAATGCCATAATGTCCTTTAGAATGTGTGACATTGCAGAGATGGTAGTACAATATCTTGGGCAAGGGTGCTATCAACAACTTGGATAACAGACTTGACAAAGTGTTCTCACAGATGGCAGCTATTACAGATATGTACCAGGACGTCATGGCTAAGATGGAGAAACCGGGAATGGGGAAAGATCCTATGACACAGACTAAAACTATTGAGACAATTCCCCCAACCTATTCTCTCCTCTTTTGTTTTCCCAATGCACTTCTCCTTTATTCTTGATTTGTTTTACCGTACTTTTTTATTATTGATTTTTTGATAACATCCCATCATCCTCAATCAACTTCCTGTTTTCTGACCATGTGTGCTCTCATTCACTGTCCCAATAGCTATAAATTTCCTAAGCATCTTGCATACCCTAAGTTTCCTAAGCAATCCAGGTTCCCCAGGTATCTTAAGTACCACAGACATCCCAAATATCCCAGTTATGTAGTAATTCAATTAGTTTAAACCCATTGTTTCCCTTGATTACCTTAAGTATTTTCAACACCCTAAGTATTTCTTATATCATAGACCTCCCATATCTGTTATCACCTTGTATAATAAAGCAATCAGTTAATCCCAGTTTCCCTTGATTAACTTAAGCATCCGCAGTTCCCAAAGTATCCTTTATATCATAGATATTTTAAGTATCTTAGTTATCATCTTATATCTGTGATGGTAAACCTATAGCACCCATGTCAAAGATGTCATGCAGACACCTCTTTGTGAGCATGTGTCCCATTGCCTGCCAAAGTTATTTATTAGAAAGGCTGAGGAACTACAGTTGAACTGCTCCCTTTCCCCCTCTCCACTACACCTGCCCACCCCTCTGCCCAGCAGCTCAATGGAAGCACTTACTCCTTCCCTTGAGCAGAGGGCTTGGACCACTCTCCTCCCTTTCTCCCTTTCCTGAGTGGGGTAAGTGGGGTGGGGCACAGCAGGCAGTCTGGTTGGGTGGAGCATGGCACTCAATCTGGGGGAAGGGTGGAGCACAGGACACAATCTCTAAAACAGTGACAGCAAACCTTTTAGAGACTAGTGCCAGGCCCTGCCCCCACCACAACACCCAGACCAAGTGCTGTGCCTTCCCTGCATGCCATGCCCCCCCTTCTCCACCAAGTGCTGGGTGTGCCCTGCCCCCCTTACTCCACACAGGGGGAACAGGGAGGGAAGAAACACTCCCATTGGGCTGCTAGGCAGAGGAATAGGTGATTTGAAAAAATGTCATCAGGCACAGAAGAAAGGGGGTAGGGAGCAGCTCCACCTTAGTCCCTCTACCTTTCCAGTAACAAATTCAGGGGTTGGGGGAGAGGCAAAGAGGGGATAGTGGCTATGTGCCCACAGAGAGGGTTCTGCATGTCATCTTTGGCACCTGTGCCATAGGTTTGTCATTATTGCTCTAAAAGATTCACTACAACTGCTTTATATAATGATACAATCAGCTTAATCCATTATTTCCCTTTCTCTTAGATAACCTAAGTACCTCTTGTATCATTGATGTCTTAAGTATCCCAGTTAATACTTTCCCATGTAGGAATGTGACAAATTTAACCCCACTGAGTCCCTTGAGTTTTTTTATTTTCTTTTCACCTTTTTTCACGCTTCTTTTGAGTAATGAATTTGATGATCAAATTTTCTTTTCAGCCTTATCTATGCTTCTCTCTTATCATGAGGAATACCTGGAAGTTCTCTACTTCATTAAATGTGTATTTCTTCCTCTGAAGTATTATGTTCAGTTTAACTGGGTAAGCAATTCTTGTTTGTAGTCTTATATCCTTTGCTTTGCTAAGTATCATATTCCACACCTTTCAGTCCTTTAATGTAGAAGCTGCTAGGTCCTATGTAAACCTGACTTCTGGCTCTATAATATTTGACCTGTATTTTTTTTTTCTGGCTCCTTGCAGGATTTTCTCCTTTTCTTGGGAGTTCTGGAAATTGGCTTACTGTCAAGGTTGTTCTTTCTGCTGAGGGTTCCTCTGGATATGTTTGCACTGATATCAAAACTCCTCAGTACTGAGTGTTTCTCACACTACTCATTGTTCTCATTTCTTACACCAGAAAAGATGGGTCCTTCCTGCTGCTCCTTTACATTTTCTTGGCTGAAACCCTGCTCCACTCAGTTTTCTATAGGCTCCATTGTTCTAACATTTGTTTTGAAGCATTTTTTTCTTTTGTGGTTGTTTGGTGGTGGATGTGGTTGAGCTTAGACTGTTCCTTTCTCTGCTATCTTTGCTGCCAGAAGTGGGAATCTTCCCTCTTTAATAAATTCTACCTGGCTTACAATTTTTCTCTCTTCCCCAACTCTTGTTCTCATACTAGGGGACTTCAATATAAATATTTATTTTCCCTAATACACTCTAACTAGTCAGATCTTTAGCCTATTCACTTCTCATGAGCTACTCCTCCATTCTATCTCAGCTACACACAAACCTTATCACCCTTGATTTTTCAATCACCCACAAATATTACACCTCTATGCCCAAGAGTTCTGAAATTCCCTTATCTAACAATAATTTATCAGTTTTTCATTTCTGCACATAACTTCAACTATATGCTCACTGATGCTAGGCAATCCTAATCTTTTATATCTTTTACTAACTCACTACTCCACCCTCCACATTGACTCTTCCAAACTTTTTCATCCCTCCTCAAACTTTCTACAGATTTCCCTACCCCATCCTCTCAGCTAAAAAACTTTGCTTCATATTTTATGGCAAAAAATGAAGACCTTATTCAACAGAGGCTTCCATTTCCTCCCCATCTCACTCTTTTCTTCACCCCTTAAAATCTAGCCTCTGACCTAATTACTCCACAAAAGTTTCTTTCTCTAAAGTCACTAATGATCTCTTAATTGCCAAATCCAATGGCGTTTTCTTAGTCCTCATTCTCTTTGATTTCTCTGTGGTCTTTGACTCTGTTGCTCATTCTCTATGGATACTCTCTGCTTTCTAAGTTTTGAGGATCTTTCCTGGCACCCCTTCTACCTATCTGCCCACCTCTATCCTTTGCTGAATTGTTCTTTAAGGGTTGGTGTGCCTCAGTTCTGTTCTGGGTACTCTTCTCCTTCTATTCTATTTCACTTGATCTCATTAGCTCCTGTGGTTTTAATTATCAACTCTATGCCAATTTCCCCTATTATGCCCTAATATCTCTTCTGACCTCCAATATTCCATCTCCAACTGCCTTTCAGACATTTAAAATTGAATGCTGAACACACATCTTAAATTCAAAGTACAAAACAATTAATTATCTTTCCTTTTAGTTCCTCTATCCCTTCCTTAATACTGTAGAGGGCAACACTATCCTCCCAATCCCCCAGGAAAACAACCTAAATACTATCTTTTCTTTCAGATTGCTATTACTCTGGTACAGGTAACTCATTGCCTTACATGTGGAGTATTACAATAGCCTGCTGGTAGGTCTTCAGACCTCAACTCCAATCCATCCTCTAATCTGCCACTAAAGCAATTTTCCTAAAGCCCAAGTCCAATCACGACACTCTCCTAATCAATGAACAGTAGGGGGTTTAGCATTCAAGTCTTTCTCATCCAGTTTCCTCCTATATTTCCAGTCTTCTTATACATTACTTCCTAATACATACTGTTCAATTCAGTGATTCTGGTCTCTTTGCTTTTCTACCAACGAGATATTCCATCTCTCTGCTCCAGGCATTCTCTCTGGCCATTTCCCATTCCTGAAATATTCTCCTTCCTTTGATCTGACTACTGTCTTCCCTGGCTTCCTTTTAAGTCTCAACTAAAATCATACCTTCTCCAAGTAGCCTTCCTCAACATATCTAAATTTCAGTGTCATCCCTCTATAGTTTCCTACTTATTTATATAGCTTGCTTTGCATATATTTGTTTGCATGTTGTCACCCCCATTAAACTGCAAACTCCCTGAGAACAGCTAGACTATCTTTTACTTCTTTTTGTATTTCTGACAGGTAGCACAGTGACTGGCATATAATAGATACTTAATAAATGTTTTCTGATATGTTTATACTTTTCAATCTCCCAAAGAATCCCTCTACTCCTTTTCAATTTTGGGGCCAGCTTTTTATTGATTGGCGTGTACTACTAGAAAGAGCTATTGGGCTCATTTAAGAGGTTCTGCGCTGTTCTGGAGCTTTATGCAGTTAGCACGTTATCATCTACAAACAGGAATATCTGAAGAAATTCAGCATTTATATAAACACATCCTGATAGAATGTAAACTCTTTTGAGAGCAGGGATAATTCTGTTTCCTTGTATCTTTGATGCCCAGCATGCCCAGTACAATGCTGGGCAACAGTAGGCATTTAATAAATGCGGAGTGATTGATAGATCTAAAGGAAATTTCTCTTCAATTTCTAAATTTGTAAATAGACCCTAACGAAACATTAAGCAAACAAAAGGTGCATACAGAAAAATTTAGTCTTATGAGTTGAAGAGTCAAAGGCTTTGTCATTTACTGGCTTTGTGTTGTTAAGCAAATAAATCACTGTTCATTGGGCCTCATCAGTAAAACAGCGGGGTCCGGGCCAGGCGATCTCCAAAAAAATCAACTACTAAGCAGAAAACAAGCCTATATCTTTGAATAAAACTAGTGGGAAGTGCTGCGAAGTTAGGTGTAGATACGGCCATGGGAAAAAGAAAGTAGTAATATATACTTTCTTTCAGCCAGTTTTCTTTTCTCTGTTTAGATGGAAGAAAAGGACTCTTGTATAGGTCACAGACACTTGGGGTGATTAACCTAAAGTATGTGGCACGTAGCCCCAGGTTGTAGACCGCTTAGAAAACCCAGTATTTCTAATATCTCCCTCTTTGTCTGGGGTTAGCACCAGAAAACGGAGGGTTAGAGCCCAGGGAGCTGGCGCTCCGGAACGGGGGATCAGACTTAGAAAACGTGAAGGCAAACCAGAAACGCCGCTTCCGCCCTTCTGTCGAGTGAGGCTAGTTCGCGTTCTGTTTATTCCTCCCCGAGGTCAAAGTCTCGCACCCGCAGCCACCTCCCATTGGCTGTTGATGGAACGGAAGCCGAAGAGGATGAGCGTGAACCCGGAAGTGCTTCGCGGCCAAGGCCTGGGCAACTCTTTTGAATGGAATCGAGCTGATTCATCGCGCGTTCGCGGAGCCGGGGCTAGGGGGCTAGTTGGAGCCGCTCCATCTGCTGCCACTATCACCTCAGCAGTCACTCGTAGAAAAGTCGCTTGACTCCCCACCTTCAGGTAAGGGCCGTGAGGGGACAGACTCCGTTGGGACCCGGCTGAGAAATCTGCTTGGCTAGGCCGCTCCCAGCCCCGGATTTTCCTTAGTCACGTTGCCCGATGGGAGCGATGCAAAGTCGGTAAGGCGTCCCTTGGAGGCATCCGTAGAGGAGTCAGAGCCCTTTAGATCCTACTCAGCCGAGTCTCTTCTAGGGCCTTTAGTGATGGTTCCGGGTCTTGTAGTTTCTTTCGACCATTTCTTTTATTTGCTAAGATTTGCAAAGAAGACCCCCCAGTTTTTGGCTTCTACCTTTTAGGAAGGAAAGAGAAAAGGCAAAATGAATAGTCAGTATCTTCACCAAATGCCGAAAATTTGATTGCTAGAAACTCAACTCGACCACCAGTCATTATTTCCTTTTTGTATCTAACAGTGATCCTTGTCCTCACATCTGTCAATTCAACCCCCCCCCATAAAAAAAAAAACTTCCAAAATATTGGAATCCACTGATTTGGCACTTGGAAACATCCTTTATACCTTAACAAAAATTAAATTGAAGCATTGCCCTACTAGAGAATTTGGTAATTGCATTGCTCTTTCCCCCACTGGAAGAAGAAATCTGGTGTATTTTTGCCTTTAAGATAAATTCCCTGATGAAGAATCTTTTTTCTGGTGTTTCTTTTGAGGGATGGAAAAAAGTAATCACTTTGAGATAGCTTCTGTAAAAATATAATGAATAAACAAATGTGGTAGAAATCTTTACCTTTGAGCTGCTTTCTCAAGGATGAATAGGAAAATAAATATTGAGTTCTATGTAGAATTTATTGTAAAGACAATTCAATGATGCCTTTGAAATAAAGGCCCTCAGAGGTTATCTTAATCAGTCTTCTATCTGGAAGCATTAATGTCCTGTATAACATCTAAGAAATTGGATACCATTCATGTAATTTTTAAACCCTGATTCAATTCTCCATTGGTCATCTCCATCTGTTCTTACCCCTTAGAGGAATAGACCTAGTGGCTTTCAAATAGATATGTACTTAAGTGAATGGGAAACTCCCACTGAAGTACAGTTCTGGAAATTGTTTTTCAAGATGCTGCATCATAATATTTATGTAGATCAGCTCAATTGAACTGATCCACTGTTCTTGGCATGAATTATTTTTTTTAAAGCAGCCTTTGGGCTTCTCTAGTACTTAAAGATTGGAAATCAACATCAAGAAACATTTGCTTTTATTTTAAAGTTATCTAAATTTCTTGTAACAATGTTCTCTGCATGCTTGTTGCAACTTAATTTTATTTAAGTAAAGCATGTAACTTTAAAAGGCTATTTCTAAGTATTATACCATCACTGTAATTTGCATTTTTATTTCTGAAAAAAAATAGAGAAAAAGAATAATATTCTCAGCACTTCTCCCTTTCATCATATACAGCTATCCATCTTAGCCCAGGTTCTACTTTCTCTCTGAAGCCTAGTCTGACTACTAATGATTTTTCCCTTACATAAATTCTGAGCACTTCTTGATTGGAGTACTCATTTGGCACTTAAGCAGGCAGTATTTTGTGTTAGACATTATATTATTACTTAACTTTGTATCATTTTCCTATTTAGATTCTGTTCAACAAGGTTTACCTACTGTGTAAGATTGATTGTAGCTACTATATATTTTGCTTTGGGTATCTTCCATGTATATTTTACATGGCACATGGGCATTTGATAGATATTTGTAAAAATGCAATCTTGAACAGACACCACAATGACCATCCAGGTCATTGAATACTATGACTACTACTAGTTTGATTTTAAGTTCCTGTTGATGGAAACATTTTTGGTAGGATCTAAGAATTCTATTTATGCTATTAACTAAAATATCTACTTTTACCTTCCATTTTGGTTTTCCTCCCTGGAGGAAGACTTTTAATACATCCCTCAAAAATTTAGTTCTACCTACAAATCGGTAAAACTATAAAATTTGGAAGAATCACATTTTTAAATGATTGAAGTTTTCTTTCCATAATGAAATAAAAAAATAGCATCCTGATGAAGAAACTGAATATTTTCTTCTGATTATGTGCTTAATGATTTAATTTTACCATTATTTACATTTTGTAAATTTGTAGAATATATCTTTTTCCCTATTTAAATGTAAAACAAAATAAAAAGTACATTCCAAAGTCTCTCCTATCTCTCTAAATTTTTATTCATTCTTTTTCATTAATGCCCTTATTTTATTATGATATTTTAAAAGCAAATATAGCCCAATACTATTAACATCTCAGAGACAGTACTTCTGAGGAGTTGTGCTCTAAGGTAGAAATGAAGGAAGATTCAATAGACCTTACCCTTAGTAAGCTTCTATTCTTTTAGAATGGAATAATCTGTTCACAGAGAAGACATTAGTAGCAGGGAGGAGGTCTACTATGGGCACTTGAGCATTATGTAAGGGGGATCAAATCATAAGATCATAGATTTAGAACCGGAAGGGATTCTAGAAGCCATGTAGCCCACTGTCATCTGAGGCCAGAGCCATCCATACTTGATTATAGTTACAGAGGTAGTAAAAATGACAGGTAGAATTTGAAATCAGGTCCTTTGACTCCAAAGCCAGCACTGTTTCTGCTGTATTGAGAAAAATATGCAATAAATCTGGGAAAGTTGGTTGGAATAGTTGCTGTAGCTCATTAAGCAGGTTAATATTATGGTCAGACCTGTGCTTTCTGAATATTAGTTTGACATTTTTGTGGAAAAGATGATTTGGAGAGAGGCTAGACTTGAGGCAGGGAAACCAATTAGAAAACTGCTGAAATAGACAAAGTGAGAGGTGACTATGGCATTGGGTAATGGTGGTAGTTGTATGAGTGGAGAGGAGGGTGAGTTCTTGAGGTGTTGTAAATGAAAATAGGTAAGGCTTGGCAAGTGATATGGCAAAACTAAGAAAAGTGAAGAGTTGAGGGTATTTTCAAAATTTTGAGCCTGGACAGACAGAAAAGATGCCCTTACCAAAAATGGGAAAATTTGGAAGATGCACAGGTTTGGGGGAAATATATAGTTTTGTTTTGGATATATTAAGTTTGAGATACAATTGAAATGTAATGGAAGTGTCTACTTGGTAGTTGATGGTCAGAAATAAGATTAGGGCTGGATATATAAATCTAGAAATCATCTAGATTTAGCACAATGCCTTTATCTTAGAGATAGGATAAGCTGAAGATCCTTAAAAAAAAAATAGTACAAGAGCATAGATTAAGTTAGAAACAAGAACTGGGACCAGATCCTGGCTTTCCTGATTCCTTGTCAAGTCACTAAACTTAAGTGCCCTACCACTGGACTAAGATGGCTCTGGAAGAGAGAAAGTGAGGCAGATGACTTTGCCCAACTTAAATCCAATTAATTTGGAAGTCTTCAAAAAAAAACCAAAAAACTGAAGAACAAAGGGCTTATTATGTGTCTGATACACAAATATGAAAAAGAAGGACAGTCCCTGCCCTCAAGGACCTTAGAATCAAATGGGGAAAGACAAGACATAAAAGAAAACTGAAAAGAGAAAGGCCAGGGCAACATAGTGGAGAAGTCAAAGTAAAAGTAAATGCCACCTGGTGGGAAATGAGATGTCTGAGGAGTTGCATTCTGCTCTTGCCCCTGCTCCCCTCCCTGTCTTAAGATTCCTTAGAAAGGATAATAGGATAGCTTGTGAGTCCTTGCTGGCTTTATGTATATGTATATATATATATATATATATATATATATATATATATATACACACACACACACACACACACACACACACACACACACACACACCTTCTGATTTGTTCCTTCCATCATGTCTGTGTACAATTGCTTTTTGTAATTTTTATACAGGGTACCCCAAAAGCTTTAACAGCTTTAACCTGCACTCAGACTTTTTGGACACCTTGTATGTATATTCCTTTCAAATTTCATCTTTCTATATTGGATATATTGCCTGTCAGCACCATTTTGAATGAATGAAAAAACATTTACTAAATCTTTACTATGTGACCCTTTGCTAAGAGCTGAGCATAGTCCCTGCTCTCAAGAAGCTAACAGTCTAATAGGAGACATATAGGAAAGTGGTATCCAGGAAAGGAGGTAATGGTTAGGAAAGTCAAAAGGATGACAAATGAAGTCATTGAAGAGAAAATTGTTATGCTCTTTCCGGGAGCATTTGCACAATTGATTTAATTATTCTGAAATTGAAATAGGAAGGGAGCTGCATGGTGGTTGATGAGAGAAACTGGGAAGGAAATGAAGTATAGCTGGAACTAGGCCTGGACTTGGTGGATAATTTGTTCTTCCAGACAACCATTTATCTGGACATGCTGCTTAAAATCTGGGTATTTGTTCTCCAAATAACTAAACTTAACTGTCATTACTAGCTTTGTGTCCATCATCTGCAGATTTGATAAATAAGCCATCTATGTTTTCATCCAAGTCACTGATTAAAAATAATTAACAGAGATTGCCAGGGCACAAGATAAAATCACATAGCATGTAATCAGAATTCTATCTAGATTGACAAAATCAATACTCTTTGGCAATAGTGATTTTGTAGTTGAAAATACTTTTACTGTCATCCATCCTGCCCTGTGAATGTAATCTGAGACTCTGAAGTCTTTTACAACTCTCTTACAATTCTCTTATTTTGTTAATGTCATTATATACAAAGCGGTTCTATGTTTCTTGGTTTCATTCTTTTCTTGGGGAGATGGAGGGTAGGTACTTACAATGAAAGGTCAAGTGGTGCATTTAGAAAAGGCACAAATATAGTTAAGAGGATCTGGGTTCAAACCCTGCCTTTGGCATTTACTACCTTGAAGAAGCTAGACCTAGATATAATAGACAGCTCATCCTTCCAGATAGATATATTTGGGCATAGTGCTTAAAATCCAGGTATTTAGTCTTTAGTGTATTAACTATTCCTTCTAGCCTAGCATCCTTCGCAGATTTGTTTAACATGTCATTGATGCTTTTTCTATCCAAGAGAGACAATATGTACACATGTATTTTGTAAATTTTAAATTTTACTCCACCTTGCTTAGTCTTTAGAATTCTAGCAACCAGGAATGTATACACCCCCACTTAAGGATTAAGTGTGGGGGAGGAAGGTCTATGACACTCATGTGCTAGCAAGTGACAAATCATAAACAACTAACTGACCCTTGGGCTGTCTAAAGCTAAGTTTAAACCACTGTTGGTACATGTAAGACAGAGGAAGTGACATAAAGAACTATCTTTTCATTTCTGGTCACTTCTGTGAGAGGGACTTGTCTGTGGAACTCCACCGTGGACGACGATCACATGGTGAGTGATAAGGTTGACTCCCCTTCTCTTGGCTTTTCTGGAGTCAACAGCCTCTGGAAAGGTCCATCTTTTGGGACTCCTTTTCCCTTGGCTTTTTTGGAGAGATCCCTTGGCTGAGACCTCTGAACTCCTGCCTGGCTCAGACCAGGATGAAGCAAATCTTCCTCTCTTTCTCCCCCTTCCCCCTCCCCTCTCTCTCTCTTCCTTCTATTGTAAACAAACTGCCATAAAATTCCATTCTGACTTGAGTATTTCATTGGGATTTAGAATTTAAATCCCTGGCGACCAACTAAAAATATATATTCAGTCCAACCATAAAATTTATCCCTTACAGTTTATATTCAAAATGGATAAAAGATCATTGTGGAAGAAAGATACCAGAAACTAAGTATAACAAAAGGTTAACTCCAGAAGTTGCTTGAGTTGAGCCTTGAGGCAACCTAGGAATTCTGTGAGGCAGAGGGAAGGGGAGAAGTACATTCCAGGGGCAGAGAAAAACCTTTGCAAAGGCATGGAAACAGAAGATTTAGATGTGAGCATGAGGAGTAATAAGGACAACATTTTGATTGATCTGTAGTAGGTAAAAGGGTATTGAAGTGTTTGTTAGGCTTTAAATCCTATAAATGAAGATTTGTCATAAAGAAGATTTTATATTTATACTAAGTAAAATAAGATGACTATACGAATATATGAAATAAATAATGAGTGATACAGAGCCACTAGAATTTATTGATGGGGAAGTATTAGACCTGTACTTTAACACAATCAATCTGATAATTTTTGTGAAGGATGATGAGGTAGGTAGGAGGTAGATAGATAAGAGGAATTATCTTAGGGAAGAGGAATTATATGATATTTCCAGTCTTTCCCTGTTTACTGAATCATTCGCTACTTCCTAGAAACTTGCCATATTCTCAAAAAAACTATCACTTGATATTTCATCTGTACCATCTTTTCTGCTCCTTTTGACTAAACTCTTTGAAAAGAATATCATTTCTCTCCTCTCTTCTTAATCTCTTATGTCTTTCAGCCTCATCATTTCATGAAATCTGCTCTTGCCAAAGTTACCAATAATCTCTTAATTGCCTATGCCAGTGACCTTTTCTCAATCTTTATTCTCCTCAACCTCTTTGAAACCTGTTGATCACCCTCACCTACTTGTTACTCTATTCTCTCCAGACACCACTCTTCCGATTTTCTTCCTATTTATCTAACCACTTCTCCTTATATATCTTTTGCTGAAGCCTTTCCATGATGACACCATAGATTTTTCAAAGATATCTGTGCTGGGTCCTCCACTCTTCTCACTCTGTACTACTTTTCTTAGTGATCTCTTCAGTTCCCAAAGATTTAATTACCATCTCTATGCTAATGATTCTCAAATCTAGCTATCTTGCCCTGTCACTTCTCTGACCTTCAGTCTCTCATCTCCCTTTTAGAAATCCTGAATTGGATGTCCAGTGCATCTTAAGTTCACCATGCCCAAAACTGAACTCATTCTTTTCCTCTCTCCCAAACTTGCCTGTTACCATAGAGGGCAACACCATCCTTTCTGTCACACTGACTGGCAACCCAGGTGTTATCTTGGATTCCTTATTTTCTCTCATCTCCCCCTCAGCCCCATCCAGGCTGTTGCCAAGGCCTGTTGATTTCACCTTTACAATAACTCTTGAATATTCCCCCTGCTCTTCTGATTCTCCACTCTAGTTCAGCCCTAATCCTCACATGTAGATAATTGTAGTAGCTACTAGTGGGTCTGCCTACCTCAACTCTCTCCCCACTCTAATCCATCCTCCATTCAATCTGCAAAGTGATTTTCTTAAATCACATGTCTGTGTTAGTTCCTTTCTCAGTAGCCTCCAGTGTCTCCCTTTCATCTTTAAGATTGAATGCAAAATTCACATTTGGTGTTTAAAGCCTTCATTATTTAACCTCTTATTCCCTTTCCAGTCTTACTTCCCTCCAAATACTCTTCAATCCAGTGACAGGGGTCTTACTGGCTCCAAATAAGATATTCTTCTTTTCTGCTCCTATCATTTTCTCTGGTGATCCCCCATTCCTGGAATGCTTTGGCTCCTCATCTTTGCTGGTTGGCTTTCAAGTCCCAACTAAAATCCCATCTTCAAAAGAAGCCTTTCCAACTTCTTTTAATTCTATTATCTTCCCTCTCTAAATTATTTCCTATTTATCCTGTATGTTGCTTGTCTGTGTATAGTTGTTTGTGTGTTGTCTCCTAATAGTGCAGTCAAGAGGTGATGAAGGTTTTAATTAAAGTGGTAAATGTAAGTTCAGTGAAGTACCAAAGATATACCGTGCTGTGAGCTTAAAAGTGATGTCTCTCATTTGGGTCAGAGGGTCTGACTACTAATATAATGTTTTATAAACCTGATTCTTCTATTGTTTTGAGAGGTCTATCTCTTTAAACAGTCCCAGTTTGACCATTTAATTGAATTAATGGATAGTGAAGTAAGCAGATCCAGGAATACATGCAGTGGTTCCAATAGTGTAAAATGGAAAGTATAGCAAAATGGAATTGAATACTAAAGAAAAACGATTCTAGTTGAAAGTTTTATTTTATTATTATTTTTTAATAGCTTGAGGAAGTGTGGTATGGGTGTTGTTCTTTGAGTCAGAAGGTACCTATTTCTTATTCTACCTCTTGGCATTACCTTGGTCACCACGGGCAAATTATAGGACTGGAGATCATATACCTTAAGCTGGAAGGTCTCTCAGAAGTTATCTAGTCCAACTCACTTTTGTTTATCAGGAAACTAAATGTAAAAATTACATGCCCATGGTCCCACAGGTAGTATCAGGGGCAGACTTTGAGCCCAGGGCCCCTCCAGAACCAGTATTTTTCCCTCAGAACTATGTCACTTAATAAGTATTTCTTAAGCACCCATTATGTTACAGACCTTGTGCTAGGTTCTGGGTATAAAGTTACAAAGGTGTGGTACTTGAGCTGAATCTTGAAGGAAATTAATCCGGATTCTATATGGTATAAAGTTAGGCCAGAAGCATTTACTAATAGCCTTCTATGTGCCAGGCACCATGCTGAGTGCTGGGAATACAAAAGCAGGCAAATGACAGTCATTGCCTTCAAGGATCTCACAATTTAATAGAGGAGACAACATGAAAACAACTATATACAGATGAGCAATGTACTGCGTAAATAGGAAATAATTAGCAGAAAGAAGACACTAGAATTAAGAGGGATTGGAGAAAGGCTTCCTGTAGAAAAATAGGATTTTAGTTGGGACTTGGGAAAACAGAGAAAGCAATAGGCAGAGAAAGGAAGGACTGTGTTCCAAGGCATGAGGAACACCCAAAGAGAATGCTTGGAGTTTATAGTGGTTTGTTGGGGAACACCAGGAGGCCAGTGTCACTGGATGAAGAGGGTATAAAATTTAAGTGAGGAGAGAGTGTGTTCCATGCACGTGGGGCATTTGACCCAGTGTTAGGCTATGGCGTTGGGTGATGAAGCATGGTGTGGGGGAATCAAAGAGTGGCCAGTATGACTGGACTATTTGGAGGGAGAAGGGAAGTAATGTATAATGAGGCTGGAAAGCCAAGTTGTGGCTAAGATACAAACACCTTTAAGAGCTAAACAGAGGCATTTTTATCAGAGGCAGCAGGAATTAGAGCTACTAGGTTAAGGTAGTGACATGGTCAGATCTGTATTTAAGGACACTTATTTTGGCATATGTATAAAGATTGGATGGGTGCAAAGAGAACGGTGATGGATGACAAAGACCTGAACTAAGGCTTTGGGACTAGAGAGAGGAGATTGATATGAGAAACTGGGGAAGTTAAGATAACAATGAAGTTATAAACTTGAGAGGTTAGGTGAATGGGGATAGAAATTTGGAAGTTTGATATAGGGATAGATTTGAGGAAGGATTACGAGTTCTCTTTTGGGGCATGCTATTTTTGAGATGTTTCTCGGATATCTGTATTGAAATATCCAATGGTGATGTCTGTGATTATGAGCAATCAGTTGGTGATGATTAAACCAATAGGAAGTGATCACCAAAGGTCACCAAAGGAGAGACCAGAGGACTTGGAACAGAAGCAGAAGGTATTGATACAGAGAATTCACTAGAAAAGATGACTGAAAAGGAATGATCATAAAAATACAGCGTATTCAACAGAGTGAGATGCTACAGAGAAGTCAAGATGAATGAGGATTGAGCAAAGAATATTAGGTTTGGTAATGAGATTAAAGAGCAGTTTCATTTGAGTGGTAAGGTTAGAAGATAATTTAAAGAAAACTGTGGAGTGACAGAAGAGGAAATAAAATAGTCTAGACAATTTTTTTTTCCCCTAAGAGTTTGAGAAGAAGAGGCCTGTTGAATGTTGATGTGAATAGATGGTACGGTCTAGTGAAGATTTTAAGTGTGAGGGATATTTGTAAAGGTTTGAAGGCAGTAGAAAGGGAACTATCAGTTAATGAAACACTAAGAGGCATAATTGAAGAGCAATTTACTGGAGATTGAGTGTGTTCAAGGCTTAGTGAAAAGTGTTATCCCGGGAAGGGCCCCTCATTGGGGTAAAGGGGAGAAGGTGGGAAGAAAAGGTAAGTCATGGTAAATGTCTTCAGCTTTCCAAGTAAAGAGGCATAGTTATCCTCAGTTGAGTTTGGATAAAGATAAAAGAGACTTGAATAGAGATGGTAACTTTTAGAATACCTTCTGCTAGGAGAGAATTGGTTTGGAAGATACCTACTCAGAGGTGATAACTGAAGTGTTCAGAAGATAAAGTCACCAAACAAGGAAATTTAGATAAAGAACACAGGGAAGGGAAGAAGAGAAAACAGAAGAAATTTAGTCAGAGAACAGGGAGAACCATGAGAATGAAAAGTGACAAAGAAAAGGTTTCTAGGAAAGTATAGTAAATAGTGACACATGAAATAGAGAAGACAGGAAGGATAGGATGGTCATTAGGGACTTCTATTCAGTGATAGTACAGAATAAAGTCTGCTTTGTTAGAACTGATAATAGCAAAATGGGATGGAGAGGAAAATAATTCTTGTAGGACTTTCTTCACTAGACTACTCAATTTAAAATTAGAGTTTGAAGGGACCTTGAAGGTTCTCCTACCCAAATCATGAGTACTACCTAGAGGGGATTCTTGTCCTTTTTCTGGTGAAACCTATGGAAACTTTCTCAGCATAATGGGTTTTCTTTTGTTTTCCTAAACCCTTACCTTCTGTCTTGGAATCAATATTGTGTATTGGTTCCAAGGCAGAAGAGTGGTAAGAGCTAGGCAATGGGGGTCAAGTGACTTGCTCAGGGTCACACAGCTAGGAAGTGTCTGAGGCCAGATTTGAACCTAGGACCTCCTTTCCATCTCTAGGCCTGGTTCTCAATCCACTGAGCCACCCAGCTTCCCCCACCATCATGTTTTTGTTTTTAGATCTATTAAATAAAATACATTGGATTAAGGAAGATAAATATATTGAAATATAGTTATTTTTTTAAAAGACTGGCCCTTTCTTCCTCCCCCCTGCCCCTGGCAATTTGCTCTTAATCCTAGCTTCATTCCTAATATAACAACTATTACTGACTTGAATTTGAGAAAGTCTCTATTCCTGTCAAGGCTATAGAGAAGGTATAGTTCTCATATGTCTTAGGATGTAATTTAGGATTAATTTTGTTTTTCAAAAATGTTTTAAAGGATTTTAGGGGGAGATATTTTGTTTCAACATAAGCCAATACTCAGGACAATCTACCACTTCCCTCACTACATTTCCTTGTAAATATCTATTCAGAATAACTTAATGACTGCAACTTGTTGTATTGGTCACTTTTTATCTTACCTAGTTTTTGGTGGTTAATTGATAAAAAAAAATGTTAAAACTTTGAAGGTGTGATAACAAACTTTAGTTTTATTTGACTTAAGTTTCGTTTCACCTTTAATGTTTTCTTTGTTTACATTATTGGTAACATCAGAATTATCAAAATCATTGGTCTATCAAATTCTTAAATGTGGCTCAGCCAAGTTAAAATGCAATTGGGAAATGTTTAACAAAATAAATATAAATTCAACAGAGGTAATATCAGTTTGTGGTTTTCTAAGTCAGTGTATTGCATTTGAGGATCCATTCTGTTTGAGTTGGACACTACTGGTGTTTTTTTTGTTGTTGGTTTTTTTGGGGGGGGGTCTATACTCTTCTATTTGAAATTCTTCAGGATAATAAAAACATTGTATTTTATACATACTTGTGTATATTATACACCCACATTGTCTTCTCTGGCCAATGTAAACCTTCTTATAGTTTTAAAAAGAATTATTTTGTAGCATGGACTGGGCAACCAGTGACATAATTTTGTTTCTATAGAAAAGTACCTCCCCAATTTTAAAAAGATTGAAAAATTGACCTTTGGAATAAAAATTTGTTCATTAGCAGGGGACTTCTTTCATATTACTATGATAAGCATTGAGCTTCAATATTATGACAAAACATCTGGGAGAAATATTTAAATGTAATGTCATGATTCTAACATGTTGGAGAACTCAGCAGTGTTGGGAAAGGATGCCTGAGGAATTAACTTCTAGTAGTACCTTAGTGTTCTACTGGGGCAAAACTTCTTTTTTGTTGTTATTTTGCTTGCTTAATCTTCATAGTCATTACAGTTGTTCCCCCTCCCTTTTTTTTTTAAGTTTAGGAAGGAGAGAAGAGAAAAAGATACTTTGGAAGAGTTTTACTTCAAAACTGCTACTAGGATCAAGAGTTTGAACTAAGAAGAATTTTTTGCCAAATTCAACAAATTGAAGCCTGAAATACTGTAGTTAGTGACCAGGTAAGAAACAGAAATATGTTTCATCGATCTGTTGTTTTTTTTTTTTTGTTTTGTTTTGTTTTTTCTGAAAAGGATTTGGCTTTGGTAAATATATCGTGCTTAGCCATCCTGTAAATGTAGATTTGACGTGCTAAATAATCATCCACATTTGTAAAGGAATTCATAGTGGGCAATTTGGAAATCCCTGATTTTGTAACATACTTTGAAATATTACTTATGTCTTCTGTTAATTTATTTTTGACATTTTACTAAAAGTTTTGTGTAATTTTTAATATATTATCAAAATAAACATTCTCAAAAAACTTTCTTCTTGATTTTATCTGTATGTAGTTCAATTCTTTAAAAAATAGTTCACTTTGAATAATGTTTTCCTGTTAACTGAAAAACCCAATTTTACTAAAAACAAAAATTTTATTGGACAGATTTTCTTTCCCTTTGCTTCCTACATTGCTTTCAATTTTCACAGCATCTGGAAATCTGTCTTTGAAAGCTCTAAAGCGCAAATGGATAAATTAGATTCAATGGAGAACAGCATATTAAGTATTTATTAAATTAGCATACTTTTTCTTAGTTAAGTCTTTTTGATTACTTCTTAAAATTTTGATACTCAGGGTCATGTTTAGAAAATGGATTCTTGTTTTGAGTTTATTTGATGCTGTGCTAAGAACATTTTTTCCTTGCTCAGTAATAAATATATACCAATCTACTTGTTTTTACAATTTGTACTCTTTTAATAATTTATGAGCATATAAATGATCCACATAATAATAGGAAACTTTGTGAAACCATAGGAAGTTTCTTGAAGGTCTTTTTTTATTATACTTGCTATATTCATCTAGAAATTATATATGGTATATGTATTTTTGCTTTATAGAAACTCTTTGGAAGCAAATCATACATTAAACTATAATAATTACTTTATCATGAGTTTTTTTCATTAAACAATTATTAAAGTTTAAGTTAAGGGAACTTAAAAAAATTATTCAGTAATTTATATTTTCAGCATGGTTCAACATATATATATTTATAAAAAGTTCTTTTCTTAGTGGTATAATAATTACAGCACTTTATTGGATTTTAGTGTCTTTGACAGTTTCACCTGGTAAAACAATGTAGACAAAGTCATTTTGCTTAGTATTGTTTCCAGTAACTGTAATGACATGTGCTAAAAAAATGTGACTTGGGATGAACAGAATTCTTGAAAGATGATAGCAATTTTGAAAAAAGAAAATTGCTTAGGAAAAACAAAATGTTTTAGGCATACAGAAGTTAGATGCTTAATCTTTTTAAATATTGTAAATAATTATATGATCGTTGAAACCAAGTAAACCAAGTAAAGATACACACACACATTTTCTTCTTTTGTGTTCTAACTATTCTGCCTGAGCTATTTATATTCACAAGAATTATTTCTTTAACTTTATCTAAATATACTAAAATAAATTAAATTGTTTTTATTAATAACCTAAATCATTTATATTTAGTGACTCACAACACTTGCCAGCCTAGAATTTCCTAAGTGAAGAAGGTACATTACCATACGTTTGCTCCCTACTATCTGCAATAAATGAAATTTCTGTGTAGCTTCTAGAACGTTAACTGAATGCATTTAATGTTTACTTTATAGTATTTCTTTTTAGTATAATGAGTTCATTAAAAAAAGCTTTTGATGCTAATTCAGAGATCCATAATCTGCTCACAATGTCTTTCACATGTAGTTTTGATGATAACTGACAAGCTGTAAGTTAATTAGCACAGAACTTACTAATGAGGATGTTAAAATTTAATTTAAAAGTGAGGATTTTTATTTGTACACTCTGGACAAATTGACGCACACTCAATCATATACATGGTAAGTATTCCAGGCACTTTTCTTGTTCAGGTACTGTTATCAGATAACAATAAGAAAATATAATTAACTTGATAGCAAAGTTTTGAAAAGTATGCTAAGATTGCTTGTCTTTAAAACTGGGGATAACCCAAAACCAAAGCAGTAAAATAAGGTCTGTTAATTAGCGTAGAAGACAGCTTCTTGAATTAATATGTGGTGTTAATTAACAGGAAGTCTGATGTTGTGTTGTAATTACCACCAATATTTTTGACATACTGAGTGACTGAAGGTGAATTATATAGATAGCAATTGAGTAAACACTTTTGTGCTTAGGAACGTTTTCCTTTGTTTCTGTTTTCTAGAAATATGGACAGACTACTTCGACTTGGAGGAGGTATGCCTGGGCTTGGCCAGGTTAGTATACAGTTTCTCAGTGTATCTTTGAACATAAAGAAAAAGATAAAACCTTTTTTTCCAGGTTTCTAGAGGTAAAAGAAACCTCAAGAAAATAACCCCACAGATGACCTTATGGCCTTCGTGTTATCTTGCTACACTAAAGGCATATGGAGAACACAGTTATCCTAATTGATATTCTGCCCTGGGAATAATAATGTTAACTACTTGTTTGCTTTTGATATTTTGAGGTTTATAAGCTTTTCAGAGTTGCTTTTTATTAAAAGGACTAGGTTACTTGAAATACCTTATTTGTTTTAACTTTTTTTAGTAGTACTCATGCAAAATTAATGGTCACGACTATTAGCTGTAATCTAAAAGTGATCATCAAAATTAGTTATGTGTATGAAGTCTTATATGAGGTTTTATATTGCCAGCTACCATATGCCTCATACCATATTTTTTTAAAGTATGTGATTACATGTCTTTTTTTTCTTTTAGTTTTTTGTATAGAAATAATTTCTTTTACATGTAGCTGATTAATTACTAAGTAATGATCTAGGTATCTTCTTTGTTTTATGTTATTGATGTGGAAAGTAGAAGGAAATAGTGTTAACCATTGTGTCTTCTGAAGCCAGTGAAGATATTCTCTTTTATCAACTCTGTGCTAAGTATTGTAGGAGCTGCTGAAGTCTAGTTTAAAAAGTTATGAATTTGAAGTTAGAAGAATTGAGTTCAAGTATTAGGTCTAAATTCATATTAACTCACTTATTGTTAGCAGTATATTCTTTGGCTGTTTTCTGAACCATAGTTTCATCATCTCTAAAATTAGGATAATAATAATTTTCTTTCTGAACTTACAGGATTATTGGAAGAATCAAATAAGAAAAAGAATATAAAGCACTTATCAAATTGTAAACTACTGTCAGCTGTCACTTACCTACTTCAATATTGTATGCATCTTTTTTATGTTGTTCCCTTTCCAATTTTCCATTTCTGTAGAAATGAGTTTAGTTTACATATTGAAGTTCATGCTTGACCCTAGAGATAATCTAGATGAATAATCTCATTTTACAAAAGACTGAGTCCTTGGCAGTCTATTTTTTATATCCTATTTTCATTATTTCTTTAGCCATCATCATCCCTCTAATACATTATTACCACAGGAGGTTGTTGTCTTCTCATTCAAATAATGTTTATTGTAAGCACCAATATCTTTCATATGAAAGTTGAAGACATTTTTGGTATTGAGATATTTATGTTGAGACATTTAGTTTCATAGCTTGTGTGTAAATTCATTCATTAGATAGATGGCCAAATTCTATTTTGGTTTGTAATTATTTCATATTTTCTTTAGAGAGCTAAAAACCTCTTTCTGATAGTTTATTGCATCCTGGAGCAGTCTTCAGTTATTTTTAGTGTCTTTTTCTTAAGCAGTTTTGAGCATTTCTCATGTTTCTTTGCTGCCAACCTGCTTCATGACTCTTCATTTTTCTAACATCTGCGTAGTCTAATCCTTCAAACTTATGCCTTCTCAGGCCTTTCTGAACTTGACGCTTACTGAAACCGTTTTGAGATACATGGTAAATTTTCCAGATGTCTCCTAAAATTTCATTGAATTTGATTTGAAATTAATTATAAAAACATAACTATTTTTTTTAAAAAAAACCTTAGTTTTCATACTATAGCCAAGCAATGTAGTATGTAGATATTTCTTAAGGGAATTAGATTGGTGTTATAGAAATGTATGAAGGATCTGTGGTCATAGGATTATAGCTTTAGTTGGAAGAGAATCTTCAGGTCTTGTCCACAAACACACACTCACACTCAAACACCACCCCATTTTGCAGATGAAGAATTTGAGACCCAGTGAGATTAATTTCCTTGTCTGAGCTCACAACTGGAATTTGAATCTTGTAGTACAGTCCTAGGGAGAAGTTTCTTGAGGCATAGATAGGGTGAGATACTTGTCAAGGGTTACTTAGATAAGTGTCTAAAGCACTATTTCACCCAGATCATTCTAATGTCATGTCCAAATGCTCTTCACTCCACCTTGCAACTTTAGCTCAGATTTTTAAAATAAATACATGATTCTTATTCAAAACTTCCCATAATTTCTTTTGTTGAAGTCTCACAATTGCCCTGTTAAGCCCTTAGGGGTGTTATCTCTTTTCGACAGAAATTGAGGCTTAGAGAATTTAAGTAACTTGACTGAAAATAGATAGTGTCATTGATAAGATTTGAACCCAGATCTCAATTTACTCTTTAACACTTTTTCCACTATATCATATTTCCTCTCACAATTAAGCCTTTTAGAAAGTGACTGCAATAAGTTATCACATCAGCAGTCTATACTAGAATATTTCTCGTTGTGCATCTCTTAAGGACTTGAAATAATGGAGATCACTGTCTGTTTATTGAACTAAATAATACCTTGATGACCATTGCTAACCTTTGTCCTATTAATTAGTGGAAAAATGTAAATTTTGATAGTCTTTTTAGATTTCTCATTAATCAGAATACATATTCAATGATTCTTAAGTATTTTTTGTACTTAGGAAATGTTACACAAGGTTCTAAAAGGTCATTTATTTTTATTTCATATTCCCAAGGAGATTTTTAAGGTCTTGAAGCAGAGCTTAGTTTTCTGATTTTTCTTTGAGTCTTATTTCTGTGCTTTTCCTTTTTTGTGCTTAGAACATTTATCACAATCGGTGATAGTGAGATTTCTCCACCCCCCCCCCCCAATTTCTTTATTCTCTTTTTAATTTTATTCACCTTTAAGAATTTTTTTTAGTCTTGTTTGCAGTGTTTCATTGCAGAATACTTATTTTTATCTTATTAAATGCTAGAGAGAGAGAGACAGAGAGCACCACATGGCCAAGAGAGATAGACAGAGACTCTGATAGAAGCAGTTTCTAATATTTCTGTAATCCTAACTGTGGCTTATTGGTACTTCTTTTAGCTGTTTGCATTATATTTTCTTTGATTTAGAAGCTCTGGATTTTGATTTTGATGTTCTAGGGAGTTTTTATTTTGCTATTTTGGGAAGTGACTTGTATATGCTTTATATTTTCACTTTGCCCTCTGGTTCTAATAGTTCTGAGCAGTTTGCATTTATGTTATCTCAAAATGTAGTATCTAGTCTTTTTTGATCATGATTTTCAGTTAGTCTGATGATTCTTAGATGATTTCTCCTTGTTTTGTTTTCCAAGTTTTTGATAGTATTGACCTTATATTCTCTCCCCACCCTCCCCCCTGGCTGTTAATTTAATTTTATTATTTCTTGTTGACTCAGTTGCTTTCTGATTTTTGTGGAGTTCAATTCTTGGATAAAGAAGCCCAATAACCAACTCTTGTAATCCCCATTGTCTACTTAGCTGTCCTTTTTTGTTTTTAAACCTTTACCTTCTGTCTTGGAATGAACACTGTGTATTGGTTCTGAGGTAGAAGAGCAGTAAGGGCTAGGCAATGAGGGTGACTTGCCAAGAGTCACACAGCTAAGAAGTGTTTGTGATTTGAACCCAGGACTTCTTGTCTTTAGGCCTGGCTATCAATCCACTGAGCTACCTAGCTGCCCCCCTTAGTTGTCATTTCTTTGAACATTATATAATTTTTATATTTTGTTTCATTTCTTCCCAGTACTTTTGTAGGTCTTTGTTGTCAGGACATTCTTTTCTCTGAGATTCTACAAGGACTTCTTCTGAAGTTCATTTCTTTTTTTCAGTTTACCTGTTGGATTCCTCTCAACCCAGTCATTGGGTTGTAGAATTTTCTTTTGTTTACTCTTTTCTCCAGTAATGTTTTCTAGATTGGGAGCTTTGTGCTTGGATTAGATTCTTCCTGCCCATAATCTTGAATGATTTTGCTTGGTTTTGACTAAACTCTGTCTTCTTCAGAATTCCTGGGTGTTGGCTCAGTATGCTGGTGGCTATACTTAAGTTTTGGCCTGGTTACTTTTATCACCTCTTTTCCTCTTTCCAAATCCACTCCTTTTCTGTGACTCTAGCAGGCTCCATATTTTGTTGGTTGTGTTGTTAGCTGGCCTTGTGCAATGCTCTTGGTGTTGCCGTGGTCCTTCTTCCTTCTGTAGATTGAATGTGGGCTCTGTGGGTTCTGGTCTGCCTGAGGTTCCAGCATGGGCTACCTAGGCCCTGTGCTTCAGGCTAGTCTGGCCCCATCTCCTGGGACAGCCTGGGCCAAGCTACCATGGTTCTGGGCAACACATTGACCTGCCTCTGGCTCCTGTCCGATTGAGGCTGGGATCAGGACTGGACCTGCCTGAGCCTTCGATGGCATTTGAGGTGGCTTTGTTTCCTGCTGTAGGACCAGGATGTTTGTGCTTCTACCTCTGCCTTCCTGGCCCAGCTTATCTCTGCTCAGAACTCCCCAGATTCTGATCTTGTGCAGCCTGGCCTCGACAGAGGAGCTCAAAGATATTTCTCTTTGATTTTCTTTATCCTTATTCCCTCCAGTGCATTTTTAGTCCTTGACTGATATGTTTGCAGGTTATCTGGGCTCCTGTAGATCTTGCTCTCATCATCTGAGAATCAAGAAAAGGGAAGAAGTTTCATCAAATTTCTTGGCAAAACCAATCAGAAACCTGGTTCTCTTTCTCACAACTGATAGGGGCTTCAAGTCTACTGAAGAAGCAAGGGTACAGCGCTCCATGCATGTGGGGATGCCCTGGGACCTTGTGGAATATTTCGTTATATTCACTAAAGGAGAGGCACTTCCTGGTGCTTCTGGTACTGTGCAACTAGACTTAAATTATATTTCAGTAATTGATAGCAAATGCATCCTTTGGAACTAATTTTTCAGTGTTTTATCATGAAATGGGATGGAATGAAAAATAATAAAGCAGCATATAGAAATTGCTGAATATCTTTGCAGGGACTCTTTTTCAATGACAACATTAGTTTTCTTGATTCTTCTGTAACCTCTGCAAATGTTTGGAGGTGGAAAATGGAATGTCATGTACATTCAATAGCTAACAGGCCACTTGGACTGGAGTTTGTTATTTAAGCACTGACAAAAGCCTTTAAGGAACTGACTTTCAATTAGGGGAGACAACATATTAATTTATAAGTAAATTCAAGGTAAGTTGTGGCTAGGGTGCTTACTAGCAGCTGAAGGTTAATAATAACAACAACAACAACAATAATAACCAACATTTATAGAGCACTTAACTGTGTATTGAGCACTGAAATAAGCACTTTATTATCTTACTTGTTCCTCACAACAACCCTGGGATTTAGGTACCCTTATTATCCCCATTGTGGAGATGAAGAAACTGAGAAAAACAAATTAAGTGACTTTCTCAGAGTCCTACAACTAGGGATTATCTGATGCAGGTCTTTCTTATTCCAGACCCAAAGCTCTGTCCACTGTTCCACTTCTATGCTTCATTTAGGACAATGATTCTTAATTTTTTTTGTATCATGGATCCTTTTGGTAGTCTAGGGAAGTCTGTCAACCCCTTCTCAGAGTAAAATTTTTATTTATTTATTTTTAATTAGAAAAAATTTTAATAAATTTCCACATAGGTTTTCCAAAGTTACATGATCCAGTTTATCTCCCTCCCTTCTTCCATCTCCAGAGCTGGCAGGCAACTCGTTCTGGGTTATATGTATTATCATGTAAAACATATTTCCATATTATTTGTTTTTATAAGTGAATAATCTTATAAAACCAAACCCCCAAAACATATACCCAAATAAACAAGTGATAAACCATATGGTTTCTTCTGCATTCCTATTCCAACAGTTCTTTCTCTGGAGGTGGATAACATTCTTTTTCATAAATCCCTCAGAAGTGTCAGAATAAAGTCTTTAAATGCATAAGAAAGAATAAGAAAGAAAGTGTCTGAGATCAGATCTGAACCCAGAACTCCTGTCTTTAGGACAGTCTCTATCCACTGAGCTACCTACCTGCCCCTTCTTTTTCAGCTTTTATATTCTTTCCATGGTATCCTTTCTTTTGAGATTCTGAAATGTAGGTTCATATATAAAGCATATAAATTTAGAGTGATATATTTTATGAATTCTATTTGAAATCCTCTACTTTCCCATTTTTGAAATGAGCATAATTCTTATCCTTAGTTTGCTTTGGTTCTGGGGTAACTCCTGCTTAAGGTAATTTCCTTAGACTAGTAAGTTGCAGGTCAAATTTGGAAGAGGGAGTTTTCACATGTATTAAGGTGAGGTGCGAAAAGATCAGGAAATATGATGAACTGCTATTTTTTTTTAAACCCTTACCTTCCATCTTGGAATCAATACTATGTTTTGGTTCCAAGACAGAAGAGTGGTAAGAGCTAGGCAATGGGGGTTAAGTGACATGCCCAGGGTCACACAGCTAGGATGTGTCTGAGGCCAGATTTGAACCTAGAACCTAGAACCTCCTGTTTCTAGGCCTGGTTCTCAATCCACTGAGCCACCCAGCTGCCCCCTGAACTTCTATTTCTAATAGATTTTACTTACCTATAATATATGCGTTCCTTCATAACTTCTCTGAAGACTTGTGTTTTTGTGATTTCTTTCAGCTTCTTGAAACTAGTTTGTGAACTAGCTCTTTGCCCTAGGATTTTCCCCCTCCCTCCTTCCCTTCCTTTCTATCTTTCTTCTTCCTTCCTTCCTTTCCTCCATAACTCCTTTCCTTCCTTTCTCTCTCTCTCCCTCCTTCATTTTTCTTTCCTTTTTAAGAAAGTTTTTTTTTTATATCCTCTTTGACTTTCCAGGTTCTTGACCCTGTTTCGATCCCAAGATTTAGAGACCTGTCACATCCTCTTCCCTAATTATTTGTGTAGTTACCACTGTGAGTCATTGATCTGTTGCACCTGATCTCTAATTACCTGTTCCCATTATTTTGCCTTCTATTTTAACTGGGTACTTGATTCTTGGCATCTTTCCCTTCTACCCTCTACTCCAGACCACAAGAGTATTTTCCCCCCTAGGATTTCTTGTAAGGGAAAGGAAACTATACAAACTCAGAAACAAAGGATAAGGTAACTAGAAATATTTATTTTTAAAAATAGGGTTGGGAGAGAGATTTCCTAAAGTTAATTAGTCTTTCTATCAAGTCACAGTTCCCAAGCCCATAATTTTCTCTAAGCCTGGAACATCTATCCTGATGTGGCTCCAGAAAGAGTAGTGACTCATCTAAGATCAGGGCCTCTACAGTGATATTAGATTTGCCATGAGGGTATTCAGTGTCCATTTTATATTGCCATACTAAGTTGGCAGACTTTTGATCCACCAGCTTATGTTATTGTTCCTCCCAACTTTATATCATTCACAAACTTGTTAAGTATGCTATCTATATTTTCCTCGAAATCATTCATTAAAATGTCACTAAATCTATGCTACAACTGAAAAAGAGACCAAATCAAATGATTGATCACTTCATTCACATAATAACATTTAGAGCTGAAAGGGAACGTAAAGGCCTTCCAATTCAATGCCTTCATTTTACAAAAGAATAAACTGAGACCCAGAGAGGGGAAGGTACTTGCTAAGGTTACAGAAGCAGCAAATGACAAATATGTAACTATAATCCAGTCTTTTTGGATCCAAACTCAGTGTTCTTTCCTCTGTTTCATGCTGCTTCTCTGTTCATAAAGCATTTCCTAGTAATCAGATGACTTAAAACAGGAGTACTTAATCTTCTTAGTGGCACAGACCCCTTGAGCAGTGTGGTGACACCTATAGATCCCTTCTCAGAATGTTTTTGAATGCAGAAAACAAAATATGTGTAGTATTGTAAAGAAAACCAATCAAAATATTTTTTTAAAGTTCATGGATTAAGAAACCCCTGTCTTAAATCATGTGTCAAATCACAACAGATGCAGAAATATCTTCCTGAGTCCACAGATAGTCTACTATATCATTGGTTCTGTTTTGTGTCAGGAAAGATGTACACCATGAAACTACAAAACTTCTCCATCTAACACATAGACATATGTGTATACACAAACACATCCCCTCCAATTACCACCCACACTCAAATTTGCAATTGATTGTAACCTAGTGACAATAATCCTTAGATTTTTATCTTACATTGTTTTTCAGTCTCATTCAGTAATTTCCAGAAACAGTTACACAAAATGATCAGTTAGTTGTTTAGAATAATTTCCAAGTTATTACATTTTAGTATTATTCTTCTGTAACACTTCCTGATAACATTTTTAACTTTGCTGAGTTTAGAGTTTATAACAAATCATGCCAAGAGTTTATAAGTTAATCATTATTTAGACAGTGATTTTAGAAAAACTTTTCTTAACCTTAGTCAGAAAAGGGTAACAACATTCCTGACAAAAATTCTATATACTTTAGATATTCTTTGTTTCTTGGGTTTTTAAATATTCTTTAATTATAATATTTTGCATGCCAATTCATTTTTCTGATTATCCTTTTCCCAATTTTGTGAAATGAGGTATTCTTATTCTTATTCTTATTATTATTTGACTGAAATTCTGTAAGTATTTATTGGGCTGCATGATCCTTATCACACAATAAAATATGTTAAGTTTTTTAGAAACCTTAAAGCAATATATAAATGCTAGCTATTAGAACTCACATTTCACCCTCTTTGTTATAACACTTGTTATATATGAAGTTCATTAGTAAGTCAAGAGGGACCATAGCTGAGATATTTTAATATAATCATTGTGTGATTTTACCTTATTACAAATAATTTTCTAGAGAAACAATTATTTTTAAAATTAGATGCCACAAAAACTAAAAAATATTTGCTATTTATTACACTATTAAAAATATTGATGCTATTAATTCTGTTAAGTGAATGTCCTTGTATTTCTTTATAATAATGGCTAGTATGTACATATTCTTAAGGTTTGCAGTTGTGCTTTACGTAGATTATCTCATTTGATCCTCAAAACAACACTGTGAGATAGTTGCTATTATGGTTCTCATTTTACCTGCAGAAAGAGACTAAGAGAAATTAAGGAACTTGACCAAGCCACACAAACTAGTAAATGTGTGAAAAGAGATTCAAACTTGGCTTACTAAATTTAGTTGTAATTCTTTGGATACTATGCTACCACCTTCAAGAAAATTAAGGAAAGGATAATACTCCAAATAAATTAATTAGAATAAGCCCTTCTAATTATGAATGCTTTCAGGTTCTAAAGAATATTATACCTTCATAACAAGCTATGTTATGGCATGGAGGGAGGTCTCATATTTACTCTTGAGGTTTTTCATATCATCAAGGGAGAAGCAAATTCCTAGTGGGTATAATCACATCTAATCTATGTAATATTTTTGAGTATTCTAGTTCTGTGACTTTTCAAGGGCCTAGAGATACAACAGCTAATTAAATTATTTGCTGAGATGTAGAGGAGTTAAGATCAGTATTATTGAAGGAATTACTGTCTAGGGTAGAATTACAGATCTTTGAAGAATCTAACTAAGCACATAAAATCAGAACAAGTTAATCATAATGAATCAAATGAAACTTGAAATTTATGTCAGTATATTCTTAAGGCAAAAATTGAGATAATCAAATAATTTTATAAGATCTGATGCCATTTTAGGAGATGGAAGTATTCAGACTTAGGAAGTATAGCTTTTTGTAAATAAGAAAATTTTTTTCCCCCTTTGGATCTATGATTTCATTGGTAGAGGGGAACTTTGATTATAGAATATATATATACATATATATATATATAGAATATATATATAGCTGTCACTTAAAATTTTATAGAATTGCCTGGGAACGTGATAAGTTAAATTATCTACCCAGGGTCATATAGTTGGTATGTGTCAGAAACAATCTCTCCCAGGCTAGAAGGGCTGTGGCCACTTATATAGTCTAATCTCAGTATTGATTAGTACAGAAACTTTTAAGCTACTTCACTTTTCACATCTGGCCCAGTTTGTCCTTCCTTAGGTCTTTATCTCCTAAGGGCTCACCATATTGGTGCTGAACTTAATGACACTTGATTGGCTTTGGCCTTACTGCAGCTCAAAACTCCCAAATTCAAGTTATCCACCAGCCTTGGCTTTCCCAATAGCAGGGATTACAGTCATATACCATCACTCTCAGCCACATATTTGTTACAGTATAGTTTTATTGTGCTCATTGTACTTATAGATGAAATCAAAGACAGAGAGATTATTTAAAATTTGAAGCAGCTGATTTAATTTTACAAGTTTTTTTCTCTCATTTCTTATATACTTCCCTTCTTTTCTCACTGTGGTGTGTTTTCATGATATTTCCTGATTCAAATTACGTCTGAAGTTTTAAAACTATTGTGTAAAGTTCTGAGTCTTTTTCACTGACATTAGCAGATTCACTTAATTCTAATCTTGCATATTTTGAGTGTCCCATATGGTCAGCGTACCTCATTGTTGGTATTCTTTTCTTTGTTCAGTATCCTAGAGGCATGCCATGGACAGAGTAGTCATTACCATATTGCACCTTATAAGTTGTGTTTACCCGTGGTTCTTTTAAAGCCATGTTGCCATTGATCTCAGAGGCTGCTTGTTCCAAGGGAAAGTGAATATAAGAGGGAAAGGCACAGTGGGGATTGCTCTTGGAAAATACATCGACATATATCCCCTAAATAGCAAATTACAAATTAGGCTAATTTTCCATGTTCTCTAAGGTCTACAACTTTACTTGGCCATAATAGCAATTGACGAATTAGTTCTTCATTCCCTGGTATTGTAAATAGCAAAAGATGAGTAGTAGGAAACATGATTCTAATAAAAAAAATAATATAAGGATGATAAATGCCTGACTTTCCAAAGGTAGCCCTCCCTAATATGTAGAAAAATTATTAGCCAGTCGTTTTCCATTTCACTTGATGCATGTATAGATGCATCTATGCATATTTTTTTCACACACATTTTTCTTTGGAGGATATAATGTTCTTTGATCAATATGATGCTAAAACAATGTCTTTTTTTCAGGGATAGTGTTAAGTTCACTTTAAAAAATGCAATATTGTAGTTTCCAGAGATTTAAAGTTGAAGATTCTATACCATGCAGTAGAAAGTCAGATAAGATGGGGGGTTGACTCATGTAGCATCACACTTATAAGCAAAGAAATATTTGTAAATGGTATAAGGAAATTTTTCTGAGGAATGTGTGATTTTAAAAAAAGATCAACTAATTTAGCAGGAGTGAGAAATAACTAATGGGTATTCCCTGTGCTTCATCAATATCTGCTCTGTGTGAAGAGAATGCAAGGACAGCCCCTGGGCACATAGTATGTGAAGTTAGAGAAGGCAATAGATGACATAATTCATAACCATAAGACTGCAAGGGCAGAATGTTGATACTCTAAAGTGGGCTTTTATCTCAGAGAGAACCTGAGTCATTAGAACTTTGAAAATTGTCCAAAGGAAAGTTGAGTGGCATATTGTGATAGCCATAAGCAGGCTGCATCATAGAACTTTAAACCGAAATTACAAAGAAGTACATGAGCATATCCTCATAAATGTATATAAGCAAAAAAGATGGAGTGGTCATATGAGAGCAAGGATTAACTGATGGACTGATGCTTCATATACGCTTTTCGTTAACTCACCTTGTTGAGAGAAAGTGAGAAAACCTGGAGCACATTGGGTGGATCCCTTGTGGCAAATTTAATAGGAGGATATGAACAAGATTCAGTCACATACTATGGGCAGATGTGAATGGGGTACAGTTTGCAGCATTGATAGTAATATTGTTGACATATTCAAGTATGAACAAGACTCAAACATTGTGGTTAGGCTATCCATATCATTTGTATATTCTGCATCACTTCCAGGAGTACCTTCATTGATGAGATCACAGATTCATCATGGTGTTGGAGAATAAATTTTGGGTCATATTTAAATGTGAAAGGCCATGTGTATATAAGTGTTCTGGGTTAGCAATCTAATTAGGCAATACAAATTTCCTAGTTGTATACATAGTACACACTCAATAAATATTTGTTGAATAACAGTGACATGCACATAGTAGGTGTTCAGTAAATCCTTAGTGACTTGACTTTTATATAATAATCAAGTGTTTTTTACATCATATGTATCAGTCATCTTCCTGAAAAGTATTATTTTTGGTCCCTTCACCTGGAGGATTACCAAGAGGTGAAGGACTAGTGAAGCATCTTGATAGTATTTAGCAGGTAGTAGCATTGTCAAAGAGAGATGCATAAAGGATAGAGATTGATGTTATGGAATCTAATATTGTAAACAAATGTCACTAACATATCATTTTTTCCTTCAGTTTTATGTAATAAAAAACTACTTATATATTGAGTCACATAATTTCTTTTTGTGGGGTCAATCTAACTACCTGATTCATAGGCCAAAAGCTGGAATTGTCATGTTTTTTGTAAAACTCAGAAGTTAGAGTTTAACAAGTCATCACCTCTAGTAAAGCTTAAGGGTTTTTGTTATCTTGACAGGTAACATGCAGGCCAGTTAGGTATATTTTAAGAAGAACATTTGAGGAGATACATTTAAGTTTTCCATTTTAATTTTTCTATATCATATCACTTTGATAAAGACCAGTGATACAGAACCAAGGGCAACTTTTGAAAAATGATTTATAAACTCCCTTCTTTCGGTTCTGGAAAAGTTTTAATGTTTAGAAACTGCTTCTATATTCCAGACCATCCAAACAATTTTATGTTATGTTGAAAAATTGCCCTGAGCCATAGATAACTTTTTTTAAAAATTAAGATATTCATAGTGACCAATGTTAGTGTCCCTTGACATTCAATGAAAAGAAAAAGAGGTACAGAGAGCTGTTTTAGTTGAATAATGGACTTGCCAATTAGCCATCAAGTGCTTCCATCTGTGAAATTGTTGATCAGATGGGTTAGCTGGGATGTTTCCAGACTAGGGCATCATAAATGGCACTTGAAAACTGTCACTTTGATGATGAGGTTTGAAGTCTTATACTGCTTAATGCTGTGCAACCCTTTCTCCCTCCTCTTCCCCCCACCCCCAAGTGTTTTTTTTTTGGTTTTTTTTTTTAGAACACAGTGATCCTACTTACAAATTCTGTGGCATCAAGAAAACTTGGGAGACCTGCCACTGATGTAAAATTCTGCCTAATCTGCTGCTCTGGTCTGTGCTGGGTTTAAACAGAGTGTTAACATGGCCTTTAAAGTACTGTGGTTAGTGATCTGCTTGGTACAGAAGTAGGTAATATTCTTTGTCCATGAGCCATAAAGTTGGCACACGTTTCCAACATTCAGAAATATTTTTGTCTTAGTAACAGGGACCAGTCCTCAGTCATTACTTTTATAAAGTGAGATTTCACTTCTTTGGTAGTTAGGGTTATATAATTGGTCAAGATAATTCCATAAATCTTTAGAATATAAAACTTAAGAAAAATCAATTGAGTGAAACTTCAAGACTTAGAAGATGAATTTTAGTTTCCAATAGTTGTAAAATACTTCCCACTCTCATACTAAATACAGATATTAGAGAAATTAAAAACTACATAAAATGTAGTATATTACATAAATGTAGAATCATTTTTATCCATATACTTTGGTTGAATATAGGTTTTACTTGTAGAATATGTAAATATTTCTTTGCAGGGTATTTTAAAAAAAATACAAATTTGAGGAAGTTTATTTAACTGCAAAATACTGTTACAATAGCATATTTCGTCCCTTACCACCAGTCAGGCATTTCTTGAGGGTCTATTTATGTGATAGATGCTGTGAATGGGAGGAAGTATACAAACAGACATGCTTCATAATCTCAAGGAATCTTCTTTTTCCTACATCCCTTTGTTAGTTACTTCTACCTAATGTGCCTCTCAACCTTGTTAAACTTCTTTTATCTTCTCCTTTTCCCATTTTCCATAATTTTCACACTGAGCAATCTATAAATTTCTCTTTGTGTTTATTTATGCCTAACTATTTTACCATTTGCCTATCATACTGTAAGTTCCTAATGAGGATCCATGCCTCTTTAACTTAGGTTGTTTCAATTTTTTAAAAAAATGTCACATGGAGGGCAGCTGGGTAACTCAATGGATTGAGAGCCAGGCCCAGAGATGGGAGGTCCTAGGTTCAAATCTGGCCTCATATACTTCCCAGCTGTGTGACCCAGGGCAAGTCACTTAACCCCCATTGCTTAGCCCTTACCACTCTTCTGCCTTGGAACCAATACACAGTATTGGTTCCAAGACAGAAGGTATGGGTTTAAAAAAATAATGTCACATTAGAACAGTGTCATGTGTGATGGTAGTTTAACAATGTTGAGTTGTAACCTCATATATATGCTCACATTCTGTATACACAAACTATATAAATTTTATTTCTTAGATCCTGCCAAAGATGTGATTTTTACCAACAAAGCTACTGTCTTCTAGATTAACCAAAACTAGTGGCTTAAAGTTCTTTTGAAATTCTCAGAACGTCTTTGGTTTTACCCCATTTTGAAAATGACATTAATAAAAGTAATTTTGAAAGACTAATACCTTTCAAGATTAAAAACATCAGTTTGGTACTTGTAATTTAATTACTGCAAAACAATTTTTAAGCCAGAAGGATTTTTCTGATTTGTCATGATACCTTCCTTTTTTACCCTTGTAAATAAAAAATGTGATAATAGTTGCTGTAGCTAATCTTATGGTTGTATACTGCCCATTCTGATATTGTTCCATTTTGTGCCATTACTTATAACACAAATTTTCAATTTTTCTTCTCTCTTTATTCTTTCTTGCTCAAGCATCAAAATGCATTCATAGCTTCATTCAAGTCAACAAGTATTTCTTAAGTGCCTTCTCTGTGTTTAAGAGTACAAAGAAGAATTAAAAACAGTCCATGTCATCAGGGAGTTTGCGTTCATCACAGTATTTAAAGTAATCAAAATAGATCTCTTTTCAACAAATGAAAGCACATACCATTTTTGTGTTTTTTCTTTGCCTTGCCAATCCCAAAATAATTTATTTTGTTAGAACTGGAAAATATTTTTTTTCCCTAACTGCCATTGAAGCATTTAGATTCCCATAAACTTATGAAATTATATGGTTAATTTGAGATAAAAGAAAAATGTTAATACTCTTTTCACAATTGTGTTTCCTTGACTCATAGGTCAAGAGTACCTTTCAAGGATATGCTAGTTATTGAAGTAGATAATAGATACCCTTTGAACTAAGTGTCAAAGGGAACTCCAGGTTCTAAGAGGCAAGAATGAAAAGTGAGAACATTCTAGGCATGAAGAACCACTTGTGTAGAGGCACAAATGGGTATATACCAAGTCTGTATTGGGAATGATAAGTAACATGTCATAAAACTGGAGAAAGAATGCTGGAGTCACATACTGAAGGATTTTAAATGCCAGAGCTGATATTTTATCCTAGGGGCAATGGGGAACTACTAACTCTTCTTGGGTCGGTTATATTAGAGGAGTTTGAAGAAGGGTTCCCTGCATACTGAAAAGCCCTTTTGTGGTGCCCTTTGGGAAGGATGTACCAGTCTGGAATCCCAGAGGAGAAGCAGATTTGAGTGGATTATATCTGTATCATTGATTGAGGTACTTATAGCATTGAAATTGTAGATCCATTGGACTACTAGAGTATTTGAGTTATTTGCTCTTTCATATTTGAACATATATAGTAGTTAATGGAATATAAATCTCCCCTGTATATATGGGTTCTTCTGAGATTATATGAGATGGTGAGCCTACTACATCTGAAATCTGGAACAAGGAGATGACTGAGAGAACAAACTAGAGAAGATATTCATAGTACAGTATGCGTGTCTTATCCTTGGATATCTAAAATCTTTGGAATCTGGGTGCTGTGCTATTCTCAGCACTTTTCTTGGAATGGACAACCAACCAGATAAACAGAACCCAGATTCCAGTAATGAATGAAGGAGTTGTGGAAGTTTGCAAATAATGATCACTCCAGCTTGCTGGTGGGGTGGATTAGTGCCATTTCTGAGGCTACCTGGCATCTTTTTGTTGTTTAGTCTTTCTATTTATTCATGTCCAATTCTTCATGACCCCACTTAGGGTTTTCTTGGAAAAGATACTGGAATGATTTGCTATTTCTTTCTCCAGCTCACTTTACAGAGGAGGAAACTAAGGCAAACAGGATTAAGTGATTTGGCCGGGGTCACTCAGCTAGTAAATGTCTGGGGCCAGATTGAAGATGAGTTTCCTGGCTCCAGGCCTAGTACTTTATCCACCCTGTCATCTAGCAGTCCCTGAACCTTGAATCTACTCTGTATTTATATGCAAGGTAAACAAAACACACATAGATGGGTGTGTATATATATCTATGTGTGTTTTGTTTCCCTTGTCTAGATTGTAAGCTTGAGAACAAGACTATTTTCATTTTTTTCATTGTGCTTAACATAGTTCCTATTGTATGTGGTGGTGTTTCTGTATTAAGTACCTAATGCTTGTTGGTTAGTGTTTTGGAAACTATTCAAAGTAATGATAATCTTTCATTATCAACTGAAATCCACTTAAGTGTAAGTAGGAATGGAAAATCCCATTCTTGATTCAACAAACACTTATTAGATATCTACTATGTTCAGGCACTGTACTAAACATCAGGGATACAAAGAAGCTAAAGACAGTCTCTGTCTTTGAAAAGCTTACAGTCTAATAGAGGAGACAATCAGCAAGCAAATCTATATACAGGATAAATAGGAAATAACAGATGGAAGGCACTAGAATTAAGAAGAGTTTGGGAAGATACTGTAGGAAGTGGGTTTTAATTTGGATTTTAAAAGAAAGAGTGGAGGAAGGAAGGGATTGCATTCCAAGCCTAGAGCACAGCCAGAGACAATGTCCAGAGCCAAAAGATAGAGTATTTCATTTGTGGAACAGCCAGTAGATCAGGGTCACAGGGATGGAAGAGTGGGGTATAATATGACTGAAAAGATAGGAGGGGGGCTAGGTTACTAAGGGCTTTGAATGCCAAACAGTACATTTTGTATTTATACCTCAAGGCTATAGGAAGCCTCTGAAATTTTAATAGGGGAGTGAAGGGATCAGATTTGTGATTTAGGAAAATCACTTCAAGTGGGCTAAATTGAGGATAGATTCAGCAGGGATAGACTTGTGACAGGCAGACCCACCCTGCAAGCTGTTGCAGTAATCCAGATGTGAGCAGATAAGGACTGCACAGTGACCATGTCAGAAGGAGTATATCTTCAGAGATTTTGCTGAGGTGAAATCAACAGCTTGGCAATAGATTGGTTTGGGGTGGGGTAAGAGTTAATGAGGAATCCAGGATGACTCCTAAGTTACCAGCCTGAGGGAATAGGAGGAGTGTTGCCTTCTAGACTAATAAAAAAGGTAGGAGTAGATAGGGACTAGGGAGAAAGATGCTCTTATTCATCCTTCGTTTTCAAAGAGAACCAATGACATCATGAAGGTGATGTGTTGGCTTGCTTATGACTTAGATTTAAGTGAAACAGAATGGCACAAAGTCCTCAGCCTCACTTTCTTTCAGTCATCCAAGTCCAGTAGCAAGACAAAAGTTAGGATGATTAGAGATGGCTCTGGATGTAATGGATGAGCTTGGTGTCCTCCATGTCTAACTACACTCTAGACCAGGGGTCCCCAAACTACGCCCTGTGGGCCACATGCGGCCCCCTGAGGCCATGTATCCAGCCCCCACTGCACTTGCGGAAGGGGCACCTCTTTCATTGGTGGTCAGTGAGAAGAGCACTGTATGCGGCGGCGCAGCAAAGCGCGGTGTCACTCATGTACAGTACTACTTCTGGTGGCATAATCCTTTGTGTGGCACCGTGTTCTGAGATGAGGGACTGTGCAAAGGATTATGTGACTGCACAATGGAGAGGATTCCGCACTGTGTATACTGCATGAATTTAGGGTTAGGGTTAGAGATAGGGTTAGATCCAGCCCTCCAATGGTCTGGGGACAGTGAACTGGCCCCAAGTTTGGGGACCCCTGCTCTAGACACTCCATATCACCTACTTCATGGCTATTGGAATAAAGTGGTCTCATCTGCCCATTCTGCTGGGGAATGTCTTCACATGCTTGGGGTAGACATCCCCCCTGACTTACACGTTTGAAGCCTGTTGGTTCACCTCAACCTGGTTTAGCCCATCTACTGATGATTTTACTGGGGTATAGCCACATACTACAGCTTCTTGGGCCACTAGTGAGAGTTTGGTAAACACCAAAGGTGAATGAACATCTCTGAAAAGGTCTCAGTAAGCTCTTACACCAGAGGTGCTTATCCTCCCTGAGCATTCCATACACCCCTGGGAGAAAGAGAGTGCTTATTGTTTTGAACCTATTGAGCTTAAGATGTCTATTGGACATTCCATTTGAGTTGTTTAAAAGGCAATTGAAGACTTGAGATTATAGATCAGCAGAGAGATTTGGAGAAGGAAGGTAGATTTGAGAATCATTAGCAAAAAGATGGTAATTAAATCCATAGGAGTTGATGAGCTTACCAAATGAAGTAGTAGAGCGGGAGAAGAGAAGAGAGCCCTGGACAAAACACTGAGGCACACTTACAGTTAGAAGGCAGAATCTGGAGGAAAATGCAACAAAGGAAACAGAAGAGCAGTCAGACAGGCTGGTGACCCAGGAGCGAGTGATGTCTCTAAAACCTAGAAACAGAGAATATCAGGGAAGAGAGATTGATAACAGTGCCAAATGTCAAGGAGAATGAGGATTGAGTCCTTTGGATTTGGCATTATTAACTTTGGTGAGAATAGTTTTGATAGAGCAATTAGATAAGAAGCTGGATTGTAAAGAGTAAAGAGGGGGAGAGGAGAGAAAGTAGAGGTATCTGTTGTAGATGACTTTTTAATGAATTTAGACACAAAGAAAGAGCAGAAGAAAAATAGAATGATAGCAGGAATAGAAAAGCTAGGTTTTTTTCAGGATAGAGAAGATAAGGGCATGTTTTTAGGGGATAATCTGTGGAGGAGACAGGATTAAATGGGATCACTTGAGAAAGGAAAGAAGTTAACTTTGGTAAGGAATAAGGTCCCTTCATATGAAACTAGTTTAACAAGGAGAAAGTAGCAAATGGCAACTAAGTGAAAGGAGATGAGGAAGAAGGGAGTTCATGGTGAATGGCTTCATTTTTTTTCTGTAAAATATGAGTCAAGGTTCTGTCTACTTATTTATCGTAAATGATCAAGATAGTTTAGAGATATTGGTAATAAAGAGATTGGTTTCTGTGATGTGTTGTCCCAAGCCTAATTCCATTGGCCATAATCCATTGGAATTGGAAACCGCACCCTATGTTCCTTTTGGGTGTACATCCTTTTCTGGGTAGTGGGATCCTATAGCAATTGACCTGAGGCCTTGTCACAACAAAAGATTTTCTTTGACCTCTATCTGCCTTGGTTTCCTCACCTGTAAAATGAGGATAAGAATAGCACCTACCTCCCAGGTGTCGTGAGAATAAAAGTAAAATTTGTAAAACACTTTGCAATTATTACAGCACTATGTAAATGGTAGTTATGATGATGATTTATTACTACTTTTAATATCATCATCATCAAGGTAACAGCTAGTAACTTGATAAAGCCAGTATTCAGATTTCCAAGTTTTCCAATTCCAGATCCACAGATGTTTCTACCACATCATCGTTGCCTCGTGATGTCAAGTTAGCTTTTATATCAAGCTAAGCAGAACAAAGAAACCTATAAAGCCTTTAGATGATGGTTCATGTGAGTTGCTGGAACATTGAAGACTTGATCACTTTGCCTTGATGACTTGGGCAGATTAACACAACTAAATGATTCCTCCTTGGGCAGGTATTTATTCTGCTTTAGTTTAAGACTAGAAAAAAGCTAAAATAGGAGAAAAATACTGAATTTGTAATCAGGAGATCTGGGTTTTGATTCAGGCTCTGCAATTTACTAGCTGTATAACCATAAGCAAGTCATAACCTCTTTTAATCTTACCTCTAAAATGGGGCTGATATTTGCATGTGATTATAAATGAACAAGTTTCTAGGACTAGGTTGTAACATCCATAGACTGTTATTAGTAAATTTTAAAAATAATCACGAGGAAAGAATGGTTAACAAATTAATTTTATTTTATTTATAGAGTTTGGAAACTTATGTTTACAAATATAGTCTTATCAGACAACTCCTAAGACTGCAGATACAACTATATTTAATACAAACTTTGAATATGCAGATGCAGTTTTATTTTTTAATAATAGTTGGCTAGATGGTCCTACTGATGCTAATACTTTGTCCCTCAAGAAATGTTCTTAACAAAAAAAGTTGATTTGCTAATATTTAGAACTAAGATACTTGAATGGATATATTACACATGTAACTTTTTTTCTTCTTATCCAGACTAATGATTTCATCACTATGGAGAGCTTCTTGTGTAGAAACTCCCTCAACTGATATAGATTGGCAGCTCAGAGTTTTTGACAATGGCTCTGCAGAGTGCTTGAATCATTTACCTAGCAATGACAGTATTTGAATCCAGGTTTTGATGATTCCAAGGCCAGCCTTCCAAACCACTGTGACAATTTGGAGCATGAATGCATGTTTGCATATATACATGCATAAACACAGTATATATATTTTTACATAACATAATATGTGTGTATATTATATATGCAGTACCTTCCAGGGTACTGAAAGAACCAGCAGGTATGATTGTTAAACCAGCAATACTCACACTTGAAAGATTGTGAGATGTGGGAAAGGTGAAGAAGGACTTAAAAAAGCAAGTATCTTGACACCTTGATTTACCTGTTATGATTAAAGTTTGTGTCTTTAATCTGCTTGCTAACTGAAGGTAATTGACCATGATTTCATCATCTACCTGTATAAACCCCCATTAGTCCTGTATCTCCTCACTGTAACTTCTATTGTATTTCTTTTTTTCTACCTCTTACCAATAGCTTTCTTCTTTTCATTGCTCATTTGTTCTTTGCTCCTGCTTTTCTTACCTATCTCCTTTAACTTCTCTTTATCCAAATGAGATAATATATTGGAAGCACTTGGAAAACATTTGTTTTAGGTAGAGAAATAACCTTAATTAGTGCCAGGTAGAATGAGGAAAAATTATATATTTCAGCCCAGCTATACTACGAATTGTATAAAATATTCTTCCTTGCTAGTAGAGATCTGGTTGACCAGCTAACCAAAATGAAGATTCCCCATGGAAGGCTTTAGCTTATTATTCTGAGTCTATTCCCTTTTCTTTCTCAGTGCCCTTGGAACTACCTGCTCAGTACAAGATGTTGAAGTATTCATTTCTCAGGCCTTGAATGTCCAGGAGCCAGCTTATACCTGTGCAGGGTTCCTCCTTCACAAAAGAGAGTTATGGACTCAATTTTGGAGATATCTGGCAATTTGTGTTGATAGAAGGAATTACTTTCCCAGGGAGTTCCTAGAACATTGAAATAGATTTGCATTGCCTCTTCCTCACCTCATCTCACTCCCAACTTTTCTTTCTTTTACATGCTGATTTTTTCTTAATCTAATGTTTATTGCCATTTTATTCGTTCAAACTTAAAATTATCTTACAAGCTGGAAAGTGAAAAGCAGAGCAGTTTTTTGTTGTATGAAGGAAAAAATGTTTTAAAAAATATTTCAGGAAAGAACCCCATATGAGGAAGCAGGAGCCCTTAATTCTAGTTGCTGATTTGACACTTATCAGTGTGAAACTGGACTGATGACTTCTCTTCTGTGGGCCAAGTTTACTAATTTTTAACAACTAAGATGGATCTCACAGTTTTCTTCTAGTTTTAACATTCTTTTGATCTGTAAATTCTGTTACCTGAACCTATGAGATTATATAGGAAGCCAGGTGTGCATTTAAACTGTTAACTGTTAGCTATGACAAAAGTGAATTCAGAACAGGGATTCTTAGATCAGAGGGGTCAATATGCCTCATTTGTCCCACAACATTCCCAAGTACAGACCAGATTACTTTAAAGTGTCACTGGGAATTATTTGACAAAATGAATACAAATACAATAAAATAAATATCACTACATTTTAAAACTAAGACTCCATATTCCATAGGAATTTTTGTGCTTGGGATAGTTGCCTCTTGGGAGTTTAATACCAGTCTTCTACAGTATTTTATAGTCTGCCATAAGAGTCAGTGTTGTAGATAGTATAAAGCTCTTTAAATACTCTTGAAGAAAGCACATTCTTGCCCTTCCTAGATACTTTTTGGGATATTTTTTTAAAGATCTTGAAACAACTATACTGAGATGCCTCTATAAAATCCTCTGGGGATGAAAGACTAGTCTATAGCAAAGATCATCAAGTGCTGTCCATTCACTTTTAGTGGGTCAAAATAGAGTGATAGATACCCTGCTGGTTGGACAGCCCTGTGGGTGATTGATTATTCTAAGACATAACCCCTAATCTCATGAAACAGATGGTACAGAATCCCAACATTGGCCATAGGAAAGAAAGAGGCAGGGTCACTCCTAGTGAGAGTTTCTGGCCTGAGGCAAATTGTGCTGTTTCCTACCTTATACTTCTATTTTTAACCGTTTTATAAAGTTGAATGAAAAATAGAAAAATAAATGTTAAGGAGCTTTTTTTGGAGGGACAGAAATATAACTAAAAAGATAGTGTAGAAATTTGGATTCCCAAGGCGACCAAGACCAAGGCTTTTGCCTTGTTTCCCTATCTAGGCACTGAAGGACTTTATAGGAGAGCTTTTTACAAGTCATCGCATTTGGTCATACCAATAACCCTGGGAAGCAGATGGAAGTGAGAAGAAATAGGCAATGTTATCAAGGAGGAAAAAAAAAGGAGAAAAGATGAGGGAGAGAATTTATTTACCAATAATGACTTAAAACTAACCAATACCACTTTTTTTTTTTAACTTTTTACAATGAATTTCCAGGAAGGTATCTTCTTTCTTTATAGAGGTATTAGACTAATACACAATCCTGTCAATCATTTACCTTTTTAAAAGCTGGCTACATTTCACCAATAGGGGAAATAATCTATCTTGATTGCCCACAAATATGTACTGAGTAACTGCATGGCAATAGATTCTTTGGAATCGTAGACCTAATTGAAGAGATTGTTCAGGTTTCAAAGTTGCAAGACTAGCTTTTACAATAAAAACGAATGTTCAGAAAAGATCATATAATGAAGACAGAGCCAGCTTTGAAGTCAGGAAGACCTGGGTTCAAGGTCTGCCTCTGAAACATACTGCCCATGTAACCATAGGGGGCATGTATTTTTACCTCTTAGTGTCCTTAGACAACTAAGAAGATAAATTTTTGACAGTGGAAAGAGCACAAGGTGGACTAGACTAGAAAAAGCAAACAAATCGAAAAGTAGTATTCAGAGTATCATGTATAAGCCATTTGAGATTTCATTATTCAGGTGGTTGCCATTTTTAAATATATAGAAATGTAGATACATAATATTCTCTGCTAAATTTTTTTTAATATCACCATCTATTTCTCTCTTCCATTCTTTCTCTCCTTCCTTCCTTTCTTTTTTCTTTCTGAGAATTAATGTGCCATCTGGAAACCTCTGAGATCCTGCCATAAAAGGAATTTTGGCTTTTTGGCAACCAGTCATCAGGATATGCTGTGGCTGTGCACCTCAGAATAATGGAATATAATTAGAAAGGTGGACTAATTCAAAATACATTTGAAGATTTCTCTGTCTCAGAAGATTCTTCTTTGGACATGTTGAGGACATTTTGGAAATAATTCAATTCATATTTATGCTCCTAGGTTGAGGATACCAGGGATCAAGTCATTCATATTCCATATCTTGAAATTCAACATAAATCAGTACAAATAACTGAAAACCTATTCCAAACACTATACATAGCCTACATCTTTGTTTAATGTTAAAATTAGCAAATAGAATTATAGTTTTTATTTGGGGGGGGAGGGATGTGGGAGGTAGTTGTATTGCAATTAACTCTCCTTGCCTTCTGAATAATATATCCATTGGAACTGTCAGCTTGAGGATTTTTTTGTAAGCATTTTTTTTTAACTTTAAAAAGTAACAAGTTTTAAATTAATTGAGGGAAAACAGCTGAAATCAAGCACAGAAAGGGTTAAGTCGACATGAAAGAATTCATTTCCACTTTAATGACCTAGCCTTGCTGGGTTAGGACGATGGGGAACATGCTTCTGACTTGTACTCCTATTGCCAATTAACACCTCCTATAACAGGTTGCCTCAGCTAGTCATTGAAGCACAGGCAGTAGAAATAGTTTACATGCAGCTTGTTTTTCACACTAGTTGTTTAATACTCTCAAAATTAAAGTATTAAAAGGTTGTTTCTTACCTTGCTGGGTAAGAGATAAACAATACAGTGGTAGTTATTTGTATGTTTTTGTATTGGCTTGTTTATGTGCTATTTCTATTTTAAAGGTTTTTAATTGAGGAAACTAAAGGTGGCAACTACATCAAATTTGATATTTTGTGTTGAGATTGCTGAGTGGAGACTATAAAAAGTTAAAGCTCATTTTGTATCAAGTTCCCCCCCCCCAAATTAATGTTTTGTTACTTTTTAAAAGTATAATCACCTCCATTTTTGAAGTTTAAATCCCTTTTTGTGGAAGACTTGTCTGTTAAGACACTATATTATTTCAAAATTCTCAAACAACCAAATATATAGTCCTAACTGGTGCTGGAAAAATAAACCTTTTATAGCTTAGGAGGGAAAAGCATGCATTTTGTGTAAATTCTTGAAATGTTTTATATTATCACTTTTTCTAACATAATTAACTTCAACTTCAATTTTAGACATTTGGGGAGCATTGCAGTTCAGTGGTACTATTTATTTTACATTTCTTTAAAGTGACACTTTGGTTCACATTTAATCAGCAGGTATTTTAATAACATAATAAAATTGGCTAAATAATTGATACCAGTTCACACTAAGAGAAAGGTGGAGTAATATAACTAAGAGTGTTAACAAATTTGCTAAAAGGCCTGAGTAGGTAACACTTGGAGGCCATAGTTTTTTGTGCCGTTATAATGGCAAATGCCTTTTTTTAGCACTTAGTCAACAAGGGCTGCCCAAGGAGAAGTCACAGCTTTTATACTGGATCAGATTTTAACCTTCTAAATGACAAAATGCTTGTTTCATTTAATTTAGCTACACTTAAAGTTTATTAGCAAGGTAAATCATTAGAGCCTTTTAAAAAATCATGAATACATAGCCATAAGTAAATTCTTTATAACTAAATGTGATAAATCAAAATTCAGTTTAAAGTGGTATATTTAGTTATCCTAATTTGTGCCAGGAAAGGGTTTGATGTCAACTTAGGATAGGTGTGTATATGTGCATGTATAAAGACTAACGCAACTATGATTTTTACATATAGACAGGTTATTTCACTCTAATACTTATGGATAGTTTAAAGGCAAAAGCTTCCTGGTGAAGCTGTTTTTTGTTTGTTTACCCCTTTTAAAAACTTATATTGAAGGATACTTTTAAAATATTTTAATATAGTCATAGGAAATAAGTCTTAGGGTATTATAGCAACAAATGTAATTGTTTCAGTTCTTGGTTTTGTGTATAAGACAATGGGAGAATTTTATTTATTTTTTTTTTATTTTCTAAGGCAGTCTGTCAGGAACAATTTCGGGGGAGGTTTAGGGATGGAAGAGAGTGAAATTGTATTCAGATGATCAGGTATTGCCAATTTTTGGCCCGTTTTGCAAAATAACAAGCTGTTTTAATTTGCTCCCACTTAACCTCCCCTGTCCCCCAAGATCCATTTACAAGCTGCTTAGTATATTGAAGATTTTTTTTAATTGGAAAGAATGTCAACATCATAATTGAGCTTAGGTTGTACCTAATATGAAAAGTAAATCCAAAATTGAGATAATAGTTCAATTAAATCAACAGTTAATTTTAAAGCAAATATGCTTTTAAGCTTTGAAATTTACAAGTAGACTCAAATTTTGAATATAGGCCACAATTATAATTTCCCATTTTACTATTTAAGATAACATAAAATAACTTGCTTTTTCCTCTGTAAATAATTATTGTTCATAATGTTTTTCTGTGTCTTGTAACTTTGTCTTAAATATAGGAGAGATGTATTTTGAGGTAGCTAGAGATTCCTAAGAGTAAAATGAAAGTTACAAAAAAAAGTTAATAAAACTTCCTTAATTTGGGTAAAAAATTTCATATAGTATCTTTATTATATTTGTTTATTTTCTGTCCCCAAAACCTTGACCTATTCTTAAGTTATTCTTTGGCCTAGTTTTTAAATTAACTTCAAACTGCTTATATTTTAATATAAAACCTAAAACAATGCAGTACTTTTTGACTCGTTTGATCATTGTAAAATATTGTATGGTACTGTAGTTATTATGGTGTTAAAATAGTTGTAAGGTCATTAGAGTTAACTTGAATAGTTCACACACTCCACAAAGCTGATAATTTTAGAGCTATGCTGTTGATTAAGCACCAGAGAGAAACCATTTTCTCCATTAATTTTTTTTTCTGTTACTTATATTAATAACTCCCTAAATCTACAATCTACTGAGATAATTTTGGTTGAGATTTTTATTTGGAATCTAATTTGGTATTCTAAATCCCATAGAGCCTTGCACATACTGGGTGCTGAATTAAAGTACATTGCTTCTGTTTTCGCAAAGTTTTATTATATAGCATAAGTAAATATAGTACATTTAACTAAATTTATCCAAAAAAGGACCTTACAGATAAGTTTGTCCTTTTTACAGGAGAGGACACTGGGGCCTAAAGCACAGTGGCTGATATAAGCACTTAATAAAAAGCATTAACCGACTCAAGTGACTTGCCAAAAGTGGCGGAGCTTAGTGGCATAGTCAAGAAAAATTAGCCCACAAGTCTCCTGTTTTACTCTCCAGAGCTCTTTCTAATCTTATCTCATTCCTCAAAATTTTAGGTAAATACAATTTACAAAATATATTTTTAAGGACATCATGTGTAGCAAATGTCACTTTCTTAATGATTTAATGTTACAAAATTTACATCATTTTCTCTTTCAGTGACAAGCTGAGAATGTTCTGTGGACAAAGAGTTAAAATAGTGACCAAGGCTATTACTATTTTCCTGACAATGGTTTTGCACTTTACTAGGACTTAACTGGTTCCAGGATCTCTTCATCACTCCCATCACTGAACTATAGAATTTTTTCTTTTTATAGCCTAAAAGACTATATGAGTGCCCTTTTTTATTACATTTTTAAAGAGTATATCTCTTGGTGTTTATGGTTCTCTAAACTTAGCTCTTTTTTTTCCCCCTGGATATTTATTGTGTCCTAATGAACTGGGTAGCAACAATACAATAATCTAAAACCACAAGCATTTATTTATTAAGTGCTTCCTGGGTGTTCAAAGCACTGTGGATACAAAGAAGAAATGGAAAAACTACCCTGCCCACAGAATCTTTCATTCTATTAGGATGAAGTCTGGAAATCCTTAACTTCAGGATTTATAAAGTGAATTCATTCTTAAGAACATCTTTTCAGTAAAACGAATTGCATAAGTTAGTACCTTTACAATTTTTGTGTGTGTGATTGCAGCCTCATATTTGACTACACTTAATTAGTGTGGTTTAGTCATTTGAACCCATTTGGAATAGTTTGCCATTTCTTTCTCCAGCTCATTTTACAGATGAGGAAACTGAGGCAAATAGGGTTTAAGTGACTTGCTCAGGGTCACCCAGGTAGTAAGTTTCTAAAGCCTGATTTGAACTCAGGTCTTCCTGACTTCAGCCCTAGCTTTCTATCCACTGAGCCAGCCACCTAGCTGCCCTTACTTAATTAGGTAAAAAAACAATCAAAAGGGAATGTAGTTGTTCTTAACAATTTACTTAAAATGTTGTGATTCTTTGAATGAAAAAAATTAAAGCACAAAGCCAGTTTTTGAAGTCCTTCCTGTGTGTCAAGTGCTAATACAAATAAAGATGTAAGAAAGTTCATATCTTCAAGAAGCTGACATTCTAGCAGTAGGGGATCAGAGACCCTCAGTCTTAAAAGTCACAGGAATGCTGAATGGATCAAGAGGTCAGCCACTGGACCTACCATTTCCATTGGTAAAGATTATATTGATTTGATTAAAATTCTCTGAGCCAGAAGTGGAAAGGGGAATTAGTGTCCAGGTTTTTCTTCTACCCAGATTTGGGCTTCTTGAACAAGAAATTGTTAGAAATTAGGTTTTTTTCCTTCCATTAGATGTTTGGTACACAAGTCTTTTATGTTATTTATTCAGCTTTGTGTTCACAAGTTTGTTTATTTTTTTGTTTGTTTCCATTTAATCCAAAGACAAGTCACATTTCCTCAAGTCTAGCTTTAAATAGACAGTTCTGTATTAGTGCATATATTGGCAAATTGTTTGCCTAGACAAATTCTTCCTTTGCAAAAGGTCCTTCTTCTCTACCCATCCAAATGCTACCCATTTATCATTTTCTTGTTAGTGCTCCACTGTCTTCCTGAGACCTTTCTTTTACCACTCTTGACTGTCCACCTTGATCGCCAACTTCCCCTAAGATACTGGTGTATTTAAAGTTTATAGTAATCATTTTGATACTTAATCTTTTGTATTCTTTAACTTTTTTTTGAAAGTCTCACCAACTAGTGGCTAATAATACTACTCATTTACAGAGCACTTTAAGATTTAATATATTCATGTTTTCTCATTTGATTATGAGTTATGAAGGCAAAAACTTTGTTTTTGTTTACTTCTTTTTTCTACAAATATCTAGTCAGTGTTAGGGAAATGGTAATTATGTCACTACTCCAAGGATTCATTGTTTTCTAAATGTAAATACTGTAGCTCCCTTCTCCTTGGTAGACTTTGTTACTACTTTGTCCTACTTTAGCACCTCATTTTAGAGTTAACTCCAGGTTCTCCAAGGCTATACCAAGGGATTTCAAGCTCTGCCAATTTCTCCTCTCCTAGAATATAGTCCAGGCCTAGGACTATCTATTTTCTGTGGTCCTGCCTAACTGCCTAGAGAGGCTCAACCTCAGCATGTGAATTTTTTGACATCATCAGTATTTTAGACAAAAAAAAAAGACCCCAGGCCTCTGTGGCATTGTTTCATCTGGCAGGAACAGTATAGCAAAAAGGGGGGAGGATAGTAAGAATTATTACAATTTTAGACAGTCTATAAACATAAAGCAATTAGTACTTTAAGTGTAGACTCCTCATCTAGTGACAACCTTGGAATTCTATTGGAACTAAAGTCACAGAAGTTTTTGACATTTTTAGGTAATAGGAACTGGTTTTTGTGATTTCATTGGTGAAGTAAGATAAGGAAAGGCCTCTCTCATTACAAGTTGGCAACTTCTGTCATTTATAGTCTTAGGGAACAAATGGCCTAGACTAATGATGGCAAACCTTTTAGAGACCAAGTGCCCAAACCGCCAAATGTGAGCTCCCCCGCCTTACCCCAGACAGGGAAGCACTCCCATTGGACTGCTGGGAAGAAAGGCAGGTCATGTGAGAAATATCCTCAGGCAAGAGGGAAAGGGGGAAGGGAGCAGCCCTCTGGCATGCATGCCATAGGTTTGCTGACACAGACTTAGACTTTTTTCACAGGGAACCTGTAAACAAAGGACACAAACAGTAGAATGATTCTTGTGCTGATTTTCCTTATTGAAGGAGTTGGCAGGGTTGTATTTATCAAAATTTAATGGAACACTGGTCATCTCACACTACATTTCTTCATAAGTATTTGCACTGCATAATATCACAAAAAAATAAAATTAAGTGGATCCTTATTTAATAGATAGGAAACAACTAGTCACTAATATGAGGATTATTTCCCAATCAGTTGTCTGTGTTCACAGTCAGACCACAAGTTTAAAACACAGACCAAAATTAATATTAAATTAAAACAGAGGTGGTGAACCTTTTTAGAGAGAGTGCTGTATCCCGCCCCTCCCTTGTGTGCCACCTCAACCTTACCCCCTACAGAGGAGGAAGTGCTCCCATTGGGCTGCTGGGCAGAAGTGTGGGGAAAGTAAAGAATGTGGAGAGGTTAGGGGAGTGGAACAGCTCGGCTCTGAGTCCCTCTGGCTTTCTAGTAACAAACTCTGGTGGACAACTGCAGGCCTGCCCACAGAGCAGACTCTGCTTGCCCTTTTTGGCACATATGTCATAGTTTAACTATCATGGAACTAGAAGAACAAAATAAAATGAGGAGCCCTATTTGTACTTAAGGCAACTATAATCAGGCTAGTTTAAATAACTTTATGTAGAAAATGGGAAATAAGTAATAGATATTAATAAACTTTTATAGTTTCTTTTTATTATTTTATTAATTTTAATTTATCTTTTTTTAATCCAAATATATTTTATTTTCCCAGTTACATGTAAAAATAATTTTCATCATGTTTTCTAAGGTTATAAGATCCAAACCATCTCTTTTCCTGCCTTCTTTACCCCTCCTTGGAGATGGTAAGCAATTTGATCTGGGATATTATCATGGATTTGCATGTATTACCATGCAAAATACATTCATGTTGGTCATTGTTGTAAGCACACACTCATACAAAACTAAAACTCCAAAATAAAACAATAAATATACTGATGTGAAAGATCCAACTCCAAGAGTTCTTTCTTTGGAGGTGGATAGCATTCCCTGTCATAAGTCTTTTGGAGTTGTCCCAGATCATTGCATTGCTGAGAGTAACCAAGTCTTTCATAGCTGATCATTGTAGAATATTGCTGTTACTAGTATAATGTTCACCTGATTCTGCTTATTTCACTAAGCATCAGTTCATGCAAATCGTTCCAGCTTTCTGAAATCATCTTGCTTATCATTTGTTATAGCACAATAGTATCCCATCACCATCATATAAAGCAGTTTGTTCAGCCATTCCCTATTTGATGGACATCCCCTCAATTTCTACTTTTTTTGCCACCATAGAAAGAGCTGCTAGAAATATTTTTGTGCAAGTCAGTCCTTTCCCCTTTTTTTTTTATGATCTCTTTGTGATACACACCCAGTAGTGGTATTATAGGGTCAAAGGATATGCACCATTTTATAGTCTTTTGGGCATAGTTTCAAATTGCCCTCCAGAATGGTTGGATCAGTTCACAACTCCACCAATAGTGTGTTAGTGTCCCAATTTTGCCACATCCTCTCCAACATCTATCACTTTCCTTTACTGTCATACTTGCCAGTATTGTTTTAATTTGCATTTATCCAGTCAAGAGGGATTTAGAACATTTTTATGATTATTGATAACTGATTTCTTCATCTGAAAACTTCATATCTTTTGACAACTTGTCAGTTGGGGAATAGCTTGTATTCTTATGAATTTGACTTAGTTCTCTATAGATTTGAGAAATTAGACTTTTCAGAGAATTTTGTTGTAAAAATTCTTTAACCAATTTGTTTCCCTTCTAATCTAATTCATATTGGTTTTGTTTAGACAAAAGCTTTTCATTTAATATAGACAAAATTATTCATTTTACATCTTATAATGCTCTCAAAATCTTGTTTGGTTATAAATTCTTCCCTTCTCCATAGATCTGTCATATAAACTATGTGCCCTAATTTACTTATGGTATCACTTTTTATACCTAAATTATATACCCATTTTGACCTTTTCTTGGTCTATACCTAGTTTCTGCCATACCATTTTCCTAGCAGTTTTTGTTAATAGTGACTTCTTATCCCCAAAGTTGGGGTCTTTGGGTTTATCAAACACTAGGTTCCTAAGATCATTTACCCCTATGTATTGAGTGTCTAATCTATTCCATTGATCTTCCATTCTATTTCTTAGCCAGTACCAGATTGTTTTTGATGATTACTGGTTTATAGTATAGTTTGAGATCTGATACTGCCAATTCATCTTCTTTCACATTTTTCTATCAGTTCTCTTGATATTATTCTTGACCTTTTGTTCTTCTAGATGAATTTTGTTGATTTTTTTCTTGAGTTTTATAAAATAATTATTTATTAGCTTGATTGGTATGGCTGCAATAATTGCTAAGTAAATTCTTACAATTTCTTAAGGAAGTTTAATTGATGGAAACCAGTCTCTTCAACAAAGAAACTAAAAACAACCTAAAAAAACAGCCTAGCTAGCGAAGAGTTACCAAAATGTCTTTTTTTTTTAAGTTTTTTAAATTGATTAATTTAGAGTATTTTTCCAGGATTACAAAAATCATGTTCTTTCCCCTCCCCCTACCCCTCCCAAAGCCAATGGGTTTTACATGTGTCATTGGTCAAGACCTATTTCTATATTGTTTGCACTAAAGTGATCATTTAGAGTCTACATCCCCAATCATATCCCGGTCGACCCATGTGATCAAGCAGTGGTTTTTCTTCTGTTTTTCTACTCCCACAGATCTTCCTCTGAATGTGGATAGTGTTCTTTCTCATAAGTCCTTCAGAATTGTCCTGAATCACTGCATTGCTGCTAGTAGAAAAGTCCATTACATTTGATTGTACCACAGGGTATCAGTCTCTGTGTACAATGTTCTCCTGGTTCTGCTCCTTTCACTCTGCATCAGTTCCTGGAGGTCATTCCAGTTCACATGAAATTCTTCCAGTTCATTGTTTCTTTGAGCACAATAGTGTTCCATCACCAACAGATACCACAATTTGTTCAGCCATTCCCCAATCGGAGGGCATCCCCTCATTTTCCAACTTTTTGCCACCACAATGAGCATGGCTATGAATTTTCCTGCACAATTCTTTTTCCTTATTATCTCTTTGGGGCACAAACTGAGCAGTGTTATGACTGGATTAAAGGGAAGACAGTCTGCAAAATGTCTTTTAAAAGACCAAAATGCCTTCCAAAAATTATAGAAGAGTTCAGTTTAAAAACAAAAACAAAAAAAACTGATGTGTGGTATCTTCCAACAGAACAGCAAAAATCAGTGGTGGGGAAACAAATGTATATAAAATTTGATGATACATCCAATTAAACAAAAATATCACAAGGGTATTTAAGGATGAAACTGGAAGACAACAAGTAAGGGGGAAAAAAAGAAGGAAAAAGATTGATCAACATTTCCATAACAGACTTTCATCCTTCAATTAAAATGAAGCTATCATAATTAGACTGTGATACCATAATATGAGGAAGTAGAAATGACACTAAAGAAAACTGAAGGTAGGGAAAGCAGTTGGACTGGACTAGATATACAGTGGGGAGGTTTATATTAGAGGTGATACAATTTAGGGTATTATGGGATAGGTTTTTTTAAGGTATATGAAATAAAAGAGGATACCAAATGTGTAGGGGAAATAGTAGGCGTTATAGAAAAAGTTGGTAAACAAATGGAATTGCATGCTAAGTATCAATTCTAAGGCAGAAGAGCAATGAGGCCTAGGCAATTGGGGTTAAGTGACTTGCCCAGGGTCAAATAGCTAGGAAGTATGAAGTCAGCTTTGAACTCAAGACCTTTTGACTGTAGGCCTGGCATTCTATTTACTGTGCTAACTGTCCTCCTTATACTGACTTTTTACTCTTCTCATGGAGTATCCACACAATAAAATAGCAAGAGAGGAAAAAACTGTTTAGCAAAAATAAGCTAACAGTCTGATAGTATATGCAATATTTTACACCCATAGTTTTTACTCCTATATGTTGTGTATCTAATCTATTCTACCATTCTATTTCTTAGCCAGTACCAGATTGTTTTGATGATTACTGCTCTGTAGTATAATTTGAGATCTGATACTCAACTTTGTAGGAAAAAAGAGAAGTACATTATATTTTTTTTTTCTAACTAAGCATGATCTTTATATGGTATAGAATTGTTTCCCTTTTTCTTCTTTTCATTCATATTACTGTAATCATTGTTTTATTGTTTTCCTGGTTCTGCTTAACTCACTACATCATTCATGTAAATCTTCTCATGTTTCTTTTAAGTTTTCATATTGATCATTTCAATACCACAATAACACAATAATAAAGTTATAACTTATCTGTATTGCAGTGTACTTTTAACATTCCTTGCCAAGTATTAATAGTGGAAATATAGCATGTCCAAGCAGAAAATTTACTGGATTTGTACTCAAAGCATCCAGATCAAAACTCTAGCCCCTCTGATTTGCTACTTGTATGACTAACCAGATAGATCATTTAACCTCTCTGTGCCTCATCTTCCTTATCTATAAAATGAGGGGGTTAGACTAAATGGCCTTCAAAATCCCCTCCAGCTTTTTTAAGTTTTTAGAATATTTTGTAGTTTCATGCAATGCTAGAAACTACTTGTAGGACAGTCTGTACATGTTTTATTGACCTTTTTAACTGATAAGGAAATTAAGGTTTAGAAATAGATAATTTGACTGAGTTCATACAGCTGGGACTTGAACTCAGGTCCTCTCATTTCAAATATAATGTTTATTCTATTACATCATGCTATCTCTAAAAGCAGGTTGTTGTTGATTTTTTAGAATTGCTTGTATTTAGAAGTACAAAAAAGGCAAAGTAAATTATTTTTAAAAAATTAATAAACAGCAACCTTTTATTTATTCATCTGCTATAAATCCATTGGGTCCATGCTTCAAAGGCAGAAATGCGAGCAATGACAGCACTGCTCCTACATCAGACTCGGTAACAAAACAGAAAACACATTTAGGACTTGATGCTGCAAAGATACTTTGCAAAATAAAACCATCTGGGATTTGGTGAAGGAATACATCTGGCGTTCTCTTGAGCATCTCTCCATCCATCTTGCCCTTGAAATCATATGCATGTGTATGTGCTTCAGCACATACACACATGCTATCACCTCTGTTATTAGAATAGACCTCCCTAGAATAGACCATCTTCCATAGTATATGCAGGTAGTCTAGAAATACCTAGAAATGAATTAATATGTAAAAGAATATAAAAAGAATGTTTCAGTATAGTCAGAACTCTAATTCAGTACTGTAGACATTAAGCACCTGCTCTTTGCAGGAGACCGCTATGTGCTGGGCTCTAAGAGTACAAAGATAAAAAACATAGCTATTCTTCATAAGAGGCCCACATTCTCCTAATGGGAAATGAAATGGGCACAGACATATCCACTTTGATAGAAACTACTACAGGAAATTTTGAGAAGAAAAGATGAGGTTTTTAATTGGGAAGGGTTTCATGAAGAATTTCTTACCTGAGCTGAGCCTTGATGGAAGATAATGATTTTCAAAATTGTGTTGAATGGAAAGATTAACTTCTAAGCATTGCAACATGGTGTTGCCATTGAAGTGGGAAATGCAATTTTCAGGGAACGGGTATTTTTTTTAGTTTGTCTACAAAATGGTCTCCAGGCCTTTCTGATTGAGCATCTCTAGCCGTAAAAAAAAAAAAAAATCATACATCCAACTAGTATACATATATATTTTGTAAACCATACATATATATTTTTATACCAATAAATATGTACATTAGAAATATTACATAAAATAAAAATCAGAAAGTGACAAGATAAAAATGAAATATTTGATCCTAGAGCCAATAAGGAGTCACCAAAGTTTATTCAGTAGGAAATGAAATGATTAGTTTGTTGTCTATGTGAAGAATGAATTGAAATAGAAAGAACCTTGATGCAAGGAGATCAATTAGGAGTCTATTATAATAATCTAGGTGATGAGAATCTGAATTATAGGGTCCAAGCCATATGAACAGAGAGAAAAGAATAGATAATGGAGATAAAAATGAGAAGACTTGGTGATTGCTTGTTTATGTGAGGTAAGGAATGATGATGTTTAGTCAATGATGATACAACTTAAAAGTTGCAGATATCTTTGTGGCAATCTCATCTAACTCCTACTTAGAAGGAACCCCAACTGTAAGAAACCAACACATGCTAATCCAGTTTCTGCTTTAAGACCTCTAAAAAGGGGGAAACCCACCATTTCTTTAGGCAGACAGCTCTAATTATTAGGAAGTTTATCTTGACATTAAGCCTAAATTTCTTTTCAGCTTTACTCATTGCTTTTGGTTCTCTTCACTGGGGCCCAAATTTGACAAGATCAGTGTCTCTTCCACTTAACAGGCTTTCAGATTCCTTCAGACAGCTATCATGTCTCCCTTCCACCCCCTCCCTGTACCCTGTTCTTCAGGTTAAAATCTTGAATTTCTTTAACTCTGGAGTTCTTAATTGTAACTGTAGTTTTCCTTTGTAATTCTGTGTGTTTTATGTACTTAAAAACATTCTGAGATAGGATACATAATCATCACTAGATTTCCAAAGGGGGCTATGACATAGAAAACATTAAGAAACCCTGTCTTAGATCTTGAAGATATTACCCACTGTGTTAGTTGTCCCTCCTCCCTTTGTGTCATCTTCAAATTTGATGAGCAAACCATTTATGCCTTTATCCAAGTCATTGATTAAAATGTTAAGCAGCAGAGGGCCAAATACAAATCCCTGCCTTACTCCAGTGGAGACCTCCTGCCACACTGACATTGAATAATTAACAGATTGAATTTGGCCATCCAACCAGTGCTGAATCCCTCTTAATTACATTATTGTTTAATCCATATCCCTCCATCTTCACAAAGAATAATATGATATGGGTTTTTTTTGTTTTTTTTTTCAGAAGCTTTGCTTATATGCATAGCATTTTCCTCTCTTTCCAGTTGTTTTTTAGTTTTTGGCAGAAAGGAAATTAGTCTGAAAAGTTAGTCTGGTATAATCCATATTTGTTGAAATCATCCTCACTCTTAGTAATCGCAATTTCTTTCTATGTGTTCAACAACCCTCTCTTTAATGGTCTGTTATACACTTTGCTTAGGAATCAGACTCAAGTTGCCCAATAGTTTGTAGATAGTTCTCTTTCCTTTTTGGAAAATCAGGTAGCTCTCCAATCTTGCATTATCTTTCCTGGTTTTCACATTCTGTCAGATATTATTGACAGTAGCTTAACAGTCACACTTCTCACTTCTTTTAGGGCCTGAGGATGTAGTTCATATGAGCCAATCAGTAGGGACCAACTCTTGAAAGGAATAGAGGAGCCAGAGAGCAAAGTCATGGGCAAAGTAGAAAGAATAGCCTTGACAAAGAGAATTTCTTTCTCATTCTGCTAAGACTGGAACAAAGGCATTACATTGATCCTCACAACAACCATGTGTGGAGGTGTTGTTATTGTCTTTGTTTTACTGTTGATAAAGCTGAGGCTGAGGGGGGTTAAGAGATTTGCCAAGAATCATATAGCTAGTGAGTGTCTGAAGCAGAATTTGAATTCTTTCTTTCTTATTCCAAATCTAGTGCAACCTAGGAGGCATATGAAGAATTTTGAGGTAGGGAGTCTCACAATTAGAGATGACCAGTCATTCTTCATGGAAGAAAGGGGTAAGGCAATCTGCCAGGAGATAAGATGGTTAACAAGATGTTGTAAAGATTTGGGGTATTTACTCCATCAGGGAAGAGTTGTGTGATAAGAAATTGATTAAAATTGAGCAAATGTATTTGTTTAGGGGTGAGGGCCCAATTTATGGAATATAAAGACATAGATTTAGACCTGGAAGAGAACATAATGATTATCTAGTCTAATCCCTTTACCTTATGCTAAGGAAACAAGAAGCCCAGAATAGTCACAGAGCTTCTAAGTGGCAGAGTTGGAATTCAGCCTTTGGTCATCTAACTCTAAAACTACTGTTTTTCCTTTGTACCATGCTAACAAGGTAATGTTAATTTGTTATGGGCCAAGTCCTTCCATCATTGTTCAGGAACTTGAAAGAAAAAGCAAACAACTTAGATGGTAGTAACCCAATGATAAGAATAATTCATTCTTATAAGAAACATTCAATCAGTGTTCAAGGGAAAGACAAAAAGGGTAGAGGTTCAGAAGAGAAGGAAAGGAGCCAGAACAGAGTTGATAGACTGAGAAAAGAGGGATTATGAACTGAAAATTATCTTGAAGATCAGGAGAATCAGGGTTACATTTATAATTAGTGAGTGAGGCAGTGGGAGAGGTGGAGGTACAAAATATTAAGATCATAGAGAAGAACTTATTGTTCAGGATCTTTGAGATGAAATATTTTGTAGTTGTGATGAAATCTACCTCTGCCTCACGGGTGGCTAATTTGGAATAGAGATAGAAGTCAAAAGAGGTCAATATTGAGGAAGCCAAGCTATTCTGTTATCAATGTGAATACTGAAGCCTCAAGGGATGGTGAAAAGGGACTAAAGTGGAAAAGAAGTCTGAAACCAATATTGAACTCATTCAGAAGGAACAGAGGATGAACTGGAAGTTTATAGATAACAGCAACAAAGACTTGGACAGATGGGGTACAGATGATGATGACTGTTAAAGGGGTTGAAATAAAAAATGGCTGTGCCAACTCATCTATCTGGCTCTGTAAATTGGGAATAATGAGAAAAATATTTACACTGGAGAAGGTGGTGGCATATTCAGTAGGAACCTTGATGTCATTGTCCATAGTTGGCAGGCACAATGGAAGGGATTGGGAAAAGGTAGATAGGGATCTTTGGATTGAATTTGGTCAAGAATGAAAGTGCCAGGGGGCTGCTGGGTGGCTCAGTGGATTGAGAGCCAAGCCCAGAGATGGGAGATCCTGGGTTCAAGTTTGGCCTCAGACACTTCCTAGCTATGTGACCCTGGGCAAGTCACTTGACCCTCATTACCTAGCCCTTATCTCCTTCTGCCTTAGAACCAATACACAGTATTGATTCTGAGGGAAAAAAAAGAAAGTACCAAAAAGTTAGCAAAGGAAATGGCATATGGTAGTTTATAATCACAGAGATAATAAAGGAGCAAGAGAAAGGGTTTGTTAGTCATGGGGCATAGGGAACACAAAATTCATAAAAACTTGTTAGGCTAATCACTGTCAAGCTTTAAATTAGAATGTTGGCACAAGGCTGCCTTGACCAGTGATGAAAACCAGGTTAGGCTTATGGGTTCCAAGTGGGTCCAAAGATGTAGGGGCATATGCCCTTTGTGTTTCCAGAAGGAACTTCTCTCCTCACCCCTTAGTTGTATGCAGGAAGGGAGGAAAGTTTATAATGCTTATGGTTTCAGTTTCCAGGTGTCTTTCAAAATGAAAAACCATTTCAGTTGAGCAAAACAGAAAAAGCACATTATAGTTCCATCTGAGATATTTGTACTCGTTAACTTTTGCTTTCCTTTTTCCCTCGGTTCTTTTTTTCTGAGAACAAGATTTTTTCTATAGCTATCTTACACTAAGTAGAAAACAAGAATATTTTTCTTTATTATACTATAGCATCAACAATTTCTGTTTTAAATTTTGCTTACTTCAAAAACAAATCACATTGATTATAATCATTTTTATCTAGAAATTTAACCAGTATAAATTTAATGCCACACCAAGGAGATCATAAGATCCCCAGAAAATGTCTTAATCAGCAGACATCTGACTTGTTTGCCAGACAGAGAGAGATGGCTGCCAACAATATCGAGTTAGAATGTAAACTGGTTTGTAAAATCTCATTTTAAAAAAACAACAACAACAACCTAGGAGCAGTATCATTTCATAAAGCAGAGAAAGATAGTGGAAAGCAAAACTGATTTTAAACAAAAGTTGGCAAAATTACAACTAGACAAAGTCATTCCAAGAGTATTCAAGGGTAAAAATGGAAGAACAATTACAGAAAAAAGAAACATGGAAATAATTTCCAAAAACCATTGTAATAAACTAAACTATCAAGAACAATGGATCCAATATTCTTGGACCCTAATATCACAGCATTGAATGTGCTTATAGAGGAGATAAAAATGACCCTAAAGAGAACAAAAATCGGGGAAATGGCCAGATTAAAGTGTTATAGTGAGTAGTTCTTTGTTGGAAGTGACATGATTGTGATAGAATTGAGGAACCAATAAACAAATTATTTGAAGTAGGGGAAGATACCAAAGGCATGGAAAAACTTCTAGACCTTAATAATACTGAAATGAGGAGACCAATAGAGATCATCAATAACTGCCAACCTATATGATTCCTCTGTACTCTTTATGAAAGTCATCTGTTCATAAGTCAAGGGCATTATTGATGAAGATATCAAGCAACAACAAAGTTTTTGAAGTATTCAATGATGGACTAACAACTTTTCCATTTTACAATTAATAGAAATAGAGAGAGACTACAAGATCTCATGCTTATTGTTTGATTATTTAAAGACATTTAATTTGGTAGAGCAAAGCACCAACTTTACAAGGCCCTTGACAAAAGATGTTAAAATCATTCAAGATTATATCAAAAAGATATTACAGAAAGAACCCTTCTGATAAGAAGCTACCATAATGCACTAGGCACTGGAGATGAATGAAATAATTGCTACTTACATTGGAATTACATAATTGAGGAAATAAGTCAAAATGAAAAATATACAGTGTAAATGTAAAGTGACCAAGTACAAGTTATTCGGGAGGGAGAGCATTAACAGTTGGAGAAGGGAATCAGGAAAGGCTTCATCTAGAAGATGGTGCTTGAGCCTCATCTTAAAGGAAGAGTGGACTCTTAGGAGTAAAGGAGAAGTGCATTTCAGGCATATATGTCAGCCAAAAAAAAAAGATACAAAGACAGGAGATAAAATGTCCTATATGAAAAAAAATGGAAAGCCAGTTTGTCTGGACTACCAAATATAGGAGGGGAAGTGAGCCAGTAAGATTAGTTGGGACCAGATGATATAAGATTTTAAAAACTAAACAAGCAATTTATAAATTTATCTTAAATGTAAAGCTCCTGAAGTTGTTTGAGTGTAGTAGTCCTGTGATTAGACCTGTTAGGACAGTGATGGCTAGAGTGGTGAGGGATTTATGGGAAGGAGACCAATTGGGATACTCTTGCAAGAATCTAGAAAATAGGTGATGAGGACCTGGACTGAGGTGGCACTATGTGCATGGGGAGGAGAGACCAGGTACAAGAAATGTTGTGAAAGTATAAACAGCGAGCTTTAACGTTTGACTATATGGAATAAAAAAAAATGAGGAGTCTGTAATAATGTAAGATTGGCCTATTAATGAATTTCAGCAGAAGTAGCGAAATTTGGAAGAGGAAAGAGTTTAGGGAGAAAGATAATGAGTTCAGACTTAGACAAATTGTTTTTAAGTTTTATCCAAAATATCCAGTTTGAAACAAGCATATATACACATGTTGGAGGATGAGAAGGGAGAGGAGTCCTAGAAATCATCTACTTTGAGATGAAAATTAAACCTATGGAATATAATGAGTTTTCCAAAAAGAATGTAACCCCAGTTAGGGGACATGATGTGATGATGGAAGAGAAAAGACTGAGAAGGAGTAATCAGACATTTTAGGAGGCCAACCAAGAGAAGGTAGTGTTATGAAAACCCGCTTAGGAGAGAAAAGGAAGGTAAACAATGTAGAATGTAGCCGGTAGGTCAAGGAACATTAATACTGAGGGAAGATAACCAATTTGGCAGTTAATACATCATTGATAATTTTGGAGAGAGCAGTTTTGGTTAAGTGATGAGCTAGAAAACTACATTTCAAAGAATTAAGGACTGTGTGATAAGATAGGACGTGGAGACTGTATCCTTTTCCAGGAATTTGACTAAGAAAGGAAGGAAAGATAAAGAATTTTAGCTTGAATAGGGAAAGATTTTTTTTAAATGATGGCCAACAAGCATGTTTGAAAGTGGTAGGAAGAAACTAGTTGAGAAAGAGAGGTCAAAGATTTGAGAAGAGGGATGAGATCAAATGACAGTTTTAATAATAATAATAAAAATGATAGCTAACATGTATAGCAATTACTTTATGCCAGGCACTGTACTAACCTAAGCACCTTACAATATTGTTGTCATCTGATTTTCTTAAGATCCATAGGAGGTAGGCGTTACTGTTACCTTCATTTTACAGAAGAGAAAACTGAGACAAAAAAGTTAAGTGACTTGCTCAGGAGACATACAGTTTGCATAATGGTATATGAATTCTAGAATTAGTGGGATATTCTTTTTATATTATACACCAAAATGGACAATTTCCCATGGAAAATGAATATGCTTTACCTCAAAGCAAAGGCACATATTTTTTACATTAACATTCTATTGGAGTTGCTACATGGGAGCAAGATGTGGAATACAACTACCTTCAAAAAAATTAAAATGAGAATTGCACAAAGGGCAGTGGAGTGATGTATTATGACTATGAGCAGCCTAAAACATAGAATCAATTAGGAACTCCTCAGAACAAGAATGAAGAATGTTATCAAGTAATAATATGATAGAAAAAATAAGTCATGTTTGTCATATGATGAACAAGGAATACAAGATTGACAGCAAGAATGTACCATTGATAATATCACAATGTTAGCAGACAGCACAGAAGGCTTCCAGCACATTGTAATTTCCTTTGGAGAACTTAAGGGAGGACGGGGCAGAATTTTATATAAGATGGGCAGGCTTAGAGAGGTTGTCATCTTCATCACTAGAAGGACCTTCTGAATTGAGATCACAGGCACACAAAATAGCACAAACCTAGGACACATGAAATTCCTCACCAAGTTTAAGGTTTCATTTAAAAAAAGAAACCTTTTAAAGTAAATTCAGTTACATGTAGCATACATGTAATTTACTTTAATAAATTATGTTGGTGTATTATATTAAATATAATTTTTATTATGTACATCCCCAAATTATATTAAATGTTTTTTAAAATGTTCCCATTAGTATAGCTTGTAGTGGGAAGACGTAACCAAGGGATTGGGATCTTTTATTTCTCCCTTCCCTCTCCAAGCAGTGGGAAGATCTGCCACCACTCGAATCACTAATCCCTTGGGATCTTTGATTTCTCACAGGGCTTGGATGAGGTGAACATCAATGCCTTCTGCTATCTGAAGAAATTGGGGGTAGGACAACTGGGTGGCTCAGTGGATTGAGTGCCAGGCCTAGAGACAGACTAGGCTTAAATCTGGACTCAGACACTTCCTAGCTGTGTGACCCTGGCCAAGTGATTTAACCCTCATTGCCTAGCCCTTACCACCCTTCTGCCTTAGGGTTCTAAGACAGAAGGTAAGGGTTTAAAAAAAAAAGAAATTGAGAACTGTTGCCTCCTGTGGTCCTTCAGAGTTCATCATTTGCCCTTCCTCTTTGCCCTTCAGTTCCCTAACATTATTATTTAATCTACTGATGAAACCTAAGAACCCAACATTGCTACTTGTGGGTTTTTCTATCTGTCCTGTAGCTTAACTTTATTTTTTTGTCTCTCCAATTAGAATATGAGTCTATTCCTTATAAGCAGAGGTTGTCCTAATTGTTCTTTTTGTATCTCCAGTTTGTGCTATAATTCTTGGCACATAGTAAATACTTGATAAAAACTTTTCCTTTTATGTGTTAAATTATCAATGACTTTAGGTCTTTAAAGCTTGCTGAGGAAAGAGGGTAATGTTGCACTGATTTCACTTTTCATTCTGTACAAAAACAGGTTGCAAGTGGATTATATCTTCCCTTACAATTTAAAAGTTCTGGAAATTCTATATCTTTATCCAAGAGATGAACAGTTGATTGATAGATTGAAACAAAGCATGAAAGAGACACCTTACAGATCACTTCACCATTTCTAGTTTGGGAAATAGGGAATTTGTGGTGTCATTGCATACCGAAAGCAAATTTGAGAGAGGTGGTAGTGATAAATTTGATTTTGAATATTCCCTTATATGTTAAAATTTTTGGTGATAGGTCTCAAAGAAGCCAGAGGTTTGAGATGAGGAAAGTAAACAATTCAGATATGGAGGTCAGTTAGTACAAAGGCAGAGATGGGACAGGGAGCAGTATGCATGTGAGGGATAGCAAGTAGGCTGGTATGGCTGAACCCTAAAGTACATGGGATAGAATGATGTGTACAGAGGACTTAATTAATTATCCCCTTAGGTATCTCTGAGGAAAATGGCTACTTTCCTTTGGCTGCTCTTTTAGTGAATGTGGCTTTAATTTTTAGCCAATGTATGAATTATTAAAGCAACTTTTAATAGGCTCAAGTGATGAAGACATTACATTTATGACAATAGCAGGTAATAGGCCACATGTAGTAGAGTACTGTGCTAGAAGTTAGGATACCCAGATTCTAGTCTCTCCCTCTGACACTAAACAGCATTTTGATCTTGACCAAGTCATTTAACTGTTTTGGACCTCAGTAGTATAATTGTATTTCAGACTTTGCATGCTGTGATCGAAGGTTCTTCAAAAATGTGACAAGAGCTATACTTGACTTGCTCTGATTGCATGAGGCTTTTAAAAATTGCTTTAGAGCTTGCAGGCCACTTGTAAATTTAGTGTTGGATCCTAAAACACTGGAGGAGCATAGTTTCCTCTCCTGCTCACAAATAATCCTGCTTCCCTATTCATTCTACTTAACACTTCCAATTCCTTTTAAAGTCCAGATTGTCAGATAGTTTTTGCCTAATAGCCATTATTAATACCAGCAGTGTGGTGGCCATGTTTTTATCTGAATACCTCAATATTTAAAGTATAATTTCTTTGGTGTAAATTCCCCCTATCCCACCACCACCACCAGAAGGGAAAAAATCTAAGCTAAACTGGGAAACTTTGCCAAATTCAGCTCATTCAATATTCAGTGAACCCATACTTAGTCACTGAACTTGGTGCACTTTGAGCCTTAGAAAACCTCCAGTCATCTTGCTTTGTTCTTGTGTGGTGTCAGAGTAGAACTTTAGTGGAACTTTCATTGTACCTGGCACCATGGCAGTTACTGAGAAAAGTCATTTTACTCATGTCCTTAGCCTTACTACATTTACAAGTGCATATTTAATATATGTATATGCATGTGCTCGTATATGTGTGTAGGTTAAGCCTAGCAATTAAAACAGTCTTTTGGGATAACTATCCACTTGACTTTCTTTTGCCTTTTGCTGCATTAGTTTTACTCTCTCCCTTATAGATGATCCAAAAGAACCTTAACGGTCATCCAATACTATTCCCTCATTTCTTTTTTTTTTTCAGATGAGAAAACTAAGGCCCAGAGAGGTTAAGTGGCAGGAGAGCCAGGATTTGAACCAGGGTCCACTAACTCCAAATCCCATGCTATTTCTACTGTACCACCTAGATTTCATTATTGGCCTGTAGGGGAAAAAGGTTAGCTCCTTGACTCTAGTTCCTTTCCCAGGAAGGAAAGTCATTTTAATGGGTATTAGTTTTTCACATATGAAACATGCCTCTATATATGGGAAGTAACAAAGCTGCACCTTGCATAAAATGGGTGAATGTATTATTTGTTTTGAAATGTACAAACATATAAAATAAATTCTGTAATCTTTATTAATGAAAATTTAAAAGAAAAGGAGGCAAGTTCTTTACACAAATTTTTCATTACTATTTTACAAATAAGAAAACCAAACCAAAATGGATGTTCCCAATGATCCTGGTCCTTATTTGGTAAAATTTATGTTTTCCAATTTTTAGGTTCACACTAAAGTAGTCATTAGTTTTCATGTATTCTCAGTATACCTTGCCTTTTCTCAACATTATTTCTAATCATTTTTGCACATGGTGGGCAACATTATCATATTTTTAGAAGTGTTAGTTTCATCACAATCTCAAAAGTGGAAAGCCTATAATCTCCTTTATAACATCCTCAAGAACTGTTCTTCCAGCCCCTTCTTTAGGATCTCTTGAATTCTTTATTAAAATACCAAATACAAACAACTCTGCTTCATACAGTTATACGTATAGCATACATTCCTAGAGTATGGTATGCATGTATCTATGTATATATCAATGTAACACGTGGATCTAAAAGTGTAACATATAATGAAAAAAAGTTTTGGCTTCTATAGGGATTATTATTAATTTATAACTTGAATTGCTAACTTCTTTGATCTACAATCTGAAAATACAGTTACTGTCTCAGAAAGGAATATGAGGAGTCTAGAACCCTATAATTGCAAGAGTAACTAATTGCATTGATTTCCAGAATCATTTCATGTCCAACATTTTTTAAAACATGATTGTTCATGGGTGTTCTTATTGGAGAAATCACATTTCTAAAATTATAAACTTCTAACTGGTCACAGCCATGTTTTGTATAGTATTGTATTCTAAAATAGATTTAGAAACTTTTAGTGATAATTTCCCTAAAAGTCCTTTTTGTTCAATAGAGGGCACACCAAGATTAACAGTACTGTCTGGTTCAAAGGTTCTAGTTGAGTTTTCTGAAACATTCATTGTTGCGCCATAGCTTCTTCAACTAGTTGTTCACACCTTGGGCAACAGTGTTAATTTTGGGGAAAAAAAATACTCACAAAGGGAGGGGTAGAGTATTTTGCATATAGCTTTTGCAACTAGGGAATGAAGGTCCATTCCCTCCTCCCCTCCCCCCCAGTTGTACCTATATGTCTGCAGAGGGCTACCATAGTTCTAATGTGCAAGTTACTCTTAGATAAAACCTGATGAAGCTGCTTGTGTTGGTGCCAGTTAATCATGCTAGCCTAACAGCATTTATATTCACACCATTATAAGAGGCACATAGTTAATTGATGAACTGAAGCTATTTTACTGCTGAAGGTAGGTTACTTTTGCTGAAAGACTTATGGGTAGTTGGGGTTTTTCTACTAGGTTGATATGGGGAAATATTTTTTCTCCTTTACACTCCTTATATTGTTTAAGCAAATAAGACCCATAAACACTGAATTTATTTTTTGTTAATATGGGTTAGTTAATAGCAAGTATTTGATAGTATCTGTTAATTATCTTGTTTTCTAGGGGCCACCTACAGATGCTCCGGCAGTAGATACAGCAGAACAAGTTTATATCTCTTCTTTGGCACTTTTGAAAGTAAGTAGAGCCACTTACTTTAGTATGTCTTTTTGCCCTTCTTGCAGCTTTATTAGACTTTTTACTATTTCAGTATCAAATATATTTCATGTTACTTGACACTTTCATATGGAACCTTTTATTTTAAACAGGTAAAAATGAAGAGCATTTTTCCCCCTCTGAAGAAAAATTAGTTGGTAGAAATCTCAAGTAGATTTCTTAGACAGATAAAGCTTTAAATCCAGTTGTAATATTCATTCTTCCTTACAGATGTTAAAACATGGTCGTGCTGGAGTTCCAATGGAAGTTATGGGTTTGATGCTTGGAGAATTTGTTGATGATTACACCGTCAGAGTGATTGATGTGTTTGCTATGCCACAGTCAGGAACAGTGAGTACTTTTACAGTTTCTTCCTGCAAGTAAAAGTGGGTTTTTTCTTTTTCTAAATGCAAAATAACTTTTTGTCCTGCTCCTTTTTGTTTTTGTTTTTTTCCCAACAGTAAAAAAAAAAATCATAGCAATGATTGTAGAAATTTCTACACCATGTCCTGCGTATAGATCTCTTTATTAATACTTTAGCTTTTGAAACAAAATAACATTAAACTTACTGCATATACAAAGAACAAGATACAGTATTGTGTTTGAAAATCCACTTTTAAGTTTGAATTCAGTAAGTTTTGGTTATTGTTCCCATTGTTTTAAAAACATATCCCTTTTTTCTAATATTTTAAAATACATGACTATATGGTTATAACTATTCTTGCTAAGTATTAAGCATGTAATTTGAAGAAATCACAGAAAATGTCTTTTTACCCAGGTGAGGTAAATTATTTATAAAAGTATACACTTTGTTGGTATATAAGGAATCCACTCTGTTTCCTCTTAATGTATTCTGGTTTTGTAGGAAATATATTTGATCGGTATAAATAGGTGCATTTTCTATATTTTTTCATAAGGTTTTAAAGATGTTAAACATTCTACTATCAACATAAGCAGAAAAATCCTTTATAGCTCTGTGGGAATTAAAGCAAAGCAGGTACTTAGGGCAGAATATATACAACAGGATAAATGTCTAAATTACTCTTAATTTAACCATGCTATATTCATTCTGTTAGAATTCATTTTTTCCTTGTATTTATTTTTTCATATTTTCACATGGTTAAATACAGAATTGTTTCCAGGGAAAATATATATTTGGGCTTATAAAAGCAATGACAACATGTTTGCGCTTGTTACATTAAATGCACAGTGCCAAAGTTTGAGGGAGAAAATCATGAGACATTATGTTTATTCTATAGCTTTTCTTTTAATTATAAGTTAACAGAGATCAGCAAATTTCTTCATTAACTGTTACTAGTCCCTCTGGGGCAAGCACACCTTGTCTTATTTAGAGTTGTACACAAGCAGATCTCATAATTTCTCTGTAATTACTTGTCTACAAGATAATATGAGGTAGTAATTTGGATCACTAAATAATAGTAGAAAGTTTTCTCTCTGAAAAGGTTAATTCTTAATTTTCAGACCAAAATACTAAGGATTTCTTTTGAGGAAATATTTGTTTGCTAGTGAGTTTACATAATATTGAAGTTAAACAGTGTTCACATTCTAATGTTATACATTTATAATGAATGGTCTTACAAAGAAATGATGCCTTCTGAGAGATTTTTCTTTCTTCAGAAAAATCCCATTTTGGATAATTTGTCTAAAAAATAATTAACTTTAAAGGCATGGTGATTGATTTTCAGATCTAGCTTTTTTGGAAAGTAGTTTGTGTTTGAGGTAATTATTATTGTCAAAGTAAGCCAGTGCTCAAATTGTGTATTCAGACCCGCTTAACAGACAAAATAACAACAATGTAGTTTCTTAAATTGACTACCAAGAACAGAACACTTGAAGCTACCAGTTGATTATTTCCATGGATTTTTGTCACTGAAAAATCTTTTTTTCTTCTGTGAGAAAAATATTTAAGATTTTATTATGCTACCCACATAAATGCAGAATATTTACCTGCCTATTGAGAATGCAACTTGATCAAACTAGTCCTAAGATTAAAGGGTCACAGATTTAAAGTTGGAAAGGAAACATAACAGTCATCCAAGATCTTCTCCATGGGGTTAGTAAATGCTTTTTTATTGACTAATGGAGACAAAGTTAGGACAGGATGAACTTCTGATCCATCCAGAAATTAAATAATTTTATAATTGTTTGGTCATAAAGTATAAAAAGTGAATCAAATTTTCCAAAGTTATAAACTATGAGAAGTTTGGGGAAAATTTTAAATATAACTGAATGAAAGACCTGTTTTTTAAGGATAATCTCCTCAAAGGATTATCTTATGTAAAATGACTAGATAATTCAAGGGAATTAAGCTGTCTCAAGTTTAAAAAGATTCCATAGTTATTTCTATGAAATTGTCAGTTCACCTTGCATGTCAAGGTTTTTTTGTTTGTTTTGTTCTCTCCAAAGTTCCTTATGTGCTAAAGCTAATCATCTTTCTAAACCAGGGTGTCAGTGTAGAGGCAGTTGATCCAGTATTCCAAGCCAAAATGTTGGATATGCTGAAGCAGACGGGAAGGTAAGGGTTTCAAATCAACACATAAATAAGTAGTCGAAAACATTTCATATGCTATATAAACTGTTTACTTTTTTAGATACACACCTTATAGTTATGTGTATTTATGGATATTATCACTGAAAAAATTCACGACATAAAAGTATAATCAGTTGCATCACCTACCTAGTTATCTCTTCCCTCCCTGAATTACAGGAATCATAAAAACTTGCCAACCAGCGAATTGCCTCACATTAAAATTCTTGACTCTCACGTAGTCAGCCTGTGCTGTAGCTCCCCTCTCTTCAGCATATGGACTTACTATCTAATCACTTAAAATTGAAAGAGCTTATGTTTTCCACATGTTTTGATAGTTACAAGTATATTCGTATTTTGAATATTTAATTATATCTATAGGCATGTGAATTACCATTTAGGTGTAAAGACAGAAAAAGTAGTAAAACACAATCTTATCAATTTTGGTGATTTCAGGCTAAACCTCTCAACAGTTGTCATTTTTTTTTGCTCAGATTCTTTTACTGTGGAAAAAACTTCAAAATTCATGTTAACAAAAGGCTCAGCAGCTGAACAGAACAGTGTAAATTGCTTTTTGACTGAGTTCCTAGTTCTACTGCTGGTTTAATTGATATTTAATACTTTCATGACAGTGGATCCCAGTGTCCGTTGTTCATGATGGACTTTGTGTCTGGAGAAGGCAACTCCCAGAGTTAAGGAGTTAAAGAGTCGATGTTTACTTGAATGCTGAAAGGTAAAAACTGGCTCCAGGAAAGTGTGGCAACAGGGTGAAAAACTGTGAGCCTCACCCACCACTGCTAATGTGCATCTCTTAATGATAGCACTCCTTTGTCACACTGATTCATTTCCATGTTTTCAAGAGATAATACGGTGAATAATTTCAGTGTTTCTAATGGTGCTTTTTCACACCTGTGTGTTTTTCATCTCTTCTTAATTTATACCCTGTTAGTGGAGTGTTTCTTTTCATATCATAAATGTTTTACTACTTCCATTAGGAGTCCCTGAATGCCCTCTTTGTTTCAGGCCTGAGATGGTTGTTGGTTGGTATCACAGTCACCCTGGCTTTGGCTGTTGGCTTTCTGGTGTGGATATCAATACTCAGCAGAGCTTTGAAGCCCTGTCGGAAAGAGCCGTGGCAGTCGTAGTGGATCCCATTCAGAGTGTCAAAGGAAAGGTAGAGTTTGTTTTTCTTTGGGGGTGTGAGGTGTTGGTGGGTGTATATCTAGGTCCTTTCTTATTAGCACAGCATTTCAGTGGCCCATTTATTTATTTGACTATAAAAATGTTTCTTCTGGGAAGTTTTCATAATTAGACTCAATCCAAAATTGAAATTAATCAGCCAATCATGAAAATCTATAAACATATTTCCCTTGTATGTTAAGAATATTATTTTCCAATTTTAAATTCTGTATTTGTTCCAAATTTAGTCAGCTTCCATTTAAATAAATGTATGTCTTTAACCCTTTATTGTTTGAAAGAACATTTAGAAGTGATAACCCCAGACCCAAAATGTTTTATTAATATTTTGACAAATAGTTTAAACAAACTACATTTATGAATAGTAAGTGGGGCTGAATACAGCATTTTAATAGCTAGTTACAAGGCTTTGTTTTGCAGATGTTGCACACGACACTTTTTGGCATTATGTGTTCCAAATGTTTTAGACAATGAAAACTTGCCCCAAAGACTGGGTCTCAACCATTCACATTTTTGAGTGAGGACGCAGATGAATGATTAAGTATGTTAAATGATTCTGAAAAGAGATTAACTTGCAAAGCATATTGGGTTATAGTTGTCCTTTGTTGAAATCTCTTTTGTTCTTGTTTAGTTCTTTTTTTTTATTTCTTTCTTTCTAGCCCCATATGCCATTTTCCTATTTCCTGCCTCATGACAGCAGGGAGCAGCTCTATTATCACCTTCACAGAGCTGTCTGCAAATGTGAGAGGCAATTCGATTTTGCTCAACCACAGGGAGAGTGGATTAGAAAAACTACAGAACGTACAGAAATTGGCTAGGTGGTTACTGCTTTAAAATACTGCTGAGGTGTCTTGTTTGAGCATGTATTTCCATTGTAGTGCAGAATAATCATTAAGATCACAATATATTTATGAAATCTTTTTATGCAATTTTATAAATACTTTTTATAGTACTTAAAATAAATATTGACTTGCAATATATCAGACCTGTATTATAGTAGTAGTGCAGATTACATTTATATCTGTTCACTAGCTCAGACAAACAAAATATTACTGTTACTTCAGAGTGCTCATCTGTTATGAATTTATAGTCCAACCATTTCTGACGTGATATCATTATGATGGATCAAAATTGGGGTCTTTCCTAAATCATGATCTTATTAGTCTTGATTTAGCTTTTCAGGATAGAAGCTATCCACAAAAGAAATAAAAGAAACTAGCACATAAGAGAATTCAAAATAAATAGCATCTGATACTTTGGTAGATAAAAATCTTTTGATTCATTTAATTCCTTTGACTATATATGATTATTTAGTTGGTGTACGAGGAAAAAATAAATTAAATTGTGTTCATTTTTTTAATTAACTTATGGTATCCCACCACAAAATTTTAATTCACATTCCTCATATGAAATACTCTTTGTTTTGTTCCAGCTAATGCCATCAAAATGTTGTCCTCTTTGTTTAAAAATATTCAATAATTTTCACATTGGAATATCAAGTATTCCTTTCAAAAATTTCCTGCCATGTTTAAGTGATGAGTAATCATTGAGGCCTGGTTTTAAAGGAAGGTAGCACTTTAGTTTGTAGCATTGGTTAGAAACTGACAGATTGAATTTCCATGTTAGCTTGACTTAACTGAGAAGGAGGTACTTTGAAAAAAAAAATGAACTTCGACATAGTGGAAAAAAGCAGTCTTATTTCTTTTAACACAGAACGTTACAGTTCTGAGAATTAAAAACCTAGCTAAAACATAACGTAGGTTATAAAATGTTGATTTATATGGCTTTTAATCATTCATATTGGTTTTGATATATAGAAATATTAATAAATGCAGTAAGATTTGTGCCACATTCTAAAATAGTCATAATGAAAATTTTATAATAGTTTTCATGTCTTAACATCTTGAAATTATAAAAAAATTGCATGATCTAGGTTTTGTGTTTGATATGGGAAAATATTTGAGCTAAGTCTATATAGATCTCTAATCTGAATGATTCACATAATTTGTTTTACTTTTAATATTGAGTTGTTTCATATCATGCCAAAAAAGCATCTAGTCCCATATACATAAATTGTCTAAGTAAATTTGGGAAATTATAATTCTTTCAGAATTGTCTCAAAATTATAAGAACTATAATGAATATAAGTAAATATCATTCCAAATATCTTATTGGTTATATGACTTTAAATTCCTAAGTTTACCGGTATTTTTCATATGTAATTTATCAAAGCTGTCAAAATGTATTATGAGGCAACTGTTGACTCAAGAGTTGAAATTGTAAAACATATGCAAGTTATTTAAATTGAGACTATAGATCTTTATCCATGAACCTCTTGGAAGCAACTTTTATCTGTTTTTTTTATATATCCCATTTTATTGTTTATTAAGTAATATTCTGAGTATCATATTTCATCAGTTTTATCGTTCATTAATGATGTTTTTCACATCATTAAAGTATTATAGACTTTGCCATGTAAACAGATGTAGAAATTTCAGAAATGGAAAGTAAGCTAAAGGATTATTTTAAGTCATTTTCGACAACAAAAGTGATTTTTACAGATTGATTAAATTGTTGGTTACCCATCCTGAAATCTTTCCTTACCACATTGCATAGTACAAATATATAAATGACCTATGTATGAGTGATATTTGAGCTTGGCATTGCATAAATTGATTTAGACAAACCTAATATTTTCCAACTAGCAGTCTATAATCAAGAAAAGAACATGGAAGCAGAAAATAACAGCAGATTCATAGGCTGTTAACATTTTAGCCTTGGTTGAACTAAGGCATGTACATAATTGGCATATCTAACATGTATTATAGTGATGCCAACCAAGGGTATTTGTGTAATATTCTAGTATAGTCATTATTGCCAGAAATTACTGTTGAATGAGCTAAATAATAAGAAATATGATACTGTTTTAAGGTAGTTGCTTCCTTAGTTTATTTGTAAAATGTGCCAGTTCAGAGACCTGTTCCTCAGGTTGAAACATGAATTTCATGCTTGCAAATGTTGCTTTATATACTTTCCACACATATGACCCCATCTATTCATCTAACATTCAGTTAGCTTGGTGAATTAAGGTTTTGTTGCCTTACTTGCTTACCACTTAGTTCAGGGAAGATAGTGATGCAGTGCAAGTTGCTGGCTTTGGAGTCACATGACCTAGGTATATGTCCCCCGGCTCACATTACCTGTTCAGCCTTGGGTAAGTCATTCCCTGAAATTTGAAGTTTCCTCTTCTGTGAAATGAGGGGTTTGAACTAGATGACCTCTGTAATCCCTTCCATCTCTTGATCTCTTATTCTTTGACTTAGAATAAAAAGAGTTGTTAAATAGGTTTTGATATTATACATCCAACAAGGTTCCAACAAAAGTCCTGTAAGCAACTGACCAGTTTCAGATTTTCTTTTCTGTATCTGTACTCTAAGGAAATTATTTTAAAATAACAGTAATCATTTATCCCATTTTTTGTAGGAGATTTTTATTGGGGAGGGGTGTTCCATGTGTGTGTTACTTGGTTTTCTTTTGACATATTGCCATTTAGAGGACTTTCCTATGATAATCAGTATACATATAGTATATATCATCAGGAAAATAAGTTACAGGAAGAAAAGATAGATTGGTCATGTGATGAAGGAGATGGCTGAACAGCCAAATTCATTAATATCCTCATTAAGTCTAAAAAGTTGAGGAAAGTATTCAGCATATTGGGTGGACCTACTGTGGTGAACTTATGGAAAGGACATGAGCAAAAATTACACAAAAAATGAGGATTGGGAATGGAGCCTATGGATCCATTTGAATATTGAGAATTTTCCAGATGGATTTTTTTTTATTACATTGTAATCCAGTCAGCAAATGGTTTTTTGGTTTGGGCTTTATTCTGGGAAGGTAGAGTTTGAATAGTTCCAAAATAGTAAGAATTTTGGAATTCAAATGAAATATTATCATAGAGACTGTCCACAAATAACTTATAAAAAGAACTATGGCAGAGTGGAAGGAGTTTTATATTTGATGTTAGGATATGGGTTCAGATTCAGCTCTTAGCTTATTCTTTACCTTCATGACTTTGTCATTTCTCTTTTCTGAAACTCCATTTCTTAATTTGAAAAATGAAGGAGTTTAACTAGATGATATTTCTAAAAGACTCCTTCCTACACTAACTCTTCAATCCTACACGATGAGGCAAGATCCATTAGAGAGTTACCAGACATTTTCCTAAAATTGTGTGATACAAATAGGTCATAAGGTAGTAGTTGTGTGCATACATTAAATGCAAAAGAATATGAGACCAACAAAGGACAATATTGTTTGGAATGGCTTTACGGAGAAGCTAAGACTAAAATTGAGTCCTTGAAGAACAATTGGACTAAGCAAAGATAAGTAAGGAAAGTCTTCTAGGTGCAGGAGCTATTATAAATAAGGAAAATTTCACTTCTTCAAATTCAGGCATCTGTCACAGTGCAAAATCAGTTGCAAATCAGTTATTTTTCAGCATTCTTAGAGAAAGAACAGGAAATTGGATGCTAGTGTGGAAAAGGAGAAGGACAGAGAGAAGGTGTTGTAATAACTCACTTTTCTGAGCCCTAGGAAAGACATCTAGAATGATACTTCCTTTCTCAGGATGGATCCTTTACTTAGTTAACAAATATGTATAAGAAAATTCAAATTGTATGATGTTTTAACTTTTCTAAATATTATAAGATTTCTTTATTAGTTTTATTTAAAATTAAAAATTTTAAATTCTAGTCAATTAAGATGGTTAGGAGCAAGGTCAAAACACAGATGTAGGAAATAAATGTTTCTGAAAATTTATCAGTGAATATTTGTGTAAAATTCTTAAGAAGGTGAAGCTATTAAGGACTAGCGAGATTATTCCTTTCATATTTTCTAGACAACCTGATACTATTTCTAGGTAATTTCTCCCAGGAATATGTTTTAATAAAAGGACTATAGTAATGTCATGGTCGGAATTTGGCTTTAGAGGTTGTGAGCCAATGATCACTAGTTTTTATTCCAGTTCTTAGCTTAGTTGTTTATTTACTGAAAGACTTTTGTCTGCACTAGGCCTCTAACATATCAGAAAGATATGTTATATATTGCATTTAGCTTTAAGAATAAGAAGTAAACATAAGCATAGTCACTTCAGTCCAATTCACTTTTGATAGGACAACTTTTATTAAAAAAAAAAAAAACCAAGATGTTAAGATTGTCAGTAAGGATTCTGCCAATTTGTTTATTGTTGGACATTATGCTTTAAAAGTTTAACAACTATAATTCCAAATTCCCAAATCTTATAAATATTGCAAAATTTTAGAATTACCATTTTCCTCCTCTTTTTTGGTTTTAATATTCATTATATAAATATTTTACTCGTTAACTGGAATTTAGAAAAACTAAATAGAAAAAATATAAATTCATTGCCATAACCAACTTTCCCTTTCCAGCTCCGACTATAAGAATAAGTGCTATTTGCTTCCTATTTTTCACTTTTACAATCAGATTGAAGTCTGGTAGCAAACTGATTTACAATCTATCAAGATAACTGGAAAGAAAATAGTTAGCTGTGCTAAAGAAGTTAAATCTTTAAAAAAAAATAAAGTAGTTAAATCTTAAGTCCTGTGCCATACTCCATAATTCTGCTTAATAAAAAATTCACTTCATATATTCACTATTAAGTGTTGAATTAGGAAACGTTCCAAAAACATAGTGACTCTCCTATGAATATACAAGTAATCCTGGCAAATTCAGGATTCAATTTGAGTTCCTCTGACTCCAGTTCCACCCTTCATTCCATTATACTCGCTTATCTCTCAAACTTTTGACTAAGTCATTATGACTTTATAGTACCTTTGAGGGATAATGAAAGTTCTAAAAGAGACTGGGTCAGAATGCTCAAAAACAAATTTTAAAACCTTATTAAGAGTTATCCTGTTATATTTTGTCCTTTTTCAGTAGCATTCTTCAATAATGATTTAATTATAAGGAATCCTTTCTCAATTCTAATACCTTATAATTTTTCCCCATTTATTCTAAAGGTAGATTGTTTGTACATATTTGTTAGTTATTTCACCTGAACTCCTTAAGGGTTATAATTATTATTTGCTTTTTTACCCTCCTTAGTGCTTTGCACAGTATCTGGCACATATTGATACTTAATAAATATTTGTTGACTGATTTCTTTTTTTTCTAGCATTTTATAACATGAGTTTCGTAGCTATGTTATATCAATGATCTGATACTTATTTCACTTTTTCACTATTAGAAAAGCTATATAAGAAAAATAGGCCATTCTTTAGCACTAAAAGGGATGAACTAAAAGAAAATGAATCATTGTTTCTGGTTTCTTATATATTTTAATATGATTGAGGTGATTACACATTTGGGGAAGCACGATTATCTCAATGTGAACTTTAATTTTTTTTCTATAAAATACATTTTTGTTGATTTTTGTCTTTATCTCACATATATTTCCCACTGTATTCTTCACCAATCCTCTCCCAATGAGACATCTTTTGTATGAAAAAACAAAAAAAGTTCAACAAAACTAATTAGCAAATTGAAAAAGAATTTATTTGCAGTGTTCTCTTTGAGCCCGAACCCTTCCAAAGATGTGGAAAAAGAAGAATTGCCTTCTCAATTCTTCCTTCCAAGCTTTGGTCTTTATAAATTCATAGCATTCAATTTCATTTCATTGTGGGTCTTTCCTTTTGCACTCAATATACTTAAAATAAAAACAAAACACCCCTATCTTCTGTCTTACTGATCCTAAGGCAGAAGAGTAGTAAGGGCTAAGCAATGGGAGATAAATGACTTGCCTAGGGTCTCACAGATAGTAAGTCTCAAGGGTCAGATTTGACCCCAGGACCATCTGTAGGCCTGGCTCTCAACCCACTGAGCCACCTAGCTGCCTCTTCTCCCCCATGTACTTGTAAGGCTCTCTCCCTATTCCATTACTTTTGGAGGGTTAAATGTTTTATCACTGTTGCTCCCAAAGAAATAGGAGTTTCCTGATTGGTTATTGGTTATTGTGACTTCCTTCTTAGATTCCTTGATCTCTATTGGTCCTTTTTCAGCATTTTCTCAAAGCTACAGTTAAATTAGGTATTCATTACTACAGAATCTCAGAATGTTAGATTTGGAAGAGTCCTTAGATATTACTTAATCTAACTAATCTAACTGTTTGTTTCATAGATGAGTTAATTGAATTCCTGAGGGGTGTAGCTCTTAGCCAGTAAAACAGCAGAGCCTCAAACTTAAGACTTTTGATTTCAGATCTATGCTACAATTTCTCCACAACATGAATAGTCATGCTGCATATTATGAAACACGGTTAACCATTTTTGTAGCAAAGTATAATACATGTACTTCCTGCCTACCAAAAGAAGGTTTGTGAGCCAGAGACTTTTAAGAGTAAAGCCAGTTAGTCACTAATCATTTCTAATGCCCACTATGTGCATTGTGGTAAGGGCTTTGCATACAAATAAAAAATACAAAGACAGTTCTTTTCCTTGAGGAGCTTACAATCTAATGGGAGAAGATAGCACAACAAAAAACCTTGAAACTCGGGGGTAAAGTGGCAACATTTTGTTTTACCTATACCTGTGTCCATGTGACAGACAACTCACAGTAGTTTTAAAGTCAGAAGTCTCAGATAAATTTATGGGAAAATAAACCTTAGAAAGCTACCTGTTATTTTTATTTTTAGGGGTATTGATCAAATTTTAAATGTATGAAGAAAAAAATGGTGAAAAACTATTGTTGTAGAAGTTTTTTTAAATGCTTGGCATAACTTTTATATTGCTTTAATGGTATGTTCAATATTGAACCATTTGAAAGCCTCACTGAGTAACTTACACAACCATCCCTAGCAAAGCAATTGATCTTTGATCATTAAAAAGCATCATACCTATGAGATCTAATATGTTTTAGCCTTGACCAATAGTTTCTAGATTTATCAGTCCTTGAGTTTTGAGATTGCCAAAGCAGAGCCAGTTCTAGCCCATTAGAAAATGAAATGACATTAACTTTTTATTTTAGACAGGCTACTGAATTGCTTTATGAGACCTCTATCTTGGACATGGAAATTCTACTTGATTAACAGTATTCTGAGAATTCTACCTACTCCGTTAACTAAGCAGATTTCAGCATTAACAGCTTCTAGGCTTGCTCAAGATAACTTTGATACTATTTATTTAGAGCATATGACTCCAGGGATATTGAAGTGATAAAGTTGTTAAGACTCTAAGGCATACTAATTCATTCTTTTTATAATTGACACTAACATCTAATGTAAATAATACTTAGGTGCATTTTTTATATAAAATTTCTTAAGGAATTACATACCTTTGCAACTATATTTCTTGTTTTGTTTCTTGAAGTCTAAAGAAGAGGTTAGCTTTGTGATACCAAAATAGTAGCTTACATTTATATTTAAAGTTTATAAACACTTTCCTCACAACAACCTTGTGAGTATAGATCATGAAAGTATTGTTGTTCCTTTTTACAAACTGGGAACCTAGAACTCACAAAGGTTCAGTGACTTGAACAACTAGTGAGTATTGGAGTCACTGAACCTTTGTGAGTTCATATATATATCTAGAGCCTTTGACTCTCACATTTAGTACTCTTTCCACCTTACCAGAATGCCATCCAAAGCCTCTGAACAGTTCTCTGATTTAAGCAGTAAATGTTAGCTGCTTAAATTTGTTTTCTGAAATTCAGCCAATCTTCAATTTACTTAAAGTCAATATGTTTTGCTGTACTAATTTTTATAATAATCCTTTTTGTTTTCATTAAGACATGTATCTTCAAAACTTGTGGCTTACCATTGGAGTTCTGATGCATGCCCTCACTTGTCAAGATAAATGTATTATCCTGCAATCAGCTCCCCTACTTCCAGTATATTGAGGTTGTACTACAGATCTAGCCATAGTAAGAAATTCTCCAAGGATAAAGCAAGAAAATGTACATACTCATAGGAATCTCTTTTCCAGAGCTAAAATTGACATTTTATAAATAATTTCCATGTTGCAAACTTGAGACTCCCAATCACAGCAATTCGGTGATATGTATTTGGCATGAGTCAGTTTCAGTTCTTAGTGCTTTTCATTGAAAATGGCATCAAAAGTAAGATTTCTCTGAATTTTTAATGCTATGGGTTTACAAGGGACAAGAGATGTTCTTCTCTTAAAGATGTCTGACAGTGCATAGCAGCATAAATAACGAAATGGTCATAAAGCCAGCAGCACTTCCAAGGTCATTTGCCCCTTAATTTTTAAAGAATCTAGAAATAAACTAAGCATTTGATAACAGGTCTTTTGCAGGCGATAAAAGATATTTTAGATGGGACATTGCCTCTATTTTCACACCTGGCATATTCATATTATATCTTTTACAGATCAACTTTATTCACCAACACGTTTCTTTAGAAATACATAATTCAAAAAATAAATTGAGTTCTTGAATTTCAACAAAGAATCTTCACATTTTATCATTGACTTAGTTCTGAAAATGGCAATCTCAAGCCAAACTTTCTTTTTTGTTGCTTACATTACAATTCTTTAAAATGTAATAGATCTCATAGTGAGCTGCATGTAGAGCTCTTAAAAGGCTTCCAGAAAGTTGTTGTTTTTTTTTAAGTTCTGGAATTTCTTATATACTAAGAAAATCCAAAGAATTGATAGTTTAGAGAAAGAGATTGCCTAAAGATTTATGCAGTTTCCTTTAAAATGTCTTGTTAGTAAACTCTTTAAAGGAGAATTTGCAAAAAATATAGATTGCTCTGTGTAGTATACATTAAAGTATAGGTTATTAAAATAGGTTAGCATTTTTAAAAAATTGTTGAGTGACCTGCAGCTGATTAAAAAGAACATAAGTTAAAAAATGAATAGCATATTGGATGAATTGTAACATATTCATTAGTGAAGCCAAAAAAATCATGAATTTAAACTTAATTTGGAAATGATTGCAGTTTTGGCTCTTCAAACCAAACTCATTACTAAAATCAAATTCTGAGTCCTTGACCCTTGGTCATGCTTAGAGTAAATAAGAAACATAGTTATTGATTTTCAAACTATTAAGCTTTTACAAACTAAGACAGATGTACAAAATGATGCAGTTTTTATTTTGTATTGGCAGCTTCCAAATATTTAGTATCTATTTCCAAGAGTTGCAATTAGTAAAGCAACCATGGTACTGAAATCCGCACATCCCACAAGCTAATTATATTTGCAAGGTCAGAGTGAATACATATTTTCAGAAAAATAAAGGGTTATATAAATATGTGTCTTCTACTTGGCTGTTATATCACAGTTTGTTGATCTGGAGTATAATGTGTACAATTCACAAATTTGTCTGATAACAGAAAGTGGTGTGTGATTGTGTTTATTTTACTAACCAGTATATTCACAGCAATCACTTCCAAATATCTCTCCAGTAAAGATGTGTTAATTACAAAACAGACAAGGTCTTCTATTATATTAAAGCTACTAACAAGAAGACAGCAGGAATCACACATGTAAATAGCATCATCAACCCCTATTTTAGTCCTCTGTTTTGATCTGTGAGTTGCGCATAGACCAAAGGTGCTATTAAAGACTGAGTGTATGAAATAGGCAGCATTATATGAACAAAATTTATTCAACAAGAAAACAGACCTTTAACATGAATTTAACAAGCCTGAGAAATTATAAACTATCATATGCTGCAGATTCATGCAGTGATAATAAACAAAAAAGGAAAGTAAGAGGTTTCCCTAAGCTAGCCAAACTGCTAATGGTTTTGTTATAAGCTGTCTACTGTTGCAGTGACCTCTGAAAAGTCTCAAGGCACTTGTACCAGAAAATATTAAATGGTCAGGATGCTGAATAGAGATTCAGTGTGGTATATTGACTTCAGCATGGGAAAGCATTTTTAAAGGTCTATCGTCATATTCCTGAAAACATTCATCTTTCTTGTGCTTGGAGGTTTTTGTTTTTACATATTAAGAGGTAATTTTGTTAGTCTGTTTTGGGTAAATTGTTTGCATTAATAAGGTGTAGGCTGCCTTAGATTAATGGACATGTGTATCCATTATAAGAAGAGAAAAAATTTAAACTGCCAAATTGAATTGTTGAAAAAACTCAAAGATTTGAAAAAAAGTGGACTTTCCCCCTGTACTTTAATTAATCCTTGGGGGTTCTCTGTTCATGTTGCTGTGTCTGAGATTTCCATTCTTAACTATGCAGTGACCACTTTGCTGTCATTCTATTGCATCATGCTGTAAATACACAAACATAGAAAAAAGCCTTCAGCTTGTACACACCTCCAAGTGCTCACCAGGGCTTTTTCTTGAATCTTACTGTGGCATAATTAACACCTACTTCACCCATTGCTCATTAGTACACCGGACATTAATGAGTCTATTTATTTTGATATGCTCTAAAGGAAAAACCGATTTGTTCTTGCAGTGCAGAAAGCAATTATAAGAGTGTACAAAAATTAAAATGTGGGTTATTTTGCTGTATTTATGCTTTTATTGCGTACTAAGTCTAATTTTGGTCTGCAGGTTGTTCAGCATGTTAGCTTCCTTAAGACAGTTGCTATAGTGATGGCAGTGAATTCCTTTAATCTTGGTGTAGTTAAAGTATTCGTTTTCTATTGGTTATAAATGCTATTAAGAAGTTGTTACTTTACTCATTTCATTTTGCATAATCCATCATAGACTAGTTGAATGATATATTTAGATGCTTAAATATTTTTCCTCGATTTCTGAGTAGAAGTTGGAAATTTTATATTTCATTTAACAAGGCATGATAACTCTTCAACTGATCTTTCTTTTCCTTCTCATGAAGTTTCACACCTGTTTAGAAAGGTTATAAAATATTATAGAGATTTCACATGTAAAATAGTGGTCTGCTGCATTACCATTCGTTAGAAAATGTTCGGTGTAAAAAGTTTATAGGTATTAATAGTATTATGTTTTGGGCAGTGCTGCAAAGTCCAAAATGCTAAACCTTCATGTACTCTCAATTCCTATATTGGAAATGAATAGCTATATTAGAAGAAGTAATTATATACCAAGATAATAATGTTTTTGTTATATTGCCATTAGTAGGTTAAGACTGGTCATTTCAAATTTCATTTCTGTATAAGTGTCATTATTTTAAAGTATGATAAAATAGCTAGTAAATTCAAGCATCTTCCAGAGTCATTATTTCTTGTTTTCTTGTGATAAATGTTTTAACTTGTTCACCATACACACACCCCAAAATAAAATTATAGATTGTTTCCTTTCCCCCCCCCTTGCTTTTTTAACCAAATAATTCATTATGGATATGCACTTAAAAGTTATGCCATCCAATGAAAATGTTCCACCAGTAATATATAGATCTTTAGGAGATGGTGTTGATTTTTGTTACTTTATGAATAAAAAAATAACTTGCATGATAAAATTAATAAATGGATTCTAGAAGCATATGTTTATTCAACCAGACCATGTTGATATATAGAATTTTTAAATTGGGTCGTTTTCATCATGAAATACATATTAAATTATTGAACTTTATTTGGTATATAGATAAGCAGTTTGAAATGCATTTACTAACTGGCCATTATAGTAAAGAAACCTTGAAATGCTCTATTTCTCAGGATGTTTTAGTCAGTTAACAGCTGTCTCTCTTGAATACATATTTCTTTCATGGCAGTCTTTTAGAAAGTGTGTTTCCCCCCCTCCCCCCTTTCCTTCAGACTATCTTTTTTAATATCTAGCATTTTTGCACAACCCTAATTTAGATTCACCTTTTCAATTTGTTTTATTTTCATATTAAGACAGCTTAATTCCCATTTTTATTCTTTGTTTCTCCTTACATTATAACAATAGCTTACATTTTAAAGACAAAACTCTTACATTATTTGAGTTCTAAGGACAATAACTATATTTGGAATGTTTTATATACCAAAACATTTTTCTTTAAAAGTTCAAAGAATTATAACTTTATAACATTTATAACTTTATGTAGTGCTTAGTGATAATAAACGAGGTTAGTGTTCAGTCAGCAAAGAGCTCTAAAAGGTAAAATTGTGTTGTATAAGAATGCAAAACCTTTTTTAAAAATATGTTTACTAAATTTAGCAGAAGGAAGTTGGCCATGGGTTTTTTGTTTTTGTTTTGCAGTGATCCCAGGAATATGGTTATCATTTATGTACTGTGCCCCCTAAATCTCAAATGACCTTGGTCTTCTTACATTGTTTCTTACTTATGATCATGACACTGGTATGGACTTTTAAACCCATCGGCTGATATTCAAACTCTTCCGTAGTCACAAGGAGTAAAAGGCATCTGACTAGGAGAGAATACAGGAGGCAAGTTCCTTGCTGGCTATAATTTTGTTGTCATTTCAAGTATCGTGGTGGTATAATTGATGTGACAGGCCTGGGCCTTAGCTGTGGTCCCTTACCTTGTGCTCACTTTCAGTTTTAGTCTCTCTTTGTCATTCATTTGGATGAGGTAAAATTTAGGTGACAAAACATATGCACACCAATGGAGGCTATATAATAGAAGCTTAGCAATGACGTATTGCAGTAACAGGAATGCAAAATTAATATTTTTCCTCACATGAAGCTCATGAAAATTGTAATAATTGGTGTCACCTTACATTACAAGATAGAGGGTGGTGTGCTGATGGCACAGTCAGCAGGAGGCTCTTTTTTATTAATATTATAATTAAATGATTTTCTGGAAATAGGCCAAAAACAGATGCAAGTTGATCATGCCTTGTCCACTGTTGCTTGGAATCATCACTTGCTGTCTCTAAAAAGAATTGACCTGACACCTTGTTTTTACAGGTTGTTATTGATGCCTTCAGATTGATCAATGCTAATATGATGGTCTTGGGACATGAACCTAGACAAACAACTTCAAATCTGGGTCACTTAAACAAGCCATCTATCCAGGTAATGCCTCTGTTTGATAATGTGCTAAATTCTTGATTTATAATATGGGACCTTTATCAGGTTAGTAATTTAAAAACCTAATATGTCATACTAATTGGTATGCTACTCATCTTTACAATTCTCTGGAAGATACTTGATAATGGGGGCTTGAATGATTTAATAAAGATACTTTTGAATATTAAGGTACCCCTTTTAGGAACATTCAAAAGCATCTTTTCCTAGAGAATATTTTCTGATTTTGCATGTTTGTGATGTTATTAGGTATAGTTTTGGGTAGAATGCATTTCACTTTTTAGCTGTTGCCATCTCTTGCCAAAAATCAAGGGACCTCTCTGCAGCATTAGTCAAAGAAGAACTAGTAAGTAAAAATCAGATAACTGTGAAAGGAAATTTCAGATATTTTTAATGTTCCTGGAATTTTTCCCCTTTTAATTTTACATGACTCTTTTAAAGTTAAAAAAAAAACCTTGAAAAAATATAAAATGTTTTTAAAAGTTGGAGCCTATATTTCAGGCATTCAAATGAGACATTTTTTGTTGCCGAGAAAGTGTAGAAGTGTTTATGTTCAGACACTAAGTATCCTCTTGAGTGATTAATGTTTTCTTTGAATCATTCTCATGCCTCATTGTTTTTACACAGACCTTTATTGCCTATAAAATTATTTTAAATGTGCCTTTAAATGCACGAATATTTGTGACCTTAGAGCTAATTGCTTCTCTGAAGATTAATTAAAAGCAGAGAAATAGTAGTGTATGTGGTTAAATAGAGCATACGGAACAAAGACAATATAGTAGCCATTACACCTCCCCTTCTACCTAGTACTCTCAGATAACTGTCTTTGGGGATTTGTGGCTTTGATTGTTAAACATAGTTAAATCTTTATCAAATTTTGACCATTTAACATTTTGATTTACCTAATTCTATAACAGTCCTTAACAAAATAATCTTGATCAAAGTGAAACATATACTGAGTTAAAGAACCAAATTGTATTGCTCTTGATTTTTATAAGTGAAAACTGCAGAGTATAATGAGTATGAAATAACCTACTAGTATTTTTGATTGGGTATAGACAAGCCCAAGCATGCATGTTTCAAGAGAATATATTACTGGACCTTTTTAGCCTGTAATAATGACCTCCCTTGTAAACCCCCATAGCATCTTACTACTTCATTATTTTTTGCAAAAGGTTAAGTAGCATCTCACAATCAAAGATCATTGTGATTACAGCATGATATAATTCTGCCAGAAGTTTACTAATTGCATGTCAGCAGCCACCTGTTGCATAGTTCATCATTTAAATTAAAGTCACTTTTTTTAACATTAAGTGAATTATAAGCCTAAATGTTATTAATGGACTCTTTTTTTCTTAGAGTCCAGGTTACACATATTTATTTTTTCAGGTATTTCGTGAAATTCTCAGATTTTCTTATAAAGTATTAGCCAAACTAAAGTTATAGGGCCCTGCGTGTAATATAGTTACAGTGTTGTTGTTTCTTTTATTTTGTAGATTGATTTTCTTCAAATTAAAATCTGTAAATATATTTATTTCACAGTTTATATAGTGCCCATCAGAATGACATCTATCTTGGTGTTTTACAGTTTTAAGACACTTTTAAAATATTAAAATACTCAAATGAAGCAAAGCTAAAAAAAAGTAGCAGAACAAACCCTATATCTTTTCCTTACTTATTTTAGACTCACCTATAAAGAAAGGAAACAAGAAAGAACCAAAGTAAGCAGTAATATTCCCTGATGGAGTTTTAAATATTCATCAGAATATGTAATAAAAGGGTCAACAGCTTTTTAAAAGTAGGTTGGCACATTGATAACCCCCTTCTCTCTTCTGATATGACTGGTTATAGTAACTTTCCACCCAAATGGGAATACCTTCTGTGGCAATTAATGATACTTTTAGAACTTGTTTATAATGAATATAGTAATTTCATACTAAAGATAACACATTTCTAAACAATCTATCTTTGTGTCAATTAGCTCCACATTTGAATTGTGTTTTCTCATTGATCATGATACTGTATTAGAGATTTTTAAAATTATTCTGATATATCATATACACAGAAGATGTGATTTGACCTCCAGCATATCTATGAACTATTGAGAAATTAGTAGGATCTTCTTGAAACTTAATTGGTACCTAAATTTTTCTTTTTAGGTTTGTCATCATTAAAACTACAATGGGAAATTCTTTTTTTTTTTTCAAGAATACACTTAGAGTAAATGAGGATAGACTGACAGTCTACCTCATGGAAATATAAGTGTTTTTAAAATATTTTCAGATCCCAAGAATAGCTTTGTGTTGTTTTACAATGTTAAATTTTCTGAAAAACCATCCTTCTACCCACAATAAATAAACATCACCAAAAAGCTACTTAAATATATACTGCTAGAAAAATATTTTAGGGTTTTTTTTTTTTTAAGTATATAGCATAATAAGGGGCAGGAAATTTTGTATTTGAAGTTATTTTAATTTAGCTCAATCAAGCCTTTTACGTAATCTCTAATTTTTTTTTCCTTCAAAAAGTTTAGATTACAATTGGCAATTCAAATCAGGGTCTATTTCCTGCTTTCCCTTAGCAAAGGCTATATAGAGAAGCAGGGTAATATTTATTGAATTCTTCATTCTGGCAGCCCCAGTGGATTTGATTTTACATATGTTTGGGTCTCTTCATTTATCTGAAACTTTCCATGATCTAAATTAAGTTCCATTCCTAAACCTTTTGGATATGAATCCACTTTACTTGCTTTATAAACCTAGGCACACGGACTATATAAGGTGGTACACAATGTCATCCCATCTGGTGATCCCAGTGATCTATGGCTACATTCTGCACTACTACAATGTGGTTTTTATTATCTCTGAAGCACTCACCATTCTTCCTTGTCACATCTATCCCTGACAGTACCCATCTGCCATAATTGCTGTTGTTCATTAGAATTGGGTACCTGCTCTGTACAGAACATTGTACTTATCTGATCATTTTTCATGTCACCTGAATTAAATTATTTGGTCCAGAGATAGAGATAAGTCAAAATGGCAATGAATAAAATGCCACTTCTTTCTCCCTTTTTTAGAATGTCTTTTTACTTTTTAATATGAGTGCCATATGTTCTTAGAAGTCACTTGAAACAAAATAATAAAGCCACACTATAAAGAACTGATTAAGGAATTGTTAGGATTTTGCCATTTGTTTACCCCCAAATTTCCTACTATTCACCTGCTTAATTCCTCTTGAAAACCCCTCTAAGCTTAGAATAAATAACTCAGATCAATGCTGTTTTGTAAAAGGCCTTTACACTGCATGGAAAAGAAAGGTAAGCAAGGAATTCAGGATGTCAGTAAAATAATAACTGAACTAGAACTCAGAAAAAATTTCCAAAAGCATTAATCCTCTTAGGAGTAGTTAGAAATATTATTTGTTCCAAATTTGGACATATCATAGATTAAATGGATTTATGTGGACTATCTAATCCTTGATAATTTCAATGACAACTTTTCCCCCCAAATTCTAAATACCTAGCTTAACTACTGAATTTGGAATAGATCCTATAGGCTTGACTGATTACCTGTATTTTCATAGTCTTTTTTAAAAGTTTGTGAAGCAGAACATAAAACATGGTTCTTATTTGGTTGTCAAGAAAAATTAACCTGTAACTTTTTTCTTTTAAATAGCAAATTACTATGATCTTTGCTATTTTCCTATTACATAATTAAGTGAATAGTTTTAAACTTAAGGAAAAAACTGTCTGCATTTAGAGTACGTCCCCACCAAGTGGCAGCAAGTGTTTGTGGTTTTATCACATGTGAAATAGATTGGATTTGATTGTATTTATTCTTTAGGAAACCATATTGATATTTATCTGCCCCCCCCCGGGGCATTTTCCCCCTCTTAACTGTGATAATTCAACATTTTCCTCAGTTGAAAATTAATTCAGTCCAACAAATTTATCATGTTCTCGACTTTAGGAAAAAGACAAATATACAAATGTAGTCTTCCCTCGAGGAGTTTGTTTTTCTAGACTCTGTACTTTGCAATTTTATACTGAGTTCCCTTTATCTGCCCCCTTTCTACCACTGCTTAGTTTAAATTGAGGTATATTTGCTTCAGAACCAATTACATGCCAGAAATAATTTCTTGGCATATAGTTGGTAATATTTTGATTTGGCCAAAATATATAATCAAAAGCCAAGAAGATAATTTCTTCAGTACTTGAATTAATATATTTTAGGATTGTTATTCTTCTCCAAGAGTTCAGATGTAATGGCTCTTTATGCTGGCTACAACTAATAACTGAAATTATTGTCAATTATTGGTTCTGTTGGGGAGTGGCTTTTCTTGGCATGAAACTTACTCAGTCTATTCCTGACCCACCATTGTCAAGCAACTTTTATTATTTAATTTCAATAGAATTTTTATTATTTAGTCTCTGCATATGTATTCATAGGAAGGTAAACTGTAAAGCAAATTTGAGGCAGATAACCTTTTAGGCACAAGTTGAGTATCAAAATGCACATTGTTCTGTATACAACTCAACAAATTTAAAATGAATTTCATTCTTCACTACAGCTACTTACTTTGGAAGGTAAAAGCTAATGTTGATTGATATTTGTAACTGAAAAACTAGTATGCAACATCATCCTTAAGTTTCTACCTCTATGCTGTTTGTAGAGAGAACTATTTGAATCCACCACCAGAAAAAGCCAAGTGTAAAGAACCCAATTAGGGATGTAGGTAGAAACATAATCCATCAATCATTAAGTGTTTATTAAGTGACTACTACATGCTAAGCACTATGCTAGGCTCTGGGAATACAGAGACATGGCCTGCTATCTGGTCCCCCACTATCTAGTTTGGTGAGGCAACATTTTTGTTCATAGCATCCCAAATTTCTTAGTTTGGTTTTAGGATACCATGTATGTAGATATATACAAAATAGATTCAAGATAGTTTTAGGGGAAGGTTTCCTGTAGGAGATGGTGCTTAAGATGAACCTTGTATCAGTTTAAAGTTCCACCAGAAATACATTAGTGTCCCCTCCAACATTTGTCATTTTGCCCTTATTATTTTTTTAGCTAGTCTGATAGGTGTGAGATACCCATGAATTTTTATACAACAAATAAAACAAAAAAATTTTTTAAGATGACCCTTGAAGGAAATTTGGGATTCCAAGAGGTAGAGGCAGGGAAGGAGTGCATTTCAGGCAATAGAAAGGCATGAATATATAATAAAGGAATTAGATGTTTGACTTTTTTATTTTCTCTTTTGATAGCAGCTAAGACAAAAAATTAAGTTGAACTCTTCAGCAACAGATCTAGAAATTTTTGTTTGTGTGGTTATCCTTGAGCAAGTCAGCCAGCTCAGATGAGACCAAGCTGCTTTGTAATATACATATGGCAACCAATAGGAGTTAACTTCTCTTAATCTCACTTTGTAAATTTGTTGCTAGAAATGATTCTCTTAATCCTGAGTCATATTTCAGAAAAATGTACTCTTTACCATGAACAATAAAATGTAATAGCTGACATATAGTGTCATTGGACCTGCAGTAGACATTAAGATGTTTAGTATATTAACTTGTGGTTCTTTAATTATAGGTTTAAAATTTTAAATTGCCCACCTCCTTTCTAATCACTTAATTTTTGCAGGCATTAATTCATGGACTGAACAGACATTATTACTCCATTACTATCAACTATAGAAAGAATGAGCTAGAACAGAAGGTAAGTTTTCAGTTTTGTTTTAAGAGAGAAAAAAACTGTTTAACTATGGTATGTTGCAACATTGTGATTTGAATTTTAATTTGTCGTTTTTCTTCAGTTATCATTGTCTCCTGTATTTTCTTCTGTATAATGTTTGTGTTGCGTTATAAAATACAATAAAGGAAAGGCTCCTTTGTAATAGGTTACATTTTCTCTTCCATAAGTCATGTTTAATTAAGGTTAGTCACTGGATGCTAAATCAGGAGAGAAGTGGCTAATAAAAATAATTCCAGTGTAATGTTTATTTTGACAGATTACAAAACCTTTCCTTTTCTTAGCTTTGTGATTTGCTGACTAAATTTTTGTTACCCTGTAAAATTGCAGAATTTTTAATTTGTAGCTAAATTATTAACTAATGTGGATTTAATTTCTTAAAGTTTTCCGGAAATACATTGAATGAATTTGTGTGTGTATATTCTGCATGTTTTAATTTGTTTCAAGTTTGCCATTTTAACCCTGAATAAAAAATAAATTGGAAGAAGGCTGAAAAATTTAAGTCGGGCATGATACCACACATTTGTAATACTTGCTCCTGAGGATCACTTGACCTTTAGGTGTCATGAGCTACAGTGGGTTAAGCCAGTCAGGTATCCATACTAAGTGTGTCACCAGTTTGGTGAACCATGTGTGGGTAATGGGGAACCAGGCTGCTGAAGTAGAATCAACCTTGTCCAGGTCAGAAGTAAAGCAGGTGAAGAGTTCCATGCCAATCCAGTAGTGGGTTCAGGCCCATGAGTGTACACTACACTTCCAACTTGTGCAAGATAAAGGACCTAGATTTCATGAGAGAATAGCGAGAGAGAAGGAAGAGACAGAAAAAGAGAGGATAATTATGTTAATGGCCCTCATATTCAGAGTTACCATTCTCCCAATTTCTAAATTTTTAACATCTTGAGTAGGTAAGGATTTTGCTATTTATTTTCAAATATTTTGAATATAACTTTTTTTCTACCTTGCTTCAGTTAATGTGAAATTCTGCCTCTTGTTTAATATTACTGTTTGAATTGTTTTGCTTTTCAATATTGCAGTTGAGTCATACTCCAGAATAGCCTCATTGAACAAAATCTTATTTTGTCGCTTTTTAGAGCACTAATTTAACTATTGATGTTTAGCTATTCTTTTCATACTTAGATGAAGGCACATTAGGGAATCCAGTATTATTGCTCTCAAGGTGAAAAAACAGTGCATCCATAAAGCTATATAAATATTTGTCTCCCTGTCCATCTGCATTTTTGTTTTTTCTTTAGTGTCTTGATAAGTGGGCTTTATATATACATTTCTTTTTTTTTTTCATGAAGGTGATAGTGTAGACATAAATATATTTTATGCTTGGGACACTTTTTTTCAAGTAGTCCATAAATATTTTTCTACATAAGAAATGTGGGATAGCTAAACATTAAAAGATGAAAAATTCATCCAAAAATATAGATGTTTTAACCACATGTTGGTTAACATCTAGCCATTTGGAAATATGCAAATAATTAAGTGACTTTCAACTTAACATCCAGTTTGGGGATATCCTACACCAGAATCTTTGGATTAAACATTACATTTTTTAAAATGAATGTTATTTTTTATCTTAACTACTTTTTTCATTCAGTAGTATAGGCTTTATTTCCACTCTTGTCCAACTATGCACTTTTGTTGTTGTTAGGTCATTTTTCATTCATGTCTAGCTCTGCCCTTCCCAGTTACCCTCAACCATGCACACTAAACTCTAAAACCTAACCCTTTTACTCTTAGGCATAATAGTAACATTCATATGAGGGAACTTTTTTAAAGCTCCTTAAGTGGTAGAGAATCCAACTCTCATGTCTAGCCTTGGGGAAGTTGTCAGGGTGTCAACAGTCCAACATGGACTGTTTTCCCAACAATAATGTCTTTGAAGGGAGGCAGAGCCAGCATCCTACTTCAGCACATCATTCCAGGAGTGCTTCACTGCACATGTAGCTGCTGATCTCACCAACTTAGGTTACCTGACCATTAACAAGGGAAAAGAAGGTGCTGGCTTGCATTTCCTCATCTGGGAGTTTACAGTAGCACTAAAACTACATACCTAGTCCAAATCCTTATATTTTTTAGGTCAAAATTATTTGCCAAATAGTCTACAGAGTTATGAATTTGGGGGTGGGAGTGGGGTGGAATCTTTACATTTAGAAACTGGGTTGTGCAATATGTTCTAGGCTCATGTGCAATAATAAACAAGGCACTTTGAGTCTATAAATTTATGATTGTAGCTCTAGGACCAGAAGAAATCTTAGGAACCATCTAGCCCAACCCCTTTATTTTCAGATGAGAACATAGTAAATTTAAAATTTTATTGTCTTAAGTTTGTTAGAAATATTGTAAACTTGGAAACAGGCATATTTGTATGTACAATAACTTGCTATGTTTAATTTTAAAATTCGTTTTAAGGAACTGAAATTGTTAATGCAGGTAATTGTGATATGACTATTTTTCAGATGTTGCTAAATTTGCATAAGAAGAGTTGGATGGAAGGTTTGACACTTCAAGACTACAGTGAACATTGTAAACTCAATGAATCTGTAGTAAAGGAGATGTTGGAATTAGCTAAGAATTACAATAAGGTAACTATTTCTAATAATTGTTTAAACTTTGGAAGTAAATTTGCCTTTTCTAATGTCAGCTAAATAACTTCATATTTGGAGGTTTTTTCTCTAAAACTATATTACTTTTTTAAGATTCTGTTTTAATCAGATATTTTATTTAACCAATTACATGTAATAATTTCTAGCATATGTCTTCCAAAATCATAAGATTCAAATTATCTCCTGTCCTCCCTTCCCTCCCTCATCTGGAGATGATAAGCAATTTGATCTAGATTATATATTACTTTTTAAGATAATAAAGCAACAACTAATACATTGAAATCTCAAGTTTTTTCCTTAAACTTTCTTGATAGTCAATTATAGAATTTTTAAGCCAAGAAAATAATGCTCCTTTGAAAAGTATAAGCCAATCCTGATGAAACAATTTTAATAGGTTATTATTTGGCTATATAAACCATTAAATCAGCTGAAATGCATTACTTGTTTTATGCAATCTCCTTTGTTTCTCTTTTGCTTTCATATATTTATAAGTGGTAATTTTTTTGTATTAGGAAAGAATCAGAAGTATTAGAAAACTACTTCAGATGATGGTGGAAATATATAATATAGAGTGTAAAGTATGATATACTCTGCTCTATATTGAAGATAGTGTTGAAATAAAATGAACCAGAACTCAGGGCATGTAAAATTCATCTAGGTATTAGAGCAAATATATTGCCCTTTGTAGAAATTCCAAAATTCAAGCCTTGAACTAAAACTGACAGGTCATTGGAAACTAGATTCCAACAGAGTTAGGTTGGTTTTGCAGGGCAAGTACTGATTACATAGCACTCCTGCTGGAAAATCCACAGTAGTGCTAGGGTTCAGAGAAAATGCTTAATCTTTCTAATTTACAACTCAATGCTGTGGAAATTATGAAAAGGAAACAAAATATTTAACATATTTTGGATTGTTAGCCTACTTTTTCTTAAAGATGTTTTTGTTTTTTTAATTACCATACATTCATTAGGTTTTAAGGCAATATGTGTCTGACAGCGTCTGTCTCACCTGAGTCTACCACTTCTCTACCAAGGAGATATTACCGTAAAGTCAGCATTGGATATTGCATTCATAAGTATTCTAAAGTACTTTAGTTTTGTTTTCCTGTACATTATTATAGTCATAGAGACCTTTCTCTTCCTACCACATCCAGATTTGGACTCTTACTTTTCTCCATGATTGAAGGAAAATAAATTTTTTTGTGTGTATTTAAAACACAGAAGCAAATATCCCTGCTAAATCAGTGCCTTTCTAGCCTTCTTTCTTGCTGTTCATCAGAACATTTTGCCTCCCATCTCCATTTCTTTCTACATACCTGGAATGTACTCCTTCATCCTTGTCTCTTAGAATCCCAAGTTTCCTTCAAATATTAGTTTTTGTGCCACTGAGACCTTTCCTGATCCCACCAGTTGTTGGCTTTTGTGATTCCCTCACCTGCTACAGCTTCCCTTCTCTACCTCCCACCTCTCAAAAACCTTATATTTGTTTTCTGTGCATTTTGTATTTCTTATTTATATTTTAATGTGTTGTCTCTTCTGATGGAATACAAACTTCTTGAACACAGGGGCTATTCCTTTTTTATTTCTATTCCCAAGATCTGATACAGAATGGACAGTAAATGCTTACTGATTACTGATTGGCATTATACCTAATGATAATTGAGTTTTCAAGTCATTTATGATTGCCCTGTTGTCTAATATATTTAATACATAGTGATTAGAACATTTAAGTAAGTACTAGGCCATCAATTTCAACTCTGAATTCAGTACAGAAAGAACAATTTAGGAAATCTTGTATTTCACTTTTATTCATTTGGTTATCTCCTTAATTCTTGAACTAAAACACCCACATCCCTGCTATTCTAACTCACCTAATTTATTCATGCCAGGATGCATCTGCTATTTTTGTGTCTTATTTTAGTATTTTGATTGCAAAATTTGTAAATGAGTGTGCAGGTGGAAAAATGAACTGCAAAAGAGCATTACTTCTGTGGGTGGTAGAGGAACAAAGGTGGAGAGCATGATGATCCATGAGTAAGAAATATTTCCCTGCCCCCTTTTTTGTCTACTTTTTTAACATTGGAATGCTATAGATCTTGTGATTTAAGGACCATTCCTCTTTTCATGTGGAAATATTAGCCTATCTGAGTGCCAAAGGAATGTTTGCTTTTAAGGTAATAACAATGATTAAAATAATAGATTCAGATCTAGAAAGAACTTTCAATGGTCATCTAGTCCAACTTCCTCATTTTTCATATTAGGAAACAGAGACTCAGAAAAATTATGTGACTTGCCCCAAGTCACACAGATAATAAGTAATAGACTGGAATTTGAACCCAGTTCTCTAACCTTTAAATCATTACTCTTTTCTCCTTGACAATATTCAGGACCCAAAAGTATTCATTTAGAACACATGACTGCCTCTAAGTTATACAACAAAAGCTACATATTAAATGACAAAATTTCTGTTTAAATTAACATTTTTGGTACCAATTAAATGCTTAATAACGGATAAGTTTTAAAGTATATATATAGGAATTAAAAGTTTTCATCATCTATCATAAATAAAATTTAACAATAAATACCTGCTTAGATATTTTAACATAAAAATGATGAAATTCTGGTCTATCAACATGAAACAAATGCTATGTGGAAAGCCTAATGGTTGGTGTTGGAATCACAAAGACAAAAAATATCTTCTGCCCTCCAGTGTTTACCTTGTACTATGAGGGATAGAACATGTATATAAATAAATATAATGATTTGTAAATTGATGAAAAGGACACTAACAATTGACGAGTCAAAGAATGAATACTTCCTCAGAGACTGTGGAATCTCAGCTGAACCTTGAAGAAGGACACATTTTAAGAGGTCAATATTTGGAAAGAATGGATTAAAAGCATTAAGTTCAAGGAAGAGATAGCAATCTAATTTGTTTAAGGAAGAAAGTTTAAAGCAATTTTGAAAAGATGGATGAGGGTCAGATTGCAGACAGACAAAACTTAAGTCTTAGAACCAATAGGGAACCACTGAAGGCTTCTGAATAGAACTGACAGCAGATCCCATACCTTAAGAACCTTATTTTGATAGCTATATGAAGCTTGGAATAGAGAGAGAAGAGATTTGAAGCAGACTATTACAGTAAACCAAATAACAAATAAGTACTCGAAGCCTTTTTCTATTAATCACAAAATTTTATTTCTTCTGCTAAACAGATATTACCTAGAATTAACCAAACTTTATATTTGTAAAATATATAGCATCAAAATTTTTTGTTGGTTTTTCTATTTTTTTTCCTGATTGCATACAGAAACAATTGTTTTTAAATCCTTACTTTCTGTCTTAGAATCAATAATAAGTATCCATTCCAAGGCAGAAGCGTGATATGCGCTAAGCAATTGGGGTTAAATTACTTGCCCAGGACACAGCTAGGAAGTATTTGAGTTCTGATTTGAACCCAGGACCTCCTGTCTCCAGGCCTAGCACTCTATCCACTGAGCCACCTAGACACCCCAGAAACAATTTTTAACATTGGTTTTCTGCCGTTTTTCAATCTATGTTATTAATGTGAGCAAAAAACTTTTTTTTTCTTATTTTGAGTTAATAGTTTTCCAGTTGCTAGTTTCTAAAACAACCTTTTTTCTTTCCTTTATCTTTGTTTTTTATTCTGTTTGAAGGCATTTCCTCAGGTTTATTTAGATGGGTCAGAATCCTATTGGATGTTATCAGATGATATGTCCCCTCTAGCTTTACAATAAAAATATTTTCTGGTTTAAAAGAGTTTGATGTTATTAAAATCACACTCTATTAGAACTTCAACTTTTTTAAGTTATATTTTCAGTACTTCACAAACCCATGATTTTCTATTAATGAAGCTATTGTCTTCCCCTGATTCAGATTACCATCGCTCTACAATTTAATAAACAATCTTAATGAATTTCTAAGGACAAAAATATGTCACCTTCAACCAGATTGGCTGGTGATCAGCCTTTCCAAACATAGATAGATTAATCCCTAGATGAAATAGTCTCTTACTGAATCTACACTTGAAATTTTCCCAGAATACTAAAATATAACCATTTAAAGATATAAAAGTCATTCACAAACTTTTTAAAGAAGTTAATAGTTCTTTAAATTATTCTCTAAATATGCCCTCTTAAATAAAATGGATAGTTATGAATCAGCTATAGTCTTTTTAGAGATATCAGATTCAAATATGCTATATTTTCATTTTAAATATTTTCCATTCTAAGGGATCTTATTTTATTTATTTATGCCAATTACATGTAATAACAAATTTCCACATAAGTTTTCCAAAGTTATATGATCCAAATTGTCTCCCTTCCTCCTTCTCTCTCCCGTCCCCGAAGCTGATCCCATTTTAGTAGTATATTTTCTATTCAAGGAGAAGTTTGTATTTAGGACCCAAAAGGTATTTCTGACCTGAATTTGAAAACTGGCCAAAGTAATGCCAGGGTAAGGACCGTGTTTAAATGGTAAAATAGTAGTTAAAATTTAAAACCTAGCCAGTGTATTTGGACCTTTTTGTGGAACTGCATTTTTCTTTTTAATCTTTTTTGCAAAGGATGGGTCATGTAATATTAAAAAACAAAAGGTATCATTAAAAAGTAAAATTATGCAGTGATGATAGTTGAAATTATTTTCAGTCATTTGATCGAGATCACTAGTAAGCTTTATTCAAAGAATAGGTAACATGAAACCAATCCTGAGAGTTTAAGGGGAGAAGTCTATTCGTGAAGTAGAAATACTAGAATAATTTTTGATAGTGGACTCTTATTGACTTTCTACATTCATCTGGTTTACTATGTGATTTCTAACTCTTTTTTTCTTATTATCTTATTCTTATGGTACTAGGATTTTGAGAGAAGGTAACATGAGGCATAAAATAGTTGAGATATCTTTCAAGAGGAAAAGATCCAAGGGAAAACATTTTTGACAGAGAAGTCAACCTTGCTTGGCATGGTGGAAAGATCATGATGTCAGAGGGGGGCTGGGTTTGTTAACTCTCATCTTCAGAACTATATCCAAGACATTTCCCACCTCTATGTATGAGTTTCCTTATCTCTAAAAAGGTGAATAATACTTGTCACTTGGTTATTGTGAGGGTGGTGCTTTGTAAATCTTAATAGTACTGTATCAGTGTGGCATTGATACTGTTGTTGTAAGAGTAAATTTGACTGAACTGAAAATTCTAAATTATTGCTAAATAAGATATTAGTCTAAACCAGGGATTCTTTGTCTACTTTTCTCAGATTCCTTGGAGAAATCTTTGGGGGACCTGTACTGAGAATTTTTACTATTTTGATAACTATATTTCAGTATAATTATTTCTTCTGTACATTTTTTGAGAAGTGGTCCATAGTTTTTATGGGTCTGACAAAAAGGTCCATGGCACAAAAATATCATCATCCCCCTCCCATCTATTTTCCTAGACTTCATCATTTCCAGGCAGCATCTGAAAGATGAAATCAACTCAAAACTCACACCTCTGCTTATTTCCCTCCCCAGCTGCATGACTTCATCAGGCCCCCAAACTAAGATTCCCCCCAACACTCCCCACCCAAACTTTTCAGTTGTTCTGGTATGTTTTGCCTTTCACCCCAACCTCCCCCTCACCCCATTAAACTGATCTAGAAAGACATTTGGGCCTCTTCAATTGTGGGTACATTGTAAGGAGTTTGAACTCAGTGTAAAAAGCTTTTAGGAGTTGCTCTCGGTTTCAGATCACAGGAATGGCATCATTAAAACATGATTTTAGGAAGATTCTTGCTAAAGCTATCTGTTTAGTCTCCCTCATTTTACAACAGTAGGAGCATTCAGAACAGGTTTCTCCAGCAGGTGTGTGGGCCAGAGGGAAAACACTGATACTGCTTCTGCTACTTCTAAGGAAACCAGGAAAGCTTAAGTACTATTTGTGGTACTAAAAGCGCAATTATAGGATACACTTAAGTTTTATACAAGCAGGGGGGAAAAGCATGGCCTGTATTGGATCATAATACTGTATTTCCTTTCCGCTAAGTCTCAAAGGAACAGATGTCCCTCTTCTTCAACTTAAGGGCATTACCTGTGCCTTTAGTGACACCTCTTCCCTGTTTCCTGAAAGGTCTTGCTCCAATACCATTCTGTCTTTCTCACTTCTCTGATTCTTTCCTCTTTGCTTTCAAACTTGTAGAGGTCACCTCATCTTGAGTAAAGAATTCCTACTGCTTCCTCTAGCTACCTTTTCCCCACAAAACTTCTCAACCAAGGATCCTTACAGCTATTCTGCATCTTTTAGCTCCTTTTTACTCCCTAAACTCTGCAACCTGGCTTTACCCCCCCATTCCTCATAAACACCCATAAAAAGAAAAGGCATTTGAATTTAGAACATTCATATTTGAGTCCTGGCTCTGATACTTCTCTATTTGCTTGATACTCAGGCACATCTTTGTAAGCCAGCCTGAGGAAATGAAAATTAATGGCTTCATTGTCAGTAGAAGGAAATTGGGAAGAAGTGACTGAGAGGCGATGATGTTAAGAGTTGTGTTTGACATGTCACATATTAGTTGTTAATGAGATATAGGAGATGCAGCCACATATATAGTGGTTGGAATTACATGTTTAAATGGCAGATTTCAAGGGGAAGAGCAGGAAAAAAAAGGACCCAGGACTGAGCCTTATGGAATGCTTGGTAGTTAATGGGTACAGGGAAAGAAAAATGAGAAGAATGGTAAGAGACATTAATAGAAAAACATTTCAGAGGAAACTGAGCTTACAGAATATTACATGGAAACCAGATGGTTAGTTGTTTTAAAAAGGTAAAAAAAGAATGAGAACTAAAAAGAACACAATGGATTTGACCTCAAGGAAGGAGATCCCCAAAAGGAGTTTTACTAAAATCATGAGAATTTAAGCCACAGGTGCTTAAAGAAGAAAAAGGAAAAAAAGATGGAATGACATTTGAGGTTTGGGGGTTGAGTGAAAGCTTTTTAAGACAGGGAAGACTTTTAGGGGGATTATGATCATGCATCAGACCTTGTTCCAAGAATTTTCAAGAACTGTGCAGACAGTGCACGATGGGATAGCCATCTGGGGGTCTTTGTTGATAAACTGTTATAAACGTTTCTAGTGTGAATAGCCACAAACATTTTCAGTGCTTTTTGTTGGTTGAGTAAACCGATGAACATGAATGCAAAAGCAAAATTTGACGCCAAATCATAGAAGTTGCCATAAACACAGAAGTTCCCTAGTGAGGACACTGCCTGTGCCTGAATTTCATTTAATTCTACTGCTACCATTTCTGAATTTTTCTGGTGACTGGCCAGACTAGGAATATGAGTGAAGACAAACTGATCTGGTCTCAATGTATACAAATAGAGGTAAAGCAAGTAGATGAAAGAAATGTTTAGGGCTTTTGGTAGGTGAGTTTGGCCTCCCTTATTATTGAATGGAATATACTTGCCCTTTTGCCATGAGGTTTGCAACCTTGGTGTATGCCTAAATCTACAGCTGCTCCTCAATTCCCAGATGGCAGCTATGGCTGGGAGTACTTTTTGCCATCTGCATTTAACAAGGAGTTTGTGAGCATTTCTTTCTCTCTCCAGGGGGATTATTTAAAATGGGGGAAAAAGTAATTTATAAGGTAGTCACTTTATGAGCTAGAGCTTATTCACCTGTGCCTACTTATATTACCTGTAGATATAGAGAGAGAGTAGTAAGAAATCATTTCCTGATAGTTTTTTTTGTTAATGGATTAGTAGATTGAACCAAACTCCACAATTCTTGTTTTCTAATACTATATGAGGCACCATTGTTGGCATTGTCCATCATGAGTGAACATATAACACAAAGTGTTAGATACTGCTCTTCAGATGAGATGTATGCCTGGCTTCAAACTGGTGAAGGAAAATATATAATATAATTTGATATGATATGATTAATATAATATCATTGGGCTTTTTTAAAGTAAATTTGCATGATGGAGTCTTAGCCATTTAATTACTCCTAATATAATCAGTATATCCATGTAAACCAGACCCACCTGGGACTTACAATATTATTAATGCAATTTTACTAGGAAAACCACATAACACTAGGGTATGTGGAGAAGGGAGTTCCCAGTTAAAAATCAAATTTCTACTATCTGGAAATACAAGGAATGACATCTGACCTTGAATACTTGCTACCCTGGGAATTCCCAATTGGGGAAGTGTTTTAATTGCTATTTTTCCTTTGCTCATTTTTTATGAATCATAATTTTATTTTTTTAAATGTGTGTTAAAGAAGTATAATCTAATAATTAGTAGATACAATTCTTAATCTAGCATCCTTTCTTTTGGGGCTGGTTCTTCTGTTGGGGTAAATTCTCTAGGTACCTTATCCATTTACAAAATTATGCACTTGCCATCTCTGCTCATTTTCAAGTTCTCTGTTTATAAAACCATTAAGAAGGTGTGAAATGTGGCCAAACTTCTCAATTTATGGAAAGCACTTGAAAAGGGATTGAGTTCCCTAAAAGTGAGGAAATTTGGCAGCAAGATGATCAATTTGAAGCACCCAATATGTATCTTGCATTTGTGTATCTGTACCATGTTCCTTTGTCACTATTTCTGTGGTCACCAGTTTTGTGAAGGATTTCTCTTTGCTTTCCAAGTGATTGCCTCTCTCCCAGTTGTTTTCAGTTCTATAAATGAATCATAGAGCTAGAAGGAACAGCCCGTTAAAGTTCATCTAATACATTGGTAGAATACGTCCAATACTTCTTTCAAATGCCATTGAGTGTTACCCATATTATAAGGTTATGTAATCTTAAAACAAAAAGATTATTATAAATTTCTCAACTCTCAAAGCATTTATTTTCTTATAGTAAAACTGATTTTGCATGATTTTTAATATAGTTCTTAAGTCTTCAAATTGATATTTAATTAAATTGTGAAGATTTATGAATGAATGAAGGTTATTGTTTACTTGATGATTTTTTTTAAATGCTTTGGAAAAATTAATAAATAAAATTGAAAATGCTGACCTTGATCTTTCATTTACAGGCAGTAGAAGAAGAAGATAAGATGACACCTGAACAGCTGGCAATAAAGAACGTTGGCAAGCAGGTGAGATGTACCACCTTACATAGTAATGGGCTTTGTGGATTGTCCAACTGTATGTTAGGGCCTGTGTAGGGAACTTCCTCTGCTTTTTTCTGTCTACTGCTTTGTTTTTCTCTGGCCTACATTCAAGACTTTGTTTTCTATTACTCCTTTATTTATTCTGCTTCATTCAAACTAGTCTAACAGTCCCTCTCCTCCCTGACCATCCTCTGGACTTCCTATTAAATGGCTTCAGGACCTTTAAAGCCTAACTAACTCAAATAACATCTCTTCTATGAATACTTTCCTAATTCCCTTAATTGGGAAGGACCTTCCCCTTTGGCCCTCATATGTAACTTAATGTTTTCTTTAATACACATATATTTTTGTACATTGTAGTTACCACTTTACTAGATTCTATCCAAACTTCTCTCCAAGCCTTTGCACACAATAGGTATTTAATAAATGTTTATTGTACTAAGGAAATGTGAAATTAGTTTCAGGGGCCTTTGATGCTCTCTGTATTTTTTGTCTCTTGAAAAATTAAATCTCTAATAATTCACTTACCTAAGTCAGTGATTTTGTTGAAATTATTTTATAAGGAATAAATTTTAAAAGTCTAGCTCTAAACTAATAATCCAACTTGTTTTTTAAACATCTGTTGAGTAGATATTTGTGTGGTAACTGAAATTAAAATCACATACATACAGATTTAAATGGTTATCTATGCTCTATTACCCCAAAACAGAGGGGGGGGGGGGATAAGAATTGAGATATCTAAAAATATATAATTGTGTTCAGAAGTAAATGGTCTTGGGCTTTACTTAAGGGAAATAAACATTTTATTCCCCATCATTGAGGCAAGGGAAAAATAAAAATCTCACCTATTAGGAGACTCTTCAGATTAATGAGACTGTTTTTTAAAGAACATTGAATACTTTTTTTTTCATTCCATGGAACATGGTTATCATATTGCTGATGTTGGCAGAATCCCGCTATTTCAGATGCAAGACACTAAGCTGTCTTTGCTTTCAGCCATCCTACCATATGCTGTGATCCCATCACATCTCACAAGCTATGTAGGTTTGGGCCAGGACCATTCTTGGATGGGAAATCTCTAAGAAACACCCAGCTGCCACAAGAATGTAGTGTAGATGACTGAGGAGAGGATGCTACCAGTTTAGAGCCAGTTATCCTGGTAAAACACTAGGGGCACAGTTCATCTTTAAATGTAATAAATGAAGATTCCATTATGTCCTAAATATTGTTTTCCTTAAAAAAAAAAAAGTAGTGAGTAGATAATCAAATAAGCTTTTCTTATGCCTCCTATTTTCTGTATATTTTGGTCATATGTATGTAGTATAGTTTTTTGCTACATGGGTATGTGATTTTGTTTTTAAGTTTCTGGCATACTGCAGGTTAAGTTAGCAATTTTTTTTATAGAGTTAGGAATTCTTATTTACTGCTTGTAGAACATTTTCCATAATACTCAGAAATTATTTGGACTGTAGGATATAAAGGTTGAAGGTATTTCTCTCTTTCCATTGTTTTCACTGATATAACATCATAACTTCTTTTTACTTGATCCCTTAATGTTGGATTTTCTTTTCTGTTTAGTAAGGAAAGGAAGTAGCTATGTAAACTGAGGGAGATTAGCACTTTTTGTGCTCATAAGGATCATCCAAAAGATCTTAGTATTTTGATTTTGGCCTCTTCTCCATGAGGGGACAAACACACACATACCCACACACACACACATGCATGCACGCAACAAAAAACAACCCAAACTCTTATTCTGTTTCTTTTGCAAATCTGTCTTTCTGATTCACCTTTTAACAAATTACAGTTTTGTGGTTTATCCATTTGAAATTGCTGGTTGCATTTTTTGTGGGAATTTAGTGGTATAGATAACCTCAGGGTCTTGAACATGTAGCTTACAGAGACGTAGCCAAGTAATTATTCGACCGATGAGCAACTGTGTAAATTTGAGAGTCTTGGGTATTACAGCAGTATCTATTAGCATTGTTGTAATTAAAGATTTGTTTATTGTATCCATTACACACTACCTTTTTCAGAGCTTTTTATATTCAACTATAAACTGCTTTGGGCTGGAACATAATATTGCCTAAATTCTCTAGCCATTTATAAAACCGCAAATTTTTCAATCCCAGTTTAATCAGTTTTTTCTAGCAAAGCAACAAAATTTAGCCAAATGGCCTTATCAGTACTTGTTCTTATGTGTGAAATTGCTTAAAATTAGTATTTAAATTCTCTCAATATCAAACAGTAAGTTTCAGTTCAAAAATATCTTTTTCAAATCAGTCAAAACAAGGCATATTGAACTAGGTTCATTAAAATGATGCTGGATTTCACTGATCTTCACTTTTATTAGGCATGGTTCTTTTGTATATTGTTCTTAATAGATTCACACAGTTAAACGTCTTTATAACAGGAGAGAAGTTCTTTTCCCCTCAAATAAGCATGAGTACTGCATATAGAATTCATTATTGTACATTCAGACCAAATTCTGGAAGAATATAAGAGCAGTGATGATATAACTAATCTATTATATTGGAAATTAAATTCAACAATAAAAAGTAAGAGTTGAAGTTGCAGATTTCAGGAAATTGAGTATAGCACAGTTTATCTCAATTTTTCCATTTGCACAATTACCAGGTGCTGATATTTAAATGTACCAAAATAATTATTTTCTCTACTGCTAAGATCATTTCTTCTTTTGTTTTACTTTTAGGACCCAAAGCGTCATTTGGAAGAACATGTGGATGTGCTTATGACCTCAAATATTGTCCAGTGTTTAGCAGCTATGTTGGATACTGTTGTATTCAAATAAAAACAACAGAAAGCGATTAGTGATACTTTCAGTGTATATTCGTCTATTGTTTCTAACGCTCACAATCAGTTGACTGCCGAAGGTGTATTTGGTTAAATGGAAGACATCTGGCATCATTTGCAGTCCAAGAGCAGCTCTATAACACCTTTGGGTCTCTGTTGTGCAATTACTTCTGTTTCTTTAGGTCAGGATCTTTGCAGATTCCAAAGTAGTACAAGAATACATCAAAGTGGACAAATTTTATTAAGTTACCATTTAATATTTGAAGAAATCAGTAGTACATATATATTTTGATTGTTGCTACATAATAAAAATACATTTACAATCTATCTAGTCTCCTGAGGTCTTTTTGGCACTGAGTGGAATTGACAGTATTACATTTGACAACACTCTAGGAAGCTCATACAGATGAGATGTGTTTTCTTTTACATTTTGAAGCTCTTATAACACATAAAACATCAGTGTGATAACAAAACTTCACAAATGAAAAATGGTTGCCATTAGTTTTCAGCTCTCACATATAACCCAGAAAAAGAATGTACACGAACATTTTGTTAAAGGCATTCAGGTGAAATACTGTACTGAAGCTTCTATTAATGTAGCATAAATTACATTCTCAAGACTTAGATGAAATGAATGTTAGGAAGGGGAGGAGAATGAAGTTTTCAGTTTGTTGGTTTTGTTGTTTTTTTTTAAAAGGACTAAGAACTTAAAATGACACTTTGGGGTCCAAAGAGACAACTATAAATTCTTTCAGACATTAAAAAATGATATATTTTTACAGTGATACTGCCTCTCTCTAAAATCAGCTTCCAGCTTGAGATCATTAAGCTTTTTGTTTTTCATTGTGTGCATACCACTGTACTGAACACCAAAGGCTTTGGGCAAGTAGCTTAACTTGTTAGAACCACAATTTGTTCATGTCAGAAGGAATAATAATACTTGTACTACCTACTAAAAGGCAATCTGAGTGCATGGGAGACTGGTTTGGGAGTCAGGACAACCTTTATTCAAATCTTACCTCTCATATACTAGCAAGTCATTTAACTTTCCAACTATCCCAACTATTTCTCAAGTTATATGTTAGCAAAGTAGCCTTCCATGCGGATTGATAGAAGGAATTAACAAACTGAGAGTTCCTTACATGGATCAAATTCCAGGTCCGAACAACAACAACAAAAAAGCCTGCCTCATCATAGGGTTGTGTCAAGTGCCTTTCTAAATCATAAAGCATTATGTAAATAGGAACTCATTATATAGAGCTTGGCAAAGGAGATTCTCGAATAGCTCATTATAAAATGTCTACGTAAATATTGAATTCTCCTTTGCCCAAAGCTCCCAAGGTCCCATAATCTTAGTGAGCCTAATAAAACCAAAGCTTCTTGGGTGAAGGTGTTTTTTTAGTGCCGTGCCTTTCAGGAAAGTTTTAGTTAGTATGTTTAGAATTTAAATTTAAACCGAAGTTACCTGGTTGAAGTTTCAGGCAAAAATTAGGAATTGAAGCTTTTCTGTGGACCAACTCCCTTTTCAGTGTGCCTAAGTGACTTTTTGGGTAGTCTTGCATATTTTTGCTTTTGCCTTCACTTACCCTACTTTCCCAGAGCTAACAGAAGATAGACTATGTTGATTTTTGGTATATGGAATAGACTAGTTGGAACTCCATTAGGTGGCCCACAGATTAGAAAGTATGGAAAAACAACAGTTTCAGGATGGTTTGGGGCATAAAAGAGTAAGTATTGAAACTGATATGAGGAATGGGAACCTTATGTGGGGCTGAATGTGGAGTTGAGACACTTTGTTTCCCATCCTAGCTGGTGTGAGGTACAAGAGCCTTAACCTTTGAACCTTAATATCTTCACCTGTAAAATCAGAATAATACCTATAGGACCCACTTCCCAGGATCCGATGAGATTATACTATTATCTAAAGCACTTTGTAAACCATAAAAGTGTTTCTTGAAATGTCAGCTATTACAGGGAATGTACCAGAAAGCACTTAAATACAGCACTTAAATTTACATTATCAGGAAAAATGACTGTTTGGCTTTACCTAGCTAGCAGAAGCCTGGATGAAGAGAATATTCCAATCTAGCAGGTTTATTTTTAAGCATTTTTTTTCCTCAGATAAAGTATGGTAGGTTGTAGGATTAATTTGTTTTGTTTTGCTTTAAAAAAAATGTTAATGGATTCAAGTTGAGTACAAATAGCTTTAAACTATCTTTTTTTTTTTAATGTTGCTTCTCAATCTTTATGGGGTCCGAGAAGTATGAAAAGCCTTTCTTCATTCTGCGCTTTTATATTCCCCGGGTTCTTTTTACCATCCAGCATCTCTACTACCCCTCACCTCCAGCCCAAACTCCTCATGTAAATTGTTCTCAAACACAGACCTTGCTAGAATAGCTGTAATCAAAACGCCAGTTTTCTTCGTAAATTGTTTTGAATTCAGATTACCCAGAATCATAATTCAAAGCACTTTTCCCTCCTGAAGCTGCTGCTAAATTAGAGGCCTTCACTCAAAAAGCTATTCCAGTTCTGCAGAGAATTTATCTAATGGAGTGTATACACATAACTTTCTTACCCAAAGGAAAAAACTGCCTTCAACGTCTTGATTTTCCTTATTTTATAGCTTTGGGATTATTTTGTAAACCATGTTCAGAAAACCAAGTTTGCCCTTGGTAACTTTGAAGTAGAGAAAGAGCAGATTTATCTTGGTATTCATTTAATTAAGTCAGTGCCGGAAGTGCCTGGTGCTCCTTCCCCAGCCTCCCACCTCATGGGTATTTTTTCCCAGTCTTCAAAATCAAGTCCCAGCCCCAGCGCCAGCCTCTGGAGAATGCTCAAAGTGGAGTCCCGAGGAAGATCATCTCTGTATTTAGAATTGGTAGAAGTCGAGATTGGGAGTCTGGTCCTCTACACATAAAGGGGCCCTTGGAGATGAGATCATTTATCCCAGAACAGATTTTAACCTGGAACCGACTGACTTCCATATCCAGGTTTTCTACCTGTAGACTTTCTCCCTACTTCCCACCATGCTGTTCTCTTTTCCAAGTGAGGCAGCCTAGAAGTCATGATTCCAAATGGCCTATGGAAAATAAATAAGGGGGCACTCAACGTCTTCTCCTGCTGGAGTTACATCCCAAAGAGCTCAGAAAGACTAGAGTCCGGGCATGAAACAAGCCAGATGTGGCGTTTCGTTTTTACTTCTTGGAGGAGCTTTGTCACATTTTTTTCCCTTCTAGAAAATTCTCTTTCCTTGTGACTAGGGAGCCTGGGGATGCATAAGCAAACCTCGAGTGTGTTCGCCTTCCCCCACTCCACCCCTTGGCTTGCAGTCCAAGGTTCCAGGTGGTAGCTTTGGCGGTCTGAGGCCTTCCCCACATACCTAACCCAGGGTACGAGGCGTATTGTAGCTTGAGCACCTTTAGAAGAGCAAGTTTTGTCCGTTGTGCCCAGAGCTCGGAAAGTGAAGGAACCTGGTTGACCCCTCCCCTGTATATCATGACCATTCCAACGCTACAACTCTGCTCATCCAGGCCACAGGAAGGTGTTGCTCTTGCAAAGCCGAGCTCGCCTGCCTTCGGAACAGTAGTTCTGGGGAGCCAGCTTGGCTAAGCGACGTCCCCCTTCCTGAAACACTGGCAGGCAAGAAAGGAGCCCCCCCTCCCCTTCACCCACCCGGTCAGGAGCCCTGCCAGGCGCTGTTTCGTTACCCATCCCCGGCCTAGCTTCCCTCCTCTGCCCAGGTGGGTGGCTCCTCCTCGCAGGCTGAGTGCAGGGGGAAGCCCGCTCCGTCTCAACCACCCCGCGCTACAGTCGCTGCGGGCTGCAGAACAATGAGGCGGAGTGAAGAGAGAACGAAAAAGGATGGGAGGTGCGCTCACGTCCGTTCTAGCGCACATTGCGCTGGCTCCCGGGGCGCGGGCGCACCTGCTGGTGGACAGAGCTGAAAGTCTACCCGAGGGAGAGTTCACAGACCTGTCTAGGCTGAACCGCGATGCTCAGGTTGCGGTTCCTCCTCTCTCTTTTCACCCACCGCACACAGCCTGGCTAAGAAAGCAGCAGGAGGGCGGGGTTGAGGGTGCACCCTACAGTGGGGAAGCAGGTTTGATCACTCTCTCTCCCGCTATGCCAGCTTCCTCCGAGCCAAAGGGATCTGGGCGTCTATCTTTTATCTAGCTATGTCAGTGATTTGGGGATAATCTTATCCTCCCCCCCTCCCACCACAACCCCCCCCCAAAAAAAAAAAACACATCGAGGTCATTTCAGGCCTTGTTCTAATTATTTTAAACCTCTTCAAATTGTGGTTTTCTTCCCCTCCTTTTAAACATTGGAGACGTGGGTTAATTTTCTCTCTAGGTCTTCTCCCCCTCTCCTTTAGCAGCGTTCCTAGTTTTGACACTACTTCCATTTTGTGTCTTCCAAGACCACTGCATCTGATATTTGTATTTACAAAGGGAACCGTCCCCTTTTCCCAGCGTAGCTTCTGATCCACTGGCCACGACAGGGGACCTCCAATGGCAAGAAATGAAAAAGCCCGAAAATCCCATCAGTTAGATGCTTCAAAGATAATCTGCATTCAAGCACGCAGATAAAATATTTATTTACTAAGGAATCCGTAAACATCACTGCAAATACATTAAGGCACTCCAGCTCAACAGCTTATTATTATTTCAGAACCTAAAAATGAGATCATATATTGCCACTGGGTCTGTAGTCAACCCAGAAACGAAACCTTCCAGAACTGGGTGGGTTGGTTACTGCTGCCCACTCCGTCCCCTCCCACATCACACTCACTCTCCCCACCTCGACCACTACGAGCAGCGGCTAATTCTGGAAAAAGAAAGGGGGAGGGGAGAGGGACTAGAGAAAGGGGAAGTATGAGACACACATGACCCATTCACAAAGGGCTAACTCAGGTATTGTGTACTTTTGTATTAGCTGGAAAAGACAAATTCTGGAACTTTTACAGGGTTAGTTGAGGCCACCGGCTCGTGGTTTGTATACTTTGCACTTTGAAAATGGTTACATTCAACTGAATATTTGGCTCATTCAAAACTGAAAAGTCTCCCAACATCGAATCCCCTCCCCCGTCCCTCCACCCAAAAGAAGGGAGGGGGTTGGAAAATGTTTAGTAAATGGCAAGTCTTTTGAATTTTCCTAAAGCAGTGGTCACAAAGCTTAAAGGTGACACAACAATGATCACGGAGAACCAACACACACTTTCCCCCCCTATTGCCCACAATAAAATCATCTCCTTCAAATTGCCATGATCATCGCGACCAGGAGCCAGGTGATTATCCTAATTAATGTCTATCTAATTAAATTACTGTCAGCAGTTAACCAATGGCAGAAGCCGTTTCATCGGCTGCACAGGCAGCAAGATCAAAAGTGAGCCTTTTCTGATTGCTGCATAGTGTCAATTGGCCAATCTCTTCTCCCAGGGAAAAAAAAAAAGTAAATCAAACCTTTGAGAAGCATTTGCTGGTTGAAGTGCTTTCCGTCTAGTGAGGGGGTCTGTGGATTTCTAGTTTATGATAAATAGCACTTTAAAAACCAGGGAAGGGAGGGCGATTGCTCTGGTTCTAGAGCTATGCAGCTGGAGCACTGTCTTTCTCCTTCTATCATGCTCTCCAAGAAATTTCTCAATGTGAGCAGCAGTTACCCACATTCAGGCGGATCTGAGCTTGTCTTGCATGATCATCCCATTATCTCGACCACTGACAACCTGGAGAGAAGTTCACCTTTGAAAAAAATTACCAGGGGGATGACGAATCAGTCAGATACAGACAATTTTCCTGACTCCAAGGACTCACCAGGGGACGTCCAGAGAAGTAAACTCTCTCCTGTCTTGGACGGGGTCTCTGAGCTTCGTCACAGTTTCGATGGATCTGCTGCAGATCGCTATCTCCTCTCTCAGTCCAGCCAGCCCCAGTCCGCTGCCACTGCTCCCAGTACCATGTTCCCTTACCCCAGCCAGCATGGACCCGCGCACCCTGCCTTCTCTATCGGCAGCCCCAGTCGCTACATGGCACACCACCCCGTGATCACCAATGGAGCTTACAACAGCCTCCTGTCCAATTCTTCGCCACAGGGCTATCCAGCGGCGGGCTATCCTTACCCTCAACAGTATGGGCACTCTTACCAAGGAGCGCCTTTCTATCAGTTCTCCTCTACTCAACCGGGACTGGTGCCCGGCAAAGCTCAGGTCTACTTGTGCAACAGACCACTCTGGCTGAAATTTCATCGGCATCAAACAGAGATGATCATCACCAAACAGGGAAGGTAAAAGCTACATTCGTTGCTGCTGCTACAGTTCCTGCTGCTGCTGCTCTTACAGCCGCTGCCTGCTGGGCTAGCGGACAGTCCGCAGAATGGTGGCGACTAAGGCAGCGAGGGTCGGGTTTGGGGGGGGGGGATCAGGAGCAGGGGAATATGAACCCCGATTTTCTTAGCTTACAAAAAAGATAGTGGAGGGATCTGTGCGTGTATGGGGTGACAAACCGGAGGGTAAAGGTGCGATCTAGACCCAAGATCTGACCTGCCTGGGTGGAAAATGGGAAAGGGTCGTTTGGGCACCGGCAACTGGAGAAGGATACGTTCATTTATTAAGCGGGGTCCTTCCTTGCCTCTCCTCCCGGAAGAGAGGGAAGATCTGCCGCTCAAGCCACTCCAACCCACCCCTCTCTTCCTCCACTCCCCAGGTCCCTTCCGAGTTCTTTTTTCTTTCTCACGGTCCTATCTTTAAGCCGGCATCTATGCTTCCTTGGCAAGTGTTGCCTTTACTTCTGGGGCATTGTTTTGTTTTTTGTTTTGTTTTCGCACAAAATCTTTAACATTAACTGTTCTTTCTTCCGTCATTTTCTTCTTCCTTTTCCTTCCCTCTTTTTTAATTTAAATAGGCGCATGTTTCCTTTTTTAAGTTTTAACATTTCTGGTCTGGATCCCACGGCTCATTACAATATTTTTGTGGATGTAATTTTGGCGGATCCCAATCACTGGAGATTTCAAGGAGGGAAATGGGTTCCTTGCGGCAAAGCGGACACCAATGTACAAGGCAAGTTCTTCCAATTAACACTTTTTTCTGACACATATTTAGGTGAGAATGATTAATTAAAGCCTTTGTGGACTGGCTCGAGCGACTTTAAAAACGATTGGCCAATTTTTTTTTTTTTTTAAGAAAAGGAGACGGGGAAAGGGGGGGGGGGGAAGAGAAGTAGACTATACAAAAGCTAATTTAATCATTTATAGCTAATAAAAAGAAAAGAGTGCCTCCTGAAAATTCCTCTTCAAAGTGATTTACTGATCAAGGTGTGTGTGTGTGCTTGTGTATGCATGGGAGTTCTTGAACACGGTGGCAGGGAGTGGGGGAGTGCATGTGTAAGCAATGTATGTTTGTTTCTCTAGGAAACCGGGTCTATATGCATCCCGATTCCCCCAATACAGGGGCTCACTGGATGCGCCAAGAAATCTCTTTTGGGAAATTAAAACTTACAAACAACAAAGGAGCTTCAAACAACAATGGCCAGGTCAGTGAAGCACACACACACACACACACACACACACACACACACACAAAACCTCGGACCTCCCAAACCCTCCTCTCCCGTCTCCCTTTGCTCTTAAAATCAACTACCAGAAAGAAAAACAAGTAGTACTACCTATTTCATAAACTAAATTATCTCTTCTTTCCCTCCACCTCTGCCTCGAATCAAAACATTTTCTCTTTCGTGGAAAGACAAGCATTTGGTGTTTTTCTGTCTTTTAAAATTTAATTTCAACTCACTAAAATGAAACGAACAAAGAAACACGGATTAAAATCTCCCTTCTTACCCTACATCCTCCCAGCTTCCCAAATACAAATATTCAGTTGCTTGATTTCTGAAAGGAAAACCGGCTTTTTTTAGGATGAATAAATGCAAGACCCGGGGGGGGGGGGTGGCCTAAGGAGTGGGTGGTTCGGGTCACATTTTCTTGAGAGTGATCTAGTCGGATTTTTTCTGACAGCTGTGAGATGGCGAGGTCTTATCCCTAGTTACCAGACTAGCGAGCAGAGGCAGGTCCTGCAAAATATCTAATATATGCCTCACTGCATCCACGCGCGCGCGCGCACACACTCGTACAGGCACACTGTTTTAACTTGCCGCTGGGTCTCCCCTTTTCTCTCTGCTCGACAGATGGTGGTTTTACAGTCTTTGCACAAGTACCAGCCCCGCTTGCATGTGGTGGAAGTGAACGAAGATGGCACCGAGGATACCAACCAGCCAGGGAGGGTCCAGACTTTCACCTTCCCTGAGACACAGTTCATAGCGGTCACCGCCTATCAAAACACAGATGTAACTGGGCTTGTACATTCTATTTGAGGCAGGCATCACCCCCAGGTTCCGGCAGCGGCAGCAGCGGCAGCAGTAGCAGTCACAGCGTTTAGCTTCGCAGGATAGGAGGGAGGTGCACCCTCCAAAAATTGCTGGCAAGAGGGGAATACGATTGTTTATTGCCTCGGATTTCGGGGACCGGTTTTGATACTTTGTTGGTCTCCCGAATCTCTGGCGACCTTAATTCGAGGAGTTAGAATTGGATCTGTAAACAAGAAAAGATTAAAAAAAAAACAACTGTTCCTCAATTTTTCTTCCTTTGCAAAACAAGCAGATCCCACTCCCCCTGCATTTTCATTCTTGGCAAGCGCCATCGTTATCACATAAAATCAAAACGCTTTTGAAACTGTTTTCTAAGTGGGCAGAACTGAAGGCTAAAAGGAACAAATTACCACCCTGGGAGACTGAGGAAGCATTCACATTAAGGGGGAATATTCAGAAGGGAATCAGCTCCATTGGTCAATCGAGCATTTTTTTTTTAAGCAAGTTTTTAAAAGCTGGCAAGAGCTGCTGTTGTCTGGAATGGGGGTGATGGTGCAAAATACACTGAAACTTTTATTTTATTAGTAGATACTTTCATTTAGGTGAAACTTGAATTTAATGTGTAAGGTGAAAATTCTCTGTGCTCATTGCAGCTGCTATTCCAAACTCAACACAGTCTTTTAAAGTGTCCCGAAAGGGTTCCAATAGTCAACATCTGGTCATAAATTCAATCTCGCTGAAAATGTTTCTGTCCAAATAAATATAATGCTTTTAATAAGCATTTGTAATATGTATTTAAAATTCTATAAACGCAGAACAAGAACTAATTAAAAACATCCATTTAATTTGGGCCTTTCGTTTAAGTTATTATTCACTTAAACTTTTCCTTTCCCATTACCCCCCCCCCCCATATTTAAATAAGGGAAGCCGTACATCTGATGAAAGTATCCTTGTAATAATGGACTGATTCTACATTCTCAAAAGTACAATTTCTCTGACTTGGCAAATAAATATTAATCTTTTTCTTCTCAGATTACGCAATTGAAAATAGATCACAACCCCTTCGCAAAGGGCTTTCGGGATAACTATGACACGTAAGTAAATTTGCTTCTGTTTTTCTTCATTCTTCGGGGTCACAATAATAAGTGCAACGTTTACCAGTTGAATAAAATTGTAGAATTGTGGAATAGAAAGCTCTCAGGAGTGAAACGTGTGAGGATGAGGTTGTAGTGGGGCTTCCCCCTCTTTCCTCTCCCTCTTTTTGTTTGTACCCTTTTCTTTTCAGAGGTTTTCTTAAATTGGTTGTATTTTGGTGTCAAGGTGTTTTTAGTTTCTATCTAGCTTTTATCTGAATTGAGACGTTGTTCAGTCCGTTCTAGGATTTTGGCTTGGTTGTTGGAAGATAGTTTTGCCTCTGGGTTCAGTCCTGTTGTGTGTGGCTGCAAGATGCCTAACTCAGATTGTTTGCATCTGAAGCTTGTCTCGGATTCTGCCCGAAACTGCACGTTGCTTTGGCAGTTGTGAGAGTTTATTGGCATATGTGACATTCAAGTTTCCTGTAATAGCATTTCCTATTCATTATTGTGGACTAGATAAAAATGTACAGAAGCCTACAACTAATGTGATGAACTGCTTGCTTTAACAGTTTGAGTTTGGGGAAAGAGGTGAAGCAGTATTTGGTGCACATTTAAATAGAGTCAAAAGCAAATCATTTCCCTCTAAATTTTTACTTTCTGGATATGACTTAGAAACTTACGTTTGTTTCTTTCCCTTCTGTTTCCCTTTTTCATATTTGTCCCTCTTGTCTTACTTAATTTTTCCTTCTTTCGGGGCAATATTTCCGTTTAAACTAAATCCCTACTAAGCTCACTCTAGATCAGAGCATTAGTGTGGGGGACCAGGCTCCATGGCTCTGGGTTTGGATGGTGGTGGATAGTGAGTTCTAAATCTAGATTTCAAGGGAGTGTGGGGATTCCCCCTGTTTTTTTCCCCTTGACCATATAAGGGAAAGACACAAGTCTTAATTAGATGGCTTGCTCTCAGTGCCTGGGATACTGCCACGAAGTTGTAGCCGCCCTCTGCGTAGGATCAGATTAAATTTGCAGGGAAAAAAGAAACAGGGCTGCCGCTTCATTTCCAGCTTCGGGCAGATGCCATCATTTCTTAAACCCCTAAACCCAATCTGTACTCGAATTTGTCAATGCAATGAGAAGCACTTTTAAAAACTGTGGACTTGGGTTTAGGATAATTGATAGTGATGCATATTGCATCTTCATCTTCTCTTTAAAAAGACCAACCAAAGTATTATTCTTCTATCAAAACATTATTCCAAAGTAAATATACTCCCCCTATTTACTCCTTCCCCTTTCTAAAACAGGAGTCATGGGATAGTGTTTTGCAAAGGGTTCTAGCTAAAATATAGAAGACAGGTAAATCCAGAATGTGTTGGTTACCAGAGATATTAAAAGAAAGATCTTTAAAATCCTAGTTTTTAAAATTTTATTATTAACATCTGTTTGAATGCATTTAGTGTTGCAAATGGGCCTAGGATTCTCAAGAGGTTCAGATCTAGTTAAACTGTCAGTGGGTGGTTAAACTAACTTTTGGCAACACTGTTTCTGTATTTTAGTAAATAAAGAAGAAAGAAATAGTTGCTTACTTTTGTTCCCTTCCAGCCCCCTTAGTTTTAATCTTTAAAATACCACAAAATTTCAGGACAGAGATTACTTATATTGAGTATCTAGTGCAGAGGAGCCCTTTTACCTGTTAATGCTCTTTCCCCTCCCCAACTCCTAAAAGGCTAAATGTTGCAGAAATCTATTTTAAAAGGCACTTGTTTATGACTTCATCTTTCTTTTCCCCACTTTGATTTTAAAATCAGCTGGTGTTTATTATGAAAAAGAGCATTTTCAAAACCATAACAATTTTCCTAAGCAAAAAAGAAATATTGCTTTCCTCCATCCTCCCTTGCACTCAAATTCTGAATTTTCCCTTTAGTTTTTTTTTTTGAAGGCAGAGTTCTGAAAAATTAAATTTCAATTTAGATGTTACCCTTAGAGAATTCAGCAGCTGTTTCTGTGACCAAGAAGTTACTCTCTTCCAAATGGAACTGAGATAAGAAAGAACTCTTCTCCTTTAGCTCCACGTCCCTTCTCCCCCCTCTTCTCCCCTTCCCTCCTCATGCTTTAAAGATGCTTTGGTGAGCATTTTAGGGTTCCTGTCTCATTTAACTGAAAGTGGAGGGTTTTTGTTGATCTGTAGGTAGATACATTCCTATTCATCTAACAGCCTTTTTTCTCCTTCAAATAATCTCTAATGAGGTTCTATTAGCCTAGAGGCCTAAGCTTATTCTCTAACAAAAGTCATTCATGCCACTGTAGGCCAGCACAGCAGCTGCCAGTGACCCAACCCTACCAGTTAAAGTCTTTTGGGATTGCCTGGGGATAGTTGGATAGCAAAAGGTTTCAGCCTCAATTTTTTGACAGCCAGACTCAAGGCTCCTAATTGTGTGAGATAGGGGGCCAGAAAGAAGAATGTGTGGGGGATGTTGGATGAGGGAAATACTTTTCTTTGTAAAAACTTTAAATAATTTCCCTTTCATAGTTTCTTTGTACAAGAAAAGATTTTTTTATTTGTTTGTTTTGGTGGGTGTGGAAGGTAAAGAGAAAATAATAGAAGACTAAAAAAAAAGTGCCTCCAAGATATTTTAGCAGTAATCTTTTGTACTCTGGAGGTTGATTGAGGTCTTTTCCTTCAATAACTCCTTCTGAGGGCACACACACATTTATATTTCTTGTATCATTTATGCAAGAAAAAGAAAAGATGAATGTGCAGGCCTTTGAATTCTAAGAAGATATGGATGACTTTCTAAGGGACTTAATGAAAGCAACAGGGTGGGAGAAGAGTGGTAAAAAAAGAGGAGGAGGTGGAAAGAAGGGGGAGCCTTTGTTTAAAATTTCTCTCTACAACCATAAAGTATCCCCAGAGTGTAGAAACCCCTTGACCACACAGAGGTTTGTTTATCAAGTATCTCCTTGACAAATCGTTCTGGCTTTGTGAATATGCATAAATGTTTTGACCAAGCAAAGGGCAAAAGAAGACCTTCAAATAGTTTCCTTTGCCCTTGAACTCTACATTTTGGAACTCTTTGCATGACAAAGAGACTGAGAAAGGGGAGAAGAGGTAGTCTTAGTTTTATAACTAAGGGCCTTCCTTATGCCCATGCATACAGACCTTCCTTTTGGGTCAGTGATTTCCTAGGGTGGGGATGAAGGGATGCGTGCCCTCTCTTGTCTCTTCCCCCCTCCCCCCCCCCCCCCCCCCCCGTCTCCATAGAGGATGGCTTCTTGAAATTGGGCATGGCCACAGGAGGGATGTATACTTATTTTGGGAGGGGGGTTTAGGGGAGGAGGTCAGAGTTCCCTCTCTTTCCCTGACCCTGGGGCTCTCTTCCTCCACTTCCTCCTCTTCTTCCACGGACACTGCGTGCCATTCCTCCCGTTTCTTTCTGTCTCTCCCTCTTGGTAGGATCTACACGGGCTGCGATATGGATCGCCTGACCCCTTCGCCCAACGATTCTCCCCGCTCGCAGATTGTGCCGGGGGCCCGTTATGCCATGGCTGGCTCCTTCCTGCAGGACCAGTTCGTAAGCAACTACGCCAAGGCGCGCTTCCACCCGGGGGCCGGGGCCGGCCCAGGCCCAGGCACAGACCGCAGCGTGCCTCACACCAATGGGCTCCTGTCGCCCCAGCAGGCCGAGGACCCCGGGGCCCCGTCGCCCCAGCGCTGGTTTGTCACGCCAGCCAACAACCGACTGGACTTCGCCGCCTCGGCCTACGACACAGCCACTGACTTCGCAGGCAACGCAGCCACCTTGCTCTCCTATGCGGCGGCGGGCGTCAAGGCACTCCCACTTCAGGCTGCAGGCTGCACGGGCCGGCCTCTGGGCTACTACGCAGACCCGTCGGGCTGGGGGGCCCGTAGCCCCCCGCAGTACTGCAGCAAGTCCAGCTCCATGCTCTCCTGTTGGCCCAACAGCGCAGCGGCGGCCGCTCGCATGGCCAGCAGCAACCCCTACCTGGGTGAGGAGGCAGAGAGCCTGGCCACTGAGCGCTCGCCTTTGCCCCCAGGCTCCGAGGACTCCAAGCCCAAAGACTTGTCCGACTCCAGCTGGATCGAGACCCCTTCTTCCATTAAGTCCATCGACTCCACCGATTCTGGGATTTACGAGCAGGCCAAGAGGAGGCGGATCTCGCCGTCTGACACTCCGGTGTCCGAGAGCTCCTCTCCTCTCAAGAGCGAAGTGTTGACCCAAAGGGACTGTGAGAAGAACTGCGCCAAGGACATAGGCTACTACGGCTTCTACTCTCACAGCTAGACTTGGCCGCCCCGCAGCACCTCCTAGGCCCAGCTACAGCCCCAAGACTCCCTCTCATCTCCCCCTCAGGCCAGACCCGGACAAGTCTTTCTTCTTCCCCTTCCTTTTCCACTCTCTACAACCCCACCTTCCGCATCTCATGCATTTTCTTTGAGTCCTACCATTGCCATTGCCTTCTGCAGTGTATAAATACAGATCTCCAAGTGTGTTTTTAACCTTTTTTTTTTCAGTCAGCGCACTGATCTTCAACTTTAGCTGTAACCCCCAACCCCTTTAAACGTCCCTGCTTTTCTTCCCTTCCACGAAGTTTTCCTTATCTAAGTCTCTACCCTTCCTTCCCTTCCCTCTTCTCTCCTTCCTTGGCCTACTATTTTTTTTTCTTTCCTTCTGATGTACTCGTAATGAAATCCTTCACCTTTTGGGAGATCTGGACAGTCCTTGGTTTTGCCAGGCAAAAGCCAAGCAGTGCTATAGGAATGCAGCAATTCCAATCCTTTAGACACCTTTCTCCAACCCTTACCCTCATTAATAAATAGGACGCCTGACTCTAGAAACTGGAGCCCATACAGCGCTTCCTTCCTTATCCATGAATGGATGGAAGGGATGTTAATAATTTTAGTGGAACAAAGCCTGTGAAATGTCTGTACATAGTGTTAATTTATTGTAACGAATGGCTAGTTTTTATTCTTATTGTGAAGGCACAAAACCAGTTCATGCTTAACTTTATTTATTTATTTTCCTTGAGAGATGGTTAACTATATTCTAGAAGCTCTGGTAATGTAAAATGGCCAATAGCTATGGCAATGAGTAATGGGTTTCTCACTTCTCTGCAACCCCTCACATGGAATAATTTACTCTGTGCCCCAAGTGCACACAGCTAAGGAGTACCTACCCACCCTAACTCCCATAAAGAATGGAAATCTGTTTATAGGAAAGTAAATTAAATGGCATGATGCCTCCCAAAAGCAAAGTTAACTGAATTTTAAAGTTTTTTTTCTCACTTCCTAAATCAAATAGCTCAACATCAGCAATATTATTTTGCCTTATTTGTTTTTCCCAAAGTGCCAAATCCATTACTGGTCTGTGCAGGTGCCAAATATGCTGACAAACTGTTTCCGAATTTCTCTTCAGTTTTCTCCCTCTTTATATGCTGTAAATCTTTGTAATGAATACTCTAAAACGATATAGATGATTGAATTGTTGGTAACTATAGTGTAGTCCAGTGAAGATGAATCGTGTGAGTTGTATATTTTGCTGCATTTTAGTTTTGAAAATGATTTTCCTCTAACCTAGAAAACAGCTGAAATCTGACTTCCTTGGAAAAACACTAGCATTGGTGCGAGTAAGACTGATTTTTTTCCTCTTGTAAGTCTTGTTACATTTGATAAGGAACATTAATCCCCCTGGAAGTAGATTAGTAGGATTTCGAATGTTGTGTAGCAAACTTTTACAATTTTTTTTGATATTTTAAGTTATAACGTGAAATATGCATAATACACAATATTCAATCTAGATTCCAGTCCATGGGGGGGATTTTCCTAATAGAAATTCAGGGTCTACACGTGTGTATATTTTTGACTCTTCTGTAAATCTAATGTTGTGATTTTTATATTTGTTATGTTTTGTCTGTGAATTGAATAATTTATACCAGTACAAGCTCCACTAAGAAATGTTTTGTTTTTGCTCGTTTGTATCGTCTGTGTATAACAAGTAAAATAAATCTGCTAAAACTTTAACACGGTGTTTTAAAGCAGTTTACCATTTGAAGATAATTCAATTATAATAGATGATTAATTTTAAACGATCAGGGGAAACCGCAACAGCCATGAGACATCTAGCTATAGCTTCCTTCTCCCCCTTCTCCAGTACCAATCTTGACTCAATTCCCCTGTCCTTTTTACTTACAAATATTTTATTCCATATATTTCAAATATTTTATTCCAAACTTCTCATCATCTTGCTTTACTTTTTTTTTCCTTTTCAGAAGAGCTTGCCTTTCCCCTATCTTCTCAAACTGCCGCTCCCAGAAATTCTGAGACAAAGAAAGCAGAAGGAGACGTTTTAAAATCAGGGGTTGACTTCTAAAATTCATAGAGGAAAAGGGAAGAGGTGATGGGAATGGACTGGAATATGTGTGTGTATGTATCTGTGAATGCATGCATACATTCATGTGTGAATTGAGTGGATGAAGTTAATAAAAAGGCCTGCGAAAGAAGTATCGGGACAAGTTTTAGATAGTGGATTCTGATAATTCTCTTTTACTAACTTGTCTCTGAGGCAAGAGTACTAATTTTTTTTTTTTTTGCTAAATCAGCTCTGGAAAATGTCTTATTCTTCCAGAAGCTGCTGAATCTATTAAGAAAAAATGCTCTTGCTCTGTACCCAGAGTAAAAAAGGTCCATTCCAAAATCTATCAGATTATATTGAGAAGTGTCTGAGGGTGCTTAAGGGTCAAATAGAAAACTGAAACGGTGCCCAGTTGAGTCTCAGGCCCTTATTCTCTTTGAGGAATTAATATACAGGTAACGATATCCAACTTTTCGAGTAGGGCAAGGAAAGAGGAACACAGTTAGGTCTCATGCGGATCTTGCAGAGCTTTGCCTATGTCTGTTGTGGGAAGACGCCTCTTTTGTGCAGGTGACTGCCACTCGATTTGGAATTAAGGTGCAAATATTCTTACCAATCTCGAAACTTTTGTCTAGCTGATAATCCCCATGTTTCTGATACTATGTTTTTCGGTGTCTTAAAGGTTATAATATATCCCCCTTAAGTCTGACAGATCTAAAGAAGACTCAAAAGTACCAAATAGAAGACATTTATTCCCAAGTACAGCTCTTTTGCCTTCTTTGGACAATTCGACTACCACTAGACGGCGCTCCGTGGAGTTTTGTTTTGTCTTACATAGCAAAAACTGCTATTCTCTGATTTTTTTTCTTTGTCCCCCACTCCCTCACCCCCTTAAATACCAAACAACAAGAAGAAAAGTACAAATTACGGTTCATATGTAACAAGTGGAGTTCCTTATTTGAGAATACGTTTTTGTTTTTTTTTAATATGTAACCCAACCCCTTTTGTCCCCAATTCTCCTGCGGTTCTTTTGGCGTCAGATGCTGAGAAGGTACCCTCACAGTTGTAAGTAAAATTGGAGGGTTGTCCTAGGAACTCGACGGTTGTTGTTTGTTGTTTGTGGGTGTTTTGTTTTGCTTTGTTTTGAGGGTGTTGCTTTTGTTATTTACTTATTGGGGGGGGGGAGTGGAACTGTAGACCACCTTCTGGTTGGGGGGGGAGAGGGTTGTTGAACGTATATTCACGTGTGAGCATTGTGGTCAAGTTTGCGCGCCTTTCGTGGCTCTTCCTTTCTCTGGTGGCAAAAGCCACCAGCGAGTAAAACCAGTCCGCGCAATGTGCGGTAAATGAGGTTCTCAGAGACAGGGATAGATTTTCACAGGAACGAAGTGCCTAGTACAGAAAGATGAGCCTTTGCTGATATTAGGAAGTAACTTAAAAAAAAAATTGGGGAGGTCGTTTCCCTTGCAGGCTCTGCCACCATCTGCTGTGTGGACTGAGTCAGCGTGAGGTAAATTTGCAGCTCCTTGCTCTTCCCTCGGCAGCACGCTTTTCTTTCCTTTTCAAAACAATGATCATTTCCTCAACGCTTCCAGAAAGGGTTCGATGTCTTGCAAAATGACACTGTCAGTGTGTCTGAGAAGCTGCTGCTGTTCAAGGGAACCCAGAGTTCGCTGAGGAAGGGCGTCTGTGTGTGCGGAGGGGATGCAGCTTTCCGTTCCTTTCGCTTAGAAGTCACATTATTTTTGTTTGGGTCGAGATAGTGAAGCCCTGGAGTCAAGGCTTCAGGAATATACTGTGTACCGAGAAGGGTCTTTCTTTTTTACTTAAGCATGGGACACGATTATTGGGAATGGAGTTGGGGACCTGGGGTCAAAATCCTGGTTCTTCCACTGCCTGTGTGACCTTAGACAAGACATCTAGGGGCTAAAGGCCTCAGTTTCCTCATCCATAAAATAAAGGCTTACTAAAGTAGCATGGTAGCCGGAAGTAGTCCTTCTGGCTCTGGAATTGGAGGACCCGAGTTCAAATTCTTAGTCTCCTCCCTCCACCTTTGTTTCCTAAACTGCTTACGCAGGGGCGTGGATGGAGAACTGGACTAGAGCAGGGACTCTTTAATTCGGGATTGATAAACTTCTTTAAAATTGTTTTTATAACTTTATTCAATATGATTGTTTTCCTTTATAATCCTATGTATTTTATGTTATGCATTTAAAAAATCCTTCGGAGAAGTCCTTAGGCTTCAACAGACTGCCAAAGGGCTCAATGACGCACACAAAAAAATGTTAAGAACTGGGGATTAAATGACTTCCAAGTTTTTTTTTTTTTTCCAGCTCTAAATCCTTTGAACTCCCAATTTGGGGGTGGGGGGACTCCAAATTTTTGAGAATCACGTTATCTTATCTCCATTTTCCTTCCTCTTTTCATTTACCTCCAAAGGGGCTAAAACTCCCAAACAAAAGATCTTTGCAAGATTCTTCTTGCAAACCCAGACTGGATACTGGGTCTTGGCTGGTAGAAAGAAGTCCGAGTGCAGAGACTTTGGGCTCCGGAGTAACAGTGACTGGGAATCAGAGGAGGAGGCGGGAAGCCATTGGCCGGCCAGTCTTTGGGGTTTCAGACCAAGTGACTAAGAGACAGTACTGCTGGGACAGCAGTAGAGACCGTCCTATCCTTTAACCCCATTCCTCCTCCAACTCCAGTTTCCACGACGTAGCGGCTTGGGCCACGTCCTGCTTCTGCTCAACCCCGACCTAGGTGCTTCTGGGAGAAAACATTTTTGTGCAAGAGAAGGATATTAGGCTTCATCCTAGGCCGGAGTAAGCTGAGCTGGGCGCCTCGTGATTTCTATATATGTTCTGGGGGTGGTGCTGAGGGTGGTTGGGTTGTAGCACTTGCACGTGAGGACCAAGACTTTCTTTTGCCGCAGAATCACCCGTTCGGCGTCTGGGCGCTACTAGATCCGCAGTACTAGGTTTGCTCACAGCCAGTGGGCGGTGTCATGCCCTTAGCACGACCTCAAGCTGGAGCTGAGGACTGTCGGAGAGTCATGCGGCTCAAACCGTAAAGAGGGCTGATACCACACCCCAGAGTCCCCGACAGAGCCTTGCGCTTTCAAAGCAGTCAGAGTAGGAGAAAGAAAGGTTTCGGTTAGGGGGTCGGGGTTGGAGGAGGAGGGAATTGAGCCTTTTTAGGGTTCTCAGAGGTCAGCGCAATTGACTGATTTTGATACGATGGCCAGCTAAATCCTTCATTAAAGGAAGGATTTCAATCCTTTGAGCATAATCCTAGATTCTCCAGTTTGTGATTCCCACTTTCCTCTCCCATGTAGGTGGATTTAAATGAAAGAACACGGATGCCTTATTTTTGCTGGACGTTAAAAATGCATCTATCATCCGTCACTCTAAATTTTTTAAAATGTCAGTGGTTAATCTGATAGAATAATCAGAAGAAAAACTTTTGAGGATGGGGCCAATTCTAACTCAGGAGAATTTCAGTCACTTGCATTGTACATAGGTGTGTGCCCACGTGTGCTCATGTCATCTTTACCCGAAGTTCATCTGGCACCTCAGGTGTGGAGACTTGGGGATGAGGAATTTTAGAGCAAAGCAGCAGAAGACTTCAGCTCTGAGGCCTCTCATTAGGTAAGGTGGACAAGGAAAGTAGAAACTATTGGTGTATGTGAAATATAAGATAGTTAAATACAAAACACACGAAGAACCAGGGAACTGCTCATATGTATTTATGTGCATGCTTACATTCACATCTGTATATGAGCCTATTAAAATAAGGCACATAATTAAAATAATCTATTAAGGTACCCTGGCTCCTTGCATTTCATTGTTGTTTTTTAACCACACTAACTCTAGAGAATTTTATCATTTAAAAAAGATTTGAAGAACTCTTTCACCCCTACACTAATAAAAGCGAAGAGAGAGGAAACTATGTTTGAGATATTAGGGGAAAAAGTAAAAGAATCTTTTCCTCTTCCTCCCTACCCCCTTTCCCTACCTCCTGCCACCCCCACCCCCCTCAGTTGTGATGGTTGTTTAAGCAAGATCTATTTTTGGACATTTGCTGGCACACCCAGGTTCATGAGATGTTTCATATCAGTTGAAAAAGTTGAAGACAAGCTAGGTAAGGTGTTTGCTTATTGCTATTGTACTGAATTTAATTTCAGCTGCTTTAGGATGTGTGTATCTTCATGTCTCCCGTCTTCAGCTTGTATAACAATAGGTTGCAACATATTTTAAAATGTATTCACTTAAAAGAAAACCCCACTGCTTTCCCAATAAAGTAAACCTGATGGTGTACAAATCCCTGGTCTCTCTGAGCTGATTATATCCGCCTTGCATGTATTTTACACCCACAGTATGGTTTGCAGCAGTGTACAAGGCATGGCATGAGGAACTGGATTTGAATAGTTCCATTAAAGCAATGACTGAATAATCCTTCCAGTGATAGCTCTCCCTTTTACTATGCTAACTCTGAAATAAATATATAATCTAATGCAAGAAGCATGGCATTTAGGGGACCCTTGCTGACAATATTTAATTTCATAAACTTACGAACTGTGACATTATTAATGCCACATCCAACAGAAGACAGAGATCTATACAGAGGCTGGTACCACAAGCTGATTCAGGTTATTTGACCTATTACATAACACTAGTGTCCTTGTAAATATTACCTGCAATTTTAAAGTTGAATTTTAAAAAGCTTTTTTTTTTTTAATGGGGGGATTTTCTCAGATTCCACCTTTTTTTTTTTTTTTTACAATTTCTGCATGCTAGTCTATGTATCCTAACTATCATGTTTGTGAGGAAGAACAGAGAGTTTTCACAGGGAGAAAATTATTAGTAGAAGTGAATAGGTCAGGGCTTTATGTCTGGCAATTTTAACACAGTCTACTTATTTGATTCCATTGCTAGTGAGGAAGGAAAGAGAATATAGGGATAATTCATAGGTAGGGAAAGTAATGGCTCTATGATTCCATGACTGTTTCCCAAAATTAACCAAATGGCAAGTTAAAGGAAAAGCCCAGTGTGGGGTGGGGAATAATTTCTTGCTTATCTTTCGTCAAGTGTGTCTATGTTGTCTCAGATCATTTTGTTAGCAAACATTGCTGTTGGAAGAAGGCTTTTAATTATAAATCTCTACCTTCAATATTTTGAATTTTTAAAAAAGTATGTTCAGTATGTGGTACATAATAGCAGTATTTATTCTCAAACTGTAAGTATACCCCTTCCTTCCTTTCAACCTCTTTTCTACCTACTACCTACCTACCTACACACGTGCGCGCGCACGCACACACACATACAAGACTGCATTTAGTTCCTTTTATGATTACTAGTGAGAAAGGGGGGAAAACATTTGCAATCTTACGGAAAAAAAATTCAGATGCCCTTTTTTTTTGTCCTTGGTTAATTCAGTTTCATCTTAAAAGTTCAAATTTAGCAGAGCACATGTTCCTCCTGATCATGCCAAGTGTGATTAAAAACTAGTTGGGAAATAAAGCCTTTTCAGACAAGCAAGCCCTATATTGCCCTGCCCTGTACTATGTACCATATATGCCATATCACTTTGATTGCTGATATGACTGAATATTTGCTACAGATTGTGTATATGTTGGGCCTATAGAGGACAACAGAAATACATTTCAATTTCAGACATGTGCAATTTGATGAATTCCTTAATTCACTATAGGAAATGTAATGTACAAGCACTAATATATATTCATTCATTAGATTTCTTAGAATTCTAGGAAAAGAAAAAAAAATTGCTTTTAGATTACCAGCAAGTATCTCCCCACTTATGTTTTTAGTAGATAGTATTTTCTATGATTACATCTAACATATGCAGTCACAGAACATTTCCCCCTTTGTAATGTAACTGAATTGTGGGTGTTTTTGGAATCAAAACTTTCTAAATCTATATGAATAAAATTTTAATTATGGTATCAGGTGCTTTTTAAGAAAAATTTCAGTTGCCTCCTATTTTTGTAGACAAAATTGGGTATTTAAATCTTTACTTCAGCATAGGCTATCTGCCGCTAACATTGATATTTTTAGATAGTTCTTTCTGTTAACCCTTTTAGATTTCTGTTATTTTGGATGGCCTGTTCCATTGGAATTTACTGGAAGTCAGCATTTTTTGATATTTCATAAGTGTGTAGCACAACATAGTTTATGCTTCAATAATATGGTCAGTTTATAGGTTAAATATTTAAAAATATTTTACCCATATTTTCTTTAATAGCATTAGGACTTATGATTTGCATAGCACCTTCTCTGAAGTACCAGAAGCTCTTTTCAAAATCTTATTATTTTATATAATTTTAATTCACCTTGGTATCTATGTGCTTTTTTCATCTGAAAACCTTTCTTTTACTTTGAATCTTTATTGGCTGTGTTTTTTCAGTCTTTGTTTTTAGTAATTCTTTGACCTCACTCACCTTTGAAATGTGCTCTATTTTTGCTCACATTCTGCTATATTCTTTTGAAGAAAGTCAAATGAAGCATACTGACTTCCTCCAGCAAATTTGTTCATTCCTCCTCCAATTCTGCTGTCTCCCTCAACAAACTATATACTCGTTTTGCCCTTGTTGACTCCTTTACCAACAGATCTTTTCTATCTACCTCTTTTCTCAACCACTTCCTTATTCTTTTGCCTGATCTCCATCCCTCATACAATCCTCTTGTAATTTCTTAATCTGTTGTATTTTAGGTCCAAACCTTACCAATATTGCATAGGGCCATTAAAAAACTTTCTGAAGAAATATTAGATACAATGTATCCAATATGTATGATTGGGTCCGTTTTCTATTTATTGTCTATTACCTTTCCATGTACTTCTGTAACCTATCTCTTACCTTGTGTTCACTTTCCCCTCTCATTTAGAGTTTTTCTATTTGTTAAGGGATAACTAAATATTTTTCTTTTCTTAAGGTGGTATTTCAGGCTATTACATATATTTTTTTTCTACTCTTCTTTATAGCCAGCATTCTTGGCATACATGTGGCATACATCTTTTGTCTCCACTCTCTTTTGATACTCAGAGAGTATCTTTCAAAGGTTCCTTTGATCCCTTTCAACACTACTTTCTCATTTGCATTAACATTAAAATCACTCTTACTAAAATCAACAATGACCTTCACTTAGCCAAATTGAAGAGTCTTATTAAGCACTCATCCTTGGTTCTGGATGCCATTTTCAACTCTAATTAGCACTTCGATTCTGCAACTCTATCCTCTCCTTTATCACCTCCTCAACTTTCTTTTATACATCTTCCTTACCTAGTCATTTTTGTTTTTCATGGATATCCCTCAGGTTTTGGTGTCTCAGGTTCCCTCTTAAGCCTTCCCTAAGTAATTTCATTTTAGAGAACAGAGTGAATGAAAATTCAGGTCAGGGAATGACCAACGAGTACTTTCTTGGTTACATATATATTTTATCAAACTACATATACCCATATGTGTGTCTATGTATATGTGTGTGTATATATATGTGTGTGTGTGTGTGTGTGTGTGTGTGTGTGTGTGTATTCTGTATGATTATTTTCATTCTCTTGATGATTGTATTTCCTGAATGTTTCAGGAATACTTAAGAATATAGGACCTAGAGCTAGAAGGGAATGTACAGATTATCTCATTTCATAGATGAGAAAAACTAGAAACAAAGGTGAAGTATACTTGCCAGAGACTGTATAGACAGTGTTAAAAGCAGTATTTGAACCAAGGCCTTTTGAGATTCCTTTTTGAAAAAGGCCATTTCCATTTTGTTTTACCTTGTTCTTTCATGAACTACTTCATACTAGCCTATGTTTCACTGGTAAAACTTGACTCAGCCTGAAATATGATCATGATTAGGTTGTATTTCCTCAGTTAGGGTTTGAGTTATTTGGCTTTCTGTATTTGTGTCCCTAATGTTTGACAAAGGGCAAACATTTAACAAATACTTTTACTTCGTTAGTTTTTACGCATTCGTTAGTAAATGTTAATTTATTATTTGATGAAAGGCAAAGAGGTTACAACCCTCAAGAAGAGTATAATATAATTGAACACATGGGCTCTTAGGCTTGCTTTCCAAGGTGGCAGAAGGTAGAATTTTATAGTTATAGAAGCAGATGTACTATCACTCTGAAGTCTCATACTAACCAAAGGCATATTTCTATGCCCTTTCTCCTCATGCCTACAAAAAATAAAGAGCAGATCTAATAACCCACAATTCAAGATTTGCAGATCAGTAAGTAGATCTACTTCTGACATTCTATTTTCTATATTAAACTTCCAGTTCTTTTTGGACCCTTAAAGCTCCACAGGATTAGAGTCTTTATCATACTGGTTCTCACAGTTCTTTTTGCTCTGCAGGCATCTCTCAAAATAGCACATTAGATTATAGTATGGTGATTGTGGGGAACAAGAGGATGAGGCCAAGAAAAGCAAAAGGGAGAATTTGGTGATTCCTTAAATTCTTCTTCACTAAGTTATTGCCTGAATTCTCTCCTTGACTCTGTCCCTAGAACAAAACTCTTCGGGAGATGAAACTCAAAGAATGAAGCTGAAATCAACCAAAGCAGCCATTCCTTCTATCTATGGAAACAGTTCTCTCTGCCCTAGCATTGGTATAGAGTCTTAGCATTGAATTTTAACCACTTGGCATATAGTGTCCTATACTGTTTTTGTACTTAATGTTATATCATGAGAATTTTGAAAATCACAAAATACCATCACATCCTACAAGTTTACAAGTAAACTAAGTGGGAAGGCATGATTGGTAACTTGGTGACATGGTGTGGTATATATAGTCTGGTAAATCTGTTTTGAAAATACAAAGTAAAAGTTTAACAATTGATAGTATAGGAAAAAGAGCATCTAAATAAAAGCAAGGAAATTTGGGCTCTAAATTGGCCCTGCTATTAACTGGCTGGTTGAAATTAGACAAGTCACTGTGATCATATATTCAGCTTGATCTGATTCTGATAAACCAAGGTTGAATAAATTCTGAGGGGAAAAAAGGCATTTTTACAGCCTAAAATATTCTGAGTTTCCCTTACTTCCCTGACAAAGTTTTCTTCCAGGAAGGTAGAATTAAGTAATTTTAAAATGGAATAAGTCACTTCTTCCTTAATAAAATTTGGCCAATTTAGAGAAAGCCATGAAATCTAGATTGTACCCTGATTATTTTAGGGACCACTCCCCCCCCCAATTCATTTTTATCTCAATCAAGGTTTTTAGGATGCTTTTAGGATTATCTTATATTGTGGCAAAGTTAGGGGATGTTGAGATGAAGTGTAATGCTTTATCACATTAGAATTTTCTTTGCATTCTGGTTTGAAGCATCTTGATCTTCAAAGTTTCGTGTTTTATTTACTAGTTTGACTTATTAGAGAGAATCCTTTTAGGTATTTGATAGAAATACATTATTTATACTAAGTGTATTTATGTTATTATAAACCATGGTCTGCATCTACCCTGGGAAATATGGAGTTCATTTCTTACTAATATGGTACTTGGATGGTGACCTGACACCTTTCATCTCCCGGTGCTAAGTACCGGTATTGGCTGTAAGTGGAATCTCCCTTGAGACCTCTACCAGATAACAAAGATTATAGTTGCCACTGTTGTGAATGAAGAATCTACATGATTTACCTTGGTTCCCAGGGAACATTTGCTAGTGAATGTGGTATTGTTTTATTCTACAGATTGATGAAAAAGAATTTAAGTTTTTACATGAGGCAACAGGAGGCACAGTAGAAAGAGCAGTGGGCCTGAAATCAGGGTAATTTGAGTTCAAATCTGGCCTCAGACCCTTCCTAACTGCATGACCCTAGGCAAATCACTTAACCCTCATTGCCTAGCCCTCACACCCTTCTGCCTTGGAAACAATACAGAATATTACTTCTAAGATGGAAGGTAAGGAAAATAAAATAACTCCTGTCCCCTGAAGAATAGGAGAACACAGTATATATAAGGGAATCATGCCCAGCTAAGGCTATTTTGGTTTGGAAAGACAGAAGGATGGTGAATGGCACCACAGTAGAGTAGATTGACCTAACTTTTCTGTAGCAATGGTGACATTAATTTGATTATGAGGAGATGTGAAGAAGATGGTTGGCTAGAATGTGAAGTAAGATACTCACCAATTAGTACAAGTTCATGAATGGAAAGAGCAAAACTTCTGTGGTAATATTTTCTGGCTATGGAGTGCTGCTGCAAGGAGCATGTTAAGCTATCTTGGAGTATATTAAGAAATATGAAAAAATTAAGAAAGTATTTCTGAACTAGAAAAAGACAGCAACAACAGCAACAAGCTAAGAAGGAGTTGAAATACTGGATAGGTAAGGGAGATAAGATAATAAGAGAATACCTTGTTGTCTACAAGTTCAGATCATTAGGGCCAGATATATTCTATCCTATGACACTAAAAGAATTTATAGATTTAATTCCTGAGCTTTTGTAAATGATTTTGAAAAGAGAGAAGAACAGGACAGATACAAGAGAACTGCAAAAGGGTAAGTGACCTGATCTCCAAAGAAGGGAAGAGAATTGGGTTTTCAAATTATAGGTCAATGGTTATCTTTGCTGAGTAACAGAAAGCTAGATGGAATTATTGAACATTTAGAAAAAGGACTGGTGAGCATGAAGAGTTATGGATCCATTAGGCATAATCTTGCTAGGCTAATTCCGTTCTTTTTTTTTTTTGGACAGAATTTTTAGACTTCTTAATAAGATGAATACTATACACAGCTTTACATAGGTTTTAGCCAAGCATTTGATAAAGTCTTTCCTGCTATTTTTGCAAACAATATAAAGAGCTGAACGAAACAATAGTATAGTTAGATGAGATCCAAATTGGTTGAATGATTAGAAGGAAAGAGTAACTATTAACAGTTCACTGTTGACTTAGAAGAGGATCTCCAGCAGAGAGGATCTTTCTTTGCCTTTGTGCTGTTTAACATATTTTATCAATGGTTCCAGTAAGGGCTTAGATAGGATATTACTCACATTTTCAGATGACTCAAAGATGTTGATAGTTAACACACTAGATTATAGACAGATTCCAAAATGACCCTGCCATGCTAGAACATTGGGCTGAATCTTAGTAGGATGAAATTTAATAGGAATAAATATCTTCTACTAGATTCAAACAAATCAGCTTCATAAGTACAAGACTGCAACATGGCTGGGCCATAATTCATCTGAAAAAGTTTGGAGAATTTTAGTAAACTTCAAGTTCCATACAGGTTAATAGAGCAACTTTTTTTTTTGCCTCTTCTGGCATCCCTGATGTATATCGTGGTGACTAGCACATTGTAGGTGCTTAATAAATTTTATTGATTGATATGGTAGCTAAAAATACTAATATGTTATTAAACTTAGAATTAATGCTAATATTAGTATACTTCAAGAGATATGATGTTAAGGACTAGGGGAATGATAGTTGTTTAACTCTACTCAGGTTATACCACATCTTAATCTTGTGTTATGGTTTAGATATATCACATTTTAGAAAGGACATCAATTAATTCTTTTTAAAATCAATGAAATCAAGTAAGAGAATTTAGACAGGGACAGTCAGTATGGTTGAGAACATACCTTGTGAAGATTGGTTGAAGGAATTGTAAGCGCTTAGCTTTGTAAGGAAGAGACTTGTTAGGAATGTAGAATATGATTATTCTCTTAAACCACATTGAGGGTTATTATGTGAAAGAGAGATTTGACTTGATTTGATTGGCTTCAGATGACATAACTAGAAGTAACATATAAAAGTTGCCAAGAGGCAAATTCAGGTTCAGTGAGTAGGGGAAAAATTTTATTAAGTTGCACTATGTGCCAGGTACTTTATAAATATTACTTGATTTGATCCTCACAAGAGCCCCATGAGACAAGTACTGCTGTTATCCTCATTTTACAATTGATGAAATTGAGGCAGACATGAGGTAAATGACCTACTTAGGGCCACATAGCTAATAATTGCTTCAAGCTGATTTGAATTCAGGTTTTCCTCCCCTCACTCTTCTCTTTGCCATCTAGATGACTGTCAGGTAAAACTTTCTAACAGATTTATCCAAGAGAATAGCAAACTCCTTTTAGTAATAATGGGGCAAGAAAGGGACTCTTCTTTACTTGAAATCTTTGAACAAAGGGTGGATGACTACTTGTCAGGAATATTATACTAGGATTTCTTGCTCAGGTGTGGTTTGAAAGAGATGGCCCTTGTAGTTCTGAGTTTCTGTCATTCTGTGAAGTAAACACATGTAGATAGTTTGAATGACATAATTTTTTTTTTGGTTTGGAAATGGCATAGCATGGATATATGGAATGGATTACATTTTGTAAGTATGTTCAGTCCTTTGAATGTAGAAGAAAATATAACTGAAATGTCTTCTCACTCCTTGTCTAGAATCTACATTTGTATTTTTCTCCTCTCCTTCATTATCTTGTTTTTCTCCTTTTTCTTTCTCTTCCCTCCTTCACCTTTCTTTTCTCCTTTTAATTCTTCCTCCTCCTCTTCCTTCTCTTTCCTCAGTTTATCATGATTAAACAATTACTAGCAATGATTTAAGAAACCCTGGGATCATCTATTAATCATCTGGATAGACTTAAATTGGAAGGTCATCTAGCACTATTGTGTACTTGACATCTGATTTCATTCATTTATTCATAACAGAATAAATTCCAGAGTGCCCAGAATAGTCTTGATCTATGAAACCAATATAGTGTTCTAGAAGGGGGAAGTGGGCACAACAATGGCAGTAGTGTGTTGTATTTCCATTCTGTTAAGGAGGGATTACCTCTAAATATGTCAGATGGCAAAATATCTTTCTTTCAATATAGGCCAGATTCAGGCAGACAACTTCAGAATCTATGGCAGATTCCCAAGTTACTCAGTTTCTAAGTGGTTGCATCCTTTTGAGTCACAAAGTGAATAATAGTCAGCACATTGAGTCACAAAATAATCTACATAATGGGGGAATTCTTATATTCAAGGTGCCACAGTGGAAATATACAGACTTTTAATTTAGTTCTTTGTGTTAGTTTCTTATTCTTTAAACATTCTGAGGAAAATAAGTTGCACTAATAGTATTGGATATTAATCAAATGGCATCTATGTTTTGTACAATATTCATATTATTTATGGATAGTTTAAAAATAATAGTTATAGTATACTGTTGGACATCCCAAACTGGGTGTCCTGTAGACATCTTAAACTCCACATGCCCAAAACTGAACTCATTACCTTTTCCCCAAAACTTTTCCTCTTAGTAGCTTTCTTTATTGCTGTTTAGGGTGCCACCATTCTCCAATCACCAGGCTCACAAACTAAGCATCTTCCAGGACTCTTCACTCTCTTGCACTCCCCCCACCCCAATCCAATTTGCTGCCAAGTTCTATTGATTTTACCTTTATAACATCTCTTACATACACTCTTTTATCTCAAGACTCTGACATTGCTACCACCCTGGTTCAGGTCCTCTTTCCTTTACACTTGGACTGTTTATTGAAAAAGATTGCTGGTTGGATTCCTTTGTTCAAGTATCTCCCCACCCCAGTCAATCCTCCTTTAGCTTCTAGCTCCCAAAATGACCTTCCTAAAACACAGTTCTAACCATATTGACCCCCTATGCAGTAAACTCCAATGATTCTCTATCATTTCTAGAATCAAATATAAACCCTTCTGGTTGGCATTCAGAGTCCTTCACAACCCACCTTTCCCATCTTATGTCCCTGCACATACTCAGTGATCCTGTGACATTGGCCTCCTTGTTGTTCCTCAGACAAGACTGTTTCCTGACTCTGGGCATTTTTCCTGCTTCTCTCTCCTATCTAGAATACTCTTCCTTTTCATCTCCCCCTCCTGGCTCCCCTGGTTTCTTTCAAATTTTAGCTAAAATCCCATCTCTTCATTCCAGTACCTATTTCCAAATTATACTGCATATAGCTTATTCATATACAGTTAACAAATTGTCTCTTCCAGGCGACTGTGAGCTCTTTAAGAGTGGGAGCTGTCTTTTACCTTTCTTAAGATCCCTAGTATTTAGCACAGTGCCTGGTCCAGGATAGGTGCATAATAAATGTTTATTCACTGACTGACTTGGACCAGATGATCGCTAAGGTCCCTTCCACCTCTAGACTCAATGAAAATATAGATATTTAACTCTACATTGAGAGAAAAGTATTTTGAATGATTTCTGTATGTTGCTGGAAAAGTCTTTCTCATACAAAAATATAGATTTTAAATTCACAATTTTTATTTTGTGGATTAAAGGATATGACTTAGGTGATGATGGCTTAGAAGAAATGATGTAATAAAAATGCACATAGCTCAAAAGGCTAAAGTGAGATGGTTTAATTAAATATAATTTAGGGTTTAATAACTTTTTGGACATTTGAAAGATAAGACAAAACATGTTGGTTCATATTTAGAAATCAATAGATTAAGAAGATTTATAGAGAGGCAAGAAAACTAGAAGAATAAAAATTTAAGCCATTGATCCTGCTAGGTTTTTTCCCTCCACTGCAATATGTTTCATCTGTTTTGGAATAAATTATTTATTAATATTAAAGAGACTTTGAAGTCATATGACCATGGCTTATTATAGTTTACTCCTAAATTTAGAAGTGTTCCCAGATTGAAAATGGTAAAGGGAATAGAGAACAAATGTGAAGTTGAGCTTTTTTTTTTTTCACTCAAGCTCTCTGTCTTTGTTTTTGGACTTTACTTGTGAGCAGAGATTTCATAATCTGGATGTTTAAAAAGGAAGTTTTAGACTGAAGTAGAATTTTGAGGAAAATTTAATCAAAATATCAAGTTTTGTTTGGAAAAAATATTGAGTTCATGTTTAATATTTGATTTCTGTTGCTTTTTCAATGAACAATACCCAGAAAATCTAGACTGTAATTTAAAATTTTTTTTGTTTTTTTCTAGTTTCTATATTACCCACATATTTTATCTGCCAGCATTTTATCCACTTTATTGCTCATTAATTCGCTTAATTAGACACTGGAAATATGAATTATAGTAGATGGAACCAAAATCTATGAATTTATTACTTTAGTTAAAAAGATATATTGGAAAGGAAAATATTACTAAAATTAAAGCTTTAGATGGATTTCACTTATCTGCACTATTCTTGGTACCCATCACCACTGCTAATTGTCATAAAATATTTCAGAGCATATATTAATTGAATATGGGAACACTGTAGGCTATGTCAGAGAGCGAGGGCAATTTCAACCTCAATGTAAACTATTTAAGGTAGAAGGACACTTCAGCTACATTGGGATGTATTAGTAGATTTTGAAATTTTACCTGGTAGATTTCCAAGCTTGTTTCTATTGGTATTTTCTTGTTTCACCCTTTTGCTCACTTCTTCCCTCAATTTCCCCAGCAGGGAGTGGTAATTATAGTTGACAATGGCCACCACTATTTTATCCTGTTCTGGGAATCTTTACTTTCTGATATTCCCCTATTCTTTCTACCTGATCTTAGGGAAACTAGAAAAGGAGTAATGTTTTGTTTTAACTTAACAGAGTTTATTTTATACTTATCATGTATAAAAAATTTAATATTAATAAAATTGATCTAATTTTTCCTAGGAAATCCACTAGAAGAGTGCCATTAGTGAACACATTCTTTTTTCTCTTTCTTTCTTTCTCTCTCTCTCTCTCTCTCTCTCTCTCTCTCTCTCTCTCTCTCTCCCCCTCCCTCCCTCCCCCCTCTTTCTCTCTTCTTTCTTTCTTTCTTTCTTTCTTTCTTTCTTTCTTTCTTTCTTTCTTTCTTTCTTTCTTTCTTTCTTTCTTTCTTTCTTTCTTTCTTCCTTCCTTCCTTCCTTCCTTCCTTCCTTCCTTCCTTCCTTCCTTCCTTCCTTCCTTCCTTCCTTCCTTCCTTCCTTCCTTCTTTCTTTCTTTCTTTCTTTCTTTCTTTCTTTCTTTCTTTCTTTCTTTCTTTCTTTCTTTCTTTCTTTCTTTCTTTCTTTCTTTCTTTCTTTCTCTCTCTCTCTCCTCTTTCTTTCTTTCTTTCTTTCTTTCTCTCTTTCTTCCTTCCTTCCTTCCTTCCTTCCTTCCTTCCTTCCTTCCTTCCTTCCTTCCTTCCTTCTTTCTTTCTTTCTTTCTTTCTTTCTTTCTTTCTTTCTTTCTTTCTTTCTTTCTTTCTTTCTTTCTTTCTTTCTTTCTTTCTTTCTTTCTTTCTTTCTTTCTTTCTTTCTTTCTTTCTTTCTTCTTCTTCCTTCCTTCCTTCCTTCCTTCCTTCCTTCCTTCCTTCCTTCCTTCCTTCCTTCCTTCCTTCCTTCCTTCCTTCCTTCCTTCCTTCCTTTCTTTTTTGGTACATGGTTCTCTAAAAAAAGTCAGACTTGGAGAATCTGTCCTGTAGAGATTTTCCCTTATTATAATCATTACTTTAATGAAAGACAGAATGATGCAGTGGATAAAATTCTGGATTTAGAGACAAAAGACATGGATTCAAATCTCACCTTAGATACTTTACTAATTGGTAAGTAGGTTGACCATAGACACTTGGCTAGTGTCCGAAGCATTCCTTTTGAACCCATTAACTCCTCACTCCAACCCCAACTTTCTATTGTAATAAAATATCTGAGTCATTTAAGATCTCTGAGCCTATTTTCTCTTCTGTAAAATGAGGATAACAGTAACACTAGAGCAAGAATCAAATAAGAGAGTGTATGTATTTGGTAAAACTTCAAAGTGCTAAATCTATGCCAGTTCAGTTACAACAATATGAATAATGACAATATACTAATTTCTAATATTTCTTTTCTTTCATGTCTCCATTTTTGCATATTTTGCACTGCTGGTTGTATATAGCTACTTCTTTTTGCCATTTAATTTTTTTGGATATATATTTGGGATGGGGAGACAATGCAAATAGGTAACTGTAAAGATTAAAATTAATATTCAATACTCCAAGTATTAATTTAATACTATTTATTAAAATTGACTTAGAGCAAAGAGGAATTAAAAAAAAAACTCCAGCAAGCACCCAAAATGCTCCTTCCTTACCGCTGGTACTAGCCAGAGAGAGTACATGGGTGGAAACAGTAACTCAAAACTCCATCCATATAAGGAGATGTACAAATAGGAAAAGGAAAAGGGGATTGTGGAAGATTCTAAATCAATATACAACTATTCTGAAACTTTGAGAGCTGCCCAGAGGCACATTGTGATTATGACTTACCCAGGGTCATATAGCCAGAATCTATGAGGTAAGATTTGAACTCAAGGTTCTTTAACCTTGAGCCCAGAATTATCTCTATGACAGCATTGTTTTTTTTTTCCTTTCCTAATTCATGTTACCTCTGCATTGGTAGAAGGAATTTCCTCACTAGAGAGCTCTGCTAAATTAAGGAAAACATAGATTTATATAAAAACCATTTGGTTTAGATCTATGATTTCATTAGTGTAGAGAGTTCCCTAGGAAGGAAACTCTCTATGAAGAGCAGAAAAGCAACTTCTCTGCAACTTTTTATTTTCAGAATATGGTTTAGGAGTAGGTAAATTGGCTGGGTTCACACAATGATAGTGTGTATGAGAGGCTGGACCTTAACTAGGTTGTTCTGACTCCAAGGGTAGTTTCTATCTCTACCTCATTGCCATTCAGTAGTTTATCTGTGTGTTTGTCTATTCTCAGAGCTGTACCTAGGGCACAACTACTAGAGTTTTGTACCAGGGTGGAGATATGACAATGTTTTCCTTCCCAAATAAAAAAAAAAGGAGAGAGAGAGGCTGTCTATACCAAGTTGGAGCTAGGTTAAGTAGCAGGTAGGGATAGAGTCTTTTAGAGAGGTACTGCTTCTCCAGAGCAAATGGCAAGAGGGACAATGCACTTTTGGGATGAGTGGCGTGTAGGAATGCAATCTTTCTCTGCTCACTTCTGCCCTCATAGAAGGAGGGGGTCTTTTAAGAGGTTTGTTCCTTCGGAGTGTGGATGTGCTTTTCTAGATCTCCCTCCAACCAAAGAGAAGGTCAGAACATTTCTTAAGTTATCTTAGAAGTATGATATAGATGATGATTCACAATGAGATCTATGCTTCCTCTTACCATAGTGCAGGGAGAGACAGGATTACCCTAAGGGAGCCTCAGGCTGAATGATGGCATGGGAAGGGGTACTGACTGTGACCCATTGTCTCTATCTTCCTCCTTCCACTGAATTTGCTCCAGTGCCAGAATTCTAGTGATAATATTAATGATTCTGTCTCTTTCATTACCTTGCAAGCTCCTTGAGGGCAGGGACTAGCTCTATAGTACCAATAGCACTTCTATACTTGGAAATTGCTTCATATAAACTTTTAGTTTCATTGACTAAATGTGTTTTCCTAAACATGAACTGTAGTCCTTAGTGTCTATACCATCATTTGCTAGTTGTTGTATGATATTTTTGTTATTTTTTGATAGGCACATTACACCTACCCAACTAAATTTTGGTCCCCCTGAGGGCAAGGACCACATCTTAGAGAGTTTGTTCTTCTATCAGTTCAAGGCACATAGAAGACATTCAGTAAATGATTTTTTAAAAAGCACTGTAAATTAATCCTTATTCTGGTCTCTGTGACCACAGACAAGTCACTTATACTCTCAGGGTCTTATGCAATTCTCTAAGACTTTAAATTTACCCATTATCACCAGTGCTATTGAATATTATACTAAAAAAATGCTAGCTATAGCAACAAGAGCAGAAAAAGAAATGGGTGGAATTCGAATAGGGATTGAGGAAACAAAACTATCCCCAGAGAATCAACCAAAAAAGCTGATAGAAACAATACACTTTATAGCAAAGTTGCAGGAAACAAAATAAACTCACAAATCATTAGCATCCTATTTACTACCAACAAAGTTCAATAGGGTGAGAAAAGGAAATTCCATTGAAAATAACTCTAGACAAGACTTTAAGTTATCCAGGAGTTGCCAATCTGCATTAATAGAGGGAGTTTCTACTCTGGGCATCCCCAAGCATCCCTACTTTATAAAATCATAGATCTGTACTGATGAAATAAGACAAAAACCTTAAGTTAAGGACAGTTAGGATGTCAAAGTTTCATTTTCTGGTCACCAAAGGTCAACTATTATTTTTTATTTTAAAATATATTTTGACTTATATTGTACTGAATCAGATTCCTCCTGATGGTCAAGGTGCTAGAGATTATCATTTGTGTTAGACTGTAAGCTCCTTACAGGTACAGATTGCAATTTTAAAACATTTTGTAAGCAAGTGTTTTGTACATACTAGATACTTAACAAATTGTGGTGAACTGAATTTCTTTGAGTGACTATTTTGAGCTGTTATTATTTGAAATCAGAAATTTTCATCTCTCTGCTGGATAAGTATGAAGCCTTCTACATTAATCTTCCATAATGCAACATTTCATTGTGTTTTTCAGCCTAGTCTTTTAGACTGAAATAATGGGGGGAAATCTATCACAACATTTTAATCACATACACCCAGGATGTAGACACTATAATACATAGGATTTACAGATTATATAAATAGTAGGTCGTTGTGTGCATAAAAGAAATTCTGCTTGCATCTAGGAACATAGAAAAATTCCCTTTCAAATCATTGTCTAAATAAAAAAATTGCCCACAAACATTGGCATACCTACTTTTCAATCATTGCCCCAAAAGAACTTTTCTTTTAATCTAATATTTTATTTTGGGGGGGGGATGGAGATTGCCTTTAAAAGAAGTTTCGAGTAATTGACTAATAGATAATTATTTAGGGAAGATTTAGACTAGGAATTCTGCCTTAAAGCTTATGTTGAAACATTACAAATACATGTGAAGACTCCATAGATTGTTTTGACCACATGGAAGAAGAGTAATATTCACTCATGGCACATCATATTTTTTCTTCTGAATAGGAGGAAACCTAGCTGTTGCAGTTTGTCATGCACAGTATGATACTGAAGTCACGAGTTCAAACCAATGCCTAAACAAAAAATAAAAAAAGAGAGAAGCCAAGAAACTAATAAAATGCTTCCAGCTGACACTGTTAACAAATGTCAGAAGATATAAAAATGTTATTGACTGAGTAGGACAGGTATTTTATTGACTAGAAATATAATTTTAGTTTTTTAATGATGAACTTTTAGTAAATAATTTAAAATAATCATAAAGTATTGGCAATTAACAAGATAATGAAATTCTTATCTGATGAGCTCAAGGTTAGTTCAGTGTAGGTGGAAAGGGCACTGGCCTACCAGGAGACCTGGATTCTAGTCCTGACTTTATTTTACATTTTGTATAGTCTCAACCAATCTCTCTAGGCTTCAATGACCTCATCTCTAAAAAGAAGGATTTGGACTAGATGAACAATTGATCCTTGTCAGCTTTAAAGTTCCATTATTCCTTGAAGAATTTTGAAATATATTTTTTTAATAATGTAAATGCAACTTATTATTTAATTCCCCTTAGACATAAGCATTCATTTCATAAATTGAGGCAATTTAGGTACAAATTTAAATATGATAATAAAAATAAATTAAGATAGTTTCCAATAGTGGGGAAAATGTGAAACTTTTTAATGTTACAAAAAGCAAGAGCTCATGAAATCTAAACCAGAAAATATATGAGGAAATACTAATCAACCTTATAAATAAAACCAAGAGTTAGAAATTAGAGATGAAAGACACCTAGGAAGTATAAACAAGGGCTATATGGGTTCAAAGGAAAGAGAAAGAATTTTGAGTTGAGAGGATTAGGAAAAATTTCATGGAGATAGTGATTGGTAAATTTGGATATATTGGAATCATATTAAAGGCCTTGGATGTTAAACTAAAAGTATAAGAAAATTAATGAGGGGGAAGAAATAAGGACAAATATTAAGTTTTTTGGAGGGGAGTGAGAAAGTCTTGCAACAAGAATCTCAGTTTTCTTCAGTGGCATGTTTTTAAGTATTAAGTAATAAGATTTTTTTTTATTTTTAAGTAATAAGATATTTTAATACCTTTCAAAAGATCCCATATAGTTGATGAATACATTTCAAAACACACATAATTCATTAGACTCAAGTACCAAAAGTGAATTGTAGGAAATGACATGTTCAACCTAATGCTAGGCAGAACCCAATCCAGAGGCTTTGAGGTTGGGATAACTCAACCTAGCTCAGAGGGAACTAGAAGAAAGTGAAGTTAAAGGATAATAGTCTGGAGGTCTTGAGTAGGAGGAGGAAGAAGAGTTTGAAGGGATTTATTAGTAGCTGCATATTGCATTAATGGCATAAATATTTTTCTTCTCTGGAATCCCACCTATCACTCATCTTTTCTGAGATTTTTCTGTTGTTCTCCCTTCTGCCCTAGTATCAAGTAATCTATTCTTTTTTTAATTTTTAAAAATTTTATTGATTAATTAATTTAGAATATTTTCCCATGGTTACATGATTCATGCTTTTTCCCTCCCTTCCCTCCTTCCCCCTCCTGGAATCAATGAGCAGTTCCACTGGGTTTTACATGTATTGTTGTTCAAAACCCATTTCCATATCATTAATATTTGCAATAGAGTGATCATTCAAAGTCAACATCATCAATCATCAATATGTTTTTCTTCTGCATTTCTGCTCCCACATATTTTAATCCCTCTCTTCTTATACTTGAAAATGACCTTCAGGGCAGCTAGTATGATAGAGCACCAAACCTGGAGTCAGGAAGACTTGGGTTCAAATGTGGCCTCAGATCCTTCTTAGCCATGTTGCCCTGAGCAAGTCACTTAACTGCAGTTGCCTAGTCCTTGCCTCTCATCTGTTGTAGAACTGATACTAAGACAGAAGGTAAAGGTTATTTTAAAAAGAAATGAAAAGAAAATGACCCTCTTTCCCCTTTTTCTCCAGGAAGTCCAACTCCTTCCATTGCTCATTCTTTGGACATAAACAGTCACCACTTGCCTGACATACTATTCCTCCTTCAACAGTAATCTGTTGAAATCTTTTCCATCTTTTAAGGCCCAACTGAGGGCCCACATCCTCCTTGATGCCTTATCTGACACCTTCCAACTAGAAGGAATCTCTCTCATTAGCAGCTTTAGAGTACCATACCTCTGCCTTAAAAAAAAAAAATCTCAAGCACTGGTTTTGGAGCAAATGATTTGAGTTTTTGAGTTTTTGATTTTTTTGAGTCTTTGGCACTCACTACCTGTATCATATTGTATATCACTCCACTCCTAGGGGCTCAATGATATTTAAGTTCCCTTAATGCTCAAAATTCCGAGATACTATGATTTGTAAATCAACCAATTAGTTTGGAGTTAGTAGCTTGTAAAATTAGAGGACAGTAGGAAGTAGTAAAATTAGCACTGAATTTGTACTGTTTTGTGTTTAAAGTCTCACGTCTATTGTATGACATTGAATAGGTCCTTTAACTTCCCTCAAACCCACATTCTTCTTTTTAAAAAAGAAAAGGGTTTGAAGTAGACCACAGGATCAAAGATATGGAGATGGAGGAAAGCACAGAAGTCATCCAATCCAACCTCTCAGTTTTCAGATGAGGAAACTAAAACTTAGTAAAGCTAAGTGACTTACTCTTCAAGTTCCTACAAATTCAATGGAAACCTCTAATTTCCTTTCCAACTCCAAAGTCAATGATTCTATTCTCAATTGTTTTTCTATGAAAGTATTCAATGTTGATCTTATTGGCTAGAAGAGCTATAAAAAACTTAAACATAATTCCATTTAAGAATTGCTTTCTAGACCTTCTTCTCTTGTTTGTTTCCATACATTAATGTCAAAGTCAACTTGGAAATGCAATACAGACTTTCAACATGCTACACAAGAAGGTGACCTGCTCTTGAAGAGGGTTTTATCTACATGAAAATATAGAAAGCATGTTTTGACTTTTTTTAATTGAGCCAAATGTATGTGATATAATGAGAACCTTGCCACCAGTGCTCCTCCCCTTTCATACTTGAGAGAGTAAATGGAGAAGAAAATTTATTTCTACTTCATATCTTCCCACTTTTCCATGGTGTCCCAGACTGCCTTTGAAAAGCTGCTTAGCCACTTCCTATCAACTCCTTTTATGTGCTATTTGGCCTTTAGAAATGTTGATTCTGCAAGAATACTAGTGAGTTCAGCTAAGACTTTTCGTACTAACACACCTGTAACTACAGTCTTTCTGTCACTATATACTTCTAAGTCAAGTAACTGAATAGCAAACCAAACCATAGAAAGATATGGGTAGACTTATTGAGGTTTGAGGGTAGACTGACTGAATGGGTACAGTATTCAATCCTTTTGGTATATAATATCATACACTTTTGTAGAAAATCAGATGGTGTCTTTTTTTTTTTTATTAAAGCTTTGTTTGTTCTCTCCAAATTATCACTCAAGTCTTCTTTTTCTTCTTTGATTCCTCAATGGCAAGAACAGAAAGCAATGGTTTCCGAATCTTGACTGAAGGTTTCTCATCGGCATTGAGGAGTTAGGAGTAGTGGAGAATTCCCAGAATCTCTGTCATTAGTTTCATGTTCATTAATTGGCTCATGGCCTAATCTGGGTATATTGCTGATTGGCACTGACTAAATGTACAACATAGATGAGTGGCAGAATTATCCCTTCTTGTGTCTGACTGCTGGCTAGTTTTTCAGCATATGCTAGCCGTGGTGATTTTTGTGACTACAACTGGAGCAAGATGTGATTCCCATGGTCTCATGCAAAGCTGTCGCACTTGAGCACAGAATGTGAAATCTCTGGTAAACTTGGAGGTATGCAGTGTTAATCCTCTCTTGATTTTCTTTCTTACAATTTGGGAGTAGAATCTCTTCATTCTGAAAAATCAGTAATTTGCCACAGATCACAGATGCAATTTCTACCTGATGAAATGATAATGTTGACCTTTTATGATTTTCATTTTCTTTAATACAGAACAAACTAGAGGAATGTTATGGGAATAATGGTGACAACTTGTTTCTTTTTTAGGGACATTTGAGATTTTTCCTTTTACTTTGTATTTAAAGCCCCTTGTCAAGCTGGGTCTTCAAGATACTTAATTTGTGCGTTCCATTTAGGCATTCTACTGGTTTTATTTGAAGTATTCCTTTTGCCTATTTCTGAACATTGTTCCTATCTCAGAGTAGTGGGTGAATTAAAAAAAAAATCAACTGACGTGACGCAGGAGATAATTAACCTGGGTTTTAATATCCAGTTTGTGGTTACTTTACTTCTAATTTTCAACATATGAAAATGATGACCATTTACATAAATATATTTCCTTAAAGAAAATATTTTTAAAATGCAAATAAACTATTAAATGAACAAGGATTACAATATGCAATAATTTTTACACCATTTCTGCAGTGTGCAAAATTTTAATACAAACTTGGTGTATACTTGATAACAATTTACATGTTTATTTTACCATCTGGTAAATGTGTAAACGATATTTTGAGAAGCACATTTCAAATTCACTTTAACAACTTATCCTTGACAATATGTACCCTATCTTATGTATCGACTGAAAGGATCTTGGAAATTTCTGAAAGAGATGAATCCAGGGGGAAAAAAACACATTCACGTCCTTGTTTGTTTGTTTAAAAATATTATGGAGATTTAAGACATAGTTTAGTATCATACTGAGGGATTGTATTGTTTGCTGGCTTTACCAGACATATTGCTAATTAGGGGAGAATAATCAGAGCAGCTTCCAAACATTATAACATGTATATCAAATCAGGTTTCTTACTAACACCATAGGGCGCATAGGTAGCAATGATGAAATAAATATAGTTCTGTATGTTGTTGTATTACAGTATCACATCTTTTCCAGGGGGTTTGGTCTGCTATCTCTTGTGTCTAAATATGGGAAGATCATTATTCGATGTGTTACAATGAGCCTCAAGTGGATAGCTTTTATCATATACTTTAACAGCATTATGACACTTTGGCCTTCTGCCTTTTAAAAAAAAAATTCAATCTCTCCACTTATTGGTCTCACTGGAGTAACTCTCAGGGACTTTCATGAGAACAAGAAAACAGATAATAATCTTCTTTTTAGTCTTGACTTTAATTCACCCTTTCTTAGCTGGTAATAATCTAAGACCCTCTCCTTTGTACACATCTGCCTGGAACACGTCTCCACACTAATTACCATCTGGCCAATCTGTAAATGAGAAGCTTTGACAAGTAAATCTTAAATGTTGGTTTTTAACAAATTTATTCCGTATTGCGGAGTCTTTGTATTTGTGATTTTGAAAAATCAAAATTTAAGCTACCATTTTATTTAACAGATTAAAAGAAACAAAAGCAAAAGATCTTATTTTTAAAAATATCACCCTGCTGTAAACAATTTCTATAGTGGTTACATTTTTACATGTTCTAAATAGAACTTTGAAGCTCTCACAATTAATTATCATCATCAAATGCTTTTTGCACTCTATATAATTACTGTACCTTCTACATATCATGATACATAGCTCAGTAAATATTTTGTGGCCTGGACCTATAATTTCATTGACACAGGGAGCTCCCAATGAAGATATTTCCTTTGCCAATGTAGGTCAGAAACTGTCCTTCATATCACCATTTTAGAATGCCTAGGGACACTGCAAAGTCAAGGGACTTGCCCAGAATCGCAGACAATATGTGTCAAAGACAGGATTTACTTCCAGGTCTTCTTAACTCTGAGGCTGGCTTTTTATTCATTTATCTGCCAGGCTGCTTCTCATCTCACAAAATGGTGATGATATCAGCCAATCAGTCAGCAAATATTTACTAAATACCTCCTATGTGACAGACACTGTTACGTGCTGGAGATAAAAAAGAGAAAACTGAACATTTCCTGCCTTCAGGGAGCTTGTATTCTATCGGGATGGACAACACATATAACATGTACTAATAAATACAAACTATAGTCAAAAGAAATACCAGGGGAGGCACTGACACACAAGATCAGGAAAGATCTCATGTAGGAGGTGGCATTTGAGCTGATTTTTGAAAGGAACTAGGAATTCCAAGGGGCAGAAGTGAGGAAGGGATGCATTAGCTACATAGGAGGAGATGCAGTCTTTGCAAGGATATGGTGAATAGGAGAGAGAATATAATGAGTGAGGAACAGCAGGAAGGCCAGTTCCTGGCTATTTATCTAACGGAATAAATCTTCATGGGAACCAGTAGTTGTGTTGCTTTTACAGAATTGGTGAAGAGGTTGTAGTAAGTTGGAGAAGTACATGTTCAGATGTAATTTTACCAGCAACCTATCTTATATATAATCCATGTACCATGGCTATAAACTGCAGAAATTGAGGATCCTTCTGGCCTGGAACAAAGAGTATATAAAAGGTGTGGCACTTAGATGACTCAGTGGGTAGAAAGCCATGATGGGAGATGGGAGGTCCTGGGTTCAAATCTGACCTCAGATGCTTCCTTGTGACCCTGAGCAAGTCACTGAACCATAATTGTCTAGCCCTTACCACTCTTCTCCCTTTGGACAGATAGTATTGATTCTAAAAGAGAAGGTAGAGTTTAAAAACCACCCCAAATATATGAAGGGGAATAATATAAAATAAGGCTGGAAAGATAAGTTTCAGTTTGTAAGTCCACAGCAGGAGAGTTTGTTTGATATGATTCTATAGATAAGAAGTTTATTGGAGTTTATTGAGCAGAGGGTTGACATTGTCAGATGTGATAACATGATAAACTCTTAGAAGTCTTTGCAAATATATGAACATTGAAAATGAGAATATGTGGAAATCTGTGATATAGTTTCATATATCAAAGATAGATTATAGGTGAGTATGGATGAGACGAATTCCTAAAGTCTTTTTTCTGTCTTAAATTGATCACTATCACAAGTTACTATTATCATGTACCAACTCTATTTTTTAACTACTAGAATGCTACAAATCTCTAAGGCCAAAATTCTTTGGCTTAGTATAACATTAAACAAAGCAAAAATTCACATCAAGCATGTAGAAGTAACAAAGTACAAAAAATTAGAACAACAGTATAGTTCCTTAGATACTGTAACAACTCTGGAATTTCAGACCTGTGATTTCATTGGTTTGGAGAGTTGACAGTGAAGAAGTTTATCTACCAATACAGAGAAACACCTTTGCAGCATATAGTCCTGTAGAGTTCCCTCATATACTGGAAGGCTCATTGATTTTCCCAAAGTCCTATAACCACTGTATTAGAGGCAGGGCTTCAACTCAGTTTTTCATGACCCTGAATCTATCTCTTTAGCTACTATTTCATGCTACCTTTCAAGTTGGAGAAGAAAGTGGTTTATGGTTGTGATGGTTGTTAAACCAAGAAGAAATGGTTGAAATTATAGTGATGACTTAGTAGTAGTACTAAATGAATATGAAATGGTAGCTCATTATATACATTGCCTCACTCTCACTACCTCCCTTCACTCTCAGGACCACTGGTTATAAGAGCGTTGTCAAGAAAAAATTGGCCCAAAGACGATCATAGCTTAGAGGTCCAAGAAATGAAGGATTTTCTAGATAGTCAACTCAGTTCAATGGCAGTCCTATCTGTCAGGAAAGCAAGTTAATAATGGTTTGTTAATATTTTTTGGTACCAAATGCACATTTTTATAGAATCAGACCTTTTTCTGGGAAATATTCATTTTTTTCCACATTGAATGGTTGGATTGCATTACTCCCAGCTACTAATGCACTGATAAATGTTTGACAACAGGCTCTCTGAAAAAAAGAAATATGTGTACAACACACTTTAACATCTAATCTGTATTATTAGCATTTTCTCTTTCAATTTCTTAAGTCTAAACAATTTATAGAACAATGAATTAAGGCCTAATTTGCTGTCTTTGTGGATTTCTGAGATTTCAATGCTAGCACTGAAAATTTAATAATTGATTCTTGTCAGACCATTGCAAATGGCTCCCACATATTCCTGTTGCTAACCATTGTCCTAGTCATTTCTCAACAACCTGAATTATTTCCATCATTTAAAAAATATTTGTTTATCATTCTGAATATATATTATATTTCTACTTCATAGATTTAAATCATTCCATTGATTCTATTTTGTTGATTTTCAACATTGTTCAGCATTATTAACCCATAAGCAATGCTTTTCGGAACTAAAAATTCCTCTGTATCATTGAAATAAAAGATATCTCATCATTTAGATTTGGAAAATTATTCCCTCCAAAAGAACAGTTACAGCTGTTGACTGGTCTTTGGTTTTAATTGGAAACACCTTGTAGATAGTTAAGGACCCAGAGGTAAGTGAGACACACCAGCTTTTGAAATGTTATCATGTAAAATTAGACTATTAAAATGAAAAGTTTTCATTAAAAATGCCATATACTTTGCACAATTGCAAAATGAGCCAAAATCCTTTTGTGCAAAGTATGGAATTTTTCAATCATTGTCTATTTAAGTCATAGAGTTTGTGTTTTGAATTTCATAGTCTTAGTCCAAATTGGAAAGCCTTCACATTATTTAACATAATTACATGAGGTTATGGTCTTGTTAATTTCAAGCTGCAAATCTTCTTTTCTATTTGCTTAAAAATAAGCTAAAGTATTTCCAGAAAAAAATGTGACAGAAATAGGACAGGCAAAAATATGCCTGAAAAATTTGGAGTGGACTCAAAGAAGAGTTTGCCTTTCTGACTCATTTACAAATGCAAGTCAGATGTCTTTTTTGACTTTCACAGTTTCTTTTTAGACTAATAATTGACTATATATATATATATATTTGTAAAGTATGGAACATTTCTCATCCCCACTCCCCACATTAACAACAGACCCCTCTCATTTTGTATATATTGTTTTCTTTTATAGATGGGTTTTTAATCTATAGCTTAAATATTCAGATTAGAAAACTATAAAGAGAATTAAATACAGAAATATTTCATACTAGTGTGATCCCTGTTCAAAAGCCTCTCTTATAGGGGCTATAGAAATGTTTGCCCTTTATTTAGGAAGAAGTTAGGAATTAACAGTTGTAACTGTCATTCTCTGAGGTGCTTCTTCTTGTGGAATCAAGGGGAATGTATGTGAACTAAACTGATTTATGAGAATTTTTGAGATAAATTCTAGGGAAGACAGAAGGAAGGTGAGGAGAAACCTCTTTCTTGTTAACTATCTGAATCATTATTTTATTTTATTTATTTATTTTTAAACCCTTACCTTCTGTCTTAGTACTAATTCTAAGACAAAAGAGCAGCAAGGGCCAGGCAGTTGGGGTGAAGTGACTTGCCCAAGGTCACACAACTAGGAACTGTCTGAGGTCAGATTTAAAACAAGGTTCTCTCCACTCCAGCCCTGGTGTTCTATCTACTGTACTATCTGTCTCCTAAATCATTATTTTATGAATAATTATTATCAAGGATGTTTTATGTGGGATGAGACTGGAGAGAAACTATTAAGAGTGATAGCTTGAGGAAAACAAAAATAGTTATTTTTTATAAAAGGAGATCTTTATTGTAAATTTATTTTGCAAAGAAGATTCAAGATCTTGAATTAACTAAATGGTATGTCATCATATTCTCAGAAGTAAGAGCAATTGAGGGGACTCTGGTGGTGATCATTTTTACAGATAAATATTGAAAATGCATAGCATGGCATTGTTTTATTATTGGTTATATATATATATATATATGTATATATATATACCCTAGGAGATTAAGGCTCTTGATATATGCAGGGCTATGAAAAGCTATTGTTGAGAAAAGGGATTCCTTCAGGCTAGTAAATAGATAATATTTGAAGAATTGGAATGCATGCTTTGAGCTTAGTTGTTCAACTGAAATATGCGTTGACAATTTATTAATTAATGAGGAAATATATGAATATGACCCTAGACATTGGGCTGATAAAATTAAATATAAGGATAAGTCTAGTAATAGGCTGAGGAATGACCTAAAAATGAGACAGTAACTTTTATAATTTTATTACACATAAGAAACTGCCCTTCCATATAACCCTGATATATTAGTAATATCTCCTAGAATATAAATTCCACCAAAGCATTATCTGTAACTTTTATTTATGTTTTTGTCTTCCTAAGTACTTACCACAGCACTTTGTACAAAATAAGTGTTTAGTAAATGTTTATTGAATGAACAAATTAATTATTGACACTCGTTTATTGCACATTATAAAATGAGGAAATTCACAGAGTACACATACAAAGATTAAGACCTATTAATTCAGTTCAGTTTAATTGAACATTTATCATGTATCTAGAATGCATAGGACCCTGTAAAAGTACTAGAGCTATAAAGACAAAAATAAAACAGCACCTGCCTTCAAGGAACTTATATTCTACTATCTTTGTTCATAAAAAAAACATAGAAAATATGATATAATTTCAGATTACACCCATAACATTACCTTTAAAACTAACCTTATTCTCTAAAAATAGTCTTACTAGTGACAGTAAGTTATTGTGGGCTTTGTTTTTGGCTACCCCAGGTACCCTGTTCCACCATTCCTACCCTGCTGAAATCACATCACAGAAATGATTGTCTACCATGCTTTTTTTTTTTTTTTAAATGGTGGTATGACATGTGTAGGTTTTCTGGTTTTTGTGGGTTGCTAATCTATGGCAACCCATGAATACCAGCCAATTTTAAATACAGAAAGTTGAATAGAACAATGCATCCACCAAGACACAGGAATGTCTCCATTTCTGCCCATCATCATTATTCCAAGTAACTTTTAGGACACCGGTAAAGTGGAAGATAATATTTGTGACTTTCCTTCAGTAGTCTCATTATCTGCTGTCCATAAGAACTCCCTTACTTTTCTATTTTCCATAGGTCTCTTAAATTTATTGAAGTAGTTTAAATATTGGAAAACTGTGCTGACTTTGACAGTTTATTCCATTTTTCAAGAACCCTTGTCTCAGAAAGCAAGAAAATTCTGAGATAGTTCAGTAACCAATAGCTAGCTCTTGATTAACATCCGGCCACAAGCCTTGCATGTATTAATCGATTCTTTTAAAGATCTTACACTAAAATGAGCCATAGTGGATCAAATACTTTTAATTAACTCAAATGAAAGAGGTATCCAGCACCTACCTGTGGGTCTGGAGATTGTTTTGCTGTTTGTTTGAACTAAGCCTGTTCAGGCTATTTCATAAAACTTGTTCAAACTGGTTCTTAAGGATTTGAGTACATAAGAGTTCTCAGAATCACTAAAAATGTAATGCACTAGATTTAAAAAAAAAGTTTTAAAATAGGATCTTAAATGAAGAAAAGAATTAGCTTGGGGAGTCATTATTCTGGATTCTTTAAGTAATTTTATTTTATTGAGCCTCTAGCTTTCTCCATCTGCTTAATGGGAACAAGGATATTTGTCATTACATATACCTTGATAAAGTTTGGAAGAAGCAGATATTGCTGTGATTTACTTTAAAGGGGGTAAAAATTAACTGAGCAGTTAATTTTTTTCTGAAATCTTTAGAAAGAGTAATGGTATGTATGGTATGTAGGCATACTTTTTAATAGCTTTTTGGGGGGAAGGGGGAAGGATTTGACCCTCTTATTGCAGCATTTTTTATCATTATTTTTTAATTTATTTATCATCATATATATATATATATATATATATATATATTATCATTCATGAAGATTGGTAGCTTGTCTATAACTTGGAGTTTCAGGGAATTTCCTGGGGACAGTAAGAAGTTAAATGACTTGTCCATTGTCACAGAACTAGTATGTGTCAGAATTTACTATGTCTCCGAAACAGTTGTAATTCCTTTTTTTGTGTGTCAAAAAGGAGTGTTAGTGGCTTTGGAAATTGGCATTGGATTGGGGAACCAGTTATGTCAAGTCTTAGTGAGTTAGCGTAGGACTTCTGTTGAATGAGCTGTGCTGTTTTATGTTAGTTGGCAAAAGTAAGCGCCCTCGTAAGAGTGCTAATGGACATTCAGTCAAGTTGACAGGGAGATTAAAATATTCTTTCCCTTGCCAAAGCTAAACCTTCCAACTATACTAGGAAACTGCTCCCTTTTCTCTTTTTCTGCCTCCCCAGTTAACCGAAATTTAAGTTCTAAAGCATTTTAATTTAGGGGCGAAATAAAGCACTTAATGATAGAATGTATAAATTTTTAGATTTTGTTGACTTGCGATCCTTCTCTGTCCAAAGACTACAAAGGGAAGCTGAGGTGGTTGTTTTCATTTTAGTCCCTCTTAGTCCCTGTCACCAAACCACCACACAATTTGGAGCCTTTGCCAGTGTTGGCTCAAGAGAGGCCAATCAAGACACTAATAGATGCATTTTCCCCATGAATACATCCTTGGATCACACATAGAACTCCTATTAACAGCAATGAGAGTTAAACTTGTAAATCCCTCATGCATCGGTGGGAGAACAGACCTTTTAGTTACTTAGCCATCTTCCAGTTATTTGGCACTTTCCCCATCCCCTGTGAGTTCTCAAACATTTTCATTAAAGGCTTTTCTATTTTCTATTCTACTTCATTCAGTTTGGGTTGTAATTCACTTTGGCCTGATGCCTTGGCAGCAATGAATGATTCTAATTGCCTCACTATCTATCTGGTCTGGCCTAATCCTAAAGCCTTTCAACTTTTTATTCCAGTTTCCAGCAATCAACCTCAAGGGTCACAAACTTTCCACTCAGATGCTTTCCATCTTATCTCAGCTGATTGCTTTGTCTGTCTTTTAAGAAACTCTGAGCAGTTCCTTGCTAGTCATTCTTTTCTGATACTTTCTTTGATTACCTTTTAAAATTTAAAGAAGAATTACAAAAACTCTAGGCTCCAAGGCTGACTTTTGTCCATATTTGAATTGGAAGACTAGGCACTTCAATCTTTATTTATCTAGATCTGCTGTGGCTTGAAGTCAGACAGAGAAAGCTGAATTCTCCTCTGCCCACTTTTAACCACCCACCTACTTTGAAATGTGTGGTTTTTTTTTTTTCATTTTTGCTTACCATTCAGCTGAAAATCATGTTGATTGATATCTGTGGACAAATATCCCTCAGTGAATCTAGAAAGTTGCCAAGGATGCATTTTTCTGGCAAGGGTAAGGTGGTAGATTGTTCCATAACAAGAATTCCAGTGAAATTGAAATATTAGTTTTCTGTTTTGATTTAGCAATTCTTTTCTTTTCTTTTTGTATTCTTGTATTTTTATATTCAATTGTATTTCTGTGTGTGTATGTGTGCACGCATGCACATGTGTATTTCAAAGCTAAAACTGTCTATTCTCTCATAATCAGAAATCAGAAAAAAATCTAATGAATTATGATTAGGTTTATATCAGGAAACTATTTTTTGTTCTGGTCCTCTTTTCCTGGGCCCTGCTCTTGTCAAAGTCAGTCCTATGGACTGGCATCAGCTAGAGATATAGGACAAAAATCTGAGGAAGCCTACAATGGAGAGCTGGCACATGAGTGGGCCAGACTTGGGGATGTATTAGGGAGCTTGTAATGAAAACAAGCGTGGGGCCTAGAGCCAGGTGAACAGTCCAGAATTTAGATGCTTACACATAGCATAGATCAGAGAAAGGCAATGGACCAAAGCTAACATATGGTTCAGGATTAGGAGGGCACATATAGTCAAAAGTCTAAGTAAAGCAATTAAGGTACAGATTATCCATAGGAAAAAGAGAGTCAGGGCAAATCTAGCTGTGGGGGCTGGGTGGAGAGAGAAGAGTAGATGAAAGATACTAGCAGCAAAGAGAAATTGCTATTTAGGCAGACTTTAATCTAGCCAAAGAAACTTTTTTATGCTTTATTTAGCAGAGCAGAAAACAATCCCTGTGTATAACTAACCTAGGAACTATTCATCAATGGCTCACTTAGCTACATTAGGAATTGGAAATTGCCTTAGGAAATATGGGTAGAGACAAAATCAAATCTAGATTTTAGTTGATTGCAGGTTTAGTATGAATCAATAATTTGGCATGGCAACCAAAAGAGAACTTTATTAATAATGGTTTGGTGTCTAGAACAAGGGAGGTAATAATAACACAGCCACACACAGAATAAAACAAGCAATGAAAGAGTTATAGAAAATTGAAGTCTGAAAAAGATAGCTTTCAACATAGATTCTATGATTAGACCTGGAGCAGGAGGTTACCTCCGGGAGCAGGTCTTCTTCCGTTCTAGAGTGGAGGACCTCTGGCACCCAAGGAGACAGCAGAATGACTAGGGATCTGATAACTGAGGTTGGGGTCAAACTGTTAAAAAGAGAGATTGGAAATCTTCCTCCATTCAAATCTGGCCTCAGACACTCAGTAGCTGTGTTCCCCTGGGCAAATCACTTAACTCTGTTTGCTTTAGTTTTCTCATCCTGAAAGTGAGCTGGAGAAGGAAAAGGCCACCCATTATGGTGTCTCTGCCAAGAAAACCCCAAATGGGATCACAAAGAGTCAGACACAACTGAAAATGATACAACAGCAAACCTGAAGTAATATAAGCAATGAAAGTGCTGAAAAGAAATGCCTACTTTCCATTTGCAGTTCAGCTTCAAAAAGTACCTCTTCTATTAGAGGTGAGGCAACTTGCCCAGGGTCCCAATTTTGAAGCAGGATTTGAATTGAAGTCTTGCTGGCTCTAAGTCCAGGGGCTCTATCCATTTCACCACCTACTTGCCTCTAGGTATAGAAAGAGAGGGAAATATAAGGGAAGAGTGAAGAAAATATTGCCCTATAACTGTAACAATGAAAATAATATCAACCACATTCCCCTCTCCCCCCAGACACTGTTCTGGGTCACCTATTTATAAATTAGAGGAGGGAGCACTACTTCTGAAATGGTATATTCATTTTTCTATTAGTTGAGTGCTTTTGTAGTCTATGATTTGGAGAAATGCTTCAGTTAGCCACTGAAATTGTGTGATCCTACTTAACATTTGCACCCACATATAGCATCAGCCTAGTGTCTTGGACGTGCTTCACCTTTAAAGTAATAACTTCTTCATCACTACTTCATCAGTTCAACATGGAACTGTAGATCAAATTACAACACGAAACACGTCTCACTCTCGAAGAGTCAGTTTCCTCATTGATACAAAAATAATTTAGGATCCCAAACCACATTTCCTGAAGGAGCATTGATAATGGAGCTAGATTTTCAACATGGGTTGAAATCCTACACTCTCTTACTTCCCTCAGTGACCATGGGAAATCACTGAACCTTTCTCTAGTTCTCCACCTGTAACACGAACACTTGCACCCGACCTATCTCAGAGGTATTTATTTTAAAGAAAGATCTTTGCAGGGTGTGATTTATTATGATCAAGGCAGGTATTTTTCTACTTTGGACTTGACAGATATAGGTATGCTTTTGTTTTGTACCTGTGCAATGCCCTTATTACAGGCTATTATGTATTATTGTTTTCTGTGGATGTTTTTTATCCTTCCTCTTGACAGGAAGTCCCATGAGAGACTGTATCTATCTCTCCAGTGATTATCATGGTGCTCTGAACACAGTAGGGTTTTTTTAGCCCTTATCTTTGGTCTTAGAAACAATAAGAAAAGCACCAGTTCCAAAATAGAAAGACAGAAAGGGCTAGGCGATGGGGATTAAGTGACTTGCTAAGGGTCATATAGCTAGGAAGTGTTTGAGGCCATATTTGAATTCAGGATCTCCAGTCTACAGACCTGGCTTTCTACCTATTAAGCCACATAGCTGCCCTTCCCAATAGGTTCTTAATAAAGGTTTTAACTGATTATTATGATATGGGGAAGCCCTTCTGACATTTTGAGGTTCTTAGTGTTATCTGCCACTGTACTGACTGCCTCCAGACTGCTTTGGTTTTTTATATCTTAGTTCTTGTGTCTACTTTTTATAATTTTTCTATCACCTACCCAATTTTCAGACTTTCTAATATTTTCTTGTTTTTGGCCAAGGGTCTATCTAAAAAACTATTCCTCTCTGCTTCTCAGAACTGCATGTTAAATTAAAGTAGATTGATTTACATTTGGGACCTGAAAAGCCCTCATGAGCTGAGATTTAGTGCTTCAATTTTGGGACTTTTTTGACTTCTTAAAGGCATTCCTCACCCCTCTCCCCCCCCCCCTTTGGGTGCCTTCTTAGTCCTCTGCTCTGTTTGAGGTAGATGAAGATATTGAATTAGTAAATTCTAAGTAAGTGAGATGTTACTCAAATATGAAAATCTGGTATGGCATTGTAGTTGATCAGGCATGATATTATTCCATATTTAATGACTTTTAACACATTATATCCTTCTCATTGACCCAATCTTCCTTAAAAGCCAGTGAAGAGATTTGTTAGGTGACCCTGTTCTAACATATTCTAAAGAATGTAGAATATTTTGGTTTTTTCTTGTCTTTATTCTATCATGTAATCTACAATGTTTTGAAAATTTCAATAATGTATAATGAGGAGCTGAGAAAAATAAATATCTGTTTATGCATTTAAAATAGGGACATTACAGAACATCCTCTTTTGATTATGTAAGATTCAGTATGAGATCTAATTTCAAAGGGTAATTCACACTTACCTTAGTCAGCATGGTAAGAATATCCTGAAGCACACGGAGCCCTGTTTCTGCACCTGAGCCTTGCTTGTGTGAAATCACACTGTGGTCCAGAAAGGAAAACATTCTTCCTTATTGCCACTCTGGTACAACTTTTCTTTGGACAAAATTTACTCGACTGATTATAACATGATATTAGAAACTGAAGAGTTTTGTTAAAAATTAAACCTGGGGCCAGTTTTATTTTGTTGGTAGGGTAGAAAATAAGCAGAAAAAGGCAGGAGGTGGGAAGAGGGGGGGGATGCTCAATCTCAATAGAGAGTCCACAAGCAATAAATAAAATAAAATAAATAAACCTCACTACTTAATGGAAGAAATTTGTTGTGAATAACTTCATCATCAAGGAGACCCTGTCCTTTTTCTAAGATGTCGGGAATAGAATCTCAGAGTTTTTCTTGTTGCCCTCAAATTTTAGCCTTTGGAAGTGAGTTTCTGTGTAGGATTCCCTACTGTGACACTCGTGACATTTCTTGAACACTTCAGGTGAATGTTAGCCTGCTTCATCTTTAGGTCCTTCTAATTGTTAGAAAGTGCTTCTTTCTCCTAAGCCAAAATCTGCTGTCTTCTAATTCAGCAATATTTTATGAAATGTCTATCTATTTCATGTCAGACATTGTCCTACTCTAGGTATACAAACACACACAAAAATAGTTCCTGTCCTTACTAGCTATTCCCTCTAGAGCTATTAGAATAAGACTAATACTTCTTCCTCATGACAACCTATTCAACATTTGAAGAAGATTGTTATGGCAGAATTAGTGGCATTCTTTACCAAGGCTGCTATTGAGACTGTTTCCCCAGGTTTCTAGCAGAACTGGTCGAGGGAACCTTGAGATATTTCAACATTGGTGACAGCACATTTTGGTAGAGGGAGCCCTAATAAATTCCACATACAGATTTCTATTTCAAAAACAGGAGCATATGTTTATCAAACACAAGACTAAAATGTACACTGATTACTTTGGGAAAATTAAGCTAAAAACAAATATGCCAATCTGCAAAATATCTTTTTTTTTCCCCCATGGGGAATTTTTGCAGTAATACAAAATTTAAAGCATTTAGTTAGACAAACATTACTATAGAAAGGAATTAAATTGTATAATACCCCTCAAAGTCCTGAACATTGACATTTAGACTTTAGGCCCACGAAAAAGCTTTGGCCATAAAACTGCAGATATAGAGAGATCTGCAGTGAAATTAAAATAGAAACTAAGCTCTAAGTCTATAACAAGCACAGTGTCATAGATGTTGGGATGGGGTGAGTCAAGGGAATTTACATTAAGATAATACAACTCCCCTGCCTTCATGGATTTTATTTATCAACTCACAAATACCTAATTCTGTCCTAGCATAAAAAGAGAGCATATTTTCTCATTCCTAAACAGCTGTGTCCAGAAAAGGGGGCAAAAATCATTTCTGCCCTAGTTTTAATTCTTCCTTGTGCCTCTATTGACTTCCAACCTAGTAGAAATCATCACAGTCTTTGGAGACCAGGTGATCCATCTTCTGCCCCCGATGGCTTCTAGGTGAGCATATTTGAGTTCACCGAAGGTCTTTCCAACCTTTTCATGCTATTCCAACAAACTCAAACTTGCAATGTCATAACAGGGGAGGGAGAAACTTGGAAAGAAGGATGAACAAAGGATCATATCTCTTTTCCATATTTTCTCACCTTCCTTTTCTGTGGTTTGAGTAGTGGGGCTAGGTTTAATTTCTTTCTTTTATATGCTAAATACCTTTCCTTCCCATATGCCTTTTCTGTTGCCCTTCAGCCCTTCCTTGAGATTAGGTGAGAGGGTGGTGGAGGTTAAAATCTTTGCAGTCCTCTCCAGGCTTGGACTTCATTAACCTCTTTTTGGGGTATGCTTATGGTAACCATATTTTTCCAAATCAGGACATGTGGTCTGCCAAAGGATATTTATTTTTATAAAACCTTATTAAAATACACTTTCTTTTCTTGAAATCAGAACTGTTCTGGAAAATCCAAGACATATGGTCACTGTACATATACCGTACTAGACTTCTCAAGGGACAAGGGCAGCTGAGATTAGAAAAAAGCCTGTCCTGTTATTAACAGAGAGTTATTTCTCCAATTCAATCACACCTCTATTCTAAGACCTTTACTCTGGGTGAATCTGCCCACCATGGGGTATCCCACTAAGCAGCTGGGATGTAATAAGGTATTAACTAGTTCAATCATGGCCACACTAGATAGCTAACCATTTTGGAATTTCTGTAAATTGCCTATTGACCTTCCCACTGTTAACTTCTCTGCTCTCTAGATTGTTAAAATAATGTTGGTGAAATCACCTTTTTTTTTTTTCAAAATCATGAATAACATCACCATTTCATTCTCAAATTTAGAACCCCTAGAATTGATTTAAAGGACTCCTTTCATGCCATATTCTGCCCCTTTCTTCTTCCTCTTGGGAAACCTTTATTTCAAATCTGCTTATTACCCATGCCTTCACTGTGTTGTCTTATTCAAGAACAGTGGAAAGATCTACAATTTCTTCAGCTTTTGTTTTGTTCATCCTTCTTTCCAAGTTTTTTCCTCCCCTGTTATGACACTTAAGTTTGAGTATTGTGAAGATTAAATCAAACTTTCTTTGTCTATCAATCAGCAACTTTTAAATTAATCAATCAAGAACTCAAAGCATCCCTACTTAACACTAAGTAAGAGAATTCACAAGTCACTTGCTAGAGTGGGTAACAACTTCAGAGGGCACAGCCAATCCCCTTGGGCAGTGCTAGTGAAATAGAAAAACTGCGACTGGTTCCTGAAAAGTGGAGGAAGGGACAGGAAGTGACATGGGAAAAGGACTATGAAAAGTCCTGAATTTCCTATCCAAGGGACTTTGGTTTCAACTTGGCTTTTGGACTTCAACTTTGTTTTTGGACTTTGACTTGGAACTCTGCGACAGTGAGCTGGACCAAAGGAGGAGAATCTTTCTCTGGATACCATGTTGGCTTGCTGGGTGAGTAGTCGGCCTTCCTTTCCTGGCTTCTGAAGAGATTGGTTCCAGAGAGGCTTTCCTTTCCTGGATGAGGCTGCATTGGTGGAACCCTTGATGAAGACACTACCAGGTCCTCTGACTGAAGGTTACTGATCCATGATCCATGCCAAGGCTGATCTGGACACTGGAGCAACATTTAGGGTGATAGGCTAGACATTTCTCTACCCTCTTCTTGCATTTCCTCACTTTCATTCTTTCTACTTCTTTGTAAATAAAGTTCCAAAAAGTCATTTTGACTTAAGCTATAGTATTTTTAAATTGATAACCACAGTATTACTTTAGAACTTTCATATTAGTATATAAACCTAAATTTTTATATTCTTACAGTATAAAACTTTGTTGGAATAGCATGAAAAGATTGGAGAGTAAGACCTTCGGGGTCTCAAATACTCTCACCCAGAAGCTATCAGGAGTAGAAGAGAGATCACTTGGACCCCAAAGACTGAGATGATATTTAGCAGGCTGGAAATCAATAGAGGCACAGAGGAGAACTTCCTATTCTTGTCCACTTCTTGCAGACTTTCTCAGCAGTTATGATTTTTCCAAGGTCACAAAGGAAGTTTCAGAAGTCTTAGGTCTTCCTGATTTGGTTTCTAGCAAATCTATCAATGATGGCACAATGGCTTTTTCATCCTTGTCATTCAGAAAAACTATCCACTCTGTATGTATACTGTAGCTTTCACTTTTCTTTTAAAATTCTCATGAAATCCCACTCTTTCTTTCAAGTTTAATAAAACAGTGAACAAGAGTATCTGGTAACATGGCAAAAAACCACCACTACAAAATACACAGTCCCAAACTTTTGAAATTCTTTTTGAAATTTACAGTAATATTCTTTCATTGATATAGCCCTTTCCCCCCTGAGAGCCCCAAACACTTACATTTCTTTTCTTTGATTTAAGCATAGCTTAATCCTGTTTGTGATTTTTTTTTTACAGACTCTCTCTTATCTATTCCCTTATTTTCATTATCACTGCCATCCCACCCCAACTCAGACCCTCAATACCTCATTCCTTGGCTATTGTAGTAACTGTGACTTCCTACATCATTTTTACTCCAAACAAACTCATACAGTATACTGAAACCAAATTAATCCTTCCAAGGAATAGCTTTGATTATATCAAAGCATAATGTAGCCACCTTTGATGGCTCACTATTGCCAATCAAGCTTATAAGTGTTTACTATCTAGCAAGCTAAGCAATGGCAACACAAAGTCAGAAATAAAATAGCCCTTGCCCTCAGGAAGCATCACTTATGCACAAAGTATATAGAAAACACAGAAGGTAAGGGTTTAACAACATATGGAACTTAAATGTATAATTATTTTCTAGGAAGGCACTAATATCTGAGGAATTAGGAAGGACTTCATGGTTCAATTTTGAAGGAAATTAGGATTTCTAAAAGATGGAGGTGAGGAGTCATGCACAGAGGCTCTTCAGGTATGAGATTGAGTTCCACCTACAATAGCAGGAAGGCTTATTTGCCTAGAATGTAGAGGGTAGGAAGGCAGATAGTGTCCAAAAACCCAGAAAGGTAAGATGGAACCAGGTTTTGAAGGACTTTAAATTTTAATAACATTTGCATTTGAATTCAAGCGAAATGCCTCACTATAATCAAAATGCAAAATCCTTAATTTGGTTAAGACTTTTTATAACCTGGCCATTACTCTTTTCTATGAACCCTGAAATTTCCTATCTTTTCCCCACTTCTTACAAGTCCTATCTCAAATGCCACCTGCTCTGTGACATATCTTTACTGCTCACATGACCCAGAAGTCATCTCATGTACTTTTGAACTCTTTAACACATTGTTTGTACCATTCATTTGGCATTATGCCATACTACATGCTAGGTGGTGCACCAGGCCAAGAGACAGGAAGACTTGAGTTCAAAACCAGTTTTTGATAACCTATTTTAGCTGTGCAACCCTAGGTAAGTCACTTTATCTGTCTGTCTTAGTTTCTACATCTGAAAAAAGGGGATAATAATAGCACTTTCCTCCCAGGGTTGTTGTGAGGATCTAATGAGATAATAATTATAAAGGGCTTAGATCACAGTGCCTAGCACATATATATATGCTATATAAATGTTAGCTAATATTATTATTATTTAAGTAAATACCTTTGTTTTGGGCTGGTTGCATATTCCCTTCTCACTAGAGTCAAGGTAAATATATTTGTAGGGTACATGAACTAGATGCAGGGGTCCTCATACTATGGCCCATGGGCCATTTATCCAGCCCCCACAGTAATTCCAGAAGGGGCACCTCTTTCATTGGTGGTCAGTAAGAGGAGCACTGTATGTGGCAGCGCCGCAAAGTGAGGCATCCCTCACTTACAGTAGTACTTCTGGTGATAATCCTTTGCATGGCACCTTGTTCTGAGAGTAACTGAATGAGAATGAGGCGCTGCGCCAAGGGTTATGTGGCTGCACAATGGAAGACTTCAGCATGGTGAGCAGCAATCTGGGGGAGGGGATTCTACACTGTGTTTACTGCTGCCAGGTATAGTGGTGGCGGTTGATGGGTCTGTGCAAGGTGTGATAGATCCATCACAGCCAGTGCTGCAGCCTCCGCTATCCCAGACAGCGCTATACAGATTTGTTCATAGTTTTTTTAATAGTCCTGCTCTCCAATGGTCTGAGGGACAGTGAACTGATCTCCTGTGTAAAAAGTTTGGGGACCCCTGAGCTAGAGTTTTTGGAGTAAGGAAACATAGAGTACCTTGAGTCTGGAATAGTCATCTCTTGGGGAGCCAAACCTGCATGTGTGAGTTGGAGTGTTTCCTAATAGAGGCATTACCCGCCATGATCCTTAGATGTGAATTTGCCACTTCTCTCTCAATAGAGTATAAGCTGAGATTGAATGGTCATTGAACCTGGATTCAGGGAGCCACAGTTCAAATCCTCACTCTGTGAATATGGCTAGAGACTTCAGCAAGACAGTCCATTTTTGGTGGGCCTTAGCTTCATTTTTTACAAAGAGGGGGTTGGACCAGATGATCACAAAGGTCCTTCCCACCTAACATTCTGTGATTCTTGAAGACCAGGGCTGTGTATTGTACATCTTTGTCCCTCTTCTCCACCTCTACCTTCTATTTCTTTCCTTCATTGTCTATCCTAGTGCCTTATAAGTAGAATAATAATTTTCACATTTACAAAACAGTTCATAAAATCTTTATGCCTCTATATCTCTTAATTCATCTGATTTTCACAACCTGCATAGCAGGATGATTTTTTTTTTCTGAATGAATTGGGGGCTTGGGGGTGGCAGAGAAGGGAACAAGTATTTATTAATCACCTACTATCAGCCAGGTACTGTAATAAGTACTTTACCAATATCATCTCATTTTTTCTGAATGATTTGATCTCTTTGGAATGAATGAATAAATGAATGAAGGAACAGACACTATTATTCCCATTTTCTACAGGGGAAATGAAGACCTTTCCTTCCTAAAGTGCCTTTCCTTCCTTTCTCTTATCTTGTTGTTCATTTTACTAGATTGTACTGTGGAGTAACCATTTAGAAATAGCAATCAGCCATATAAACTCCTATAGATGGGAATAATGTGGCTATACAACATTTGGACTATCCTACAATCTTGGACTTCATTGATGTTTTATATATGGCAGTAAGTAGAATATAAACTTTTTCATTTAGTTTCAGTGACTTTCATTTAGTCTTTAATGATTTAATTTCATTTAGTTTCAGTATTGCTGGTCATAGATACCCTCTGGCCATGTTTATGAGTTTGTGTTCTAGGGCAGGGGTGCAGTCTGTTGTTCTGTGGCAGTTTTTTCCTCTCTGCTCAGCTAATTGGCCAGGATGGGAATTGGACTCATACCCTTGACTTCATTAATGCCATGTTAACCCAACTGAGTTAGCTGGTCTTAGGAAATGTCAGGAGAGGCCAAAAATGCAATAGAGCTAGTAAAGAAAAGAGATGGTGAACCTGAGGACATGAGGATATTATCTTTGTGTCCAGTGTGTTTCAGAGAGCAATATGATCATAATTATCTTTCTTATTTTGAAGGCCAGTGTGGAGTTCATCAGTGCCTTCCCACTGATAGTATGAGAAAGAAAGGTTCCAACAGTTAGCTGGCTGGAGGAAAAGGCCACACCCTCTGGATGATGAGAGAAATTGCCAAAAATGATGGTCTGTGAAATGCAACGATCATTTCCTTCTTGAAAATTGTGTAGTTCGGGTAGATAGTGTAGGAGGTGTAAGGGTTACAGAGAGAATTAGGTGTAAGAATAACAAGGTAGAGTGGGAGGATAGCATTTAGGGCAGATGGTAATGCAAAGTATCATGGCTGTATTGTAAAGAGGGTTTTAAAGCTGGTTAAAAAGATCATTTTTAAACTTGAGAAAATGGCTGAGGGTTTTCTTTTTTAAATAATTTCTGTAAAGACACTACATTTATTCTTTTAAAAATAAGGAATAGTGACATATTTCCAAAACAAAACATAGTTTTGACCCCTTTAACAAAATGCATGGATGATGGGAAAACTTATGGGGATTGGAATTAAGTTTCTGTGTCTATTTTGGGCAAATCAGTGTAATTAGTAATTAATGCCTACATCTGGTTCTAGCTTCTAGTAAATTTTTTGGGGGAATAGCAATGACTTAAAAAATAAGTAAAGCAGAATGGTGAACAAGATGAGAGGAGTGCAGACAACAGTTTTTCTTGCTCAAAAGGACAATGATTTCTTGGATCGTTTTTCCTTAGCCCACAACCATACTGCTTATAGCAGCTGAACTTTATACACCAAGGTAAGCCTTATGTATAATTAATAATAATAACACCTAATGGAGCACTTGAGGATTTGCAAACTGCTTTACCTATTTTGTTTCATTTGATCATTACTATAATTTGTGAGATAGGTACTTTTAGTATCATTCTCATTTAAGAGATGAGGAAACTGAGGCTGGAGAAAGTTAAGTGACTTGCCCAGGATCACACAGCTAGGAAGTATTTTAGGCAGAATTTGAATTTAGTCTTTCCTGACTGTATGTGGTGTGATTGAGAGGCAGTATACTGTTTTGAAAAGGGTATTGAATTTGCAATCAGAAGATCAGAATTTGAGTCTCAGACTCACCATTTATAGTCCTAGTTTCCTCATATACATGAATATATATCTGTGTAATTACACATATAGGCAAGTAAAATTTTAATATACTTGCATATATGTATATTTGATCATATTTGAATTATTTCACAAATTACAAGGATTAAAGGAGATTTTATATATACATATATTTAAGCCACAAGGTAGCCATAATGTTAGTTATAATTTTTTTTTAACCCTTACCTTCTGTCTTGGAGTCAATACTGTGTATTGGCTCCAAGGCAGACGAGTGGTAAGGGCTAGGCAATGGGAGTTAAGTGACTTGCCCAGGGTCACACAGCTGGGAAGTGTCTGAGTACTGATTTGAACCTAGGACCTCCCATCTCTAGGCCTGGCTCTCAATCCACTGAGCTACCCAGCTGCCCCCTGTTGGTTATAATTTTTTAATAAGAATAGTAACTAACATTTATATAGCCTTTATGTGCCAGGCACCTTGCTAAGTGCTTTGCAATGATTATCTCATTCGGTTCTTGCAACAATGCTGTGCTATCATTATCCTCATTTTATAGTTGAGGAAACTGAGGAAAAGAGAGGTTAAGTAAATTGCCCAAGGTCACACAGTAAGTGTCTGAGGCTGCTTTTGAACTCAGGTCTTCCTAACTCTAAGTCTAGGATTCTATTGTACCACAAATTAAATGGTTGCCCTGAGACAACTTGCCTGTCTAAAAATATCATCCCTGAATTTTGTATTAGAGATTTATTCTTTTGGTTTAAGGTATTTGTACTCTCCAAGAGACTTTTGATAAAATGCAGATACCCGAGGGGAAGAGCAATGCATTAATTAATACATGAAATTGTATTTAATTGTAATTGAAATGTAACTAATACATGAAATGCATCATTAATGCCTGAAAAAGTTCATGGAATCAAACATCCAGAATGAATCTCAGAACTTAAACCCCTCGTTTTACAGATGAGAGAACTGGAACCCAATGACTTGCTCGGGGTCATATAGAGAGTAAATGGAAGAGTAGGGACTTGAATAGAGATAGATGTCAAATCTAGTATATTTTCCATTGTACCACAGTTCATCCAGTATTTTCCTTTAAGACATCTGAAAGACAGATGCTGAGAAAATAGGAATTTCGATGGGGAGGGAGGACAGACCCTTCTGATACTGCCCATGAGGGCAGAACTGGATGGGTTGCTTCAGTGGAAGATTTCTACCCTTTTGGGTGCAGCACATACGTGAGCCAACCCTTGTTTGGATTAGAGGAAGGAAGAAAGGTAAGATAGAAAAAACTCTGAAAAGAAATTTCTACTTTATAGTTCTGCCAAGGATTCACCCTGAAAATTTTCTGTTTGCCATACCCGGTGTTCCATAAATGTTGTTGATGCTTATGATGCAGTAATCCAGAGCCTGGACTCTAATAGCACTGTCAGATCTAGACTTTGATCATATGCACATAGCATGGTGTGTGTGTGTGTGTGTGTGTGTGTGTGTGTGTGTGTGTGTGCATCTTAGGGAACCCAGTGGTATGGCAATTCACTCAAATCAGTGCAAGTAGCTAGTTCCAATTTATAGGCTTAGAGAGACACCTGGGGACATCGAGAGGTAAGTGACTAGTATGTGGTCACACAGGTAAAGTAAGTGTCATAGGCCAGGCTGGAACACAGGACTTCCTGATTCCACTGCCTTTGAAGATTTTGGTTAGCATGATTTAATTTGACTATTTCGATACTCTGAACAATACTTTAAAGAAATAAATGGGCTTAAGGGAGTTTGAGATTTAAAAAATCAGAGTAGGCTGTCCTCAGTTGGGATTTTTGTCATTTGCAGGTTTGCTTAGTCATAGAATTTACTTGGGGTGTACTGATGTGCATTTTTTTTGTGTGTTTAGCCCATTTATAAATTGCCTAGCACTGTCATACTTTGACAAGCATGGTTCCTTCCACACTCCACACTCAGAACTGTTATTGATTTAAGAGGGAGATCCCGACACGGAGGGGAGATTTTCATTTTGGAGGTGTTGAGCCAGAAATTACTTGGGTTGAAAAAATATAGATGTCATTTTGTTTACTTGAACATGGCCCAAATTTTGTGCATTACATAAAAATCAGCACAACTAGAATAAGAAGAGGGTACTCATTGTAACATCTGTGTACAAATTATTATTAGCACTGCTAATCCAAAGAGCTTAATCATTGGTGTGATACCTGTGTATCATCACAATAAAAGCATTCATAAGTAAAAGGTCTTGAATATTTTTAGTATAATTAAAAAACGAGCCCAGAGATATATATCCCCATTCCCCAAGATAGTCCATTAGTCCAAAGCTAGACCATTTATAAATGTGAACATGAAAGAATGTGCTATTAGGTGTTTAATTTTCAGTCTTCCTTTTATATAAAGCAAAAATAGACACTCATAAATAGTAGTTGTTATGAAAACAAAAATCTTGCTGGCTGCACCATCTTAATGGAGGGGAATATAGGAAGATTTTTCAGGCAAACAAAATTTAAAGACAAGAGATCAGCTTTTGTTAAACAGAAACTTACTGCAACTTTACAGTATCTGGAAGTGGAAAGCCTAATAGACAAACCGAAGTAGGCTCAGGTAAACCTGGGGTGGGCACAACTGCAGACAACTTAAGAATTACCATAATGGGTCGACCCCATGGTTCAGCTTGCCCAGTATTCTCTCCCTAACGGTGGAACTAAGTTGCGAGAAGAAATCGTTTTCTCCTTCCCAATGTCAATATTAAAAGGTGTTATCACACTTGGGGAGGCAAGGCAGTTGAGCTGTGGGGGCAGGAAGGCAGCAGCTGTCCTAATGAGGGCACTAGTCTCTCTCCTACTGTGAGCTTGCCTGCAGGCAGCAGATAAAAGCAGGGAAAGCCAGAACCTGTGGGCTGTGTTCCCAGGCTGGCCCACTCCACTGTGGTTGAAAAAGCTGATTATCCTTTAGGAGAAAGAGAGAAAGAGCTAAGTGAGATATCTGCATGGCAGAACAGTAGGACTCCAGGGGTTCTAATGTTCCTAGGTGCTTTTTCCTTTGTTCTTCTATGTTGTGTGTCCCTGGGGGAAATCTTGTGTGCCAGGCCTGACTGTGAGCTGCTTGTGGTCTTAAATAGAAAACAATGAAGGATTTGGGCAATTACAACTTTGAGTTGTTGACAAGGTTAGCAAGAATTGTTACCTTAACAACAGTTTCTGAGACCTTTCTTAAGTTTAGGGGTATGTTTGTGCCAAAGGTCATGGAATTCTAGTTGTAACACCAATATAGCATGAAGAATCCCTTCCACATTTCTAAGGGTGATGGCAGGGGTCAAACCTGAAGGTCCACTTGATGGGTGAACCAAAAAAGAAAGGGTTTGCATGATTCATGGTGCTGTAGGAGAGCCTCATAAAGGTGGGCAGTTACCACTGCCTAAAGCCACCATATTGTTCTCAGCCATTTTTTTCCCTTTTTAAAAATATGATGTTTTTTAAAAAATATATCACTTTCTTTTAAACAATTTTCTTCAGTGACCCTTCCATTTTAACAAAGATTTCTTATATAAGTTCCACAATACCAATGAATGCATGGATTGAATCTGATGGTCAAGATTAAAAACCCTTCTGTAGTTGAAGAAAGGGAGATATATTTTCTCATCTATTCTTCAGGGCCAACCTTGGCCATTATCATTACAAAGTATCCAGATTTTTTTTTGTTTGATATAGTTCTTTATGTTTACAGCATTGTAGTAATTGTCGACATAGTTTTTTTTTGGGGGGGGGGTTCTGCTTAGTTTAGTTTGTACTGCATCAGTTTATACAAGTCTTTCTATGTCTCTCTCTAAACTCTTCATATTCATTACTTCTTATGGTTCAGTACTAACAATAACAGCTAATAGCTAACATTTATATAGTGATTAAAATGTACCAGGCATTGTGCTCTGTGCTTCAATGTTTATTTCATTTGATCCTAATAACAACCCTATGAGGTAGGTACTGTTATTATTTCCATTTTACAAGTGAGGAAGGACAAGTGACTTGTCCAGGGTCACAAAGTCCTTCCTGATCCAACAAGGACAACCACTTTTCTTTCACTCCAAGTCTGCCTTGGGGTACTAGACAAAATTGAGGAGATCTAGAAGCATTGACCTGGTGTTCCAGATTGGTTCACTGCATCACATTTATAGAACCCATTATGTTTGATGAAGGAAAAGGAGAGATCAAGTCAAGATTCTGGTGTGGTGAACAAGGTGGCTTGAAGGGTCCATTGTTACTGAGTGGCTTTCTGTTTCCTTTCTGAAAACTTGTCTTCCAGGTTACACTGATTACCTCTTGGGATTTTGGGCACAATGATGGATGATGACCTCTGTGTCATAGGACAATGCATTGGACCACTCTTTATTCCTGGATACTCTCTCTTCTCTCAGTTCTCCTCTGATATGTTTGAATGCTGGCTCATCATCAATAACATATCCTCTAACTGTAAATATACAAGTCTGTCTGGGTTCTCTTTTCATCTCTCTCTCTTCATTCTTTTTTAATGGTTTCATCAACTCTCATGGATTGGTTATCATCTTTATGCTGATCCCAATTATAAGAATCTAGATAGTCTCTCTCATGGTCTCTAGTCCTACATTACCCACTGTCTATAGACATTTCAGACTGGATGGAATCAAAGTAGCCCACACAAAACTGATTATCTTTTCTTCACAAATCCATCCATTTTTTAAACTTTCTACTTTTGATTAATGGACCACTCTGAGATGGCACCAGATAGAGAGCTGTGCCTGGAGTTGAGAAGACCTCAGTTCAAATTTGGCCTCAGTCACATACTTTTGGGCAAATCACTTAAACTCTGCTTGCCTCAGTTTCCTCAGTTATAAAATGAGGGTGAAATTGTACCTATCTTCCGGGTTTGTTCTGAGGATCAAATGAAATAATATTAGTAAAGTGCTCAGTGCTGTACCAAGCATGTAGTTGGTGCCATATGAATATTTATTTATTCCCTATCTATTTTCCCAGGTTAACAAACTTTGTCACCATCAACCTCTTACTTTCAGCTTATATAACTGATCAGTTACTAAATCTAGATGTTTCCACTTCCACATTCCATCTCTTCACTCATACAGTCATCACAGTAGTTTAGACACTAATTAAATTTTGCCTAAAATATTGTAAGAGTCTTCTAATTGTTCTTCCAGACTCAAGTTCCACCTCAATCTATCCTCTAGAGAGCTACCAACATGATTTTCATAAGGTGTGGAACTGATCACATCACTCCCCTGTTCAATAAACTTCAACAAATCCTTTTATTACATCTAAGATCAAATATAAATTCTTTTGTTGGACATTTAAAGCTCTTCAAGAACTGTTCCCAAAAATAATCTTTTAGTCTTAATATTAAAGAAACATATACTCTAATGTAATGATCTCAAGTCCCACTAACACTAATGAATTAAATTCCCAGAACACAACTATATCTTCCCTTCAGGGTTCTAAGGATATCTTTTAGGGAAAGGGAATCATCTTTTTGGTGATATAGATCACAAGCCCCTATTGTGTGTTTTCTTTCCTCCTCCAAAATTATCAATGGATATCATTTAGCCAATCAGACTTAAGTAGCTTAGAATGGACTTTTTACTCAGGTGGATAGCTTTATGGCACAGTAGATTGAGTGCTGGCCCTGGAGTCAGAAAGAGTTTTCTTCTCAAGTTCAAAACACTTATTAGCTGCATGACCCTGGGTAAGTCATTTAACCCTATTTGTCTCAGGACCTCATCTGGAAAATGAGCTGAAGAAGGAAATGGCAAACTACTCTGGTATCTTTGCCAAGAAAACCTTAAATAGGATCATGAAGAGTTGGACACAACTGATGACTGAACAACATTTACATTATTATTAATTAGTATTTATATATATATAAATAATATAATATAATATATAATTATATATAATATATAATATATATATATAATATATATTAGTATTACAGTAAGAGCAGCTTATTCAAATCACACCACCCCTCCCCCCAAACAGAAACAAACAAAACTCTGACATATTCTCTAATAGTTACATACAGAGTCCAGAGGAAAAGTGGGTTCAAACTTGAAGAGCTTATGTAGCAAAGGGTAATAATAGCTTCTGATTTCTGGAAGTTCTTTCTTCTGCTTCAAAGGGTTCTCAAGAAATTCCCCCTTAGGCATGATGTAGCTACTCTGCTGAACTGCTTATGAAATCTGTGAATTCACTTCCATTCTGACCTTAGTTCCCAATGTAGTCAACTTTTCCATGGATACCTGGATCTGGACAAAGTGGAACAGGGAAAGGAGAAGAGTTAGGCTGAGGATAAAGTCAAAGATTCTCTGATTCTTTCCCCCAAATAGTTTATTTCAATATACTAGAATTTTACTAGAATGCTGCAGACTCCAATTTTTGAAAATAATTCTACTTCTAAACTGACTTGATATGTTATAGAAAAAAGAATGCCACTTTTTTTCCCTCAGAGAGTCTGAATGGGATTACTGTGCAATATCACTCTAATTCAAGGATTTATTTATTTTTTTGCAATTAGAATAAAGACTGTGATTGATTTAAACTAAAGTCTATGATTGAGATTTGTTAATTGGTATTTTTTCTTCCCTTATTAAGATATCTGGACATATTCCTTACTTAAAGTAGGTTGGAATGACTCAAATGATTTACTTGATTAACCTTGTCCTTATTTCTTCCCATATCCGAAGGTCCAGCCAAATTAATCATCTTAATGTTCCTCATAAACTACCTTTTCCATCCTGTTTCACTGACTATCTTTCATGCCTGGAATTTTCTCTCTTACCTTACTTTTGTTTTCTCAAATCTCCACTGTACTTTAATGTTCAACTCAAGAGCCATCTTGTTCATGATGCCTTTCTTGATCTTCCTGATTGCCTTCTCTCAAATTATTTTGTATATACCTATATAAATACATGTCTCCATCAGCTAGACTAAGTTCTTTGTAGATAGGTTCTGTTTCACTTGCATCTTTTGCATTCTCAATGCCTAGCACAATCCTTAACATATAATAGGTGTTTAATAAATGCTTGATAATTTATTGATTTTCATAGCCTACAAGCTCAATGTGTTAACAGAGTGATATAGCAGTCAAAAGAACTGACATACTATTCAATATATAGAGGAGATAGTCTCACTGTACTTTGCTCTAGTTAGACCTCATCTGGAGTATTGTGTATTCAAACCCCTCTGACCACTCCCTTATTCCTGTCTTCCTCTAACTATTCCTCCCACCTCCCTGCCAAGTCCCACTCTAAACATTGTGTTCTCTGGAATGCCTGCTCAATAGATAATAAACTTGTCTTCATCTTAAACCTTTTCTTTTATCACTCTTTCAATCTTATGCTCACTAAGCCTGACTCCCTTCTGATGATTCAGTGTTCCTGGCCACCCTTTCCAAAACTGGCTATTCTTTCACTCATCACACTCTGACTCACTGGTCAGAGTATTTTTTAGTTCCCATGACCACTTCCAGATTTTCTCTCTTTCCAATCATTCAGTAACCTATTCTATAATGATCATTCAATCCATGTTTGCAACCTATCCAGATTTCTGGTAGCTGTTATCTATTAATTTTTAGAATAGTCTCCTTCCTTCTTCAGTGGAGTCATTGCATGACTCACAGTCTTTCCCTCTTCTCCAGATTCTTCCATCATCCTTGGGGGCTTTATCATACATGCTGATATCTCCATCAAATATCCTAATTTCCTAGTTCCATAATATGCTCATTTCCCATGATCCATAATTCCACTACACGTCAGTTATAACAGAAATCCATTAACCCTGAGCTCATTTCCTGGATTGGCTCTACTCTTTCATTCTCCATGATGACTCCTTGGTAAACCAGTTCAATTCCACATGGGCCTCTTTTCTCAAGTCCTTTGCCTCCCCCTTATTCCATCTCTGATTTTGACCTGCCAAGCCTCAACCTTGTTTTAATTCCAATATTTGCTGCTTTAGTTCCTGCCAGTGTGCTATTCGGGAGTCCTCACCTGAAGTATGGACTAGATCCACAAATTTATTTTACTTAAGCTCAACTGAGCCTTCATAGTGGCAAGGTTACCTTTGTATACTTCCCTTAATTACTTCACTATCCCACTTACCATTATAGCTTTTCCAAACTACAATAGAAATGAGGGCCAATAAACTATATGTAAGTATCCTTGTGAGCATCATATTTACTTAGAAAACTACATTTAAACATTATCTGCCCAAGGAGTCTATATATGACACTAGTGACAGCCTACCTTTTAAGGTCTACCAATATAACTTCCCACCTTATATCATATTATTCTGCTTTACCTTGTTTTCAAGCTGGTCACTTCTGGTTTTCAAGACACTTTTCTTGTTTTAGTTCATGTGCCTCTGCTTCCAGATGACTTATTTTGCTTTTCAAGTTCTTTTCCCAATTGTCTTCAGCCTCTCTTAGTTGTTTTTTGAATTGTGTTTTGAGTTCTTCCAAAGCCTGTGTCCAGTTGACTAGAGTGCTGTCAGTTATAATTTCTTTTTTCTTTTTCTGTTGTTTACTCATATTTTTTCCTTCCTTCCCTCCCCTCCCCTCCATTGGCTGTAATCTTGCTCCTTGGTTTATTTGCTGGATCTGTGGGTTTGGGCTATTCTGTCCTAAAGGGACTTCTTCTCTGCTCTGCTGATTGACTAGATTAGGCTGATGGAGAATTAATGAGCCCCGAGGTCAGATCTTCCCCAGCTGGCAGCAGGAGTTGAAGGTGGAGGTGGAGGTGTGGAGACTGAAGGGAATTACCCTTGTCCTCCTATCTCTTCCTTTCTGCATACTGCCTCCTTGCCAGTTGCCCAGTCAGAGGCCTGGCCTTACTGCAGTGTTATCAAGGTATTATCAAGGCAGTTGCAACCTTTCTGGGATCTTAGCTGGATTCAATGATCCAACCTATTTCCCCACCACTCTTAGCCCATGACATGCTGCCTTCTCTCTGGCCAAAATTGCCTGAAGTTGGGAAGAACTGATCCTTGCATCATTTTAGAGCTTAGCATCAGTTACCCCAAAGAGAGACAATGAAATAGCAGATGGGAAAAACCTTTTTGGAAGGAGAATCCAGAGGTCAGGGCAAGGAGAGGCCAAGGGACATGATCCCCTATTCTGGTCATGTCCATAGGTGACCAGGGTGTTCAGCACTGCTCAATGCCTACCTCTCCCCCACTCCACTGTATCAGCACAGGTGGGTGCAGTAGGTGGGGGAGGTGTGTTGGAGATTGAGCTTTCTTGCCCTTTGAAAGTTTCTTATCTGCCCTATTGATAGACTAGATTAATGCAGGCAAGTTGATCTGTGGAACTGGATGTGACCCGAGGCCAAAACCTTTAGAAAGGGAGGTCCAAGATAGAGAGTGGTGACTGAGATTAGGCTGCCCTCCTCTCTGGGTCTCTTCTCCAGCTGTCACCCTGCCCGCTGTAGTCAGAGCTCTGAGCTCCGAACAGCTATGGCAGCAAGGCATGCCCTCCTGGCTGGAACCCTAGTCCCAGATCCTAGGGAGCACCTGAGTCTCAGAACAGTAGGTGGGGGAGGGGACCTGGGACCTTCCCTCTTCCTTTTCCTTAAACCTGAGAATTCAGGCCTCTTTGCATATCATTTAACTTGAGTTGAGCAGGAGGGTCCCCCAGCTCTGTCCTGTTGTTAGATTTGGTTTTCTGACCCCCTTGAAGCACTTTGTTTTTGATTGGTGTAGAAGGGTTTTCAGGGAGTACCTGACTTTTGCGGCTTCCAAGTGGCCATCTTGACTCCACCTCCTATTATTCTGCTTTAGATATTATTTTCCAGGCAAACTTTTCTCTAAACTTAACATTTCATAATCTAGCTTTGTACTTTCCCTTTCTTCCCTTTTTCAAGATCATTATCTTTCTTTAAGGGCAAGCTTATGTTGCCTCCTCTTTGCTGCCTTCTCTGATTCCCTTTCCCTGTTCTGTGGAAGAAAATATTTTCCACATTTTAAAAAAACATTCCTAGATCTCTCCTCCCCCCCTCATCACTTACCTGCCTTTTACTCTAAGTATCCGTATATATATTCTACATCCCTCAACCTTTCTCACTGTGTCTCTACCCTGAATTTAACCTGTTTTTAGGGTACATATAGTCTATTTTGTTTTTATCTGCCTTCTACATTGTAGTTTATTAACCAATGTTTGTTGCATGAATTTAAATAGATTAATGGAAATGGACATTTACAAATAAGGTCAGGTATGGTGAGGTGAGTTCTTAGAAAGAAGATCAAGGTGACTGTCTAGATGGAATGAGAATTGATGGTGTTCAAATGACCAATATGAGCAGAAGGCAATGGTATGTCCTTTCCAAATCTAATAATGGAAGACTCCTCAAATCTTCTGCATAGTCACTTAAATGCTCATTAGAAAAGGGCTGACTCATTTGGTGGATATTAAGTTATGGACTCTGGAAAAGTAATACTTTTCACTTGAAATATATATGACTTGTGAGCATAGCACTTCAAAGAAAGTCCTATTTGAAAGGAAGAAGATGAAAGAGTTTCAGTGACTACCAGACATGGGGTAGGAAGCTGAGTCAGGGTCCTTTTTCATTTGGCAAATTCCCAATTGCAAAGATGATTGTCCTCTAGCCTACCTAGTTTTGCAATAATATTGTATGCTGTTAAGTAACTACATGGCTGAAGAGATTTTAAATATTTCATCTTGAAAAAGAAGCTGATATTGATTCTTTCCCTGCCTGTCTAGTGTGTATTACTTTGCTCTTTTTCACCCAAGACCCATCAAAATATCTATATTCTTTGTAAGATATTTTTACATTTAAGTATTTTATTTTAAATCATAGCTCTGTTGTAGTTTTCATTTTAACTGAACTTTGATACATTGAAATACAGTTTTGGTAAATGGTGCCATATAAATAGGAAGTGATATTATACCAACTTTGCTCCTGATGTTTTATTAAAAATTATTTTTGTTCTGAACTTAAATACCAAGTAAGATGGGCATTTCCTAATTACTGCCTTACTTACAGAACAGGAGAAAAGAATTGTATGTGAAACTGATATCTGTTATATAGAACTTGTTTTTTCCTTTTTAGGTATGTAAAAATTGAATCTGTAGCTTTCAAAGTTGTTCTGCTTCTCTGTGCTTCTTTCTGGTCTTCCTACTGTTCTCTTCTTTGTTTCCTATTTTTTCAATGCAAAGTTCAATTCATTAACTGCATTTAAAATTGGTTAATTTTTTTAAAATTCTATGCCTTTTCCAACAAAGAAAACTTAAAAAGTATTCCTGGAAATGGGGAGGGTGGTTCTTAGAAAAGAATGAAACAGAAGGATCTTTGGGGTGAGTAGCGCAGGGATTAGATGAGAGAGTAAAAACAATCATAGTAAGAATTTAGAGAGACTTTGGAGTGAGAGCAGGACAGCTAGAACTATGCAAAAGGAGGAAGCTTAGGCCCTAGTATTGTTGGCACCCTGGGGCAAATTGCCAGGCACCTCACCCAAGTTAAAGTTCTGTACATTTTCATTGCAGAAAAACATAGTTGTACAGTTCATTGCACTTATCTATGCAGCATATGCAGTAATTGATTATAATAGGATGAATCTCTTCCTTTACAATTTAAAATATTAATAGATTAATTAATTAATAGATCAAATAATCAATCACTGAATTAAGGTATTATTCCACAGTTGTTCTGGATCATGAGAAATGTGGGCAAGACACTACCATATATCAGTAAAATTAAGCCTTGATGGTCTTTTTTTTCTGCCATTAAAAATATAGCAATTAAGGCTTAATGATGACTTTATTTCATTTTCTAATTGTGTCAGTATCCTGCAGAACATCAGATCAACTGAAACATGCGATGTCTCTGCCAGACATAATGTAGATGGGGTGCTAAACCTGAGGTTAGACTCCTAACTTAGTTGCTTTTCTCAGTCAGCTAAACTTAGGATTGACTCTAGGCAAAATTGTGAAACAGGAAATGTTTATTTTTGGTGTCACATCACTCCTTCTTTGCTTGTTTTTTGTCAGTGCTCTCTTGTTTTCCGAAGGTTGTTCAGGACACCTCATTTTAGTGTCCCACTAGTCTCCAGTAGGCTCCATGCTCCCACTCATTCCTTTGCCCCAACTAAAAACTTTTTGGTCTATATTTAATTCATTCAAGACTTTACTCTATTTCATTTGTTACTGTTGTTTAGTCTTTTCACTCGTGTTATGACAGAGGCTGGCACTGAAGAAAAAGTGCCAGGCTGAAGAATGTGTGAAACTGATCACATTGATGGGGGAGGGGCCCCAGGAGAAAGGAATCTGGGTATCACAAGGAGGAAAGCCCATCTTGCCCAAAAGGCTGTACCAACATCTATGCAATGTGATTCACTCCAGAGGTCATTATGGAGTGCAATCCATGCTGGATGAGGTCCGCTGGTTTTGGGAAGCTCCAGGGATATCAACAAATGCTATAAGAGTGTGTCAGACATGTGACATCTGCAGAAAGTTTAATCAAGGTTCTTTCAAATGCAAGGCATTGGGAGGTTGACCCCTAGCTTATGTGCCTTTTCAGTGTCTGCAGATTGATTTTTATTAACATGCCTGGGGACTGAGGATATAAATACGTTTTAGTCATAGTGGACAGACTCACTCGATGGACAGAAGCATATCCATCAAAGAAAAACAACACTGGCATGGTAGTGAAAACATTGCTTAAAGAAATAGTTCCTAGATTTGGCATTCCAGATGCCATAGACTCAGACAGGGGAAGTCACTTTACATCTAGCATTTTACAACAAATGTATAAGTCTCTGGGAATAAAGGGTAATTTCCATAATGTGTATAGACCAGAAAGTTCAGGACATGTGGAAAGAATGAATAAGGATTTAAAAACCATGATAGCTAAACTCTGTGCCCAAACTCATCTTAAATGGACAGAGGTTCTTCCACTTGCACTGTTATATCTGAGAACAAAACCTAAAGGAGACTTACATATTTCCCCATATGAGATATTGTACGGACAGCCAATATGGATAGGAAGGACTGCTAAACCATCTTATCTTTCCATTCTTGGAGGGGAATGCCAGTTACACACCTATCTGACACAGATACGAAATAGGGTAGGGACTGAGAAGGCTAGGACTACTAGTGCAAAGGGTCCCACTAGATTTCTCATTACATAATATAAGGCCAAGGGACAAAGTATATGTAAAAATTTTTTGCCAAAGACAAACCCACAGAGCCCAGATGGATTGGTCCATATGATGTAGCTCTCACCACTCCTACATTGATCAAAGTAATAGGAAAAGATTCCTAGTTTCATGTATCTCACATTAAACATCACCATGCCCATGATAACATGCCAAAAGACAACTTAATGGAAGCCCAAGAATCCATTCAAACACAGACATCCCCAAGACAACCCTTGATAAATATAGAGGCCATGAATCCAACAAAATCACACAAGAAGAAATAGAGATACTAAACAGAGACAGTGAAACCAAAATAGAGTAATGCCCAAGACAGATAGTATAAATTTGGGTTAGTTAGATCAGAGAGGATTAGCATAGCCTGTGAAACACAGGAGAAGCGGTTCCTTGCGGAACCTGGGAGTTTATTTGGGTAGATTTAGAATCCCATAGAATTATTAAACTTATATACAAATTTCAATCTCAAGCTTAGACTAAAATATCATTAACCTCTACAATTAACCACAAAGAAATATTATAATTGCCTTACTGTCACACATTAAGAGAGATACTTACCATTCATTAAAAAACAAACAAACAAAAACATCTCACTTGCACACATAAAGTTGGCACAAACATCCTGTATAAAGTTTCACTCACATTCATCAAAATATTCACTTTTACATGCATGCACATATTAATCTTACTCACACGCATGATCCTGTAGTTCCGGATACCTGAGATCGTCTTTCAAGGTGAGACGACAGGCAAGTATGTATCCTGTAAAGGAGAAGGCACCTCAGATCGGTGAAAAACTTCAAGCAATAACAAAGGATGGAAGATACATGGACAACTGGAAAGAACTTTGAATCAAAGACATTATGGGGAATGAACTTCAGGAAAATGGATCATGTAAGATTAATCGCCAATCACATTAACTTCACACATAGGGAAGGACATTCACATATACATTGGAATAAATATGCATCCACCATGACATATCTAGAACATGAACAGATTTCATACTGATGTTAGGGGCTGTGCCAAAAATAAGTACAACCCATAAATTGTATATCTGTAAATAAATCTCTAGTACCAGAGGATATATATGTATATATGTATATATGTATTTAAATAACATGTGATATATGTAAATGTGTACAAATAATAGACGTATATATATGTGTGCATATATATATACACATAGCATAATAACAATCTAATTGACTAATATAGGTAGAAAGGAGAGAGTTAAATACTAACCATTAATAGACAGGGACAGAATAGTTTGGGGTGGAAAAGGGAATGTTGTAACTAGAGAGGTAACATAGAGACAGAATAAATCAGATTTCATTTAGATACAAGTTAATATATGTATATCTAATTGTTATGAATTATTACATTGAAATTAGCATTACATAAGGCATAGGTTAGTTCGATTTTACTTAAGTTAAATTTTATATTGATTGCAATAGGAATGACCTTTGTATTAAGTATTTGTTATATTATAAAATTTTGTTGGCACATAAACCTAACCCTCTTCCTACAATTTAGCATAAGATAGAAACTTAGATTAGCAAACAGACAGATTAGGATAAGATATTATTTTGGGAGGGGGGAGGTTAGATGGGAACAATAAGTAACATAAATAGATTAGAATAAACATAGAAGTTAATTAACTGGTGTGGGCCAGGGTGACACCACATGAACAGGATATGGAAGATTTGTGACAGAGGCTTGCAGTAGAGAAAAAGTACCAGGCTGAAGAGTATATGAAACTGATCACATCGATGGGGGAGGGGCCCCAGGAGTTTGGAATCTGGAGGAGGAGGAGATGACTCTGGCTGGTAGAGCAGTGAGGGTTTTTTGGTCTTGAGAAGCTGAAGACAGAAGGTAGGGAAAAGATTTTCTCCTGAGGGTTACCCACTTTTCCTGCTGGTGACTGGAAATCTTTCCTCCCAACACTTCCCAATTGAAGAGACTTTCTGAAGAGAAACCTGAGCAGACTTTACCTCAGCTCCTGTTGCCCAGGGGTGAGTCAACCTCAGGCTTCCAAGGCCTGAGTTCCCCCCAAACTCAAGGAGGGAGGAGAAAGGGTTTAAATAGAGACAGGGAGCCCCTTTCCCCACTTTCCTTTTCCCATTCTTCCCTGCCCATTATTCCTTTGTATTACCTGATTGAGTTGACATTAAAAGTTATCTGTTCCCCAAGTTGAGTGTGTGAACAGATCAAAGGGAGACCCTTTGGTCTTGAGTAGTGGAGGGGGGACAAGAGGGACAAGAGTGAATATGGGAGAGCAGCTTTAGCTAAGGAGGGAAGGCAGAAGGGGGGGAAATCTTCAAACCTCCTCTCTCTGAGCCAACCCTAAACATCAACTGTCTCCCCTGAACCCTTCTTTGAGAAGGGGGGGTCTCCTCCCCTTTTCCCTCTCTAGACTGAAAGTGAAATCTTTTTTTAATACAGTGTTCATCTCTTCATGACATTTTTTTGAGGGGGTTTTCTTGGCAAAGATGCTGGAGAGGATTGCCATTTTCTTCTCCAGTTAATTTTATAGATGAGGAAACTGAGGCAAATTGGGTTAAATGACTTTCTCAGGATCCTAGTGTCTCAGGCCAGATTTTAACTTAAGTCTTTTGGTCTCCAGTCCTAACACTCTCTCAGTTGTGCATAGTGGGTCATATAACTTTCTTTTCAAATTTTAGCAATCCTCACCATCAGAAACTTTCTTATATTTAATCTTAAATCTTTCTAAAATTCAATGTTATTTTAGTTTTTCATTCAATATTATCTCCTTCCTATTCACCTTTCATTCATCCAGTGAGAAGGCAATAAAAACAGAACTTATTATAAATATGTATATTTCACCTTAATCCTTCATATGACAGCTTATGACTACTTCCTCTGATTTAGTTTTCAATGAAAACTGGAGAAGTAGATCACCAATATGGAAAGCTTTTATTGATTTTGAGGCTACTATTAAATTACCCTATGCTTTTACTCAAAAGTAAGACAATGTCTATTTTCTACAGACAATTAAAATACCTTTCATAAAACTAGATGATTATCCCCTCATGATTCTTGGCTAAGCTTCTCTTTCTCTCCACTGTTTTGTGCCATGCTGAATGCCAGCTGGCTTTGTGCCCCTCATCTCAGAGGTGGTTACATTGTACTATTGGTGTGAAGCTCTTTAGGATTCAGGCTGAATATGGGCATAGTCCTAGAAGATGAATCCCAAAGTTGGAATATGGTGGAAATGTTTATCATTGTCAGGGAGGCTGAATTGGGAATCCACAGGGGTAAGGTTCAAATTCTGTCTTTGTTGTTGATTTCCAGAGTGGCCTTCTGCCTCAGTTTTTTCATCTGTAATATAAAGGTACTAGACAATGCATTCTGAAATTCCTTCTAGCTTTAAGTTACACTGCCTAATACTTTGAATTAAAAATTCCTTGTAAAATGTTTAATCTCAGATCCAACACAGCACAAAGCCTTTATCAATGACCAATTTCTGTGGAAACTCAGATTTTTTTTTTCTAAATGGGTGGAAAGATTTTTAAAAACCCTTACCTTCTATTTTAGAATTGATACTATATATTGGTTCCAAGGCAGAAGATTGGTATAGGCTACGCAATGGGGATTAAGTGATTTGCCCAGAGTCTCACAGGTAAAAAGTGTCTGAGATCAGATTCGAACCCAGTACATCCCATGGCTAGGCTGGCTCTCAACCCACTGAGCAACTTAGCTTCCCCTGTATTAAAAGATTTTACTGAAATTCCATCAGAGGAACCCAGTGACAATGAGAATGAACAACAGGGATACTAGTGATGCTTGAAAACACATAAGCACTCTCACAGTAATATTGAAGTCTACCATCTAGTGGGTCAGAACCCCTGATAACTTTTTTGAAGTCATTTGCAACAGACACATGGCTATGTTTTGCAGAATAGCTGTTTTTTAGATATTTTCCAAAGCCTGAACTTCAAAGAAATTCTATAACAAATTCAAATAAAATTTTCCTGGGCTCAGAGTATTCACTGACTTGGTGGTGTGATCCTCTTGGCACCTTTGCCTCCTTCAGATCACTGAATAATTCTATCTAGACTTATTTTAGCTAATAACCTCAGGCATATTTAAAATCTAAATTAGCTTAAAACACAAAGCATTGATGGGGAAGGGGCGTTGGACAAAGATGATGAGTCATGTGTACCACAAAGGAAGTTTTTTAGAGGAGATTAATGTTCCGTCAAATGTTTCCAAAATGATGACTGCTCTTCACACATTTCTTGTTGTATGCTCTAGCTCTAGCCTTCAGACCTCCCATGCAGACAGCACATATGTTCAATGGGGCTGTGCTGTTAAAGTTAATGTCTAATGATCTGTGTGCTATTAGACAGCAAGAACCAAATTAACCACAGGATGTGAGGAAAGCAGGACATAATGGTCGTTTTTGTTTTTGTTTTTTGAGGCCACTTGATTTATACTCCTTTGCCTCCATTTTTATCAGGGAGTTAACAGCCCCTTTCCCCAATACCCACCAAGTGTCTGGTATTCTATTTTACTTAAACTTAGGAAAATAAAAGTTCCAATATAGTCCAATGACCATAACTGAATAGTTTATTACACCTGATTGAACAAATTTCCTAAAAATACTTTTCCCTCTTTAGCAATTTCAGCGGAACTTTGAACGTTTCACATTTCTAAGGAGACAGGTAAAGAATTCAACTAAACATTTGTTACTGTGTCCAGAGAACTGTGCTAGTTGTTGGAGACACATTTAAAGAGACAAAAAGGGTTTCCCACTAGTTAAAATCTTGCGTTTAAAGCAAATAGGTTTTGCTGCTGACAGAAACTCATAATAAAAGTATCAGTATTGTGAACTAGAGATCAATGATCTTCCATCATTGCCTTCCCTTTTGTTCTATCCCAAGTTCATTAAATGCTAATCTCGATATTAGGACATTAGGTATTTCTAGCCCTAAATCACATAATTGTATGAGGTACAGCATTAGAATCTCCAGCCTATATATAGGGATTAAAATGGGGAAGACTTAACATTAGCCTAAGTGCACTTGTCTTTACATCCTTGTCTTCTGATACTAGTGGTGAAGACCAAAGAGCTGTTGACTTGACTTTATTAGGGAGATTTTCTTACCATTACATATGTCCCGGAAGACTAGAACTAAGACGACAGCCTAAAGGTATTTCTGAAGAAAGGAAGCCTAGAAATTTGCATTAGGGAGCAGCATCCTTCAGAGACCATTGTGCTCAATACGCAGCAGAAATCAAACATGAGACCACTGGAGACCAATAGAGCAACATGTCCATTGAAGATGCTGTGCTTATCAGGTAGCATCATGAGATAGCTTTGGAAAATATGGTAGTTCCACTGTGCATTGGAGGCAGATAGCAATGTCAGGGGCATAAGTTATCCTTCCCATGAAATACTATGCCCATGAAATCCTTATGTATTTGAGCTTCTACACATGTACTGTGATGGTACATATTTCTTATATTTGTGTCCCTCATGCATGATCCTGATGTGGGCTCTCTGTTCTCCCTAATGATGCATGTGTTTGTCAAAGTGTATCCCTCAGATTTATCGGGTATGGGAAATGTTATACTGTTACTTTTCTTACTATACTATTTCATTAAATGCCTTACCCCTGCCCTAAGTTTGTCCTTTGACCTACTAGGGAAAAAACACAAACAAGGGTGAGGAATTATGAGCTAGGTTTACTGGGAGATGTGGCCATATAGAGTGCCATGAACTTGAGGTACCTATTCTGGGATATCCTAGTTAAAGGAGTTCCCCCAGGTACTACACAAGACAAGGTAAATAAAGTTTGGAAACTAATTGGGATGCATGGTAATGCCCAATGTTAATACAATTAACATAATATTAATATAAATAACATATGAAATAATTCATGTTAAAGATATAATAGGGATTTCACCCAAAATATTGTGTGAGGTCTAAAATATTGTGTGAAGGATCGTTACCAACTGGAAGTGGGAGATCTGAGATATCATCATGGATGAGGTAGCATTTGAGTTGAATATCAAAAGAATAGAATGTTAGGAGATGGCTGCCTAGGCTTAAAGAACAGTATGAATTAATACACAAGGGAGAAAAAATGGAGACTGCTTCATATTTGATTGATTTGAATTGAATAGTAATCTATGTGGAAAGGAACAGTGTGATATAAAACTAGACATATGGGGTTCTGCCAAATTGTAGATAATTCTAAACGTCAGGCAAAGGAGTTTGGATTAAAATTGATAGTCATCAGGGAGCCATTGGAGGTTATTTAGCAGTGGTCTGGTGTGAACAAACCTCAAGTGCTTGCTAAGAAGAGGTGGGGAGAGAGTGGAAGTGTAAAGTGATGTTAGGACATCAGTGCATAAGTCTAGGCAGATAATAATAAGGTCCTGTATTAGGATCATAGTGGTTGTGGGGATAGATGGGAAGAAAACAAAATATTTTTAAGTCATAATCAACAGAAATGTTAATAATTGATTGGATGGGAAAAATAAGAGAAGGGAATAAAAGGGAGAGGGAAAAGTGAAAGATAACACATGGGTTATAAACATGGAAGCCTGGGTAAATTATGGTTTCATTGTTGTCATAGAAACAGTGTTTCTATAGAATTGTGTCATAGAAACAGTGAAGTCAGAAGCAAGAGCAGATTTTGGATATCTTGGGGGAAATTTAGGGTCAGTAATTTGTCTTTGGGGAAAAGATTATAAGCTCAGGCAATAAGGTGAGACCGTAGATAGAGTGCTGGGTCAAGAGTCAGGAAGACCTTAATTCAAATATGGCCTTAGATACTCCCTAGTGTGACCCTGGGCAAGTCATTTAGTCACTGCTTGCCTCAGTTTCCTTATTTGTAAAATTAGGATAATAATATCACCTGTCCCCTAGTGGTGTTGTGAGGATCAACTGAGGTAATAATAGTAAAACTCTTTAGCACAGTGTCTGGTGCATAATAAGTGATGTATAAATGTTAGCTATGTTGAATTAGAACTCACAAAGTCGGTTCATGTATCTTGCAGGGTTTTGGAGTTACAGCTCAGGAGCCTGGGAAAGAAATAAGAACTGGAAATAATAATATAGGAATCATCTGCATAGAGGCAATAATTGAAACCTTGGAAGTTAATGAAATTGCCAGGGGAGAGAAAAGAGGATCAAAGACAGATCGTTGGGAATTCCAACATTAAGTGGTTGGTATGCCAGTGAAAGAGGAGAACATAGTAACAAGAATAGAAGGAGAACTAATGAATTTGGTGTCTTAGAAACAAGAAGAGGAAAAACCAGAAGGAGAAGATAGATGTCATTGGTGTCAAATATTGCATAGAAGTCAAAGGGAATTAAGACTGAGAAAAGGCTATTGGATTTGGCAATAAGGAATGCATTGATTACTTTGGAGAGACAATACATAAGGTGTGAATCCTATGTAAGAAAGAATGCATAGGGTGGTTTCAGTAGAATTCTAGGAATCAAAATGATATCACAGGGAGTTGAAGAGTAAGTCAGTATTTACAAAGTGGAAGCATCACCGTGGAGTCAGGAAGATCTAAGTTATACTTCTGTCTCAGACATTGTCACAATCTCTTCTCAGTTAATAGTGCTCTCTTTCCCCAAATTATTTTATATTTACTTATTAATGTGATGTGATATTATCCTGTAAAATAGGAATTCTTTGAGGGCATGAATTGTTTTCATCTTTATCTTAGTATTTCCAGCACCTATCACAAGGTCTTGTCCTTAGTAAGCACTTAATAAGTATTTGTTGAATGAATAAATAAACTAAAATAGGGAGACAGATTAGAGATGATTAAGAAGCTTGCTAGATCCACTGAAGAGGGAACAAAACCCAGTTAATTTTTCCTTTGTAATGTTTCATGCATCCATCCTTACTTTTTATTCTTATTCCTAGTGTCCCAGAAGAGAGCTATAAGAGTTTAGAGAATTTAGAGACTACTTTTCAAAATTCTTCATTTTGTAGGTGAGGAAATTGAGGTGCAGAGAAAGTATGTCAATTATTAAAATCATATGACTGCTTATTAGTGGCCAAGCTGGAATTAGAGCCCAAGAATTATGTGTTAGGACAGCATAGGTATCTCCAATGTAGAAAAGAAAGGAGTTGTGACCAACTTTCTAAGAAGTGCTTACATACTTGAAGTTGATACAATTAACTAATGTGTAACAGGAAACAATCATACTTTTTCTCCTATATGTGCATTTGGGTTCTGCTGGCAAGCTTCATTCTCATCCACAAAAGACAATCAGGAAAGCATATCCTAGGTATTTCCCTGGGCATGTTTTGTAGTCTGTGTTTGCATTGACAATAATAATATATGGAAATGATGCTTCCAACTACAGAAGGTACGCTTTAATTGAATCAATCAATCAATAGAATGTAATCACAAAATGTAAATTAGATGTTAAGGATTTTTTCCTACAGTCCCACCAAAATGTGTGATTTAGTTCTTGATTAGTGAGGCTTATAAGGCTTTGATTATTGGTTGAAAGCAGAATAAGTCACACAGGAAACATCTTGTGACTGGCTAAAAGAATCAGATGTACTACTCGGCCATCAGCAAGCACTGTGCAAATCCAGAGGCAGAAAACTGCAAGTTCAGGACTTGAAAATTCCAGAGTTGATGTCAGGGCTTAGAGATGAAAGAGTTCCTTTTTTCTAGATCCCCACTCCCTCTTTCCCAATGACTATCAGAAATACTGGACCAATAGTAGTGCCAGCCATTTTGGATTAGAGAGATTGGACCAGAAAGAGATAATACATATAGCCCATGTCAGAGTGATACATTGAAAACAAATGGATTTGGCAAGTTACTCAAGGAAAAAATGTAGCTTTTAGGAACATTTCCCCTTGCATCAGAGAAAAATGCTGATTATGGACTAAAGATGGCTTTTTCATATTATAAGGTGGAAGGATTTGTGTATTAATTGTAAGTGTGAGTTCACTTTTCCCTTGGGCCAATGTGCATTTGTGAGAGACTGTTCCAGACATTTTTGGGAATTTTTTTTTAAACCAACTGTTCTTACTATATTAATTTAGTAAACTACTTTGCCAAAAGCTAATTAAGTATATTGGCTGATTTTTAGTGGGAAGCACACTGGTGGGGGCTAATCAGTGGCAATAGTAGAAATCTCATTCCTCCATATTAGTCTACTGTTCTTTGAAGATTCCAACCTGTCAGTGCAAGTGGGGTTGCTGTATCTTCTTCTCTTCCTCTTCTTCCTGCTCCTTCTCTTCTTTCTCCTCTTCTTCTTCATCAATATCATCAATAACATTTATATAGCACTGTAAAGTTTTAAGAGAATGTTAAAATATTATCCTCACAATAATCACATTTACACATAAGGAAATTAAGGCTTAGAGATTAAGTGACTCATCAATGGTCACTAACCTTGTGTATCAACACTATTTCCTAAATTATTTTTATTTTTTCCTTCCTCCATACATTTCTTCATGCCACTTTACCCTTTTGTAAAAATCTATCATGGGACTTCCCCTTCCTCATATTAAAAATCTAATTTCTTTCTGGACCTGTTTTAGTATTCTAATATCTTAATAAAACCTTTCCTCAGATTATATGATTTAGAGACAGAAGAGATATCAAAGTCCTCCTAGTCTAATCCTCAAATGTTGTAGCCATTTTTTATGTTGTCTTTAATGGATGAAACCACTGAGTCCCAGAAAAGGTGAATGATTTACCCAATATTATATATACTGCTAGTTCCTGGTTACTCTAAAGTATTTGCTAATTCAAACTCTCACTTCTCTAGTAGGTATTCTTCATATCATTCATTGGACCTTCATGATTTATTGCCTTTTGATATGTGTTATGTGTATATATTTTATCTTTCCCACTAGATTGTAAGCTCCTTGAAGGCAAATACTGTCTCATTCCTATTTTCTTTCACTGTTTCAGTCTCAATCTTTGCCTTTCACTTTCTCATTCTCTGCATATAATAGAATAGGTACTTGATAGATATCTGCTGAGTGATTGATTGAAGACTGAAATTGAGCAGAATAATAAATCTCTCACTGAAATGGGAGTTACTCCAAAGAGGAACAGATTATTTTAAGTACAAGTCACCATCAACAGACCAAATTCATACTACAGCATATATATATATATATATATATATGCATCTTGAAATTTAAGAAGAGAGAAATACATTTTGGATATACTATATACCATACTAACTTGGTTACATGTGCAGATTGTACCATAATATTGTATTCTCTTTAATAAGGAGAAAACAAGAATTTCTATGACATGACCCATAATGAAAATGAAAATGATTTCTTTTGGCAGCTCTGTATATTCTTGGAATTATTGAATGAGTTTTGTTGAATACTGGGACATTCTGGAGCTGATTTCCAAATCACTGAGTGACTAGGAAATGATGTAATTCTGCCACCAACCTAAACCTTCATAAGCAGAGTGGGCTTCCCCCTTGTCCCCTCCTATCTTCAGACCCCAAAAGGACCTCCCTGGAATTCACAACTTGTTCAGCAACAGCTCGACTCGGAACAATGAAAGCTCTATATCTGATCACAAGCAGTTGATCCCCAGACATGTTTATTGATGGCACCATCAAGGAAAACAGCAGACTGACATACAATACAAAGAAACTTGGCAGACTTTAGAGTGGCAATTCAGTTTTGGCATTTATATCGGTAAAAACAGATTACACGGCTTAGTGTAGCTCAAACCGTATTTAATCTTGCAAAATGTCTGATTTGATCAGTTGGTTTTGCACTGAGAGCAACACCTCTGTTTCCAGGAAACCCCGCCCCACCCCCTTTCATGGTTTACTCTGGTTTAGTGCTTACTCTTTGTTTTAGAGTGTATGGTATTTTACTATTGATTCATTTCTTCCCATTGACCCTATTCAAGAGGGCCTGCCGATGGAGTCCACAGTCTATATAGCATTAAAAAAACAACCCCAAACCTACAACACCCTGTAGGAACACTGACGCTTAGCGGCTAGGGATATTCATTACAGTTGCTATTACATATTAATATCTACCAACACATTCCCTGGTAATAAAGTAAATGATACACAAATTTTAAGTCCACTTGGCAAAGTGATATATAGTATTTGAAGTGTTGTGGGTTCTGCAGCAGCTGTCATTTCCACACCAATCCATTTCATTACATAGTAAACAGGTGGCTCACACATATTGTTTTTACTACATAAGATTTTTAATTTTTCTCAGTCCCACTGAAATAAGTAGTGCATTTTTTGCTGTTGATTTTCATTCGACACTTTGTGACCAGAAGAATATACCATGCTGTGTTGAAGAGAGATAGCAAATGTAGAATATATGATTCTTGCTCCCTTCTCCACAGTTGCCTATCAATTCGTAAATATGAAAAAGTCACACTGACTATTCAGGTAATTATACTTATTTACATGACATCAAGCAAACAGACTCAAGATTACACAGTCCTTAATTAACCCCATTATTGTTAGCTATTACATATGGTGCTCAAGGCATTTAGTTTTTAGGAAGTTCTTTAGAACATTTTCCACAGTCTATTTTTTCATAGTCTGTGCGGGGCTTCCTCTGAGTTCCTGTGCATTTATAAGTTTAACTCTGAACTTTAAGATAAGAGAATAAATATCTACTGTTTAATTTTCCCATAAAATAGAAAGCATGATACTTCTCCAAGATGATATCTACAAGATTTTTTGTTTCAGTTGTGACTCCTGAAAAGAAATGTAGAATATTATCTTCTGCTCTTTGTATGTGCATATACATACATGAATATATGTGCATATGTGTACATAAGCACATACACATATAAGTATGTAAGGAGGAGGGAGACTGAGGAGAGATCTAAAAACTACTGTTTGAAAATTGTAAAATTGAATTTGAGATTTCATTGCCAAGTTGGCGAACCTATGGCATGTATGCTGGAGTGTGTCAGAGGGGGCTACTCCCTTCCCCCTCTGAGGACCTTTTCTCACATGACCTACCCCTTTTCCCAACAGCTCAATGGGAGTGTTTCCTCCCTCCCTTGTCTGGAGTAAGGTGGGGGGCTCATTTGTGATGTGAGGGTTGCAGTTTGGGTACTCAGTCTCTAAAAAGTTTGCTATCACTGGTAGAGGGAGTTCCTAGTGAGGAAATTTCCTCTATCAATACAGATTGGCACTTTCTCTACAATTTACCAAATTTCCTGGAGCATTAAGATTAAAAATTAAAATATAGCCAAAATATGTCAGTAGCAGAACTTGAACTCGGATCTTCCTAACCTCAAGGTAAGGTCAGTTCTCTAAACAGTACACTAAGCAACCTCAAACGAAAGAAAAAATGAGTAGCATTATGGGAAATATAGCAACCATGTGACTTTAGTTGTATATACAGTTTAAAGTATTTAAACATAACTAAAATATTTGACAGAAAGAATGGAAGGAAGTGCTACAGGAAACTTTTTCAGATTTGGTGTAGTTCACATTAAACAAACCCAACATATGAACCCAACATTTGTAAATCCAGATTTCTAGAAATGGTACATTGGGGTGTGATTATTAACTTTACAAAAGGATTCATCAAAAGAGTCCGGCTGCCTAGTTGTATGCAAATAAATCTACATTTCAAGTATTATTATTCAAAAACAATTCTATTTTTTAAGTTGAGACTAATCTATCAGTTTCTCCTTTCAATTGTGGATAAGCATATAAGGCTGGAGAGGGGAGAAAATGGAACAACTGAGAGATATAATAGGAATTGGGAAATGAAAGAGGAGCATCCCTCCCATTCCACAAATGGGAAAAATGACTCTGAGCATGACTTCTCTTGAGTATTGCCTTAGTAGGAGTCATGGGGTGAGGACTGTTTTACCAGCTATTGAGTCTTCTGATGTGTCATTTTTACTAGGATAAACTCTATGAAGATGATTGCCATATCTAAAATTTTAATATCCCCAACACTTAGCACAGTACTCTGTGTACAATGGGAGTTATTAATTAATATTCATAAATGATTAATTGTGGTTTTTAGAAAAAAAAGCACTGCTTCCATTCTTCTAATGTAGATCCTTTGGGAAGCCACTTGGTATATGAACCACCATTCTGTATCAAGCAAGGGTTCTTCACTTGGGGTCCATGAACATTTATATATATATATATATATATATATATATATATATATCTCAATATCACATAATAATTGGCTTCCTTTATAAATGCTATGTATTTTATTTTATGCTTTAAAGACATTATTCTTAGAAGGGAGCCCATAGTCATTACCAGACTGCCATGACACAAAATGGTTAAAACCCTTGTTCTACGGGTATAGAGAGAAGAATACTTTGTCTGAAGCTCAGAAGGATTATAGATTTAGAACTGGAAGAGACTAGATTAGTTACCTGGTCTAATAGACTCATTTTATAGGTGAAGAAACAGATAATTAATGCCTAGGCAAATAACTAATTCAGGTTAGAGAGTAAGGACTCAAATCAAACCCTATGGAGGGTTCATTTGACGTTGGCCTTTAATCCTTGAGATAGGTGACTGGATTGACTCTGAATTAGTGTAGCATCCTTTCTCACCCTTATGTTAACAAGGTTATTTTTGCTTGTAGAATGAAAAAAAATCAACTTTTAAAAGAAAATTATGTACGGTGCCCTTCAGTATATTATACTTCTGCTTGCTGTGAGTAAGACTTGCCACCCCACATCCTTTTATCTATTCCCCTCCTACCTTTCCCTATATGATCTTTTGTGGGTGGGAAGGGGGAGAGAGATGCTCACTTAAACATCTAAAGTTATCAGATAGAAATGTCTAAATGTAACAGATGCACAAATGCAGTTTGGGATGAAGGTATCATTTCAAATCTGTTCTCACAGCCCTCAAAATTCCATTTGCACTAGTTGTTGTGTGTGTGTGTGTGTGTGTGTGTGTGCGCGCACACACGTGTGTGTGTTTTAAAATACAGTAGCCCAGGGCTAATCCTAATCACATCTTAACCATCACTTGCATATCTTACAACTGGTTTAGACTGTGTATCAACAAAGGTGCTTCATAGAGTTCTAGTAGAATTGCACACTGCTTATCCAAATAATTTCCAAAGAGCAGGAAAGCATGATCAGAGCCCAATATGTCAAAATAGGTACAAATATTCTTTACTGTGCTGTGTGTTACATTGATTTTACCACCTTTTTTACTCATCTGAATTTACCTACAGAGTATCTTTGTGTCATTAGGTATAGTTTGCTACTATTTATGGAAATAAAAGAAGAAAGAGACCATCACCTACGATAGTGACATATATTAAAACACTATGGTATCACTTAACGTATTGTTACATTTCAGAAATGTCCATATACAATAACACTTTATTTTTATGCTGTCTAAATCTTTTATTTAAAGACATCTGGTACATTTGGCTCAGCGGACAAAATATGACAGTGCTGAAAAATAGTATTAGCAATTCTTATGACTTTTCTCTACATATTTTAAGATGTGTGTATGTTTGGCATTTCATGGTATGGTGGATAGAGCAGTGGACCAGAATTAGAGTCACTGACAGTCTTGTGACCTTGGGAAAATCATTATTCCCTCAGTGCCTAGATTTAGAAGGACAGATTTTTGTTCTCTACCACTGCAGTTTTATGGTTATATAAGAGAAAAATATGTCACCAAATATCTGTAAAATGGGGACAAGGATAATTTCTACTCAATTTTAACAGCATTTTTTGGTGTATTTCATACATATATTTTTTAGTGTTAATGTTATTACATGTAAGTGCTAATTTTCATATAATGCTTATAAATTTGCTCTTCTTACATCTGGAAAGATAACATGGTATAATGAAGAGAGAGCACTGATTCTGATTTCAGAAGTCTAGGAGTTCTGATTTTGACTGATGCTTCTTGCCAATGTAAGCTTTAATAATTTGCTTTTCTGTTCTAGACCTTCATTATTTCTTCATCTATAAAATGAGGGGTTTGGAATAAATGAACTTTATGACCTTGGATAGATTACTTCCTGCTATGGGCCTCAATTTCCTAAATTATAAAATGGGGGGAGGAAAATGATTTGAAGGTCCATTTCATCTCTATAATTCAGTGAAACAGTGTTAACTTTTTTGTTTGCTTGATTTGATGTGAATTACAAGAGAAAACCTAACATATATACTTTCACTCCTTTTAGGCATTAAAAGCTAAAAATGTATTTAAAACTCATTTAGAAAAAAAAATTGTACAGGACTTGCAAAATATTTTGCTACTTTGTTACTTTTTGCTGTCTGGTAATATAGAAGCATTACTCTCATAAGTGCTGTCCTTGTACGTGATGCTTCCAAGAGTGTGCTATTCTATTAGGGACAGGCAAGAGGAGATACTTCTGGAAACATCACAGGCAGCCTGGTGTTTCAGCTGGTGTGTGCTGTCCTCTGCTGGATGGAATCTGCCATCCTGGTTCAAATGTGAGTGTGACACCTTGGCTGGCCAGAGCTTGCTGCACTCTTAAGAGGTTTCATGTCATGAAATCCAAGAATAGTGAGTAGACTAGGCATAAAGAAATCTGAACTCATAAGCCATCTTTTTACTGTTCTGATGAGTGTTCCTGGATAATCCAAAAAGAACAAAAAGAAAAGATTCAATAGCAATTTAAATGGAGATTGGTTCATTTGAAATAATTAGGCTATGGTATAATTATGCGAGGCAAAAGTTCTACCTCTGATACATACTGGCTGTATGGCCATAGACCGGTCACTTAACTCTCAGTTGAGAAAGTATTAGTTCCCGCATGGGTGACAACACAGATCTGACATGCAGGCAGACACACATATATGTATATATGTATATATGTAAAATATATATATGAATAGGTACATGTGCATCTATCTGCATATATACATATATATGTTCACACATATTACACGTGACTGACAATTTAAAGGGTAACATGAACTTTTTACAAAGGAAGAGTTTAGTTTCTATATAATATGCTTTAAGGACACAAGATTTTATTAGTATATTCTTCCTGTACCAATGCATAAGCTCTAGTTGCTTTAAAAATGGCTTTTGTTGATGTGACCAAAGAAACCAAAAACAAATCCCAAAAGGCATTACATGGCAGCCAAACCTCTCCTAATGAGCCTTTCCAAACTTTCCCAGCCTGATCCTTATATTACAACTATGTGGTGTAAGGATAATTTTAGGATTGTGATGTAATCTAAATTAATTTGGTTGCCAGAGAAAATCCCAAATAAAATACCCAAGTCAGTTTGGAAATTTATGGTGATTTTAATTAATATAGAGGGAAGGAATATAGGAGGGTATAGGATTTCTCCCACATGGCCTGTGCCAGGGGAAGCTCAAAGACATCCACCACAAGATCTTTGAAGAAGATTAGAGGCTTCTCTAAGAGGATAGTGTTTGGAAGGTAAAGGAGAAAAGAATCAGCCTAAACTCTGAGAGAGCTCAGTGAAGATGCCTCACCTGAACTAGGCTTCTCAACTTCTGGCATAATATCAAGGAAAACTCACTACCAACCCTGGATAATGGCTGCCACCATGCCAAGATGCTGAAAAGCTCAGCAAGCTGCTGTCAAGGCCACCTCTCCGCGGAAAGAGCCCTGAGGAAGTAACGTGAAATATATAGATGGTTTTTACACCACTTTCCTGCATCTCACATGTACCAATGGTAGCTTAAGCTTGACTTAGGAAAGCCCAGGGGTCTGTCAGTTGTTTCTGATTTGTCATTTGCTAGCATATGCCTGTCATAGGCCATCCTCCTAAATATTTAATCCTTAAGTACGGGTGTAGACATTCCTGATTTTGTTAGACTAAGTAGGGTGGAGTAATCTAAAGTTCACAGTGGTCTATTACTGTGCTTTTCCAGCTTGGTTGGACCTACCAGAGCCTCACTCTCTTAGACTTTGAAAACCCAAGATCCACTCTAAACCACAGTGAAACTTCAAAACAAAGCGTCAATCAGTCAGTCAGTCAGTCAGTGGAATTTCTAGGTATTTCCCTGGATGTGCTATCCCTCCCTATTAGAATGTAAGTTCCTAGCGGATAAGGAGTGTCTTTCTTTGGTTGTTTTATCTCCGTCACTTAGCATACTTCCTGATACATAATAATTAAATTTTATTGTAGTGTGTATATTTTAAAAAGTCATACTGCTGGGACTCCTTAGCCAAAATTTTCATCTTTATGTCCCTTTTAGGATTTAGAGTTGAATAGCCATTAGAAGTCATCAATCCCAACCCTCTCATTTTATAGATTAAGGAAACTTAAGTCACATCACTTGCCTAAGGTCTTACCGCTAGAAAACAGTATTATAACTCATGTTCTCTGATTTTCAAATGCTGGACTCTTTCTTCTACACTGCATTTCTTCTCAAGTTTGAACTCCTTCATGATTTTAGACTTGGGGAAATAAATATCAGTTCCCAAAGGTTTGGGTGCCTTTGGTTTTTATACTTAAATACATAGGTGGAGCTGTGATTTCTTTGATGTGGGTACTCCTTTTAGTGAGGCAGATCATAATCCATCTATTCACATCCTTCTACAACTTCACTATTAGGGATTTACCCAAAGGACGTAGAGTCATATTTGATTTTTCTTTCTTGTGTGGATACCAGTTGTGAACGTAGGTATTCCATTATTCTAGTCCATCTTTTCTTTCATGCGTCTATTTCTTTGATGTCATCCTTTACACAACTTCTTAATTCCTTTTTTGTAATGTGTTGTTGCAGTCTGCTCATATCTACCATATGCTTCTCCATTCCCCTTTGGATAGGCCTCAATTTTGATTCTTTTGAGACTCAGTATTTTGTGATTTATATCCATAAATGCAGTGGAAAGAATACTACATTTGGAATCAGAAGAAATGAGTGCCACTTCCTATTTGTGTGATCTCAGGAAACTCATTCCCTCCCCCCCCCTTTAAACCTCAGTTTCTTTATCTGTAATAATAGGACATTGAACTAAATGATCTATAATATATATATATATTATATAATATAATATAATAAATTATCTCTTTCAGTTTTAAGTACAAGGTTATATGGAATATATCTAGTGTTGTTTTATGGGCCTTAAAAGCTACTTTTAAAGCTATAAATAAGAGTTTTTGGACTAGAAGGAATTTTTAAATTTACTTTGCAATATCTGCATCTTTTTTATACCTATAGAGAGCAGTATCAGTAGGGTACAACCCTGAATATTTAATAAGTAGGAGCAGTGGATCACTATTCTGCCTCTAAATGAATGCTTTTCAGCTTCTATAATTCTTCCAAGAGGCAAAAAATTTTTTTGCTAATTATCTTGATACTTATTTGGATTCTCCTCCTGACCCAATGGCTAGCCAGATGTTCAACTTCATATTTTTTCCCCAGTTTTCTACTTTCAGTTTTCCTATTTAATTCTATTTCTGGTCAGATATGTGACTTCTATTTTCTTACCACTCTTTTGGTCTCATCTTCCCCCTGCCTCCTGTTTTCTTTAGCCATCTCATCCTCCAGTACCAATTATTTGAAACCCTTCCTTGTTCCCACCACAACAAAAAAAGCAAATTTGGCATGGTTCTTGTATGGAATGAAAGGACGTGCCCGTGCATTCATCTTATAGTATTCAGTGAATTAAGACTATCTGACCTAACTCATGGGTCCTAGTGTAATTGTAGCACCAGTAGATAAGTATGTTTCCTCATCTGTATCCCTATCACCATAAATTTGAGAAACATTTTTTGTGTCCTTTTCTTACAGTTGAATTAGTCTTTTCAGTGCTGATTATCCCATTCCCTTCTCGCTCAGTAAGTTAATTAATATTTGAATACATGGCACAGTCCATGGTGCCATGGGCAGAGAAAGGACTTAAGGGTCTTTGGCACCCTGACATATATTCTCCACTTTGCCCTGACCAGAGTTCTATTAGGCACCTGAATAAACTCTGGGAAGCCTGTTTTGCCTGTGAGCCTTGGGCAAAGTGTAATGGACTGTAATCAGAGACCTTGTGAATCACCATGTACTGTACCTTAAAATCTCGAGGACTTAATGGAGCTGTGAAAATATCAAGGCTTTAAATACCACGCTCAGTTCACCAATATAAAAAAGCTTAAGATCAAGTTGTTTGGTTAAATGTAATTATATCATCTGAACACTGAGTGGCACTAAAACCCAGGTCACAGATAAAACACTTGGGATTCTGGTTTCTAGGCCTTACAATCTTAAATCAGCTTCCTAGACAACATTTTCATTGATGGGTAAATTGATAAATGTTATATTTTTGAGTGTAAATGTCATCTGATGAAGTTTGGCTGTTCTGTGGGCCAATTAATTTGGGGAATTTGAAGTTATTTGAGCACAGAAGGTGCTTAATTTGTTCATTTTGTCAACACTTATTAAGCAGATACCCTGTTTCAGGCACCGCTAAAAACTGAGGATAGGAAGAAAAGCACCAGTCCCTCCTCTTACGTAGCTCACAGCCTGATGGGGGAGACAATATACAAACAACTATGCTTCTATAGATTGGAGGCAGGATGAGAGAAAGCACTAAGAGTAAGGAGAAGCAAAGGAAAAACTTTTTGCAAAAGGTGAGACTAGCTGAGACAGGAATGAACTCAATTGTCTTTGGTGTAGTGGAAAGCACTGAATTTGGAGTCAGGAGTTCTGGGCTTGAGTCTTGGCCTTGTTACTTACCACCTATTTGATGTTGCTCTTACTATCTCTGTGGACCTCAGTTTCCTTTTTTGTAAGATAATGGGATTAAAGGAAGTGATCTGTAAGGTTCCCTCTCACTCTAAATGCTTTTACTTTCTGGAATATTTTTTTTCAATTTGCCATATTTATCTACGAATTGGCAAATGAGAAGAAATTCTGCTTTGTCACAATCAAAGTACCTTTTATTTTTTGAGAAATGGTTTAGTAATTTTGCTCCCCATACTCAAATTTGTCTATTTTTCAAGATTCTGTACTTTTATTTGCTTCTTATTATTTTTAAAAACTTTGCCTTCTGTTTTAGAATTGATTGGTTCTAGGGCAGAAGAGCAATAAGGGCTAGGTAATTAGAGCTAAGTGACTTGCACAGGGCCACACAGCTAGGAAATGTCTGAGGTCAGATTTGAACCAAGTCTTCCCAACTACATTCCTGGCTCTTTTATCCATTGAGCCATTTTGCTGTCTCAAGGTTCTGTACTTTTTTTTTTGTCCATAGTGATATATATGTAATATATATACTTTGTAAACTTTCAGTAGCATTTCTCAGGACTGAATTGATCATCTTTGAATATAGATACTTGTACTCAGAGACTGTATTCAATAAATGGTTACATGGAGTTTATTTATTCCCAGAGTAATATTTAATCATCTGGAATTATGAAAGTCAGTAAAGAGTCTGTAAGGTTTTGGCAATTTGTATGAAACCATAGTGTTTATTTTAAGAAGGCACAGGATAAGCATTCTTTTAGGAATTTGTATGAACTGAAACAATTTTTTGAACATCTCTGACACTAATTTTCTCTGTTATCCATTTTCCATACCATTCAATTTTAACTCAATTCAACAGAATTTATTGAATTATTAAATAAGCAGTATAAAGAAGTGACTGGAACAGTACTCTTATAGGAAGACCTGGGTGCAAGCCCTACCTCAACACTTAATGACTGTGTAATCCTGGACAAGTCACTTAACCTCTTAGTGATTCTAAGTAGCTATGTAAGAGAAATTTCAAAGCATGCATGTCAGTAGGCACCGGTAAAAGGAAATTCTTAACCAGGGAGCTCCCCATATAGATTCAATTAAAAGTCTGGCAAAAAAAACAGAACAAAACAACAAACAAAAAGCTTAGCCCACCTGATCCCCTATTTAAAAATAACCTCCGATGAGCAAAGTGGTTTTGAACCCAGCTGAGGTCTGGGGTGAAAACTATGAAACTCAAAGAGATTATAGTTTATGAAGGCAGTTGTGATGAGGTGTGCACAAACAACTTTAATGCAATTGACTATGTGGATAGAAAAAAATCAAACAGAATTGTCTGAGCAAATCAAGGAGGGGAGGACTCACTTTTTATTGGGATGTTGGGTTGTTTTGGAAGGCTTTAGGGATGAGGTGGCATCCACTTGCCTGGAAACTGAATAAGGGAGAAGATGTCATGAGAAGGTTGGAAAAGACCATTCAAGGCAAGTATTCACAGAACACAAAAGTTTTGAGGTGGGAGATGGGGAGTGATGAGATTAGGAAACATTGAGTAGTCCAATTTGACCAGAGTATAGAGTATATAAAGGGCAGCTGAAAAGGTAAATTGGGCTCAAATTACAGAGAACCTTGGATGCCAGACTAATAATGAATGGGCTCTCTATTCAGCAGGCAATGTGGAGACACTTGAAGCATTTGATTAGGGGAGTGAGGTGATTCATACCTTTGCATTAGAAAGATATTTATCTGCAGTAATATGATAATTGTAGAGGAGAGAAAATGTAGGCAGAGACAAATTAGGAGGCTATTGTAATTGTCCAGTCAAGAGGGAAGAAGAGCTTCAACAAAGATGATGATGGTTAAAGAAGAAAAGAAGAGATGCTTGTGAGAAATATTTCTGAAATAAAATAGATAGGACTTGGCAACTGATTAAGTTTGGGCTATGAGAAAAAAAGAAGAGTCAAGAATGATTCTGGTTTTGAGCCTGAGTGACTACAAAAGTGGAGAGTTCACCAACAGAAATAGAAATTAATTTTTTATCTTATAGTAGGATTTTCATAAATTATGAAGGTTCTCCTGTTAAGTCTGTCTTTTTGATCTCTATTTTTTACTCTAAAGAATATGCTGTTGCATGTAACTACTGCCATTTGGGAGAGAAAGAAATTGTATTTACAGAATTAATGTCATTATATTTGCTTCATTCTTTTTGTGATTTAAAAAATGCTTTATAATATATACATTGAGCTTCTATAGTAAGTGTTAACTAGCCATATTTCTCAGGATGTACAACAGATGTATCTGTTTATAAGAAGGAAAGTATGCTAAAGAGGAAAGTCTAGGAGTCAACTTTTGCACCTGGTAACCTGCCATCCCTACTTACTATATTAGGCCATTTTTTTCACACCGTGCTAAAATGATCAGAACAACCTGGAAACTTTACTTCTGATTTTCCTGGGGGATTTTTTTTTAAACAATACACTTTTATTTATCTTGGATAGACTGCCAATGGACACTGATTGGGCCTAGAACTGCATAGAAGGAAGAAAGCAAGAAGTATTGCCTTTGAAATACTTTAAGGTTCTTTTATTGACCTCAATCTTCTTGCTGGAAAAAGAGATATCTTTTTAATCCCCATATTCCGCCAAAGTTGTTGTAAAACTGTTGAGAGAGAGAACACACCAGTCTCTGAAGAACTGAAAATAAGCATCACCCAGAGAATATTGAAATGCTCCTTTGGTGAGTGTGAGCTAGTTGCAGCATATTAAAATAGGGAATTATAATGGAGGAGGAGAGGAAAGAATGTCATCAAAGGAGGGCACGAATGAAAAAGAGAATGGACTGATCACATGAAGAAGATGAGAGATAAGTTACAATCAATCCAAATGTGTCTTTGGCATCTTTATGATAGCCAAGAAAAGCAAGGAAGGCTTAAGTACATTAAGCAGATCCCACGTAATATCCAAACTTATGGGAGTGCATGAATCAGTATCACATAGGATGGGAAGGAATAGACATGCCACAATATGCACCATTAGAGGAAGTACCTCAGGAATGACATCATAGACCTACTGAAGTTATTTTAATGTGTAGAGCTTTCTTTTTCAACTTTGCTATAACTGAAACCTTGCTTTTTAAGGTGGTATGAGACAGCATGTGTACACAAACATACACATTCTCATATACAAGTCCTAAATGGTTAATATCTGGCCCTCATTTATAGGATGAAACTTGTAGAACACCTTAGGATTTACCCAGTCATCACCTATGGAAAACTGGGCAAAGCATGAAAAAATTTCTAATAACTTTCCCCCTTAAAAACACATATATTTAATAGTCTAAGTTGCTGGATACAGACTGTATGATGTCTCAGTGTGGACTAAGTGAAAATTTTAGGTCCATGAAGACATCTTAGATGTAGGTAATGTGTAAATAGGATTCATATTCTTGAGGGTGCTAAGGTTGAAAAAAGAAATGGGATTTCTGAGATGCATGTTGATAGGTTGGTAAAAGATTCAGTTTAAAAATAAGGTAGGGAGCACTGTAGGAAATCAGGAAGCAGAGAAGACATTATCTGTGGCCTGTCCTTTTATTGCTTCCACATTTATAGAATGCTATGTTCCCAGAGGGTGCAGAGTAAATATGGATCATTGTTGTTTCTGAATTATTCCCATTGTTATTTGACTTCAGATCTTTTAATGAATATTAACATAGATTTACTAGAATATTGGTGTGGTGACACCTCTGTCTCCATGTTTAACACATTTCCTGATATCAACATTCAGCAGATCATTGAACAAATTGAACTCTGTAATAAACTCTGTCATGAAATCTTCACTTTTGACATACATGTGAGAGGCACATTGTCCTAGGTAATCATCAGAACCATGGAAGATTTTCTGCTTGATGTCCAAGGTTTTTCTTTTTATTGTGAAATTCTCCAAATGCTCCCATTATGACTTCATCCTAATTTCAGAGGTTCAAAAACGCCTCAGTGAAATTCATAATGAGGTGGAAGAAGTTATTCTAATCAAGCATAATGGAAAACCAAAGTGAATAAAAATGAATATTGCTGAAATCATACATGCAGCTCAATAGATAATTTGTTAGTTCATTTTATCAACAAATGTATGATAACAGCTATTAGTAAGTTAGGATTTGCTTAACACATTACGGTTTGAACAGCACTTTACAAATATTGTCTCAATTTTAAAAATATGATCTCACTTAATTGTCATGACGACTGTGGGAAGTATCTTGGACAAGTGCTTCAATGAATATTGATACAGTCCATAATTGAATAATTAATCATATAAGGAGAAGTGACTACTGCATTTGAGAAGTCACCCAGTCCTTTCAATGATTACAAGCTATGTGCCACTATAAATGTCAGTCTTTTAACACTGATATCATTCTAGTTACTTAATATTATTTTTTGCTGATGTCTTTAATTTTCAAAAATGAAAAGAGGAAGGCCTTTGGTATAGTGGTTAAATCTATGGGAAAGATTTATAATAAAACTTAGGAGGCTCACTGGAGACAAAGATAAGAAGCAGTTGTTCTCTGTTATTGGAGAGAGAGTTAATGTAAAAAGTCATGGAATATTATTCAGAATTTTAGTGTAGTACTTGGCAATGTATGGAGAATAAGGTGAAATACACATCTCTGTATAAGTCAATAAATATAAATACATATCACCAGAATGACTAGCATAGTGTCCTATATGTAGTAGGCCTCAGTATATAGTTGTTAGTGGTGACAATACTTGTGTTAATGATTATAATGATAAATGATACTTTTAGCAGGTACATTCTCCCTGAGCCCTATCAGGTAAATAATTAAAATATTATCTTAATTGAATAATATATTGTTATGAACTTTGCAAATGTGAAATCTTCATATATAAAGATGACAAGAAGAGTATTGCATATGAAAAATTAATCTCTATTACATACAAGTTGGTTTTTTTTATTTTTAAGAATTTTGGTTAGACTGTGGGTTCACTCCATTAACTTGCACTAGACTACCAGCTCATGTAGCCAGAGAACAACTGACTTACCTTTCAGGGAATCTTGGGATAACTCTGAGGGAATTCAGGGTTTTTGCTACTATAAATCATGAGCCCTCATATGTTATCTTCCTTCCAAATGACATAATATCATATAACCAGTCAATGGCTCTTCAATATCAATAAACTAATTAAAATAAAATGGCATTTACAAAAATGTCTCTCTCTTTACTGGTATAACTAAGCAAGGAATGAAGCACAATGACAACTTCCCAAATAGGTACATTTTCCTGCTTTATAGTTACTTGGACCCTAGATGACTGTGCTCATATTTGATACTCTCCCCAACTTTCTGGTCCTGGGAGTCTTTTTATCTCCTTGCAAAGTCCCCACCAGGTTTACTTATGGGTATTGCATAGCCAATGGACAAATCACTCCCTTGCACAGCTCCTCAAATAATGTGGATCAATCAGGTTGGGTTTTTTTGTGTGGTGGCTCATGGGCAGACTCAGATGCTCCAAACAATGCTACTTATTCCAGTTTGTGGACCTTTGGGGACTCTTCTGACCTTCTGAAGTGCACTAGCACATACCCTGTTCCATTCTTTCTCCAGAGTGTCCTTTCTAAGAACAAGAAAAAATAAACATGAGACAAAAGAATTAGGAGCCATGTTATTCTAAGACATATGGTGACCCCTTGCCTCAATATCTGGGAAGAGAGTCAGAAATCTTCCACATGAACCTTTGTATATAACCCAATTTCAACTCAGAAACCAATTAAAAGACTTTTTATCACTGTGCTAATAGGAAGTAGTCAGAGGATACTTGTCCTTGCTCTCACAAGGAGGGAAGCACCCAGTTTTACCTCCATTAAGCATGCCTGGGAAAAAAATCTCATTAAAGTTCTTTGTGTTGGCTGGGCAGCAGGTGGAGAATATTATTCATGCTCTGTAGCACATACAAGGAAGGGCAAATTCATGCATGTTCTAAAAATTAGGTCCTTATTGTACCGTCTGCTGTTATAAAAGTACATATTAAATTTAACATTGTAGCCATGACAGTATCTTGCTTGTCTGTTTTTTCCCCCCAGAAGTTGCTTTTGTTCTTTTCTAAGCATCTTAAAAAAATGTTTTACTGATGTTCTTTTTTTACTTTTTTGGCATCAGTATTTTTTGTCATATAGTCATTTTTTCAGTCATGTCTGACTCCTGTGAATTTTAGATTTTCTCCACCCTGATTAGTCTTTAAAATCCTAGCAACCAGGAATGTATACACCCCTACTTAAAGATTAAGTGTTGACGAGGATGTCCTATCACAGACATGTGCTAGCAAGTGACAAATAAGAAACGACAGACCCCCTGGACTGTCCTAAGTCAAGCTGAAGCTACCATTGGTACATGTGAGGCTCAGGAAGTGATGGAAAGAATGGTCTATATATTTCGCATCACTTCCTCTCTCCAACCTCTCTTGCAGAGAAGTGGCTCTCTCTCTGGCTCGTGTGGCTTGTGGTAGCGTGCTGGGTGTCTTGGTGGTTAGGTGAGGAGTCTTCCCTGAGTGACCTAGGTGAGTGGTTTAGGCGAATTCATTTTTCCTTTACCTTCTAAAACACTATCCTCCTAGGAGACCCTTCATCTCGGAGGAGGCCTTGTGGCTAGTAGCCATGCTAGATTGAGAAGGCCCCTTGACCAAGGCCTCTGAACTCCTGCCTGGCTTAGCCCGGGCTGGAACAGTTTAAATTCTCTTTCCTCTCTCTCTTTCTTCTTCTTAATTTCTTCCTTCTATTGTAACTAAACCATCATAAAATTCCCAAACTGACTTAAGTATTTTATTGGGACTGAATTAATCCAAGGCAACCACTAGTATAATATATTCAGTCAATAACCCCTAAATTTTACCCTTTAATAGTCCTCATGACCTCATTTAGAATTTTATTGGAAAAGATACCAGAGTGATTTGCCATTTCCTTCTCCAGTTCATTTTATAGATGAGGAAATGGAGACAAACATGGCAGGGTCACGCAGTTGGTGTCTGAGGTCAGATTTGAATTCAGAAGAGGAGTGTTCCTAGCTTCCAAGTCCAACACTTTACTTCGTGTGTCATTTGGCTGCCTGCATCATTATTACTACCTTCTAATTCAGCATGTATGTAAAGCTTTCCTTGTAACAAATAAATATAGTTCCTAAAAACAAATAACTTTTTTTGTCTAAAAATGAATGCTTCATTTTGTATCTATAGCTTATCACCCCTCTACCAAAAAATCAGAACCACTAGTCATCATCATCAGTCTTCTGAAATTATGATTGGAAATTATGTTGTCTTTCAGAATATTGTTATATTGTTATATAAGTTCTGTTAACTTCAGTATACTTGTTATATAAATCTTTCTAGGGTCTTAAGAATCCCCATTTCTTTTATAATTTCCTATTGTACATTAATAATCTATTATGTTCATATGAAATCACTGGGTTATCAGTTCCCCAATTTATTGCCACCCACTTTGTTTCCAGTTGTTTACTGCACCCAAAAAGTCCTTATGGGCTCCTTTCCCCCTCTTTGATTACTACTATGCTTAGTAGTAGTAGCAGTAGTAGGTAGTATCACTGGGTCAAAGGGGATGTACAGTTTATTGACTTGGCTTCCTTCAAGACTCTATTCAAATCCTACATTCTACAGCAAACCTTTCTTCTATTAGCCCCTCACTTCTATTGCTCTGCTTCTGAAATTATCTCCAATTTACCCTGTGGAGATCTCATGTATCAATTCTTGTTTGTACACTATTCTATTATGTGAAGCTTTTGAGTGCAGAGACAATTTTTTGCTCTTCTTTGCATCTCCAGCTTTTAGCACAGTGCCAAGCAGATTGTAAACACGTGATAAATGCATGCTGAATTGATTTGACTTTTGTGGCATAGCTCCAAATTACTTTTTAGAATGGTTGGACCACTTTATAGTTCCACTAAACTAACAGTGTATCAGTATGCCTGCTCTCCCATGTCCCTTCCAAAAATGGTTATTTTGCCTTCTTGCCATCTTTGAAAATCTTAGGAATATAATATATAACTTCAGAATTCTTTTAATTTGAATCAATTTTATTACTTGTGATTTGGAGAGATATTTTACATGGTTGTTGATAGCTTCCTTTTATTATTTTGAAAATTGCCTGTTCATATTCTCTCACTTTGTATTGGAGAATAGTGATTGTTCTTCATATTCAGTATTTGTGTCAATTCCCTATATATCTCGAGTGCCTAATAAGGCATTGATCAGAGAAAATGATTGCAAAGATTTTCCCCAATTAACTGTTTCCCTTCTGATTCTAATTGCATATATTTTGCTTATGAAAAAGCCTTCCAATTTTATGTAATCAACATTATCAATCTTACTTTTTAAAGATCATCTTTACTCCATGCTTGTTAAAGAACTCCTGCTCTTCATGGTTGTGAAAGATATTTCTAGTTCTCTAATTTGTTTATCATATAACCTTTTGTTATCACTACATCAGAAATCCACTGGGATCTTGTTGAAGTATATGAAATAAGAAACTTGTCAAAATCTAATTTCTACCAAACTGTTTTCCAACTGCTTTCCATTTCTCTCAGAAGTTTTTGTTGAATAGAGAAACTTTATCCTAGGAGTTGATGTATTTATGTTTATTGAATACTATATTGTTGCTGGGTTGCTGCTGTGTCTTATGTTCCTAATTCTTTTCACTGGTCAACTCTTCTACTTTTTAACCAGTACCAAATTATTTATTATATTCATTTAAAATTTTGGAAGGAGAAAAATAAAGTGAATAGCCTAGGATCACATGCTAGTGTATCACCTGGCCTTTGACTTACATACCATGATAATGATGGGCTTTGGGGATGTGATTTCCATTGAACTTTGAAGAATTGTAGAAAATAGGAAAGAAGCCAAAAGAGTAAATTCAGGCAAATGTTATACCATTTTTCAAAAAGGGTCAGAAGGTAAATTCTTCAAACTAAAGGTCAGTGAGCTATTGATATCATCTTGTAGAAGAGTTCTAAAATAGTTTTTTAAATGGGTAGTTTATAAACATGTAGAAAGGAAACTTATCAGCAGCAGGAAGTAGAATGGTTTCATTAGGAACAAGCTATGCTTGACTAAGCTCATTAAAAAATAAGATTACTATATTGGTGGCTCTGGGGAAGAGTAGATAGACATGGTACATGCATAGAATGCTCAGGGCTCAGAAGGCTAATGAGGCTGTAAGTTGGTTTGAAAAATTAAGTTTCACAATAATTCAATGTTTGAACATAGAATTATAGAATTGTAGAGTTGGAAGTCACCTTTAAGATCATCTAGGCCACTGCTTCATTTTATAGATGATGAGACTGAGGCCCAGAGAACTAGAATAACTTGTCCATAGCACCTTAGTGTAAGAGCCAAAACTAGAATCCAGATGTTCTCATCCTTGGGCCATGGTTCTTTTTTCCCACCAATTTTTATTTTCTTGTTCTTCTGTTTCAAGTAAAAAGCTACTTTTTAGACTTTTTAAAGTGCAAAAATTAGACCCAGAACACTACAAAATGGCCCAATACTCAAATGAGCCCAAGGCCAAGTGGTATATTTCAAGTGTAAAGTCCAGTAACTCATTATCATTGTCTAGCACTTGAATTTAAAGTTCCTTTATGCCCTCATAGCCAGAGTTACCTTATTGCCAACAGATATAATACTATTCTGACCAATTCTAAACCCAATTTGTGGGAATAAACTGATAAATTTGAATAAGTTGAAGATGAATTATGTCAAGAGGAAAATTTTTATCTTCAAATTTTCCAAAAGTATGAAGGTAAAGGATAATCTATAATTTCCTTAGAACATATATTTATTTCATTGAAAATTGAAATTTGTCCTTTAGATTATTCACGATATATTAGATCCCTAGAAAAAATGTATTAGTCACAGGCTAAGTAAACATTAGTTGTCATCTATTAATAAAAAACAAAACATTTCATTGGTTAAGTGGAGTGATCTTTTGTCAGTGTATTTGAGAGTTGTTAATGACAAGTCTGTGCTTAAAAATGTCACATCTGTGATGCCTGTAGTGGAGTGAAGAAAGGAGCATGCCACTGAAAAGTGACAGAAAAGTTAAAAAAATTCCTCCCTAATTAGCTAATGAGCCAGCCTATGAAAAATCATAAAGGTCCAAGTGCATTAGTATCTGCAGTGAGTTGGTAGAGCCATATAACTAGCAATTTTGGTGCTAGGGCATGAAAACAACAAGAAATGTATCCTGAGAAAGCAGCAAGAATGGTGTCCTTAAATAAACTTTGTAATCATGATATGGAAATGATAGAGGAAGTCATAAAAATAAATTTATTTGAATGAGATGAGGGAATTAATTACTACAGAAGTTTCTGTGCTGTTGAAGGAGTGCATGTGTTAAATTACAAAGTGCCTGGAGCAAAGCCCCAGTTGCCTCACTCTAGTGAAGGGAGCATGATTAAGTTTATTTGCTACCAGTAGGTGATTTCCTAAGGGCAAGGTTTTCCATTATATTTTAAATGGATGGAAAGATATCCCTGGTGTTGTACCAAAAGACATATGACTCCTCTGCTTATTTCTGTCATGAAGAAACCAAAACAAAACCCAAGCCTAAAACATATGACTTCTTTTAGAGTCCATGGAATGAATTTAGTTAAATGAAACTATAAGAGAGATGTGGTTTTTACTCCTTCTACTGGAGGACAAACCACATCAGAAACATAAAGTTAAAACAAGTAAATGCTCTCAGTTCTTAGATAAAATAATTTAATAAATATACTCTCTATTTCTATTAGTTTCTATAAGTAATATGGAACTGCTGTGTTATTCTAGATGCTATTTCCCTTTCTCCTTAAGCCACCCTTACCACATCCTAGAAGGAATATTTTCTGATACTTTACATTCCTTTATGGACTAACATTTTTTTTTTAAACTCTGACCTTCTGTCTTGGAATCAATACTGTATATTGGTTCCAAGACAGAAGAATGGTAAAGGCTAGGCAAGTATCTGGGAAGTATCTGAGATCAAATTTGAACTCTGGACCTCCCATCCCCATCCCTAGACCTAGTTCTCAATTCACTGAGCCACCTAGCTGCCCCCCTGGACTAACACTGAAATTTATATCCCCTAATATATGTTCATTGATCACCTCTTCTAGTATGCTAATAACCTCAGAGTGTAGACTATTATTTTATGACTTTATCTCTCCCAGTGTTCAGTAGAAGTATGAATACACCTATGTGGTACAGTGGACAGAGTGCTGGACCTCGAGTCAAGAAAACTATTCCTCCTGAGTTTATTTTATTTATTTATTTACTTTTAGTTTTTAAAACATTATTTTATTTGGTCATTTTCATACATTATTCATTGGAAACAGATCATTTTCTTTTCCTCCCCCCATTCCCCGCCACCCCTTCCCTAGCCAACGCGCAATTCATCTGGGTATCACATGTGTCCTTGCTCTGAACCCATTTCCTTGTTGTTGGTATTTGCATTAGGGTGCTCATTTAGCTTCTCTCCTCAATCATGTCCCCTCAACCTCTGTAGTCAAGCAGTTGCTTTTCCTCAGTGTTTTTACTCCCTCAGTTTGTCCTCTGCTTGAGGATAGTTTTTTTTTTTCCTCGTAGATCGCTGCAGATTGTTCAGGGACATTGTAAAGCCATTACTGGAGAAGTCCATTACGTTCTCTTGTACCACAGTGTGTCAGGCTCTGTGTACAATGTTCTCCTGATTCTGCTCCTCTCACTCTGCATCACTTCCTGGAGGTTGTTCCAGTCTCCATGGAACTCCTCCACTTTATTATTCCTTTGAGCACAATAGTATTCCATCACCAACATATGCCACATTTTGTTCAGCCATTCTCCAATTGAAGGGCATTCCCTCATTTCCCAATTTTTGGCCACCACAAAGAGTTCAGCTATGAATATTCTTGTACAAGTCTTTTTCCTTATTATCTCTTTGGGGTACAAACCCAGCAGTGCTATGGCTGGATCAAAGGGCAGACAGTCTTTTATCGCCCTTTGGGCATAGTTCCAAATTGCCCCCCAGAATGGTTGGATCAATTCACAACTCTACCAGCAATGTATTAATGTCCCAACTTTGCCACATCCCCTCCAGCATTCATTACTTTCCTTTGCTGTCATGTTGACCAATCTGCTAGGTGTGAGGTGATACCTCAAAGTTGTTTTGATTTGCATCTCTCTGATTATAAGAGATGTAGAGCACTTTTTCATGTGCTTATTAATAGTCTTGATTTCTTTAACTGAAAATTGCATATTCATGTCCCTTGCTCATTTTTCAATTGGAGAATGGCTTGATTTTTTGTACAACTGGTTTAGCTCTTTATAGATTTGAGTAATTAGACCTTTGTCAGAGGTTTTTGTTATTAAGATTGTTTCCCAATTTGTTGCTTTCCTTCTAATTTTAGTTACATTGGTTTTGTTTGTACAAAACCTTTTTAATTTGATGTAGTCAAAATTATTTATTTTGCATTTTGTGACTCTTTCTAAGTCTTGCTTGGTTTTAAAATCTTTCCCTTCCCAAAGGTCTGACATGTATACTATTCTGTGTTCACCTAATTTACTTATAGTTTCCTTCTTTATATTCAAGTCATTCACCCATTCTGAGTTTATCTTGGTGTAGGGTGTGAGGTGTTGATCCAAACCTAAGCTCTCCCACACTGTCTTCCAATTTCCCCAGCAGTTTTTATCAAATAGTGGATTTTTGTCCCAAAAGCTGGGGTCTTTGGGTTTATCATAGACTGTCTTGCTGAGGTCATTTACCCCAAGTCTATTCCACTGATCCTCCTTTCTGTCTCTTAGCCAGTACCAAATTGTTTTGATGACTGCTGCTTTGTAATATAGTTTGAGATCTGGGACTGTAAGGCCACCTTCCTTTGTATTTTTTTTTTCATTATTTCCCTGGATATCCTTGATCCTTTATTCTTCCAAATGAACTTTGTTATGGTTTTCTCTAATTCAGTAAAATAGTTTTTTGGTAGTTCAATGGGTATGGCACTAAATAGATAGATAAGTTCGGGCAGGATGGTCATTTTTATTATGTTAGCTCATCCCACCCATGAGCAAATCAATGTTTTTCCAATTGTTTAGATCTAGTTTTAATTGTGTGGAGAGTGTTTTGTAGTTGTGTTCATATAGTTCCTGTGTTTGTCTCGGCAGATATATTCCTAAGTATTTTATATTGTCTTGGGTGACTTTAAATGGAATTTCTCTTTCTAATTCTTGCTGCTGAAATGGGTTGGAGATATATAGAAATGCTGATGACTTATGTGGGTTTATTTTGTATCCTGCAACTTTGCTAAAGTTGTTGATTATTTCGATTAGCTTTTTGGTTGATTCCCTGGGATTCTTTAAGTAAATCATCATATCATCCGCAAAGAGTTATAGCTTGGTCTCCTCATTGCCAATTTTAATACCTTCAATTTCTTTTTCTTCTCTAATTGCTACTGCTAGTGTTTCTAGTACAATATTAAACAATAAAGGTGATAATGGGCATCCTTGTTTGACTCCTGATCTTATTGGGAAGGCTTTGAGTTTTTCCCCATTGCAGATGATGTTTGCTGATCGTTTTAGGTATGTACTGTTTATTATTTTTAGAAAAGGCCCTTCTATTCCTATACTTTCTAGTGTTTTCAATAGGATTGGGTGTTGTATTTTGTCAAAGGCTTTTTCTGCATCTATTGAGATAATCATGTGATTTTTGTCGGTTTGCTTATTTATATGGTCAATTATGTGGATGGTTTTCCTAATATTGAACCATCTTTGCATTCCTGATATGAATCCTACCTGATAACCCTTGTGATGACTTGCTGGAGTCTTTTTGCTAGTATCCTATTTAAGATTTTTGCATCTATATTCATTAGGGAGATTGGCCTATAGTTTTCTTTCTCTGTTTTTAACCTGCCTGGCTTTGGGATCAGTACCATGTTTGTGTCGTAAAAAGAATTTGGTAGAACCCTTTCTTGGCTTATTCTGTCAAATAGTTTGTATAGTATTGGGGTTAGCTGTTCTTTGAATGTTTGATAGAATTCATTTGTGAATCCGTCTGGACCTGGGGATTTTTTCTTAAGGAGTTCTTTGATGGCTTGTTCAATTTCTTTTTCTGATATGGGGTTGTTTAGGTAATTTATTTCTTCCTTCTACACCAATGTTTGTTTATAGTCAGTTCCCCTAGTCCCCCCCCCTTATTTTACTTCCCTTTCTACCCCCTCCCTTCTTATTCCCTCCCTTATTTTCCCCTGTAGTCTTTTTAACCCCCCCTCTCCTTCCCTTGTACTGCTTCCCTCCCCACCAGTACGTTTTTTTTACCCTTCTACTCCCCTATAGGGCGCAAATCTATTCTCTTCCCCAATGGATTGGATTGTTCTTCCCTCTTTGGGTCAGTTTTAAAGTATGTAAGAGTTGAGTATTTCCTATCTCCAACCTCTTTATCCCTTCAGTGTATCGATGTTCTCCCCCCTCCTGCCATGAGCTTCTTTGTGACATATAAATTTACCCCCATTTGTTTCTTTTCCCATTTCTTTTAGTCATAACCTATTTTTTTAGCTCTAGTCATGTATATATACATACATACACATGTATATGTATTTATGCATGCATATATCTATATACCTGTTTATGTCTTGTCCTTTCATCCTATACAGTTTGTCATTGTTCCCTCTGAGTGTAATTCATCTAGCTGCTCAGGTGATAGCAACAGTTTTTAAGAGTTACCAATGACCTCTTTTCTTATAGGGATACGTATCATTTTAACTTATTGAGTCTCTTAAAAATTTTTTGTTGTTGTTTTGTTTGTTTTTTTCCCTCTTTTTTAATTACCTTTTGATGATTCTCTTGAGTTCTGTAGTTGGACATCAAATTTTCTGTTCAGGTCTGGTCTTTTATTTATGAATGCTTGGAGCTCTTCTGTTGTGTTGAATGACCATACTTTCCCCTGTAAGAATATAGTCAGTTTTGATGGGTATTTTATTCTTGGTTGTAGACCTAGTTTCCATGCTTTCCGGAATATCATATTCCATGCCTTTCTGTCCTTCAGTATGGATGCAGTCAGATCCTGTGTTAACCTCACCGTGTTTCCATGGTATCTGAATGGTTTCTTCTTGGCAGCTTGTAATATCTTTTCTTTCATCTGATTGTTTTTGATTTTGGCTATAACATTTCTTGGTGTTGTCAGTTGGGGATTAAATACAGGGGGTGATCTGTGGATTCTTTCAATCTCCACTTTCCCCTCTTGTTCTAGGATCTTGGGACAGTTTTCCTGGATAATTTCCTCTAGTATTATGTACAGGCTTTTTCTTTTGTCGTGGCCTTCTGTTAGTCCAATTATTCTTAAATTGTCTCTTCTTGAACGATTTTCTAAATCGTCTGTTTTGTGAATGAGATGCTTCACATTTTCCTCAAATTTTTCATTCTTTTTGTTTTGTTTTATAGTGTCCTGCTGCCCTGTGAGGTCACTTAATTCCAGTTGTTGTATTCTGGTTCTTAAAGATTGGATTTAATCTCTGGCTTTTTGGTCATCCTTTTCATTCTGGTCTGATTTTCTTTGAAGATTGCCTTTCATCCTCTTTACCTCATCTTTCATCTCCTTTGCCTCATTTTCCAGCTGGTTGATTTTGGCTTTCAAGACACTATTTTCTCGTTTTAGTTCAAGTGCCTCTGTTTCCAAATGACTTCTCTTAATTTTTAAGTTCTTTCCCCAATTGTCTTCAGCCTCTCTTAGTTGTGTTTTGAGTTCTTCCACAGCCTGTCTCCAATTCGCTGGGATTTCTGGTTTATCGTTTGCTGATCTCTCCCCCTCTGTTCCATTTGCTGAGTAGTAGCTGTCTATTGTAGATTCTTTCTTCTTTTTCTGTTGTTTGCTCAAATTCACCCCTTCTTTACTCCCCGTATTTGTCTGTGCTCTTGTTCCTCTCATTTTTTTTTGTTTTTTTTTGGGGGGGGACTTTTATCAGTCTCCCCTCTTGGAGCTTTAACAGAAGATCTCTTGGTGTAGTCTCTGGGGGAGGGTTGTTGGGTGTTTGAGCTTCCCTGTCCTCTGGAGGCTTTTGATTGGCTTAAAGTCCAGCAGTCAATGAGGATGGGTGGGGAGCCTGGGCTTCCCTGTATTCTGGAGACTTTTGATGGGATTAAGTTCAGCTTGGTTGGGCTGGGTTTGCTCTGAGTTCTAAACATCCTGGATGGCTGGAGCAAATATGGAGGATCTCCAAAGCTCTGGCCAGGCTGCCAGGTCTATGCTCCTTTTAGGCTGCCATCTTGACTCTGCCTCTAGGTTTCTGTTCTTTCAGAAGACCCTGTTATCTAAGGGGGGAGGGGTCGTGGCCTCCTTGGGCTCTAAGGGCTCCTGATGGGATTAAGTTCAGCTGGTGTGGGTGGAATGATCCCCAAACCAAAACACTTCCTCTTCCACAATCTGTGTTGAATGCCCGGAGACTGGCCCAGGTTGCTTTCAAGATAAACCCTTCGGAGTAACCCCTTTGCTGGCCCTGAGGTTTCTGTCCTCTCAGAAGCTCTGAGGGCTCCTGATGGGATTGGGTTCAGCTGGTGCCCTAAAGCTGGAACCTCCCTTGAGACTCAGATGGAAGGACCCAGTCAGGGGGCTACAGGCTTCCCCCTTCTCTCTATGTTTCCCTGCCGTCTGTGTTGGGTACCCCGGAGACTGGCTAAGGTTGCTTTCAAGGTGTGTCCTTCAGAATAGCCAGCCCTGAGGCCCTTTTGCCAGCCCTGAGGTTCCTGCTGCTGCTCTGGGCTCAGCACTCTGGGTTGGGGGGAAGGGTCCTGGGACCTTCCTTCTGCCTACCCCTTAGATCCAAGTGATCTAGGGTTCTGGCTTTTGGGGGGGGCATACCTTTTGATCCAGGTCCAGGAGGAAGGTTCCCTGGATCTGTCCTGTTGTTCAGTTTGAATTTCGGTGTCCTGGGAACATTCAGTTTGTGATTGGTAAGGAAGAGTTTTCAGAGGTCTGAACTTTCACTGCCTCTAAGCTGCCATCTTGACCGGAAGTGCATCAGTTCCTTTTTTAACAGGATTCTCTAGTATCATTTGTTGCTTTCCAATATTCTATTGACTTCATAAAATATAATTTCTTCTGCCATGCTCCTAGTTGTTGGAAACTCCCTTAGAATCTAGTTCTGTGATTTGTTTCTTTTAATTCTACAGTAGCCTTCTAAATTGCCTTTTCAAGTGTCTCCCCACTTCAATCAATCCTCCATTAAGCTGTCCAATTGTTTCTCCTCTCCTCTTGAGTTTAAATCTGGCCTTAGACACTTTTTAGCTGTGTAACCCAAGCCAAGTCACTTAATCCTGTTTGCCTCAGTTTCCTCATCTATAAAATGAGCTGGAAAAGAAAATGGCAGATCAGTCTAGTATCTTTGCCAATGGGGCTGCAAAGAGGTGTATATGTCTGGAAAATGACTGAACTGAACTGAATTTGTTTGAAATGAAGGGAAAGAAAAAGCTACTTTGTTGACTTTGCTATTTCTCTACCACCTTAAAAATAATACCAAAAATGCCCTATTCATTTCTTTTTAACCTTATTTCTGTGTATTTTTCATATTTTGTCACTTTTGTTATTTATTGTTAGTGATTACAACAACAACAAATCCAATCATAAGGTATTTCATGTGCCATGATGAGCTCACATGTCTGGTTGTAAATCCCAGAAAATCTGGACATTTTAGTGAATAAATCATTCAACCTGTTGTCAACAACTCCTCTTGTAAATACAATTCAGAAAACTCAAGGAAGAAAATGTTTTGTTTATAAATTAAAGAAAATAAATAGATGACCTTAACTTCAAGCAAAACATCAACACTTAATGATAAGCAGCTCTTCCAAAGACCTGTAGAGATCCAGCCACTCCCCTTCTATGAGAAACAAGGTTCTTAGCAGGTTTTGCCTTTTGAACTTCTTCAGAACATGATGCCTCCTACAGCCTTCCACAGTTCCCTGCAGTTTAGGCCCATAACTCCTGTAGTTTCCTGTGATTCCGGTGCCGGTAGCATCAACTGTCCTGCTGTTTTCTAGTCCAGTAATTTATCTGCCTCACTCTGCCTACAGTTCTTCACAATTCCCAGCAGGTGGCTCACCAGTTCTTTTTGTAGAGTAAAAACTCCTTTTTAGACATGGCTTGCAGAAAGGTATATGTATATCAATGGCTTGTGTCAGTCACTGAGTCAGACAAAATTATCTCCTTTCTAAAGTCCTTTCCTTGAGCTGAGTTTTCATAGGTCTCTAGCCTCATGCACAAATCTACATTTCTTAATCTTCAAATATTGGCACTGGCTTGTATCAAGGTAAATTTATAGTTTGATTCCCACTTCTTAGCATTCAGGAGACATATTTCCTACCCTTATTAGCACTTTCTCAAGATCCAGGATCTCTAAAAAAATGTCTCCAATGGTTTTTTGAGCTCCCTGACTCCATTTGAAGCTACCTAAGTGGAGTTATTCTAATTATCTGGGGATGCTTTCCTTTGACATCAAGCATTCTCTTGCACATATAAAAGAATGAATGGTCATAGTTGCAATTGTTTGTCCTTCATTTATAAAGAGGGCCAATAATATCATGGGGTGATATCTTGACTTGTGCATAAATTGGATTTAAGTGAGAAAGAGTTGCACAAAGTCATCGGTCTCTCTTCCAAAGTCACTGAAGACCAATGAGAGTCATAGTATGGGGTTAGGGATAATTAGATAATTCCTGCTATATAACTATTATGTATATTATTTTGATTGTGCTCTTTTATTTTTTTTAAACATTATTTGGTCATTTTCATACATTGTTCATTGGAAACAGATCATTTTCTTTTCTGCCTCCCCAACACCCCCCCCTTCCCTAGCCGACGGGCGATTCATCTGGGTATCACATGTGTCCTTGCTCTGAACCCATTTCCTTGTTGGTATTTGCATTAGGGTGCTCATTTAGCTTCTCTCCTCAATCATGTCCCCTCAACCTCTGTAGTCAAGCAGTTGCTTTTCCTCAGTGTTTTTACTCCCTCAGTTTGTCCTCTGCTTGAGGATAGTTTTTTTTTTTCCTCGTAGATCGCTGCAGATTGTTCAGGGACATTGTAAAGCCATTACTGGAGAAGTCCATTACGTTCTCTTGTACCACAGTGTGTCAGGCTCTGTGTACAATGTTCTCCTGATTCTGCTCCTCTCGCTCTGCATCACTTCCTGGAGGTTGTTCCAGTCTCCATGGAATTCCTCCACTTTATTATTCCTTTGAGCACAATAGTATTCCATCACCAACATATACCACATTTTGTTCAGCCATTTCCCAATTGAAGGGCATCCCCTCATTTTCCAGTTTTTGGCCACCACAAAGATGTGCTCTTTTCTTTTTAAAAAAATTCATTTAAAATATTTAATAGTCCTTCTCTGATGCTTCATTTTGCCATGGATACTGGGAAGCTTACTGGTAGAAAACTGTTCTGTGACTGACAAGATTTGCCTTTTTTTTTTCATTTTCCATTATGTTGGACAAGACTTCCCATGTTTCTTTGTATTTGTCGTTTCTTATGGTAAAGTTTATGATCATAGGATCATAGATTTAAAGTTTTAAGGGTTGTTAGAGATCCTCTAATCCAACCCATTAATTTTAGAGTTGAGGAAATTGATGTCAGAGAGGAGGATGTGAATTCATTCCTTTGCAACTAAATCAATACTCTTTCTTTTGACTCCCCACTCTTCTGCCATCTTCTAACCAACTGTCTTGTGGCCACAGACACCCTTATCTTCCTTCCATCACTTCCAATTCTGGAACCATGAACCATGATTACTTCTGCCATTATTCCTGTATTGGGTGAGGGGAGGGGATGTAGTGGTGTCAGTCTACTGCTTTATGTCCCCACCCACTCATTGTTTCAGTAACTTTCAGGATCAAAATGCCCATTTCTAGGTTCCATTCTCCTTTGTTTATTATCTACCTCATTTCTTGAGGGCAAGAAATGCCTTTGATTTTTATTTCTTTCCCCTGGGCTTAACACAATGATACTTGGCACCTTGTGAATATTTACTAAATTATCTTCCTTCTTTCCTTTCTTATTTTATCTTCTTTCCTAGAGGTCATCTTGCAAATGGAAAATGTTGAACATAAACAGGAGTAAGGAGGAAGTTTGGATTACCTTTTGAGACTAAGTGTCAAAATTCACCAAAAAATTTAGCATAACTCAGGTGGTGTGTCACATAGGGAACCCCCCCATAATTTTGTGATATTTATAGTTTAAATAACAAAAATATGTAATTATAATATATAATGGTATTTAATAAACCAAAAACTAATTATTTAACTTACCTGCTTAGTGACTTCTTTGTTCATCTGACAGTCAGTTTCTTTTGATGGACTTGATACTATTTAACTTGTGTGGGGTGCCATGATCTAAGATAAGTGAGGGGGAGTGGGAATTCTTTAACTAACCAGCCTATTAGTGACTTTTTTGTTGCTGAATTTAATTGGCTAAATCTTCAGTTGAAGGTTGATATTTTTGTACACTTCAAGCCCAAGCAAGTGCTACTAACTTCATATGCCAATGTTTCTTGTTTTGGTTTTGATATTATTTAACACTGAGAATAAGGCCTCACAAAAGTACATAGAGGGAAAAATTGTGAGTAAAGCCATTACTATATTTTTCAGAGTGCTAAAAGTGTCTGGTAATGGGTTCCAGGCACTCCTCCATTGCATGTGGACTGGAGCCCTGCCCAGTCTCCTGCCAGTCCAACCCTAATCCACCCTGTCCCTCCCCAGCTGGCTGGCTAGGGGCTCTGTGAGAGCAGTGGCTGCTGCTTGCCAGCCTGCCTGCCTGAGTGCGCTCCTTCTGTGCATGCGCTCCTCCTCCTCTCCCCTGCAGCCCCACCTGCCCCAGCCACCTGGTGCATGCTCCCTGCTCCTGGGCCCAGTGAATGGAGCTACCTTCCCTCCCTCTTCCCCCATTGGGGCTATGGGGTGCCGCTCCCTGGATGCTCCTGGGCCCCAAGGTGCACTGAATCCACACATGGCTGCTGACCTGAGTGTCATAGGTTCATCATCATGGTCTTAAGAAAACTATGCAGTGCTTTGATTCCATAGTCACCCCATCAATGTGAAAAATCCATCTCTTTAATGTTGATGGTCTCCCAGTGATATGCTATATGATTGTTTTCAAAGAATTAAAGTTGCAAGTGATCCAAAGGATAATGGATAAATGTATAGTAGGTATAAGTAGGTTGCATCATGTTTCCAGTGAGGTAAGAAGGATTTTAAGATTAGGAAAGAACTTAGGGAAATTGGTTGTGTAGACAGAACTAGGAAATGGGCATAGAGAGCCTGAGTGTGCTCCATATAAACAAAAAGGGAAAATATTTAGATGAAGACCCTTATTACATTGAACTCCCAGCTCTTTGGTAGAACATTGACAAGAATTTCACTGTATTAAAAGGTATGAATGGGTTGTGATCAAATCAATGAAAGGAATACCAATGTTGGTGAGATCATAAATCCATTGAAGTATTGAATCACTTTGGAGAAGGCTCTCAAGAAATGTTCTGTGGGGCTCTCTAATCTTCAACATTTGCACCAGTAGTACTGATGGCCATTGAAAGCCTACTTATTAAATATTCTGATAACACAATGTGGCCAATATGTGGGATCACAGTCTTAGGAATCAAAAAATACCTCAACAGATTAGAACCATTGGTTGAAACACTAAAAGTGTCAGTGATAAATGTAAAGCTCTACATTTTCGTTAAAATTAACCCTATAAGCAAAAAATGAGAAAATCTGATTTCATAGTAGTTTATTTAAGTACTTAGATGCATGCTATTTAGTGCATACATATTTGCTATGGATATGGATTATTTATGGTGTATTTAAGTATAATATAGTTTCCCTGCTTGTTTTTTTAATCAAGTTTATTTTTACTCTAGCCTTCTCTGAAATAACAATTGCTTTCCTTGTTTTTTTTTAAATTTATCTGAAATATATAAGATTGTGCTTTAGCCCCTCATTTTAGTTCTATGAGAATATTTAGGTTTCAAGAGTATTTATCATAAATCATATATTGTGAATTCTGCCTTCTAATACACTCTGATAATCCTATTCCAGTTTATGGATGAGTTCATCTCTTTCATATTCATAGTTATGATTGATGATTATGCATTTCCCTCCTGTATTTTTTCTCTCTCTTTGTTTCTATCTTTCTTCTTTATAGAGAAGGTGGTAAAAGTAGTTGGCTTAAAATTCATGGTCTATAAAATATATGATCAGTTGCTTTTCTTTTGCCCTTCTTTCTACTTGTCTTACCTCCTATTACAGGTTCTTATTCTTTTCTTTTAATCCTCCCATCATGCTTCCCTCTCTTATGATGATGTTTCTTCTATTTATGGCTATTTCCTTCATCTAGTCTGCCCTGTAAGCACTTTGTCACCTCTCCTTGTCCCTGTTTACCTGTTGAGTTTAATGTCTTTCTATAAAACACTTTGTATTTGTAATTCTGTGTATGTGTGAATAACTCTAAACTTCCTTTGTTTTGTTTAGTCAAAAGTGAAGTTGATGCATACCAATTACTCATATCCCTTCCAAATGACCAAATGTATATATCTTTCTATGTTTATCTTATTCCTGTGTTTAAATTAGAAGTTTTTATGCAGTTATAACCTTTTAGAAATTTCCTATTTCACTTCAATATCAGGAATATAAGAGATAATTAGTACTTTGCAATCCTTAAAATACTTATAAATACATGTACTGGTTATTATTATTATTTTTACTATTAATAACTAAATGTTCATTTCCTTCTTGTAGGAGTATATTTAGTTTTGCCAGGTAGTTTATTCTTGGTTTTGAGTATTTAGCTTTTGCCTTTTGGAATATTAAATTCCAAGTTCTCCTCTTCTTTTAGTGGTACCTATGAAGTCTTGTGTGATTCTGACTTACTCCTTGGTACTCAAACTCTTTCTTTTTGGTTCCCTGCAGTATTTTTTCTTTTATCTTAAAGCTCTGATTTTGGCTATGACATTTCTAGGAGATTTCATTTTAGTATTTCTTTTAGAAGGTGATGAGTAGACTTTTTCTATTTTTTACTTTGCCATCTGTTTCTAAGATATTTGGAGGTTTTAAGTTATGATTTTTGAAATATGGCATCAAAGAGTATTTTTTTACCATGATTTTCAAATAATCAAATGATTCTTTGATCATGTCTCCCTGACATGTTTTTCATGTTAATTGTTCTTGATAAGGTATTCTATATGTTGTTCTGTTTTTTAAAATTCTTTATTTTTATTTGAAGATTTCTGGTCTCATGAAGTAATTTTCTATTTGGCCCTTTATAGTTTACAGGGACTATAGTTCTTGGATAAAATTTAACACTGTCTGTTCTAAGGTATTAATCCTCCTTGCCAATTGTTCTTCCCATTGTATCTTTTGTTTCATTTCTTCCAGATATTCTTGTCCTTGTGACCAGGACCTTCTTTCCTTTGAGGATCTATTTGGAATTGTTATGTAGTTTTCACTTCTTATGGTTTACTCATTGGACTTCTCTAAGTCTGCAACATTTCTTCATTGCGATCAGCATTTTTTTCTATTCATTTATATGCCCAATATCAATTTCTGGATTACAAGCTTGTGTTTGGACCAACAACCAATATTGAACTCCTGGATATCGTGATTAGGTTCTCTTTGATCCTGAGTTTGGTGGCTAAGATGAGGCTTTTCTTTCTTTCTTTTTTATTTTAAACCCTTACCTTCCATCTTGGAATCAATACTGGGTATTGCTTCCAAGGCAGAAGAGTGGTAAAGGCTATGCAATGGGGGTTAAGTGACTTGCTCAGGGTCATACAGCTGGGGAGTGTCTGAGGCCAGACTTGAACCCAGGACCTCCCATCTCTGGGCCTGGCTCTGAATCCACTGAGCCACCCAGCTTCCCCTGAGGCCTTGCTTTCTGCAGGAATTGATTTTACTTATTTCTTGCTGTGGTTCAAGCTGAGACTACCTCAGTGCCTGTTTAAAATGAGACTATTTCATTGCTAGTCTGGTTCTGTGACCTGTGGGATTGGGCTCTTTTGTATTACAACCCACCAATCCTATTTGGTCTCCAATATTGGCTTCTCAGGATTCTGATAGAATTTTTAAAATCTTGAACTAAATAGAGGACGTTATGTCTGCCTTTGATTTTTCTTTATCATTGTTCTTTCTGGTGCATCTTTAGAATTTCACTGGGGTGTTTGTGGGAGTTATGTGCACTTCTAGATCCTTACACTCATCCTTCTGCAATCTTCCCCCAAAAACCCATTTAGGAGTTATATTTAAATGTAAAACTTGACATTACTCAATATGTCTACCCCTAAAAGCTTATATTATCCTAGAATGCATAACTTTCGGAAGAGAACAGAGCAAGGTAGACATTATGCCCACTCTGCTAAATACCACTCCAACCATTTCTCTAGCATTAGGCTTCATTCTAGGTGCCACATTTTAAGAAAGATATTGACAAACTAGTCAGGAGTTCTTAATCTATCATTCCGGATATGTGAATATAGATGGGAAAAATTTATCTTTTATTCACTTAACTCTAATTGAGATTTAGCATTCCCATCAATTTATTTTATGCATTTAAAAACATTATCCTGAGAAGGGGGTCAATAGGTTTCACTAGACTATGAACCTGAAAGTCATTCCTGAACAAGAATACAGTTGTCTCTTGCTATTTTGAGGTTCACTTATTGTGGCTTCTTTGTATCAAGTGTTTTTCTTTTAATCTAATTCTGTATCATAGAATTTTCACTATATCGTGGGATTTTGCAGTGGATTTTGCAACACACTATTGGCTGATGGAATGAAAGGCAACCAACCATGATGATGTATTCTTTATCCTGGGTGTTGATTGACTCAGTGACTATAGGCTAATAAGAGTGTGGAAAAGGTTTGTAGAGAGTGGGAAGGGTTTATAAAGCCTTAAAAATATATATAAATAAAATTAATATAATGCTGCTACTTCACAGATTTTCACCTACTGTGGAAGTGATAGATGAGGGATCATTGTATGTCCAGAGGAAACAAATAGGAATGGTGAAAGGACTAAAAATCATGCTACATAAAGAATAATTGAAAATCTGTGGACATTTAGTCTGGTGATAAGATTTTATGAGAGACATTAGTTTTTCAAATTTTTCATGACTTGCTTAAGGTCAAACATCTAAAAAGGAGCAGACTTGAGACCCTATCCTGACACTCTTTTCACCATATATTTCTAATTCGGGAATAGATGAAGAAGGAAAACAAAACTGGGCTGAAAATTCAAATCCATATTCCTAACTATTTAATAGCTGTGTGACCTTGGAAAAAAATCCCTTTTCCTCCTTTGCCTTGGTTTATTCAAATGTAAAAAAGGTCCTGGACTCAATGGCTTTTCAGGTTACAAGAATTTGAAATCTGTGTATTTGAATGACAGATATAGTATTATTGAATACTTTTTCTTCTGAAATGCAGGCTACTGCATATAATTTTTTCTCTATGGAAACAGAGAACCAAAGAGAGACAAATGACTGACATACAGAAGAATTTATGGAAAATGTAAGAATATTATACTGTGGACTCTTCCGGTCAAGATGGCGGCTTAGAGAAAGCTAAAGTCCAGATCTCCTGAAACCCTTCCTTACCGATCTCAAACTGAATGCTCCTAGGGCACCGAAATTCAAAACGATCAACAACATAGACCCCGGGAGTCCTCCTCCTGGACCTGGACCTGAATCAAAAGGTACGCCCCACCCCCAAAAGCCAGAACCTGAGACCACTCGGACCTAAGGGGTAGGCAGAAGGAATGTCCTAGGACCCATCCCCCCCAACCCAGAGCACCGAGTCCGAGTCTGAGGCAGCAGAGGCAACCTCAGAGCCCCACGGCCTGCTATTCTGAAGGCCGCTTCCTGAAAACAACCTGACCCAGTCGAGGGGGCACCTAGACAACAGGGAAACAGAGAGAGACGGGGGAGCTCTTAACCCCCTGGGAGGAGCCCTCTGAGCTCCGGGAAGCCGCGGCCCCTCTCCCTCAGAGAGCAGGGTCATCTGGAACAACAGCAACCCTCAGGGCTGGCAAAAGGGCCTCGGGAGCCGGCTATTCTGAAGGCCACATCCTGAAAACAACCTGACCCAGTCGAGGGGGCACCCAGACAGCAGGGAAACAGAGAGAGAGGGGGGAGCTTGAAACCCCCTGGCTGGATCCTTCCATTGGAGTCTCACGAAAAAAGTCCCTGCCTCAAGGCATACTAAATTCAACCCAGGGAAAGCTAATCTCATTAGGAGCCCTCGGAGCTCCAGAAAGCCGTGGCCCCTCCCCCTGCAGAGTGCTGCAGCTGACCGGCTAAGGCACAGGAACAAGGGCCACGCTAGGCTCAGAGTGTGGAAGTAAGGCAATGGAGAAGCATCAGGAGGGTGCCGAGGAGAGGAGGGCAGTAACAGGGACACACCAGCAATTCCTGGCTCCCCGGGAAGACAGAATAACAACTGCATAGAACGGACAATCTGCCTAGAGCTAAAACCTCTGAACACCAGACAGAGATAAGAAAAGCTAATCCTCCCCACTCAGATAGAGATGGCAAACTACACAGAAGCACAAAAGCCCCAAAATTCCAAAAGAAACAAGAAGAAGGGGGCAACTTTGGACACATTTTATGGAGCAAAAATACAAAACACAGAGGAGATAGGAGAGGAAACACAAGCAAATGCTCCGATACCTTCCAAAGGAAATGGAAACTCTCCACAAACCCATGAAGAATTTGAATCTGAAATGAGCAAAAAGATGGAAGCCTTCTGGGAGGAAAAGTGGGAAATAATGCAAAAGAAATTCACGCATCTACAAAACCAGTTTGACCAAACTATACAAGAAAACCAGGCTTTAAAGCAAGAACTAATAAAGCAAAGCCAAAAGACCAAGAAATTAGAAGAGAACATAAAATATCTCACTGACAAAGTGACAGATTTGGAAAATAGAGGGAGAAGAGATAATTTAAGAATAATTGGACTTCCAGAAAAGCCAGAAATAAACACCAAACTTGACATCGTAATACAAGAGATAATCAAAGAAAATTGCCCAGAGATTCTAGAACAAGGGGGCAATACAGCCACTGACAGAGCTCACAGAACACCCTCTACACTAAACCCCCAAAAGACAACTCCCAGGAATGTAATTGCCAAATTCCAAAACTCTCAAACAAAAGAAAAAATCCTACAAGAAGCCAGAAAAAGACAATTTAGATATAAAGGAATGCCAATCAGGGTCACACAAGACCTTGCAAGTTACCCATCAAAGTTTAAAAACTTTTAGAAAATAAGTTCTCGTCTGGTGTTTGGGATATTGAAATACCTCTACAAATGGCCCCTTTCAACTCTTTACAGATTATCTGTAGGAAGGCATCCCAAGGATTGATATTGAGATCATTCTTGTTTAATGTTTTAATGACTCAGGAGAGGAAATGATGAAATCTGCTAATTACATTTAATGACTTTTGCTGATGCACATGGAGGAGTTCTGGGAAACTTCTGGGTATCTGGAGCATGTTGAAGAATTGGGAGATGTGGTGATAGACAAAATGATGTGAATGAAAAGTAATAGATACATGGAGCTCCCAGCATCCTTTTAAAAAGACTAAAAATGAATACAAATATCTTGACATTAAAAAAAAGAATATTATACTGTGTTCTTGAAATCTTGTGTTCTTGAAAAATTCTGAGCATTCAACACCTACTCCTGATAGGTAAATTGTACATTCTACAACAAAGAAACAGAGACAACTTTTAAATAACAATAAAAATTACTTTAGCTTATTTTTTCTATAGCAAAAATTGCTTCTTTTTGTTTGCTTGGGTTAATATTTATTTAATATGGCAAGAAGATCTTATATGGTAGAAATCAATTTACTTTCCTCAACTTGTAACACATTGGAGGCTCAAATTATTATTTGATGAATGATAATGGTTGGTGGGAAGAATAGTGTGAGTAGTTATAATGAAGATTTGTGATTTGGTGAACAAAAAGAATGGGAACAAACCTTGAATTAACATGTTCCAATAAGATTTGTTGTATGAAAAGGAAATGCTTCAAGAACTATGCTAAGATTAAAAAAAGGGTTAACTTTTAGCTAAACCAGAGAAGAGAGAAGGTTAAAAAGAAGATAGTACTCTTGCCTACGATGGTTAACATGACATAATAATGAATGGAAGTAAGACAAATTAACTACTCATCTCTTAATTTGGTACTGTTTTCTCCCCCAAAGAGAATGATTTCTGAATCGAGAAGAGGACAAAAATCATTAGTAGGGAAAGGAAATAGGAAAAGTGAGGAGGTGGTCAGAGCATTTAACTACTTTCATCAAGTTCAAGTCATAAAGGCCAAATGAATGAAATTGTAGAGTACTGGAAAAGCCCTGGCATATGTAATTGTTAAGATTGTATAATCTCTGAAAGATTGCGAAGAATGGAGGAGACACTGCACTCATACAGAAGGGAGAATGATCCAATGTTTATAAAAAAGAAAGAAGTTAGAGTGAAACTGTAAACTAATGCACTTGATGTCAATTCTTAGAAAAATTCTAGAATATATTATTAAAGAGGTAATTTCTGAGCATTTAGAAAGGGAAACAGTTACTAAAAGCCAGCATGACTTGATCTTCTATAGGTAATGCTGTACATTTGACACAAGATAATTACACTGGATGATTAGGGGAATGATATAGTAGACTTTTTTTTTTTGGCTGATGCAACCATGGTGATCAGAGAAAAAGGAAAAGAACCTATATGTTCTAAAATATTTATTGTAGCTTTCTGTGGTGGCAAAGACCTGGAAATTAAAGTGATGTCCCTCAACTGGGGTATGGCAGAAAAAAGTTGTTGCATGTGATTGTATTGGAACAATTCTGTGCAATAAGAAATTATGAGTAAGCTAATTTTTTAAACATAGAAAGACCTACATGAAATTATGAAAAGCAAAACAAGTAGAATCAAAAGAACACAATATATAGCTACAAAATTAATTGAAGAATAACTTGTGAATGTCCACCTCCCAAGAAAGAACTGATAAATAGAAACACAAAAGACCTAGTTTATATATGCATATTGTTTTTTGTCAAGAGATGTTCCCTCCTGAGCAGAGAGGAAGGAGGAAGGGGGATACCTGGAAATTTTGATGTAACTAACAAAATAATTAATTAAAAATTCAATTCAATGTAACTTAATAAACACATAATAAACACCCAGAATATCGGTTTAAAATGATCTTGACAGAATAGAATATTAAATCAGATGAAATTTAGTATTAATAAGCGTAAAGTTCTATACTTGTTTCAAAAAAGTCAGTCTCACAAGTCAAGTTGGCAGAGGTATGATTAGTTGTTATGAATCCCTCCTTTTTTGGGAGGGATGGTTAATGGTAAGCTCAATATAAATTAATTCTGTGATGCTGCAACCAAAATTTCTAATTCTGTCCTTGGCTAAATCAAGATAGGTATAGTGATTAGAATGAGGGAAGTGATATTTACATTCTACATTGTTCCAGTCAGATAACATTTGAAGTAAAGTTCTAGGTATTGCATTTTAGGAAAAACTTGAACACCCGAAGGGCGTTTAGAAGATGGCCTGCATGGTGAGAAGACAAGAGAATATAACCAGTGAAGACTGTTTAAAGAAGTGGGGATATTTAGCCAGGAGATGAGAAAGTAAAGGAAGTGGGGTAGCTGACAGTTGATTGCAATCTTCAAATATTTGAAACATTATATATATACTATGTTTGTTTATTCCTAGAGGGTAGAACTAGGCACTATGATTAGAGGCAGATTTAAGCGTGAAGTAAGGAAACATTCTTTAATAATCAACACTATTTAAAAGTGGAATGGGGCTATCCTCTGAAAGTAGGTTTTCTCCATCAGAGTCCTTAAAGCAGAGCTTGAGTTACTATTTGTTGAGGTTATTATAGAAGGAATTCTTTGTCATGTACTGTCTGGATTAACTGGTCACTGAAATTCTTTCAAACTGATTTTGATTCTGAGTGATGTCGTTTACATATGAGAGAGACATACAAAGAAATACACATAGGGGGAGAAAAAAGGGAAAGGAGACAGAGAGACAGAGAGAGAGACAGACAGAAAAGAGAGAGAGAGACAGACAGACAGACAGACAGAGAGACAGAGAGACAAAAAGGCAGAGAGAGAGACCAAAAGAGACACAGAGACATACACACACAGAGAATGAGAATAGATTTTAGGGTTGATTGGAGGAGATACAAACTGTAGAAAGGAAAATTAGTTGAGAAATGATTTGTCTGAATATTAAACTTCAATAGCTGAGCAATGACCTGACACTGGAAGTTTGCTGGTAAATCCTTAACAACTGTTTATCCAAAAAAAATTCACACAGAACATATTTTAATGTGCATTTATTAACACTTCCTTAAGCCGAGACAACCAACAGAACAATAAATCAAGCCCTTATTTGTATCCATTTTTATTTCTGAGTCTAAGTGCCCTATGCTGAAAATTTAACAATTGCCTCTTGGGAAATCAAGCTAATTCCTGCCTGCACTACCCATTCTGCCACCCACTGGATAGCGTGGCATAGTGGAAAGCCGACTGAATTTGGAATCAGAGCGAGCTGGTTCAAATTCTGGCTCTACTATCTAATACCTGTATGACACTGGGCAAAGTAATATATCTGAGCTTCAATTTCTTCATCTTTACGAGGGGATTGAATTCAATGCTATCTGAGATCTCTTTGAACTATATATTGATTATTTCATGATACCACCTACTGCTTTGGCATAGTACAAATTTTCTCATTCTACTCTGTGATATGTAGGATGAGAATTACAGCAAGTTCCATCTTTCAACTTGAATGATAATATTATAGATAAGGGAGGAGAACTCACTGTGATAATTATTCAGAGAGAAAATTCACCAAAATCTGTAATACTGTTAAGGGCATTCATTTTCCTTTCTTATACCCTTGCTGAATTACAATGAAAATTTGCATTTTTTTCCTGACAGAAAATGTGTCTTATGTCAAAGTATGTGCATACCCTTTATTATATGTGCTCAACCTTTTTTTAAAAGAAAGACATATTCTATTTCCCAATTAACTTGTCCTTAACAAAGTAGGCTTTTAATTATTTTTATAGCAGTTCTATACAGTTAGACTGTCTAAAATTGATGTACAGATCATATTTAGAACATTTAGCCATAGTAGGGATAAGTATGGATTTTAAAAAGTAGGTCCTTTGTAGTCACTATTAAAATGTGGCATTATTCTGGGTGTTCTAAAGAATTAGGTTATTCCTACACATCTGGAAAGTTGTTAGAAAAGAGGATAAGCTATTAATCTCTATCACAAGGGAGGAACTTTATAATTTGCATAAAAATTAAGTCTGCCCGATTTTAAAAATGTTGTCAACAGTGCATGACTAATACCTTCATATTTATTGATGCCAAATCTGCTATAACCAGTTTTGACAAATTGCTATTCTTTACCTGCCTTTACTACCAGCCAAGATATAATCAGTGTGCATCTTCTTTTTTTTTTTCCTGATGGCTTTGTCAAAGTCAGATTTGATTGCTCTAAAATGGACCTTCCAAGTATTTCCAAGTACTTAAGCCTTTCAGATGCCACTGACATCTGCTTTTCAATATTCAAGATTCAGGTAGATTAGATCAAGCCCTTTCACTTGCATGGTATATAGTAGGCATTCGATGAATTTTTGATTAATTTATGAACAGAGAGGCAGCTACAGTGAATGATGAATATACTCTGACTCTTCAAGAATTCTACCAGTCCTTTGTTTATCCTCACTTGACCTATTCATGACTGGGATATTTCAAAGTCAGCTGAGGGGTTTTGCTTACTTGTCTTTGGAATAGGCAATGCCATATCTCCATTTCAGTACAAAAGCTTTCCAGCCTCTCTGATATTTAGGGAATGTGAATTATTGGTTGCCTGAATGGACCCTGTTGTCTGAATGCAGCTTCATGTTCTCAGTAGGGCCAAAGTGGAGTCTCAGGATTGTAGTGAGGTAAGGCCATAATTGCCATTTTGTACTTTTTTTTTTGGTGAGTATATCCATAGATTTTTAAATTAGTTTTATATGAAACTGGGTCTCTTTTATTAGAAATACTTGTCTGTCTGAAAGAGAGGACGGATTATGAAAGAGAAAGGTCCAAGATGGGGAATCTTCATTCAACCTTGTACATTAGTCTAATTTTTTTGTCCCATTATTACTGGACTGGGCATGTGTGCATACCCAGATGTGTGAATGTATATATGTATAAAACTTTCTTTAGGTATAAGTCTTCTTACTTAAAGCCTCTACTTAGAAAAGGATGCTTCAGTTTTGTTATTTATCATCCAACAAATCTGACGTCATACTTCCCATTCTTACAAATCTGGCTTCTGAATTATTCTCTATGAGGGATGCCAGAGGAGGCTCAGTACTAGGAATACTAGTGCACCAGTCTCGGGAAATTCTTGATGATGGAGAATAGAGGAGCCTAAACCTCCACTTCAGAGCTTGTTCAGACAGCCTATAACTGTTTCTGTTTGCTTTCCACATTGTAGAGGTCTTTTGGTGGCTGCTGAGCAAGAACTGAGTGTACATTCATACTGGATTCATTAGTCTCTCTTTCCTAGTTGTAAGACAGTAAGTGCTCTGAGCCTCTGGGTAGGGAGAGAAGTAACACCTGTGGCTTATTCTCATTACCTAGGTCCTTGCATAGGTATGAATACATAGTGTCCTTGTCCTTGACCCCTCTGTATTTTTTCTTTCCTCTTAGCTTATAAAGCATTAGAAATGTAAAGATCTAGGTGGTGTGACAGAGGCTGGCACATAAGTGCCAGGCTGAAGAGTGTGTGGATCTGATCACCTCATCAGGGGAGGGGCCCCGGAAGACTGAAATCTTGAGGAAAGAAAAGTTCCCTCTGAATAGCAGTTGGTCTCTCAGTCTGGAGAAGCTGAAGAGGGAGAAGATTGAATAAGACTTTCTCCTGAGGGATACCCACATTTTCCTGCTTGTGACTGGAAATCCTTCCCCCCAACACTTCCCAATTGAAGAGACTCAGAAGAGAAACCCGAGAAAAGGCATTTTGAATCTCTGACAGACTTTCCTCAGCTCCTGTTGCCCTGGATCTGAACTGAGGCCAAGGGGCCAAGCCCGGGGTCAGCCAAACTGATTATCTCTCAGGGGGTTTAGGTTGCCAAAGCCCAAGTTCCCCCTAAACTTGAGGAGGGATGGAAAAGGGTTATTTTTTAAATTTTATTTAATCAATTTAGAACATTATTCCTTGATTATAAGAATCATATTCTATCCCTCCCCTCACCCCACCCTTCCCATAGCCAACACACAATTCCATTGGGTATTACATGTCCTTGATGAGAACCTATTTCCATGTTGTTGATGTTTGCACTAGGATGTTCATTTAGAGTCTATATCCCCAATCATATCCCCTCAACCCATGTAATCAAGCAATTGTTTTTCTTCAGTGTTTCTACTCCCACAGTTTTTCCTCTGAACGTGGATAGTGTTCTTTCTCATATATCCCTCTGGGTAGTTCAGGATCACTGCATTGCCACTAATGGAGAAGTACATTACATTCAATTGTACCACAGTGTATCAGTCGTGTGTACAATGTTCTCCTGGTTCTGTTCCTTTCACTCTGCATCAATTTCTGGAGGTCATTATAGTTCCCATGGAATTCCTTCACTTTATTATTCCTTTGAGCACAATAGTATTCTATCACCAACATATACCACATTTTGTTCAGCCATTCCCCAATTGAATGGCATCCCCTCATTTTCCAATTTTTTGCCATCACAAAGAGCTCAACTATGAATATTCTTGTGCATGTATTTTTCCTTATTATCTCTTTGGGGTACAAACCCAGCAGTGCTATGGCTGGATCAAAGGGCAGACAGTCTTTTAGTGCCCTTTGAGCATAGTTCCAAATTGCCCTTCAGAATGGTTAGATCAATTCACAACTCCACCAGCAATGCATTAATGTCCCAACTTTGCCACATCCCCTCTAGTATTCATTACTTTCCATTGCTGTCATATTAGCCAATCTGCTAGGTGTGAAGTGATACCTCAGAGTTGTTTTGATTTGCATTTCTCTGATTATAAGAGATTTAGACACTTTTTCATGTGCTTATTAATAGTTTTGATTTCTTTAACTGAAAATTGCCTATTCATGTCTCTTGCCAATTTATCAATTGGAGAATGGCTTGATGTTTTGAACAATTGATTTAGCCCTTTATAAATTTGAATAATTAGACCTTTGTCAGAGGTTTTTGTTATGAAGATTGTTTCCCAATTTGTTACTTCCCTTCTAATTTTGGTTCCATTGGTTTTGTTTGTACAAAACCTTTTTAATTTGATGTAATCAAAATTAATTATTTTACATTTTGTGATTTTTTTCTAACTCTTGCTTGGTTTCAAAATCTTTCCTTTCCCAAAGGTCTGACAAGTATACTATTCTGTGTTTACCTTATTTACTTATAGTTTCCTTCTTTATGCTCAAGTCATTCACCCATTCTTGAGTTTATCTTGGTGTAGGGTGTGAGATGTGTGATAGAGACTTGAAGAGAGAGAGGTTTTACAGGACAAGCCAGGTCATGTAAGAAACAAGCCTGGGGACCTGATCTGTAAAATCAAGGATTTGAAGCACAAGTCTTGATTACCTATCTGTCAATCAAGAAAACGGATCCAAATGGAATGTTCCCCGGAGTTGGCAGTTGGGGGTCTATCCACAGAGGAGAAGAAGCAGGAACTTGGACTTTGACTTTGCTCTCTCTTAGATTTGACTGACCAAGAAGGGAGACAAGGCTAGCTGTAGAGAGAAGAAGCTGAATTATTATTATTTAGCTTCTGTCTCAGACTGAAGGACCCTTGAGGGGGGCTTCTGAAATTAGGCTGAGAGACCTTGGTGGCTTTGTGAAGAAGAAAGAAGATTTTAAACTGTTGTCCTCCATTCATCTCTGAATGTCTCTCTGTCACAGTTTTGTGTATGGACTGATCTCTCAAACCCTCAAATCCCCATTATAAATTAGGGAGACCCTCATCCCTCTTACCTCAGTTTCCCATCCTGTTTCCCAATAAACCCCCTGACTCAAAAAAGGAAAAGACAAGAGTATTTTATAGTCCACTCAGTGGGGAGGGAGGAAGCCAAAAGGCTTCTAGAAGTGGGTGGTTAAGGGAGGGAGTGAGGGAGGAAGAGGGTAGGAGGAAATTAGGAAAAATATTGATCCACTAGCCACCAAACAGTGATCAGTAGGCAAACCCCAGATCATTCCTCTGTATCAACATCTCTCATTGTAACTAGGTACCCTCAGGTGTGTCCCCATAATTAGTAGCAGCTCTCTCTAGTCTCAAGCCAGAGTACATATCCAGTTACAACAAGAAATAATTCAAAATAGATTTACATTTCTATTTCAATTGGCACCTCTAGTTTGACTCGAACCCCACAATCCTTCAAAATTTTCAGACAAATTGTTTTTGAAATTGTGATTGTGGCAGCAATTGCCTGCTTTTGGGTTTACCACTTACTATATAGCAAACTAACTCAAATGGTAGTGGAAACTGTAGATTATGTTGGTAACTTGACAATGACTGTTTTACAATTGCCATTTCAATATGAACTGGTTCTCTGGCACGTCCTGGCACAAGTATATGTAATCTTTATGGCTGTGAGGCATACTTTAACCCAAGTGAAGAAAGTATTCAGATCTGTGGTACTTAAAACTGAGAAGATTATGGCCATTGATACCAACTCAGAGGGCATGATTAAGGCTTTATTTGAACAACTGATTAAAGAAAAAGGGCTAGATCTAGTTATGGGCAAGGACAATGGGCAAACAGCGAATTCACTTCAGGAGACTGAAGGTGGCAATGAAAATGAGAACAAATCTGCTTGTGATCCTGAGAAAATCTGTCCTTTGAAAGAGGTCACTAAGCTAACTACTAATGCTGGTGTGATCTACTCAAAAGCCCATAGACAATTCTCCACCCAGGAACTTGAGTCCATAAGGCGCTGTTTCCCAAAATTTGTAGACAATCCTCCCAAAAGGAGCTGAAGAGAGCATTCAGGATCTTTGATCCTGATTTCAAAGATGTTGAGTTCCTGTTGTCTGAACTGTTCAGCCCCCATGAACGGAGACAATTTTTGGAGAAAACTAGATCTGACAGCAATTTGACTAGCTGGCCAACTGTAGAGCAAAGGGTAGACATCAACTTTGCTAATCCAACTTGCATATCCTATCTTAAAAGGTGCAGGGAGGATTTGCTGCAGGCCATTAAACAATGCTGTTCCAAGCCAAATGCATGGGCCAAGTTTGACAAGATCAGTCAGGATAAAGGGGAACATCCTGCCATGTACATAGACCATCTGTCAGAGATGGCAGAGTCAATCTTAGGACTAGAAGCCAATACTGAAGAGACAGCTGTAAAAAACTATTTCCTTAAATACAACTCAGTTTCCCTAATTAAATTGAGAGAGGCTGCAGGTTACCTATTTGAAAATAGTTCAGAACAGAGTAAGGAAGTTAAAGATCTTAAGGAAAAGTTAGAGAGGACTGAAAATGATTTGAAACAAAAGGTAATTGAAGAAATTAAAAATCTGAATACATTTAGGACTTATACAACATCTAGTTCCCAAAAGATACCTAGTTACAAGGCAAGACCAGTGCAGAAAGAGACTAGGGAATTTTTCTTTTGTCACTGAAAAGGTCATTTGATTAGAAACTGCTTTTTGAAGAAGAAACATATATATATATATATATATATATATATATATATATGAAGAAGAAACATATATATAACAAAGATAAACAAAATGCACAAACTAGGTACAAGAAGTCCACTTGTTGTTTACATTGCAAATTAAAGTCTTCACAGCAAGCTCCAGACTTGAAGGAAATGCAAAAGGCCATAGAAACTGGAGCTAAGCCTAAATATTATGATATAGTTAGAAGAGAGTTATGAAGCCAGGCCCATAATTTATTTAGTGTGACACTTGGGGATAGAAGAAATAGTGAAAATGAAGCTGTTGTTGGAAACGGTAGAAAAAACTTGGGAAATAGTGTAAAACTGGTGCAAGAAAGTGAATCTGTGAATGATATCCATTCCAATAAAGCAAGAGAAAAGCTGAGACAGATTAAAGAAAATGAGGCAGAAATTAAGGAAATGACATCTCAAATAGTAAATAAGATGAAAGACTTTGAAATGAGTTGTACAGTAACTAAACAGGAAAAGTCTGTAAAGGAAATAAAATCATTCCTGGAGAACATTTTCCAATGTAGAATGGATAATGGGATTGAATTATGCAAAATAAAAAGAAAGAAAGAGTCACAAGAACTCAAGAAAAAGTTTGTGACTGAGACAGAGACACATAATTTAAATTCCCTAAAGGTTACTGTTGATAAAGATGACAAGGCTCTAGAAACATTCACAGATGAAGTCCCACCAAACTTAGTTAATTCTACAAATAGCTTTATGGCACAGGTACCCATAGAAATAACATCTAGTTTGATTCCAGAAGCTAGTACCTTCCATCCAGCAGTGAGTGATATAGTTAAGGAAAAATTAACTGAAAATGAAGCTGGCATTACTTTTGAACACAATAATCATATTCAAAGTAGTGGAGGTGACATTACAGTTAAATTTGAATCTGGGGATGGAATGGCAGGCTTAGTAACAACCAAGGATTCAGTTGGTGCCAGCATTCTAAGGGGCAAAGGGGTATCTGGCCAAAACAACAGTGGTGATTTAGGCTCATGTCCATTGTAGTTGAGAATACATTTCCTAATATTGAATCATCTCTGCATTCCTGGTATAAAACTCACTTGGACATAGTGAATGATCTTTGTGATACAACAATATAATCTTTCTGATAGTACTTTATTTAAAATTTTTGTGTCAATATTCATTAGAGAGATTGGCCTCTATTTTTCTTTTTCTATTTTTGCTCTTCCTAGATTAGGTACCTGTGCCATATTTTTTGTCATAACAGGAATTTGGTTAGACTCCATCTTTGCCTATTTTTACAAATAATTTATATAGTATTGGCATTAATTGATCCTTAAATGTTACGTATTATTCACTTATGAATCCATCTGACCCTGGGGATTTTTTTCTTGGGGAATTTTTTGATGGCTTGTTCAATTTCTTTTTCTAAAATGTGATTAAGTATTCTATTTCCTCTTTGCTTAATCTGGGCACCAATTTATTAGCATATAATTTGGCAAAATAATTTGAAATAATTGCCTTAATTTCTTCTTCATTGGTGGTAAATTTGCCCTTTTCATTTTTTGTGCCAGTAATTTGAGTTTTTTCTTTCCTTCTTTAAATCAAACCAACCAATGATTTGAGCTATCTTATTGATTTTTTTCATAAAACCCACTTTTAGCTTTATTAATTCAATGGTTTTATTACTTCTGATTTTATTGATTTTTCAAGATTTCCAATTTGCTATTTAAATTGTAGTTTTAAATTTGTTCCATTTCTTATTTTTTAGTTGCATCTCCAATTCATTGATCTGTTCTTTCTCTAATTTATTGATGTAAGTGTTTAGAGAAATAAAATTCCTCCTAAATACTGCTTTCATGGTATCCTATAAATTTTGGAATAGTCTTTCATTGTCATTCTCTTCAATGAAATCCTCAATTACTTCTGTGATTTGTTCTTTGACCCATTTATTTGTTAGCATTAGATTATTTCATTTCCAATTAATTTTAATCTCTCTTCATGGTCCTTTACTGAATGTAAGTTTAATTGTACTTTGATCTGAAAAATATGCATTTTGCTTTTATGCATTTCTTTATGACTTTTTTATGCCCTAATATGTGTTCAGTTTTTGTTTTTGTGTCATGTACTGCTGTTGTGGATGATTTTGGGATTATATCTGTTTGCTAGTAAGAAGGACCCATTGGTTTAGCTCTGTAAAAAAGCTGATATAGATTAGGAAGAACAGTGGGTCTTTTAACACTAAGGCTTTCTTGAGGGATTTGGACTGATACAACTGTGGAGACAATGGGTAAAAACAAACCTCTATTTATTAAGGTTAAAAGGATTAAAAGGGTTTAATGGAAAGGTTAAAGCAGAAAAGATCTCTAAATACTAGTGGGGGGCTACCTCCAACCACACCAACTCAAGGTCCCTCACAGGAGCCGCTTGTGTCCAGTGAAAACCAGACCATCACACTCTCCTTATTACTAACTTACCCAATTACTATCTAAGCCTATTTCTAATAGTTGTTATTACATATTATTCTGTTACTACCTCCTTGAAGTTGTTCAGTTAGGTTTCCAACTTCCAGTCAGTCAGGGTTTTGGCCTTGTGGCTTCTGGCCTGAAAAGGCCAAGCCCAACCTGTGATGCTCTGTAACCACAGAGGAGCAAAAAACAGATTTTCTTCTTTTAATTGTAGATCTTCCTTTCACAGCTCTTCGCAAAACTTCCAACTTCCTCCTCTTTCCACAACTGTCCCTCTTGTTCAAGGAATTTCCAAGAGCCAAAGTTTTAGCCACCTCTCTGGGTAGGGAACACCAGCAGAGAGAGAGAGAAAAGACAGTTGGACTCAACAGAATTTCAAACTCCCATATCTCACAGAATTCCTAAACTAGATCTTAGCTCAAAGTTCCATCCAAGGCAGCCAGCCAGCCTGACAGGATTCAGACTCCTGCCACTTACTTACTTAACTCCAAATCTTATTTTACTCCTAATACTGCTGAGGAAATGTCATATTCTTTTCTATTCTGTCAGTTTTCTCCAAAGGTCTATCATATCTATTTTTTTCTATAATTCTATTTGTCTCTTTAACTTCTTTATCATTTAGTTTTTTATTAGATTTATCTAATTCTGAAAAGGGAAAGTTGAGGCTCAAACTAGTATAATTTAATTATTTCCTCCTTGAAGTCATTTGACTTTTCCTTTAAAAATTTGGCTTATATACTATCTGTTACTTACATGTTTAATATTGATATTACTTCATTGTCTATGATACCTTTTGGCAAGATATAATTTTCTTCTATATGTCTTTTAATCAGATCTATTTTCGCTTTAGCTTTGTCTGAGATTATGCTTGCTTCTTCTGTTGTTTTTTTTTTACCTCAATTAAAGCGTAAAAGATCCTGCTCCAGTTCTTTACTTTTATTCTGTGTATCTCTCTGCTTCATCTCTGTTTCTTATAGACAGCATATTTTAGGATGCTGGATTTTGATCCATTCTGCCATGTACTTCCATTTTATGGGTGAGTTCATCCCATTTAAATTTACTGTTATAATAATGAACTGTGTTCACCCTCCATCTTTTGTTTACCCTGTTTATTCTTTTCTTTCTCTCTATCCTTTCACTCTGTTTCTTCTAATAAATGCTTTACTTCTGAGTGCTGTCTCTCTAAATCCAGCTTTCTTTCTATCAGCTCTCCTTCCCTTTTCTTTTATTTCTGCCCTTTTTAACTTCTCTAAAAGGTAATATAGATTTCTTTATTTAATTTAGCATCTATATCATTCCCTATTTGAGCAAAATATGATGAAAGTAAGATTCAGAACTTGCAGACCACCCTCTCCCATTTTCCTCTCCATTATAATAGCTCTTTTAAAAATTTCTTTTATTTGAGATAATTCATCCCATTTAATGTCTTTCTTCCTTTTTTTCCTCCCAGTGCAATTCTTTCTCCCCTCCTAATATTTTTGAGATAATATCCCATTGTAGTTGATTCCTATTCATATTTTCTCTCCACGTTTATTCCTTCTAATTGCCCTAATGTTGATAAAGTTCCTAAGAATTACAAGCATTATCTTCCACTATAAGAATATAAATAGTGCAACCTTATTGAATCCTTTATGAGTTCTCTTTCCTGTCCACTCTCTTATTCTTCTCTTGACACTTCTGTTGAGTGTCTAATATTCTATGCAGTTGTGGTCTTTTCATTAGTAATATTTGAAAGTTCTGAATTTAATTATGTGTCCATTTTCTCAACTGAAGAATTATACTCATTTTTGTAGGTATGTAAATCTTGGTTGTAACCCTCTTTTGAACTCCAAAATATCATATTCTAGGCCCTAAGATCTTTTATAGTAGAAGCAGCTAACTATTATGTCATTCTGACAGTGGATCCATGATACTTGAATTTTTTTCCTTTCTGACTGCTTTTGGTAGTTTTTCCTTACCTCAGAAGCTCTGGGATTTGGCTATAACATTCCTGGGATTTTTCATTTGAGGGTCTTTTTCCAAAGGTGATCAGTGAATTCTTTCAATTTCTATTTTGTCCTATGATTCTATAATATCAGGGCAGTATTCCCTGATAATTTCTTGAAATATGATGTCCAGGTCCCTTTTTTTTTATCATGGCTTTCAGGTAGTCTAATGGTTCCTAAATTACCAATCCTTGATCTGTTTTTCCAATGAGAAGTTTCACATTTTCTTCTATTTTTTCATTCTTTTGATTTTGTTTGATTGTTTCTTGATACACCACGGAGTCATTAACTTTCATTTGCCCAATTCTAATTTTTAGGAAATAATTTTCTTCAATAAGTTTCTGTTCTTCCTTTTCCATTTGGCCAATTCTACTTTTTAAGAAGTTGTTTTCTTTGGTGAATTTTAAAAAATCTTTTCTCATTTTTTTGTGCTTCTTTTACCAAGCTGTTGATTCTTATTTCATGATTTTCTTGCATTACTCTCATTTCCTTTCCCAATTTTTTTTCTTCTAACTCTCTAATTTGATTTTTTTTAATAACCCTTACCTTCCATCTTGGAATTGTATAAATGGAGATTTTGAGCCTTTGGACTTCATCCCTCAGAAGTCCCTTAGTATTTCCCAAAATTCCCTTTTCCTGCATCCCTGCATTTTGCGTGATTGTATTTAAATGTCTGTAACTCCTCCTTCTTCCGCTCTTGAACCTGCAACCAGGCTGAAGTCTGGAAGTTATTTTGTTTTAGTTATTATTAATAAAACTTTATAAAATATAATGTTTAGTTATTGAATATTAATTTTAAAACTCACAGAATAAATACTCCAAGGCAGAATAGTGGTAAAGGCTAGGCAAAGGGGGTTAAGTGACTTGCCCAAGGTCACACAACTAGGAAGTATCTGAGTCCAAATTTGAACCCAGGACTTCCTGTATCTGGGCCTGACTCTCAATCCAATGAGCCACCTATCCTCCCCATCTTATTTGATTTTTAAAGATCTTTTATACCTATTTTGGAAGTTTTTTTGGGGACTGACGCCAATTCATATTTTTCTTTAAGGTTTCCCTTGTAGCCTTTTAAACATTTTTATCTTCTAGGTTTGTGCCATGATCCACCATAATAACTTCATATAATTAGGCTCTTTCTTTCCTGTTTATTATGTAACTTTTCCCAGTATTTTAAAATTCTGTTCTTGGATTCGAGAAGTCAATGTTCCAAACTTCTTCTTGTGTGAAGCTCACTTCTTGCTACTAGCTTATAGGAGTCTTGGAATTTACCTTCTGACTTGAATTGGATTGAGGGAGCCCTCACTTCAAGCTTATACTGGTAGGGGGTACCTCACTGTTGGCTTACACAAAATGGGGGGCCTTGCTTGCACAGAGTGGGAGCTTCACCATTTGCTTGCACAGTTTTGGGTCTCCTAGCTTGCATTAGTTGGATATCCTCACTATTAGCTTATTCAGTGGGGCAGCCTAGGTTGCTGGTTTGTAAAATGGGGGACTTCACTGCTTGAGTGCTGAGGGACCTTGCTGGGTTGGGGACTTGCTGTTGCCTTTCCCTAGAGGTGTGGTCTCACTGGTAGCTTGTGCAGGGTTGAAACTGTGCTGTTGTGGGCATGGGGCCTCTTCACTGGCTTATACAGTGTCTGTGTTTGGGGTGGCTTATTGGTTGCCTGCACTGGGAATGGGGGTGGGATGGGGGGGTGCTACTATAGGTCAATGACCAACTGAGGCCTCCCTGCTAACTTTCACTGCCTGCTGGCCTGCTTTGGAGTAAGGCTTTTCTATTGTGGTAGTGGGGTCTCCTCTTTTCCCTACTTGGGTTTTGTCTGCCCTGGCTCAGCCTACCTGCTTAGAATTAAACTTCCTTCCTACCCCAGGGAGATAAACCTCCTGCTGATTCTTTCTGTAAGAGAACTCCTCCAAAATGGTAAGATACTTTATTTTAAAGTGACTTGATGGGAAATTTGGGAGATATCAGGCAAGTTCCCCCTCACTCTGCCATCTTGGCACTAAAAGTCTTGATATCCAACCTTAACATTAACACTCATTCCAATAAAAAATTAGAAGAGAAGCAGATCATATTTTTCTCAGAACTATGGGGAGAAGTATTTATTCTTAATCAAAAAAGGAGCAATTCCAAATGATAAAATAGTAACCAATTAAATGAAACTGAAAAGTTCCTGCACAGAAAAAATTAATTCTCCTTGGATAAGAAAGGAATCCTTTAAATGGAAAAACATCTATGTATTAAATTTCCCCAATGCCCCATTCTAGACTAGCAGCCAAAGCTTATGGATAAAAAGTTCTCAAAATAAGAACTGCAAAATATTAACAATCAAATGAAAGAATCCTCCAAATCACTAAGCAGAATAAACACACAAGTCAAAATTACCCATAGATTCCATCTGACACCATACAAATTAGCAAAGATGGCCTAAAATGACAAGAGTAAATGGGAGTTGTGGAATGAGGCACACTAGTTAGTATATTGTTGATGGAGTTGTCAAATGGTATAATTTCTGAAAGCAAATTTTGAATTATGCTAAAAAAGTGAATAAAATGTTTATGCCCTTTGAACCAGAGACTCAATTTCTGGGTTTTACTTAAAGTAAGTTATCAATAAGAAGTTCCCCATATACACAAAAGTATTTATAGTAGCATTTTTTTTTGTGATAACAAAGAATTGGGGAAAAAGTAAATGCCCACTAATTGGGTAATAGCTAAACAAATTGTGGATTATGAATATAATAGAATTTTACTATGATCTTAAGAAATGATGCATATGATGATTTCAGAGAAGCATGGAAATATCTGAATGAAGTGATAGAATGAACAAGCAGAGCCAGGAAAACAATATAGACAATAAGTATAACAATTTAATAGAAAAATAACTGTACATGGAAAACCTTAAAAAAGGAATCTGATAAAATTATAAAGATCAAGGATGATTCAAATAAAATTACACATAAGAAGATAACCTCCAAAGCTACCACTTTGTGAAAGTGAATTATTCATATGTGTTACACATTGCACATATTTTCAACCTATTGATCAATTGTATTGATTTTCTCTTCTCCCTTATTTTTTATTATTTACATTATATTTATGTTCTTATTTTTAAATTTGTGGTCATTTCTATCTCTAGTGGAAGAATATTGAGCAGTTGCATTCTTTAATTACTTATCTCTATATCTTGCTGGCTTTCATTTTTGCTATTAGTAGTGAATAAAACTATGCATTTTTTATGCTTTGGAACCCAAATAAAATTTAAATTTATAAAAACAATTATTAGCAGAAACATAAATCTAAAAAAAATGGGACCAACTCAGTTCAGAATTTTATACTGAAATGGATCTGTGATTTCATTGATTCAAGATCATGAGTTCTTTCCCATGCTGCAGATAGCAATTCATCCTTGAATTCCCTCCTTTGTGACTCTCATACTCTTTCCTCCACAAAGATCATTGTTGGAGTTCCACCTAACATCATGGAAGTCATACACTTGGTAGGAAAAACCTAGTTAATCACATTGGAAAGGAGGGAAGTGCTTCCAGCCAATGGATGAAATTAGATGAGGTAATTTATTTGGATTGGTTGAAAAGAATTAGGCATATCTCTGGGTCTATGCATTTCAAAAAAGGAAATTCTAGCAGAAGCATTTCATCAACTTCTTTGAAAGTTAAGCTAAATACCTGGAGATGGCAAATACTTGTACCTATAACCAGAGGGCAGCAAGGATAGAGAGGATCCGAGTAGAATATTATGCCCCTCTGCCAATTGACCATATCATTGTAGAGAATGGGTTTGTAATGATTAATATATCTATTTGTGAGCTGTGATGGGACTAATTAGACCCACTTAAGGAAGCGCAACTTCTAGGAGCATGACTTTTTTTTAGGTGGAGAGAAATGTAGCTTCAGGACTTTGCAATAACCTTAACCATCATAATCTACAAAAGAGCTTCAGATGCCATGAAATCATAAGGGCTGTATGTAGGACTAAAAAGATATCTGATAATCAAGAGGTGTGAATTTATCCTTTGGCATGTGAGCTATGTAATTTTGAGTACACTCTTCCCAAAGATCTTTGAAATTGTAAGAAGAGTGTGTCCCAGACTATAAAGGGAGGAATATTTTGTTCTACCTGTTTTTAGTATATCATCTTAGTTAATGTCCATTTCTAAAATTAATTAAGCCTGATGAATTGGTAATTTAGATTGAGATTGCACTAGGTAGGGGCTCATGAATCATTTTTTAGAAATTCCAATCCCCTAGAACCATAGTGGTGAACCCATAGCATGCATGCCAGAGGAGGGGGACTCTGAGCCCACTCTGTGGGCAGGCACAACATCAGCCCAGTACAGAGTTTGCCAGAGTTCATTTCTAGAAAGCCAGAGGGATGTGGGATTGGGCTATTCCCCTCCCCTCCCTTCCTTCTTTCTACCCTAGCCCGAGGACATTTGTCACATCACCCATATCTCTAAAAAATTCACCATCACTGCTCTGGAGATAACCCTAGAACTTTGAGGAGAGAAGTAGATGCCCATCCTGCTTGTCAGTGAGGAACTGGGGAAGTAGACCCCTTTTTTCCCATAGGCCAGAGTAATAGGACAGGGAAAATGTCTTTAACATATAATCTCACTAAATCAGGTCTGTTCAACACCATACAACTTTTGTCTTTGGTTATTGAACTCCACCTTGAAATAGGATTTAATTAACTTTGAACCTTAACAATTACATCTTGATTTTAAATAATTACAGGACTCGTATAATTTGTTAAGTAAAGGCAGTATATGATAATGTATATATGAAGAAACAGCCTCTGCACATTTTATCCTATTCCAATAAGTATTTCTTGGTTGTCTGTGTTATATATCACACAAATCTTATTTATATAGATTTTTCGTTACCAGCAAAAAATTATCACTACTAAATTTTATTTATATCTTTTTTAAAGCAGATGTTTCTTAACTAGGAAAAACAAATTCCTTATAACAAATATACATAATCAAGCAAATCAAGTTCCCTCATTGACTATACAAAAATATAAAATCTCATTCTGTACTCTAAATCCATTACTTCTCTGTCAGGAGGTAGATGATATCAAAACTGTGGGGGTACAACCAAGCCACTCCTTAGGGGAAATTTTATATCTCTATATATGTTTATTAACAAAAGGAAGAAATTTTTAATCAAAATGTTAGCAAAGAGATTACAAGAACACATTTCAAAGACCAAGTTGGATTTAGACCAGGAACTTGGAGTTGGTTTACTATTATAAAAACTATAAACAACCATATTACTAACAAAATCAGTAAAAATAATATGATAATATATGCACACACACACACATATATAAAACTTTTGACAACCGTAATACCCATGTCTGTTAAAATATCATTGGAAAAGTTAGAAATAAATGGATTTTTCCTTAAAATCATAATCATGTATCTAAATCCAGAGCAACTTTTCTGCATAACAGAGATAAATAGAATCCTTTACAATAAACTGGGCTAAAATAATATTCTGTTCTTTTTAACATAGAATTAGAAACGTTGACTACAGCAACAATACAGGAAAAAGAAGTTGAGGGAACAATCATATAAAAATAAGAAAAAACGATCACTTGGTAGATAATATGATAAGCCCATTCTTTTAGAAATGGGATTCTGCTCTTTCTGACCTTGGCTGGACCCTGTGAAATTCTCTGCCCCGCCTCCCCTGTACTGGTTGTGGTGAGCTGTTTTGCAAAGAATAAAGGTTCCAAAGTTTCTTCACAGCCTGAATTACTGATTTAATTTATTCTCCTAAACCAGTTCCTAGTCTAAAGTATGACATAGGTATGATGGACAGATTAACAATGTCTTTTGTTTGTTATTAGGGTGTCTTCTGTCTCTGTGATAGACAAGCAGGAAGTTTCTCAGAGCCAGAATAGGCCCTAAAACACAGCCATTGTGTCGGAAGTGCAATTTGAGTATGCTGTCAAAGGGCGTTTCCATCCTTACCTCTTATGACTGACTGACTTCAAAACTCAACCTAAATCCTACCTTCTGCAGGAAGTCTTTATCACTCCTAAACTTTCCTCCCTTGTCTGCTAGCGCTTTGCCTCTGAGATTACCTTCCACTTACAATGCTCTATATCTTGTAGGTACAATTTTTTGCGTACTATTTCTCCTATTACAATGTGGACTGTTTAAAGACAAGGGCTATATTTTTGTTTTTGCTTCCCACTCACTCCTTCCCAGCACTTAGCACAGTTCCTGGCACAAAATATCCCTTAATAAATGCTTGTTGAATGCAGGAGATATATGTTTTTGGAAAGCTCCAATGTGAGAATTTTTGTTTAAATGAACTTTTTTTGTCTTTTAGATTTGAAGAGTAGGAGAGAAAGAAAATAAATGCTTATTAACTGAAAAATAAAATACAATGGGAAAAATATGTTTCCTGATTAACTTGACACTGAAGCCCTGCAGTGATGGAGGTGTGGGTTGCCTTGGTTACATATGTATCTTGGTACCACTTTATTCCACAATTGTGCCCACTCTTCCTAGGGCACATTGTGTTTCTGTGGGAGATTGCTCTTCAGGTCTATGGGAGGGAATGCTTTGTAGATATTGTACTACTATGCCCTTATAGTAAGCACTATTCTTTAGAGCTAATTGTGTCTACTCACTGATTGCTAAGGAATTATCTCCACTGGGAGCTGGTGAGCTCTTATTTTTGTAGGACAGACCCTCAAGGTATCCTAAATCTCAGAGCAACAATCGCTTGATTTAAATAATATTAGTATTATTAAACACATTTTACAGATGAGAAAACTGAGGGTCAGGGAACTCCTATGGTCCTATGACTAGTATTATAGATGGATTTTGAATTCTGTCCTTTCCTGACATGAAGACAAACATTTTTGAGACAATATTGCCTCTCAAATTCTCTCTACCTGTGTGTAGGGTGGCCAAAAAATTAAAGCTATAACATGGAAGATTGTAAGAATGGCATATAAATCTCATCTTTTATTGTATAGAGTATTATTTGTATAATATTTTCACCTTTATAAAGAATGATCTAACATAATAGAGCAGTTAACAGAAGATATCTATCTTTGATCATTCATTTAGGTCCAGCTAAAATAACTTTTAATGCATATTTGTAAAAAAGGAACTTAGAAAAATAATTATTAAAATAACAGGCATTTATCACTATTGTAGAAATGTCATCTTATGAAAGTTACTTCAATACAAATGCATTGCCACTACAGGAAAAGTAACTAAAATAATAGAGATTCCCATCTTCAACCCCCATAGGGTATTAGCTGTATAATTCATATTCATGCATATTCAAAAACATTCATTAAAATTTACTAATTGCCAAACTCTGTACTAAGCACTGTGATTACAAAAGCAGAAATGGCTTCAAGGAGCTTATATTCTAACAGGGAAAAGACAACACATAATGGGGAATGGTAGACAGAGAAGCCACAAGGATGGTGAGTGAAATAATTGACTGACCCATCCTTTTCAGAAGTAATAGTATAATTCATTTGATTACCCTTCCTAGAGCAAAAATGTCATGGTGGTGGGAATGTTCTTCCTCTAATATGAGTACTGTTAGATTTAAAATGGTTGAAGGCCTTAAACTGTAACAGTTAAAAGACTGATGTTGTAAACTGTAGTGAGTTAAAATGGTAGAAGATATAAATTGTGATAGATATAAGAGAGGGTGAGTAAATTTGACCGCAGAAATATGTTTCACTGCAGTGTCTTGGTTTTTAAATCAAATATAAGGTGGTCGCCAGGGAAATATTCCCAATTATTCAAATACCCAAGTCAACTGGGTTTATAGAGATTTTAATTAATACAAATGTGGAATTAAAGAAAAGAGAGAAAGAGAGAAAAAGGAAATAAGTATGAAGGGCCTTAAGCCAACATGGCGTAGACATTAGTCTTAAGAGAGAGAGATCAGTCAGTCAGTCTTTTAACACTCACCACAAGGTCTGTCTAAGCAAGGATTCTAGTGACACCAGGCCAGCATCATCTCAGCTGACTTCACCAGAGAGAGTTCCAGCCAGAGTCCTCCTTAAAGAGCCTTCCAGCCAGAGACTGTTCCAAAGGGCCTCTCTCCAGAGCCTCCAGAGGGACAGAGTCCCCTCAGAGGAGCTCCAGCGAGATCTCCTTAGAGATTGTCCTCCAAGAGCTTCCCTTCTCCAGAGCCTCTCTCAAGACATTCTTCTCAAGCGATCCTCATCAAAGATCCTCCAAAAGGATTTTTCTCAAGAGATTCTGCTTTTTCTCATATAGGGGTTTTTCTCCTATGTCACCTCCCCTAAGTCCTTACATCTACCAATCACTGTAGACATTTTCCAAAGGATTGCCCATCTGAATTCCCACTAAGTCAACAAATCTCCTCAGTATGTCTGAACCAGAAAAAATGCTGCTGTGTTGACTAATCTCCTCAGTAAGTCTGAACCAGTGAAAACACAGCTGAGTCAACTAATCTCATTAAGAGAAAACTTGCCTGACCCTTTTAGGTACCTAGCATCTCATTGTATCAATTCTAAAAAACAGGCATGGCTCAAAGAACTCCTTGCCTTATTATAAGCATGGGTCCAAGTACTTTCATTGTTTAGCAAGGAGTTTTCTCCCCATAAGCAGTCTTAAGTATGGGTGGAGTAGAGGTCCTCCCGTAGCAAGGAGTTTTCTCATCAAAATGGGGAATGTTCCCAGTCCAATGGGGAAATTTTTAACATTCACAAGTCTGAGAAATTTCAAGGTTTACAGTACTACTACTACTACTACTACTACTACTACTACTACTACTACTACTATTACTACTATTACTACTACTACCACCACCACCACCACCATCATCTAGCATTTTTATACAGCCTACTACATGCCAGACTTACTACAACCCTTTGAGGTAGATGCTATTATTACCCCACGTTAGGGAAACTGAGGCAAAGGGTTACATGACTTTTCCAAGGTCACACAGCTATCATCTGAGGTTGGATTTGAACAGGTCTTCCTGGTTCCAGGCCCAGCACTTTGTATGTTGTGTCACCTAGCTGCCTAGCTAGAGTATGATTCTTGAGGACTGGAATGAGAGTTTAATATCCATGAACAGAGTGCCAATACTAAATTGATCAAAATCCCTGGATGGTAACTCCTCATTTAATAAACAAATTTGAGTTGCTGACATGAACCAAAGTTTTTGTTATTATTGTTTATTCTTCATTTTCTTTTAAAAAAACCCTTACCTTCTATCTTAGGATAAATATAAGTATGTGTTCCAAGGCAGAAGAGCAGTAAGGGCTAGGCAATTAAGTGACTTGCCCCAGGACTTCCTGTCCTTGGGTCTGACTCTCTATTCACTGAGCCACCTCATTGTTCCTTATCCTTCATTTTTGGAAATGACCAATGATATCATGGGACAATGACTTATGTGTTGGACTTAAGTGATATAGAGTTAATAAAATATTATAGTAATCTTGTATTTGACTAAAATATAGATCCAAGTTTGGAGAATAAGAACTCATTATGGGTGGTGAAGCCAAGATGGAGGAGTAACTAGAGTAGCAGCTCCATGTCACCATGAGAATCCTCTCCAATCAATATTAAAATGTCACCACAAAATGAATATATGAATGAAAGAACCAACAAGGAGATAGAGTGAAACAATTTTCAAGAAAAGAAAAAACCCAAAAGGTAGACAAAGAATATCTGGGGCACTGGGGTGAGAGAATAGCAGAGCCAACAAGAAGCTGTAGCAAGGAGGGAAGAATAAGCTACACACCCCTACCCTACCCCATATCTACTGTCCAAGGTTCAGGACTTAAGTCCAAGCCCAATATCCAGGCCCTGAGACCTTGCATGGGCAAATAGTGGTACAAGCCAACCCATACTCCTGGAAATTTCAAACCTATGGAGAAGTCTGGAGCCCTAGCCCAGGGCAATCTGGGCTGAAGCAGACTGATCTATGTGGGCCCAGAGTGAAGCCAGGAATCCCAGTCTGGGATTGGGATAAGGACATAATTCACAATTTGTGATTACAATGTAATTCACAGGGAGATCCCCCCTCTGCATCTTTTTACCCAAAACTAAGGATAGAGCTTCAGGACAAGTTAATCAAGGATGTGCCTGATTGTATCAAGAACATGAGACCAAAAACGTGAACTTAAGCCTGGGGCTAGAATTTGATCAGCCACTTTCCTGATCAAGTTCAGAGTGAGATCAAAAGCTTACACTCAAGCCTGAGGAAAGTCTTTAAGCTATCAGCATCTCAAAGGTCAATTGAATCAGTTGGAGGAGGAGGCTCTTAGAGCTCTCAGCCCTCAGACTATCTGGTAAACTAGTAACAACCCAGAAAATAGGCTGAGAAAAATGTCAAGGAAGGACTGAAGTTTAAGAGGGTACCTCAACTTCCTAGAAAACAGAACCTACTTATAATTAGATAGGAAAAATGATTAAACAAAAAAAAAGCACCTAACTAAAAAAAATTATGGAGACAAAGAGCAAAGTACAGACACAGAAGGGAACAGTAAAAGCAAAGAAAATACACACAAAATCCAAAAGAAAAGTATGGATTGGACACAGAATCTGGAAGAGCTAAAAAGAAAGACCTTAAAAACCAATTAAGAGAGGCAGAGGAAAAGTGGGAAAGAGAAATGAAAGTGATGCAAGAAGAAATGGAACAATTGAAAAAGGAGAACCAAAAACTGACAGAGGAAAATCAGGCCTTTAAAAACCAGAATTGACCACATAGAAACTAATGATTTCATGAGAAATCAAGACACAATAAAGCAGAATCAAAGAAAAATGAAAAAAGAGAGGAAAACGTGAAATATTGAAAAAACAACTGACATAGAAAATAGATCTAGGAGAGACAATTTGAGAATTATTGGATTACCTTACAGTCATGATAAAGAAAAAACCTTGGACATTATATTACAAGAAATTATCAAAGAACTTCTCAGAAATCCTTGAATAAGAAAGTAAAATTGAAATGGAAAGAATTCACAGATCACCTCCAGATAGAAATCCTCAAATGACAACTTCTAGGAATATAATAGCTAAATGTAAGAGCCACCAAGCCAAGGAGAAAATACTTCAAGTAGCTAGAAAGAAACCATTCAAATACCATGAAGCTACAATTAGGATCCCACAGGACCTAGTGGCTTCTACATTAAAGGCCTGAAAGACATGGAATAGGATATTCAGAAAGGCAAAAGATTTGGGTTTACAACCCAGAGTCACCTATCCAGCAAAACTGAGTATATTCTTTCAAGGGGAAAAATGGACATTCAGTGAGATAGAAGATTTCCAAGCATTCCTGAGGAATAAACCAGAACTACACAAAAATTCTGAAGTCCAAACATGAGACACAAGAGAAGCCTAAAAAGATAAAAAGGAAAAAGAAAATTTAAGTGACTCATGAAGGTCAAAATGTTTATATGTCTACATGGAAAGAGGATTTCTGTAATTCTCAAAAATTACTCTTAGTAGAGAAGATAGAGGGAATTCCCTCAGAAAGAAGGTGGAGAAGTAAGCTGATTATGATAATATGATGTGTTTGTAAATGTGATGATATAGAATGATATGCATGATATGATATGTATGCATATGGATGATATGTAAAAAATCAGGGGCTGAAAGAGAGGGTTGCATTGAGAGGAAAGAGAAGGGAGAGATAAAATGAGGTGAATTATATAACATAAAGAGGCACAAAATCATTATAGAGAGGGGAGGATAAAGCTGGTGAAGGCAATGCTTAAACTTTACTCTCATCTTAACTGGCTCAGAGAGGAAAAACAAGTATACTTAGTGGAGTATAGAATTCTATCTTACCCCACAGAGAAGTAAAATAGGAATAAGATAAGGGAAGAGGGAAGCAATTGTAGGGAGGGAGAAGTGGGGAAGTGACAAAAAGCAAAATACTAATGAGGAAGAACAGAGAGAAAGGGAATAGAACAGGGTCTAAAGGGAACAATATGATGGAGGGCATTACACAATGCTGAATGTGAATGGGATGAACTCAATCATAAAATAGAAGCAGATACCAAAGTGGATTAAAGACCAGAATATTACTATATGTTGTTTACAAGAAACACATCTGAGGCACACAGATTAAAGGCAAAAGACTGGAGGAGAATTTATTACCTAAAGTAAAAAAAGCAGGAGTATCAATCATGATTCCAGACAAAGCCAAAGTAAAATCAATCTATTAAAAGAGATAAAGAAGGAAATTACATTTTGCTAAAAGGCACCATAAATGATGAAGTGATATTATTGCTAAACATTTATGCACCAAATGGGATACCATCTAGATTTCTCAAGAAGAGATTAAAGCAACTTAAGGAGGAAATAGATAGTGGGAGATTTCAACCTTCCCCATTCAGAACTGGATAAATCAAACCAAAAAATAAATAAGAAAGAAGTAATGGAAGTGAATGAAATGTTAGAAAAATTAGAATCAATAGATATCTGAAGAAAATTGAACAGGGATAAAAAAGAAATATTGACCATGTAGTAGGGCATAGAAATACTGCAAACAAATGCAGAAAAGCAGAAATAATAAATGCAAGTTTTTCAGATCATAATGCAATAAAAATTATAATTAACAAGGGTTCATGGAAAGACACATTTAAATTTAAAATTTGGAAACTAAATAATATAATTCTTCAAAACTGGTGGGTCAAAGAAGAAAACACAGAAACAATTATGGACTTCATTTAAGAGAATGACAATGAGGCAAAATATAAAAATCTATGGGATATAGCCAAAGCAGTGCTCAGGGAAAATTTATATCTCTGAATTCCTATATCAACAAAACAGAGAAGGAGGAGATTAATGAATTGGGCTTGTATTTAAAAAAATTAGAAAAAGAACCAATTAAAAATCCCCAGATAAAAACTAAATTGGAAATCCTAAAAATTAAAGGAGAAATTAATAAAATTGAAAGTAAGACAACTATTGAACTAATAAACAAGATTAGGAGCTGGCACTTTGAAAAAATAAAGTAATGGTTAATATAATAAAAAACAAGAGAATCAAATTATCAGTATCAAAGATGAAAAGGGAGAACTCAGCTCTAATGAAGAGAAAACTAAGGTAATTATTAAGAACTATTTTGCTCAATTATATGACAATAAATATGACAATCTAGATGAAATGGGTGAATATTTACAAAAATATAAATTATACAGATTAACAAAAGGGAAATTGAATACTTAAACAATCTCATCTCAGAAAAAGAAATTGAACAAGTCATCAAGGAACTTCCTAAGAAAAAATCTTCAGGACCTGATGGATTCACAAGTGAATTCTATCAAACATTTAAAGAACAATTAATTACAATACTATACAAATTATTTGACAAAATTAGCAAAGAAGTAGTTTTACCAAATTCTTTTTGTGACACAAATATAGTACTTGTTCCAAAGCCAGACAGACTAAAAACAGAGAAAGAAAACTTTTCAGACCAATTTCTTTAATGGACATAGATGCAAAAATCTTAAATAAAATACTAGCAAAAAGAGTACATCAAATTATCACAATGATTCTTCATTATGAGCAGGTGGGATTTATACCAGGCATGCAAGGATGGTCTATTATTAGGAAAACCATCCACATAATTGACCATATCAATGATCAAACCAGCAGAAATCACATGATCATCTAAATAGATGCAGAAAAAGTCTTTGACAAAATACAACACCCATTCCTATTGAAAACACTGGAAAGCCTAGGAATAGATAGGCCCTTCCTCAAAACAGTAAATAGTATATACTTAAAACCATCAACAAGTATCATCTTCAATGGGGAAAAGTTAGGAGCCTTTCCAATAAGATCAGGAGTGAAGCAGGGATGCCCATTGTCCCCTCTATTATTTAACATTATACTAGAAACACTAGTGGTAGCAATTAGAGAAGAAAAAGAAATTGAAGGCATTAAAGTAGTCTATGAGGAAACTAAACTATCACTTTTTTTGTAGATGATATGATGGTATACTTTAAAAATCCTAGAAAAATCAAATAAAAGGTATGGGGAAATATTTAGCAACTTTAGCAAAGTTGCAGGATACAAAATAAATCCACACAAATCATTAGCATTTTTATATATTTCTAACAAAATTCAGCAATAGGAATTAGAAATGAAAACTCTAGATAACATAAAATATATAGGAATCTATCTGCCAAGACAAATACAGGAACTATATGAACACAACTACAAAACACTTTTCATACAATTAAAACTGTATCTAAATAATTAGAAGAACATTAATTGCTCATGGATCAGATGAGTTAACATAATAAAAATGATAATACTACCCAAATTAATCTACTTACTCAAACTACCAAAAAAACTTTTTTATAGAATTATAAAAAATTATAAAAATGTTCATTTGGAAGAACAAAAGATCAAGAATATTAAAAGAAGTGATGGAAACAAATATGAATTATGGGGGCCTAGCAGTACCAAGTTTTAAACTGTACTAAAGAGCAGTGGTCATCAAAACCATATGGTACTGGCTAACAGACAGAAAGATGGAATAATGGAATTGACTTGGGGTAAATGACCTAAGCCACCCAGTGTTAGATAAACCCCCAAATCCCAGCTTTTGGGATAAGATCTTAGTATTTGACAAAAAGTGCTGGGAAAATTGGAAAACAGTATGGGAAAAACAAGTCTAGATCAACATCTCACACCCTATACCAAGATAATTTCAAAATGGGTAAATGACTTAAATATAAAGAATGAAAGCATAAATAAATTAGGTGAACATAGAATAGTATACCTGTCAGATCTGTGGGAAAGGAAGGAATTTAAGACCAAGCAAGAGATAGAGAACATTACAAAATGTAAAATGAATGATTTTGATTCAAATTTAAAAGGTTTTATACAAATAAAACCAATGTAATCAAAATTAGAAGGAAAGCAACAAACTGGGAAAAATTATAATAAAACTCTCTGACAAAGATTTAATTTCCTAAATATATATAAAGAACTAAGTAAATTTACCAAAAAAAATCAAGCCATTCCTCAATCGACCAATTGTCAAGAGATATGAATTGTAATTTCTCAGATGAAGAAAACAAAACTACCAGTAAACATGAGAAAAAGTGTTCTAAATCTATTATGATTAGAGAAATGCAAATAAAAACAACTTTGAGGTACCACCTCACATATAGCAAATTGGCTACTATGACAGAAAAGGAAAATGATAAATGTTGGAGGGAATGAGGCAAAATTGGGACACTAATACACTGCTGGTGGAGTTGTGAATTGGCCTAACCATTCTGGAGGGCAATTTGGAACTATGCCCAAAGGGCTTTTAAAGAATGCCTACCCTTTGATCCAGCCATACCACTGCTGGATTTATACCTCAAAGAGATAATGGGGGGGGGATACATGTACAAAAATATAACTGTGCTCTTTTTGGTGGCAAAAAATTGGAAAATGGGGGGTGTCCATTGATTGGGGAATGGCTGAACAAACTGGAGTATCTGATGGTGATGGAATACTATTGTGCTGAAAGGAATAATAAACTAAAGGAATTCCATATGAACTGGAATGACCTCCAGGAATTAATGCACAGCAAAAGGAGCAGAACCAGGAGAATGTTGTACACAGAGACATACATTATGGTACAATCAAATGTAAACATCCTTTCTACTAGCAACAATGCAATGACCCAGGACAATCCAGAGGAATTTATGAGAAAGAACACTATCCACATCTAGAGAAAGCTCTGTGGGAGCAGAAATACAAAAGAAATACATTATCAATCACATTTCAATGGGAAAATGATCAGGGTTTTGGCATTAAATGTTCACTCTATTGTAAATATAAATAACATGGAAATAAGTTTTGAACAATGATACCCCAGTGGAATTGCTCATTGGCTCCAGGAGCGGGGAAGGAAGAGGAGAGGGAAAAATCATGAATCATGTAACCATGGAAAAATATTCTAAATAAATAAATAATCTTTTAAAAAAAGAACTCATTATTCCATAAAAATTGCTGGGACAATTGGAAAGTAGTTTGGCAGAGCCTAGGTATAGACCAATATCTTACATCATTCTCTAAGATAAGGTCAAATGGATACATGGCTTAGACATAAAAGAAGATACAAGCAAATTAGAAGACTAAGAAACATACTGTCAGATTTGTGGATAGGAGAAGAATTTATGAATAAATTAAATGGAAAGCATCATGATATGGAAATGGGATAATTTTGATTACATTAAATTAAAGGGTTTCTATACAAATAAAATAAATAAAGCTAAGATTAGAAGGAAATCATAAAATTGAGGTAAAAATTTATAGACAGTTTTATTTTGGAAAGAGGTGTCGTATCTAAAATATATAGATACTTTGTCAAATTTATAAGAATAAGAGTCATTCCTCAACTGATAAATGGGCAAAGATATGAACAGATAAATTTTGGATGAAGAAATAAAATACATATATTATATATATGTATATGGAAAACATGCCCTAAATTACCACTCATCAGAGAGAGAAATGCAAATCAAAACAATTCTGAGATAGCATATCACATCAATCATACTGCCTAAAATGATAAAATGGCAAAATTCTGGTAGGGTTGTGGAAAATGAAGACCCTAAATCACTGTTGTTAGAATTGCAAAATGATACAACCATTTTTGAGGGCAATTAGGAATTATGGCCAGAGTTATAGAACTTTATACCTTTAGATTAAGCAATACTGTTGCTGGATCTTTTCCCCAAGGAGATCAGGAAAAAGAAAAAGATCCTATGTGTTTCAAGATATTTACAGAAGTTCTCTTTGTGGTGACAAAAAACTGAAAACTGAGGGGATATTCATCAAGTGGGGCATGGCTGGACAAATTGTGGCATATGGTTTTGATGGAATATTACTGCTCCATAGGGAGTAATGAACAGGTTAATTTTAAAAAGTTGGCAAGATTTACATTACATGAAGTAATGGAGTAAAATGAGTAGAATGAAGAGAAAATTATATATAGCTATAGAGTTAACATTTGAAGAGTAATTTGTGAATGTTAGCTTCCAGAGAATGAACTGAAAAATAGAAACACACAAAGCACAATCTATCTATCATCTATCTATCTATCTATCTGTCTATCTATCTATCTATCTATCTATCTATCTATCTATCTATCTATCTATCTATCTATCTTTCTATCTATCTTTTTGTAGGATGATATCTTCTATGGTGTGTGGAGGGAAGGGAGGAGCTGAGATACCTGGGAATAAATTCTATGAAATAGTTTTTTAAAAGTGAGGCTGAATTGCACAAAGTCATCAGCCTCACTGTCTCTTTCAGGGATGCTAATCCATCTTTGTCATCTACCTGTCACCCAAAATAAATCTGATTTTTAACCAGTTCCTGTATGGTTCACAGCTCCAAAATTTCTCTGGCCTTCCTCATATCTGTGAATTTCATATACATTAAAAAAAATTAAAAATAAAAATAAAAATAAAACAATTCTTAACCCTAACTAGGTCCATAGAGATATATTAATGCACTGCTCAGGCATTTCCCTAAAGAATTCCTCCTGCTTCTCTGAATAGCCCCCAAACAGTGCTGCTGAATGTTGGTTAGAGGTAAAATACATTTGGTGAGTAAAAACCATCATGTCAGTCACCTTGCTTTTTCCTCATATACTAATAGTATTCTTTTGATTATCACTCTTCTGAGCAAAAGCTTTTAAAAGCTCTTAATTGCTTGCTGAAGAAACTACAAATTAAATGGTCCATTATTAAAGATTCCCCATGACTAGCCCATAGTTGCACTGTTTAACATTCCTATCAAGTACTTGCACAAATCTACAGATATGATGCATGTTAAATTTGCAGATGATAAAATGGGAGTGTTGGAAGAAAGAGCTAATTTATTAGATGAAAAAAGTCATGATCCAGAATGTGGTCTGGATCTGATAAGTCCCCTGAGAGTCCTCTCTCTGATCCCAGACATCTCTTTTCCTTCGGCCTTCTAAACCTATTCTTTTTATAAATAAATTTTTTCTTTAATATTATTTAAAGTAAGCATTTATTCTTTTTCTCTCTCTCTTTCACCTCACCATTGAGGAGTGGAGGAAGAAAAATAAACTCTGATAAGAGATGAACACAGGAGGGAAACAAGTATTTATTGAATGCTTACTTTGTGTCAGGCACTGAGCTAAATGCCTTATGAATATCTTATTTGATCTTTACAACAACCCTAGGAGATAGGTGCTATTACACTTGAGGAAACTGAGGCCAAATGATTTTTACAGGACCATGTAGCTAGCTAGTGGCTCTTTGGATTTGGACTCCAATTTTCCTGATGCAAGACTCAGCACTCTGTCTATCCACTGTGCCACTTAGCTGCTTCTGTTGAGAAAAGGAAATTCCCACATATACTATGTCCAAAAATGTATTATCTCTTACTATTCTAAACTCATCACCAAGAACTCTAGTGACTTCAAATTCTCCCTCTCCTTCTCACTTCTCTCACAGCTTCAGTTTCTTCCTTTTGAAGTTTTGGCCTTGTAGTTTATCAGTTTAATTATAGACTGTCCTTAAACGTTTAATCCATTGCCTAACCCTGGGTGACCTTCACCATACACCTTTACTCCTGTTCATCTACTATTAAACAGTGATGGAGGGATCATTTCTAACTAGAAAAAATGCATTTATAATATAAAAATTAATCGCAGCTATGGTCTTCCTATTGAATGTTCATTCTTTTTTTTCTTCCCTAATTGGCATCCCCATCCCCTAATTAGAACAGCTAATCCAAGCCTTTTCTTTTTGCCGCCACTCTCCTATATAAAACCCAAACCCTATTCTTTTGCAGCAGAGCAATTCACTTTTTGTTTTACTGAAAAGCAGTCCATAAAAATATAATTTTCTCTTCTTCTCCTCTGCTTCTCCCAATTCTTTACTCCTTTTTGACAGTCTCATAAAGTAGTGCTCCCCCTTTTTTTTTGCCAACTCTTCTTGTACCCTTAATCCAATCTTTTACTTTCTTCAAAAGTTTGCCCCTTAGATCATTCATTACCTCTTGTCTCATCTTCAGTTTCTCTTGGAGCCAGCATGCAATTCCTTTTAAGCTATAAACGTGTTTATCTTTGTTTCATTTAATAATCAAATTTCTAGAAAATGCCATCTATACATGTTGCCATAATTTCTTTACCTGCTATTCATTTCCTAATTTCTTGCAATGTGGCTCTGATTCTATCACTAGATGGAAACAATTTTCTCTTAGATCACCAATGTTTTCAAAATTGCTAAATCTGATGAACTTTTCATAAGTTTCCATTATTCATGAACCACTTCTCCACCATCACCCCTTGATATTGACCACCTGTTCTTCCTGAATGTTCTTCTTTGGCCCAGGTGAATTCGAAATTAAAGGAAAGTGAAAAGTAAAAACCCCTCTTCTACAACTATTGCCAGTTAAACCAACTTTCCTTCATTTTGCTTACTATCCTACAAAGCAAAGAAAAAGGTATTTGGGGGTACATTGGGCTGGGGATTTCTTTTATTTAAACAGATCACAACCCATCTATAATCCACATCCTTGATTGCTTTCTCTGTCTTTGTCTTTCATCTTTCTGTTTCTCTCCCTTTTCTGTTTCTTGCTTTCTATCTCTGTATCTGTCTCATTTAAAGGACAAATTCTGTGCCATGAACTTTTTTACCCTCCATTTTTTCTTTTAAAAAAATTGTGATTTAAGTAATCCATAAGTCCATAATCAATAAGATAAAGTAATCCATTAAGTAATTCATAATCACAGACAATTCAAGTCATGAAGAAAAACGGGGAAGAGGACTGGATAAGAAAGAATGAACTTTGTTTGGTTCTCTTTATACATCTCACCTCCATTTCCTCTGTGCACCTGGTGTTTTTTTTTTTTAACCCTTACCTTCTGTCTTAGAATCAATACTGTGTATTGGCTCCAAGGCAGAAGAGTGGTAAGGGCTAGGCAATGGGGGTTAAGTGACTTGCCCAGGGTCACACAGCTGGGAAGTGTCTGAGGCCAGATTTGAACCTCAGACCTCCTGTCTCTAGGCCTGGCTCTCAATCCACTGAGCCACCCAGCTGTCCCCTGTGCACCTGGTTTTTTAAAAAAAGTTTTATTGATGTATTTTGTTTTTATGTTATAAACATTTGCAGATTGCTCCCATTTTGGAGAAGGATTTTATAATAAAGTAAAACAGTTAGCTAAAACTCCTAATATAATGACCTCATTTGAAAGTGTATGCAACATTTCACAGTTGTAATCACCCTTTTATTTAAAAAAAGTTAACAGAAATTCATTTTTTCTCATCTCCACTGCCAACAGCACCAGGGGGGAAAGTATGTGTGTGAACATATGTATTTTTTTTATTCAAGGATATTTTATTTTCCAAATTACATATAGTAACAATTTTCAACATAAATTTTCTGAAATTATAAGATCCAAATTGTTTCCCTCCTTTCACTGCTTCCCTCCCCCTTCTTGGACATGGTAAACAATTTGATTTGGATTATGCATATGTTATCATGTAAAACATACTTCCATATTGGTAATTGTTATAAGAGAATATTCATGTAAAACCAAAACCCTTTTGCTTTTGTTTTAAGAATTTTTGTCTTTTTTGGAATAATACTCAAATGGGTTTAAAATGTTATATACCCTTTGACCTAGCAATGCCACTACTAGATCTGTATCCCAAAGAAATAAAAGAAAAGGGAAAATGACTTATATGTACAAAATATTTATAGCAGCTCTTTTCATGGTGGCAAAGAATTGGACACTGAAGGGTTGTCCATCATTTGGGGGATGGTTAAACAAGATGTGGTAAATGATTATAATGGAATTCTTTTGTACTATAAGAAAAAGGGGAATGGTTTCATAAAAATATGGGAAGACTTATATGAATCAATAACAAAGTGAAATGAACAGAACCAGGAAAGCATTGTATACAGAATCAGCACTATTTTAAGGGTCATCAACTGTGAAAGACTCAGCTACTCTGATCACTACAATGATCCAAGACATTTTCAAAGGACCTCTGCTGAAAAGTGTTACCCACCTCTAGAGAAAGAACTTATGAACTGTAAGTGCAGACTAAAGCATTTAGAATTTTATCTTTATTTTTCTTGCTTTTGGGAAGTAATAAATAATGGATAATATAAAATATATTTTGCATGAAATTTTTTAAAAATTAAAAAGGAATTCCTATCTTCTGTGATCATTAATTTCCATTTGGTCTAGTCTGATTTTTAGAGGGTTTATTTCTAAGATAATATTTTATGGTTCTTTTTTAAAGCTTATAATACTTTTTTAGTTCTTTCCTCCATAATTTTCATTTCTTTTATGGCATCCTTTTTAAACTCTTGTCTCATTTCTTCAAATTGTTATGATTGTTCTTCAGGACAAATGATTACTTTCTGAGTTTTAATATTAGATCTTTTTGAGTTGTTCTCATATGGGTTTTGGCTTTGGCCATCCTTAGCATCATAAAAGTCCTTAATTTCGTTTGTATTTTTGCTTATTCGTTGTTGTTTTTTTTGCCAGGGTTTTAGGCACTGGTTTCTTTTTTTAAAATCTATTTTAATTTGTTTGCATAAATATTTCTAAATTATATTTATAATTTTTTAACATTTACTTTACATTTTTTTTGAGTTTGAAATCCTCTCCCTTTCTCTTGTCCCTCCCCTGCCCATTGAGAAGGCAAGTAATATATCTGTTATACATGTGAAACCATGTAAAATGTATTTCCGTTGTTGATATCTTGATTCAAATGTGAATTGGCTTTAATCGAGACAGAGTTTCACAAAGCCATCAACTTCACTCTCTTTTCCAGAGTTATTGAAGTCCAGTAGCAAGACAAAGGTCTGGAAGACAGGGTAAAGAGGTGGTGCAGTAAATAGAACAACTGGGCCTGGAATCAGGAAGACAAGAGTTCAAACTTGCCTCAGACAGTTACTAGCTGTGGTGACCCTGGGAAAATCACTTAATTCTATTTGCCTCCATTTCCTAAACTGTAGAATGATCTGGAGAAGGAAATAAATCACTTCTATATCTTTGCCAAGAAAACCCCAAAGAAGTCATGAAGTATCAAGACACAACTGAGAATGAATAGCAACTATTTCCAAAGTAGCCATGTTACAACACACACACATACACACACACAGTTTATAAAGTATGTTTTCATTTTGTGCAGGAGGAAAATTTGCCACACCTGAGCTACATTCCCAGCATCCTCTTAAGTTATGTCCTCATTTTATGTAAGGATGCTTGGGAGATAAATTTGGCTTGGGCTCTTTTTTCAGAGCTTGTGCTTTTGGTAAAGTGCTGCAGGTGTGAATCTCTGGCTCTCTTTGCTTTGCTCACTTGACTGAAAGAACCTTTTTTCTTTCCCTCCCTTTTGATTTATTATTTAAAATCCTATATATTTTTAAATAATAGGAATATTTATTCATTTTTACTCCTATAATTTGCAGTCTGAGTTCCATTAGTTTTCTCTCTGAAGTTAGGTAACATTTTTCATGGTGGTGGATCCTTTGGAACTCTTATGAATCATTGTTTCAATGAGGGTAGCTAAGTGTTTCACAGGATTGCTGTTACTGTATACAATGATCTTCTGGTTCTGCTCACTTTACTTGGTATCAGTTCATATAAGACTTCCCAGGTTTTTCTGAAACCATGCAGTTGATTTCTAGTTTCCTTCCTTTCTGGAATCAAATTATGAGGATCTATCAACTCCAGGTGTCTTTCTTTTAGGCCTTTGTTCCTAGACACCAGAGACACCAAAGCACTCCTCTCCTGTTATCAACCTTAGTTGAAGCCTTTTCCTTTAGGTGAGGGAGGAGGGAGAAAGAGCTACAGAGAAAAAGAGACAGATAGACAGAGAGAGACAGAAACAGAGACAGAGCAATTTTAGAAATCCTCAGTTAAAGAATGACCTCTTTCAGGAAAGACCTTCTCATGGTAGAAGAGAGAAGTTATAGTCCTTTTTTAAAAGTACTTAAAAAAAATCAACTGTCAGCCTAAAGAGAGGAGATCTTTCCCCCCTTCACATTCTTGTGTTTTTCCTGCACTGAACATTTTGTCAGTTGTTTTTTTTTTAACCTTAGTACCAAAGTCTGATTGTAGCCCCTCAGGGGATTTCTTCCAGCCCAGTCAGTTGAGGTTTTTAGGGTGAAGTCTTTCACTTTCGCTTTTCTCTTAAGGGATTTCTTAAATCTCAAGCCTTTCCCTTTTTTCCCTAAGGGGATCTGTGGGGCTACACTGTTAACTTTTAGTCCATCCCAATTATCATCTTTATGCAGATCTGTGTACCCGTTAAAATGTTCATGTTTTCATGTCTATTATCACCCATTAATTCACCTCTATTTCCTGACTGCCCCCAAGTAGAAATCGTTCTTTAAATAGTATGTATGGTCTTAGCAAAAAAAAAATAAAAATAAAAATTACATTGGCTATGTCTGAACATGAATGACTCATTATATGCCTCTGTGCTTTTAATTTATCACCATTGTTCCATGAAGGAGAAGGTATGTTTCTTTTTATTTCTTTTTTTAACTTTAAAAACTTTACCTTCTGCCTTGGAATCCGTACTAAGTTCCAAGGTAGAAGAGCAAGAGCTAGGCAGTTGGGGTTAAGTGACTTGCCCAGGGTCGTACAGTTAGGGCAGGTCTTTAAACTCAAGACCTCTTGTCGCCAAGTCTAGCTCTATCCACTGAGCTACCTATTTGCCTTGATAGAAGGCATATTTCTTGAAGATGGCTTATTTTACTCCTCACATGCAGGGCATAGAAATAGAACCACTTCAAGCTCTACTTGAAGGGTTCTTAAAGGCCATCTAGTCTAACTCTTTACTTTTACAAATGAGGAAGTTAAGATTTAAGGAGAAAAGATTAAGGACCATTGCCCATGATGAGGTAGTTTGCAATATTAGAGGTAGTTCTGAATTTGAGTCTTCCTGATTCCAGATCCTTCTCTCTTTCCTTGTGTCATTGTTGGTAATAGGTGAGCACATATTTACTTTCACTTTCTTTTAAAAATTATCCTGAAATTCATAAGTATCACATAGAATGGACATTTCCACTTAACCAGTAGAACAGAAAAAGAGGATTGTGTATACGTCTGTAAATATTTATTACATACAACTTGATTTTCTTTTTTAAGTATATAATAATTCATTCTGAGACTTTTGCAGCTGCCTTGCTTGTCTATGCTTCTTTCTGGCCACTCTTCTATTCATTTCTCCTATAACTATAATGTCTCTCTTCTCCCTGGAGGAGGTCTTTCCTGAAAGAGGAGATTATTAAAATATAAAAGATTCCTCAATGTCTACCTTTTTTTCCTTTTCCTTTTAGCATCCATCTTCCCACTTTTTTGCCACCTGTAGTCTTGATTCCACTGATATGATGATATCCTATGATTTGGGCATATGGAATATTCAGGGAGGATTAATACCTCTGATGTAAAAGTTTGCTTAGCTCTTTTCAGGGCTGCTCATCCACCAGTGGATCAATGGCCATGAAGGCAGCTGAAGCAAGTGCTGTGGAACATATAACTTGATAAGACATGGAAGATGCCAAGGCCAAACACTGCATCTCAGGCAATTGCCACTAGACTTCAATAATTATTCTGGAAGAGGGAGTGAGCCTGGTGACTTTGCACAATTCCACCTTACTTAAATCCAGTTCACACTTTAGTCAAGACATCACCCTGTGAAGTCATTGGTCCTCTTTGAAACAAAGAATGAAAAACATTCCATGATTTATAGCCACATGAAATTCCTAGAATAATTATGTCAAAAAGATAGACTATTGTGACTGTGGGTGTTTGGGGAATTACTGAACCATACTGCAATTCTCTAAATTCAATCTAGCACAATTTCTCTTTCCTGTTCCGTTTTGGGTCCAGCTCATTGTCCATATATAGCTTTTGTCTAAGATATATTCAACTTTATGCCAGAATCTAGGCAAGATACATTTTCCACCCATCTCATTTTTTCCAGTTGTGTTGATAATGCTGATTTCTTTTGGATGGCTATAGATATCATTGAGGAATCAATTTTCATTCCTAGCTCCCACCCCCCACCCTTTTTAGCTCCATGTAATGAATCTATTATTACTTGCTAAGAAAGATATTGGGGAAAACTAGTCATCAATTGGAAATATTTTTGTTTGGACTCTGAGCAGATCATCCTCTGTCTCATTGATCAGCATTTTAAAAGAACATATGTCTCCCTGTTTTATATGCTTTCCTTAATTTTATCCATAGATCATTGAACAGTTATTCCCATAGTTATGTCCATCATAGAAACATTTTTATATACATTTCAGACACACTTTATTTGAAAAGAATCTTTAAGGATAAATTTTGACATTTTGTTCTAGTCAAATATTCATCAAATAATATTTTGAAATGAACAAAAAGTGGATAAAATTGGAATGTTATATTCTCTACACCTCTCAATGTTACTGTGAAGATGTGATCTACTGTGGAAAATTATACATGTAAACTTGTCTATTCTTTTCTCATTTTGTAATCAAAGAATGCCTTTGATAGGTGAATGTACAATTCTTGGACTCTTCATTCCCATGTTGATAAATAAGTCTTATTGGGGGTTATTTGTGTTTCAAAGCAATATACACGGCTCTGTTCATTTGAAAGAGGGTAATAGTGTCTCCCTTCTACATCAGAAAGACTCAACTGCACACAGCATTATGCTCTGAAATGGGAAAGGAATTAGTTCAACCTGGCTGCAAGTAAAGACTGGGGAAATTTCTGGGGAAAGGATGTGTAAGCAACATCTTGACTGCTGCTTTAGTGACCCTTTTGTGTAGATAATTAGTGTGATGTTGGCACAACTTAAAAAAAAGCTGAAAATAAGTGAATTAGTTCAGGACAAGAATATTGGTCCATAGTGAACCCAAATTGAAAGAGTAATAACACTCCCTTGAGGAAGAAGCATCCACAGCTTAAATGAGAAGCAGAGTGGCATCTTTGAAGGCAGAGAATGGATAGAAGGTAGAGCTTCAGCAAATGTTTTTAGAGAGAGCTGACAGATACCAGTACAAGAGTTATGAAAGATAGAGCTGAGAAATAGTGAGGCACCTTGGATTGTCAGGGGGCAGAGCTATTAGTTTTCAGGCTGGGGAAATGGACTAGCCAAATTATAATCTTTCCTTTTCTAGGGGTTATGAATTACACAGAGAATTGCTTCATTTCCTACTGCTGCAGGGGTCTATGAGAGACTACTTAATTCATGTATTAGCAAGGGGAGATTGAGAATGATTATTGCTTGGTTTTCTGTTGCTTTATGTTTTGTTCTTTGCTATTCTGTCTCAATTAAATGCTAATCAATTTAGGTCCTTGTCTGGTCTTTTGCAAGAACATTCTCTGGATGGGAGCCCCAGGTCACATATTAGCTCCCATATTGGACCCGTGTAGTAATGTAAACCTAGAATTGATTAGGAATTTATAAAGATGCAAAAGTGGACATCTAGGTTCATAGTTGTTCATGGGTTCCTTGTCATTCTTTTTTCCCCTTCTGAATAAAAAAAAAACAAACCCTGCTGTGATCTTTTTTGGTGTTGGGGGAATCTTTAACTTTTTTTGAGAAATCTTGACATTTAATCCCTTAGGCCACTTTTAGCATGATCCAACCCCCAACCCCCAGTATTTGTCTCTAAAGTTGTCAAGAAAACAAAGTCCTATCACATTTCCCAACTCTACATCAAGTGCTGTTGTTATTTCCTCACATAGTAGTCTAGCTCAGAAGTTGTATAGTTGATACCTGATATTTCCATTATTTTTTCAAACAAAAGCATATCATTGTAGAAACATTGACAGATTTGTGTCCACTTTTTATCCTTCCCATTTTTATCTACAAACATTTTTGATTGATTGGGCTTAGTTGGTTCCTATACTCAATTCTTCGAAAGTTTGTTTCACTTTAAATGTTTTTTGGATATTTTATGAGATGGTAGGGATTAAAATTGTGAATTCCTTCTCTGTAATTTTTTAAGCACATGAAACTGTACTGTTTCCTCCAAAATTGGCAAGAAAACACAGAAAATGAATTTCAGTGAACTTTCCAGTATCCTCATAGTAAACCAATAGTTTGTTACTCAGTAATTTCAGTGGGGGAAATTGTTATAAGGAAGAGAAAAACTTTTAAAATGGGGTTCAAGTTCAAGAAATGAAAGCAACCAAAGATCTATAGACTATTTAATAATCTCCTTACTGGATAGAGACATTCTCCTCAAGAGGCACCAAATTTGATAAATTCTTAGTGACATCATAAAAAATGAAATGAACTATATTGTGGTTAATTATAGCAACAGAACTAATTTCAGAATCAATTGTAGGCATATATTCCCTTTATTGACTAATTATGAAAACTGTCAAAAGTCAATAAATAACAAGTAGAAAAGAAAATAAATTATATAACAGGTAGCTTCAGTCTGACCTATTTAAATAAGCTGCTTACTCAGATAAATGAGAAATGGGCAAAGGTATTGACATTGTCTCTGATTAAGGAAACTATTCTCATACAAAACAGAGGTGATAACAAAGAGCAAAAGATCCCAGAAATCACCTCAGCTTACAAGCTCTTCTTGTCAGCAGAGGGCAATACCTATTTAGGGTACAAATTCATCTGAAAAACAATAATGAGGATTTCAAACTATTATGAGTTTTGTCTCACAAAACAGCCATCAGAAGTTGACACATCACTGAATCTTTGATTTTGAGAAAACTCGTAGCATCCTCATTCTTATCACATTTCATACCTAAGGATTTACTTAGTCTACTTCTATTTAGCTTATTCAATGATGGACTCTTCGGATGGGAACAATGAAATTGACCAAAATAAACATATGATTTAATTTAGGAACTACCACAAGTTCCACCATGCCAAAAAAGAAAAATCTACTCTACTGGTATGTCATCCTTCTCTTGCCTAGTATGAAATTATTATCGTTGGAGTCACTCTTCTGATTTAGGTAACATATGCATATATTCAAAAGAAGATGAAGAAAGGACCTGAGAAGGATCTCTGACTCCAGTCTCTCATAAACATAAATTTGTTCACCAAGCAGAGTAGTTGTTATATCATAAGGTACAGAGAACTCAACTCTTAGAGGACTAACATGAGAAAGTAAATTTTAATGTGAGTTTCTGTTGTATGTATGTGTTGTAGGAGAGATATGGTAAGGGCAAGCTTTGAATGACAGAGATGGGAGGGAAGGATCCAAGTCCAAAGTGGACAGACCTAAAATTATGAGAGAGGTCCTTATATGGGGTGGTTTATGATTGGGTCCTGTAGAAAGTGGCAGTTCTAGCCACAATTGAACAAAGATATCTTTAAAAGATTTAATTCAAAGGCTAAAACATTTAAGTTAAAGAAACTAACATCAACATTCAAACTTTCAGGGTTTATCCCCTCTTAGCTTCTTTGCCTGCACTCAGAGTAAGTTACTGCCAGATGAGTGGTGGTGACTTAATTATGGTCTTGTGCTCTTAACAGCTAGTTCTGAGAATATTTTTATAGTTGTTGTTCCAGGACAGTGGAGATGGAGGAAGCCTCAGAGACACACTTGCAGACAGAAGCTTTGTTAGCTTAGTCTGGGACCAATTTCCATCAGTGGATATTCCCACTAGCAGTCTGACCAGTTCAGGAGAAATTTCTGGATCTTTTCTGTTACTAAATCATAGAGAAGTCAGTTGTCTACCCTGGGAATAAACAGATAGAATGTGAGTCAGTCTTAGGTAGGAGGATCACAAGGTTTACTACTTATTAGGGAGTTGGAAACTGAGTTATTGTAGGTGGAGAATTTCTTAAGTCACTTGGGGAGATAGCTGGGGAGATAGTAGGGTATACTGAAAAGGGCTCAGAATTTGACATCAGACTACAGGAATTCAAAATCCAGCCCTGCTTCTGACCTTCACTTCTCTGGGCCTCAGTGATCTCATTAGTAAAATGAGGTGGTAGGATGTGATAACCAGAAGATCCTTTTAAACTATTATTTTGATCTATACTGTTTGAAGTTTCTTCTTGAGAAATTGCACAGCTCTCACAGTACAGTAACATGTCATAGGCTATGACAAGTGGTCAGATCCAATCATCAATGCCAATCTTTAAAAAAATTGTTTAAACCCTTCCCTTCTGTCTTGTAATCAATACTGAGTATTGGTTCCAAGGAAGAAGAGTAGTAAGGACAACACAATTGGAGCTAAATGACTTGTCCACGGTTATATAGCTAGGCAATATCTGGGGTCAGGTTGGAACCCAGGTTTGCCTGTTTCTGGCCCTGACTCTCTTTCCCCAAGTCACATAGCTTTTCTAATGCCATTGACTCTTATGGTTATATTATTACTTTCAGTGGGTCCGACTACTATTGAAAAGGCATCTTTTGTGAGTGATTGCTTGCTTGTGACTATGAGTTGTGCTTCCCCTCTTCCTCTCTCCTTTTTCCAGGTAGCTCCCAACCAGGTGAAATTTCATGGCTTTTGATGAGTACAGGTCAATTTGCTTACTTCCTATCATGCATTATTTCAGCCCTAGGGAACTTCAGCTTATGACACTGGGCTTTCCACTTGGATAGTCATTTGAGTTGGAGAATCAAATGCTTTCTTATTCAATCATGTTTTTAAAATGCGCCCTCTCTTTATTAGGAACAACTAAGGATAAACATTAGAGAATGAAGTAAGCAAACCTAAGGAGAAAAAGAGAAAAGAAAACAATCATCTAGGAATAATTTGCTATATTTCCATTTAATCTTTGCTATTAATAATTGCCATTTAATTTAATCTTTGTTTTCCACTTTGATTTGAAGAAGGCATGTTTTTCTAACTTTAGTTACTAATCTCAGAATGAGCTCTTTCTGTGACCTAAAGATGACTGCAAATTTTGGAACAGGCTGCTATGAAAAATTCCAGCTAGGAGCTTGTTTTCAATTTCTCTCTGTTCAAAATTTCTTGTTACTTTAGCCATCAGGGAGCAATTCTTTTGCCAGGTTGATAGATAGCTAAAGAGACAGTTGAACCAGAAGATTGACTATGTTCAGAAGTCATAATCATAGCTAACATTTCCATAGAGCTATAAAGTTTACAATGTACTTTATGTATTTTCTCATTGATCCTCAATGACTTTTTGAGATAAGTGCTATTATTAACATCATCATTTACCAATGAGGATGAGGAAACTGAGGTAGGGAGATTAAGTGACTTGCCTAGGATCACGCAGCTAGTAATAGTCGTAGCATTTAAGCTCAGATCTTCCTGACTCCAAGCCCAGTTTTCTGCCCACTTATGCCATTGAACTTCCTTAGAAGTCATACATATTTGACACTATTTGATTTTTTGAGGAAGTGTATGTTGTGGTCAAAAAGCTCAAGTGAAAAGATTATCACACATGAATCACTTTCTACGGAAGAGGACAGAAAAGCCAAGCAGATATAATATCAAAATTTCAGTGCAACTATGCACAGCATTATATTTTATCCAAGTATATTCAAATGTTAAGGGCAGAAGAATTAAACATGGGAAAAATATCCCAGCACCCTCTAAGTTTTTATTGACTGACAGAGGATTGGAGGTCACTCTGTCACTTGTCTCACAGCTGAAACTTGGCATAAGGATGAGCAATGCTTAATGGAAGATGATTTCAGCAAGGGAAGCACAAACATGTCAGTCTGGAATGACATTGATCTGGGGACAGGAAAGTCTGATTGTGGCAGCTAGTGAAAGACGGTGAGTTCCTTCTGGTCATATAGAGCCCCTGGACCAATCTGACCTTGTAGTCTAGTAGCAAGTGTCAATGATAAACAAATTAAATAATCCTAATGTGGTTAGTAGTAAATTAACTGACCCCCGGGTGGTTACCAGTTAACTGCAAAGCATGTTACCTGAGGGGCACATGACCAGAATAGTACAATATTCAGATGATTAATTCTGAAATAGTTACCAGAAAAGTAAAAAGAAATTTGGCACTTTGTGATTAAAAATGCCATCTTAGTATTATGTAACGTGCTGCTTGAGATAATATCTGCACAGAAGCTCAATGCCACTTTGAATTAAGAGATTGCATATTAATCAAGATCATCTCTTATCTCCAGACCCCAAAACAGAAAGTCACCTCACTTTCATTAACCCAAAGACTCCCAGTGATAGTTTATTATTTACATGTCAGAGAATGAAAGCCTTTGGATCTATGTAACATAAGAATCACCCTCCGACGTATGCCAGTTCCCCTGCCATAGCTTGCCTGGGGCTTTTAATAATTTCCTTTTCAAAGTTGACTTTCTGAATTAATTGTTTCTCTTCAGTTACTAAATCATAGTAGAGTGTACTCAAGGTGGGCTGCTGTTTTCATTGTTAACCTGATCCTCTCAGTTTTCTTGCTCTTTGGGGACAGGAATGGGGTGGAGAGCAGGTACAGAAATGTTACCAAGCCCTGATCTAGAGAGAAGAAACTATGTTGTATGCATAGATTATAAACTTCTAGATATATTGTGGCTGCTTTAAAATTTTAACTGGGGTGATATTTATGCCCCAGTTGACAAGCATCATCTACATGTTTCTGCCTGCTCCCACTCATGACACCTCTAAGCGTGGGTATGCCTATGAAGTGAGACTGCAACGAGATCTAGGGTGGCAATAATACAGATGAAAGTAGCAAAGGGAGAGTTCCAAGAGTATTTTAAGAACACAGGATAGAAAAGGAAGAAGACAAGGCAAGATTATAGTTGGGGCAGAGATGGTGTGCTCTGTGCTTGGTGCTAGTTTTCCATTGCTGATCCAAGACTTTGCCCAGTAAGCAAATCACAAGCAGGAAAGGCTGAAGAAATATTCTGAGTGGAGCATCCTACAGGATTGAAAACAGCTGGGCCAGTTATTTCCCTCCACCCCCACCTACCTACCCACCCCCTGCCCCCGCTGCCCCCAGTCTATAGGTCTAGTCTACCTTCTTTTGTCATGAGAATGAAAGCTAAGTTGTCCCAATTTTTGAGTCTCTTTTTAACTTGACTCAGATTCTCCTAGAAACTTGAACATGGAAGTGGAATATATCTGAAAACTGTACTATTTCTTGAACCCCTTTTTTAGGTTCTTACTAATTGCAGGGAAAATGGCCATGTCTTTCTTAAAACTGAGCAGTTAAGTGGTACAGTGGATCAATAACTGAACCTGGAGTCAGGAAGACATGAATTCAAATTCAGCGTTAGATACTCTGTAGCTGTAAAACTCTGGTCAAGGCGCTGAATCTCTGCCTACCTTGGTTTCCTCCATTCCTGGAATATGAGGATTATAATAACCTCTACCATCAAAGCTTAATGTGAAGATAGGATGAGATATTTGAAAAGCTTTTTACAAACATTAAAGTGCTAAGTAAATGCCAGTTATTATGATAAGTTCCTGGGACTGGAACTTGTCTATAGATTGAATGTGGGTAGTCTGAGTGCTTGTGTTGTGAGGTATTTCAGTGTACTATGATTTTTAATTCATTATTTGATTTACTGTGAATGAAGAAACTACGTACAGGTATGGTTGACTTCATACTGCCTTCTTCACATGATCAGGACTTTGTAAAATATAGCATAATTGGGGAGAAGGTTTGCCTAGTAGAATGGTTTTCCAAAGGCGATTTTCCCCTCCTGATTGGATAAATAAGATCTTACCACACTTCTTAAGCCAAGAGTTATTTTAACTTTCTTTGTGTCATGGGCCCCTTTGGCAGTCTGGTGAAGCCTACGGACCCCTTCTCAGAATAATATATTTAAAAATTTTTTAATTTAGAATATTTTCCCATGTTTACATGATTCATAATCCTCCCTCCACCACTTTCTCCTCCCCTTTCCCAAAGCTGACAAGCAGTTCCACTGGTTTATACATGTATCATTGTTCAAAACATGTTTCTATGTTATTCATATTTGCAGTAGAGTGATCCTTTAACATCAAAACCCAAATTACATCCCCATTGCACTACATGATCGAGCATATATTTTTCTAATGCATTTCTGGATCCACAATTCTTTCTCTGGATAGGATTCTTTCTCACAAATTCCTCTGGATTATCTTGGATCATTGAATTGCTGCTGGTAGAAAAGTCTATTACATTCAATTGTGTCATAATGTATCAGTTTCTATGTACAATGTTATGCTCCTTTCACTTTGCATCAATTTCTGGAGGTCGTTCCAGTTGACATGGAATTCCTCCATTTCTTTATTCCTTTCAGCACAATAATATTCCATCACCAATATATACCACAACTTATTCAGCCATTCCCCAATTGATGGACTCCCCCTCATTTTCTAATTTTTTTTGTCACCACAAAGAGTATGGCTCTAAATATTTTCTACAAGTCTTTTTCCTTACTATCTCTTTGGGGTTCAAACCCAGTAGTGGTTTGCTGGTACAAAGAGCAGACATTCATTTAAAGCCCTTTGGACTTTAAGAGTTTACTATGTGCAAGGTACCAGAAACTGATTTTAACCCTCTTATTCTAATGGGGCTTTGGACTCAAACAAGAACTAAAATTTTCATTCTCTATCTGTATTGCTATTTGTCAGAAATGGGAGAATAGAGGAGGAAGTTGATTTAGGAACACATGGAGAAGGGCATTTGCACCAATTGTTCTAATTGTACATAGTTCCAAATTGCCCTCCACAATGATTGGACTAATTCACAACTCCACCAGCAATGTATTAATGTCCCAGTTTTGCCTCATCCCCTCCAACATTTATTACTTTCCTTTCCTGTTTATTGGCCAATCATCTAGGTGTGAGGAGGTAGACTTCACTACACAAGAATTTCTTGGCATTTTTAAAGACCATTTCTTTTTATCACTTCCTGTCACTTCCTTCCATTTTACATGTACCAATTACAGCTAAAGCTTTGCTTAGAACTGCCCAGGGGGAAGTCAGTTGATTCTGATTCATTACCTACCATCACACATGTGGGTCACAGCCCTCCCCCACTCAAGTATAAGTGGGGTATATATGGTTTTGGTGATTAAATCTAAAAATGGGCAGGGGAGAATTAATTTAATCTTCATAATCTCCCCCTGTGATCATTTGGGAGACTAGTCTCCCCAGTTGATCATTCAACATAATCATCTAGTACTCCTAAAATTTTTCTAACTACAGGTGTATACAATATTGCACCTTTTAAGAGGAAACTACAATAGTTAGAGATAAGAGGGAAATAGAAGAGAGAGAAAGCAAAACCTTTTCTTTGTTTTTGTTTTGCTTTGTTTTGTTTTTGCTAGGTGCATTGACAAAAAGCCAATTAGAGGGCAGCTCCCTTTGGCATAAAAGTTTACATTTAAAATAAATGTTTGACCCCCTTCAGTTCAATCAATTGCACCCCAAAGTTCATTCTGGATCTTCTTGATGCAGTGTAGGATTCTACAGGAATCTTTCTCCAAAAATTGGTGCAAATGCCCTTCTCCATGTGCTCCTAAATCAAATTCCTCCTTTATTCTCCCATTTCTGACAAATAGCAATCCAGATAGAAAATGAAAATTTTAGTTCTCGTTTGAGTCCAAAGCCCCATTAGAATAAGAGGGTTAAAATCAGTCTCTGGTACCTTGCACATAGTAAACTCTTAAATGATTTAAAAATTGAATCAAATTTGTTTTCTTTTGTTCTCATGAGGGACTGGTGGTTTATTATCTGTTTAAATCAACTGACCAACTGAAAAAGCTAGGGCTTAAGGCAGGCCTTGATCAAGCTATAGCAAATATACTATATTATGGAGCTCTATGTTTCATATTAACTAATATTTGATTATGAAAATAAATAACTTAAAAAAACCCTTATCTTCTGTCTTAGAATCAGTACTGTGTATTGTTTCCAAGGTGGAAAAGCAATAAGGACTAGGAAATGAAGGTTTAGTGACTTGTCCAATGTCACAGGGCTAAGAAGTATCTAAGGTCAGATTTGAACACAGGACCTCTCGTCTCTCTACATGGCTCTCAATCCACTGAGCCATTTAGCTGTCCCTATAAGTTACTCAGTGTAAGAGAACATCTAGGAAACTCATATCTTAATGTCTTAGCCAATTATTGATAAATGTTCTCTTCTAATATGAAGTTGTTTCTACTGTAGCTGCTTTGGCTTATGCCACTGGCAATTTATTAGACGGAGAACTTATTTTTTAATTGGCAAGTGATTGAAGATTATAATGCATGCATTTTCCAGCTGGAATTTTAAGACCATTTATATTCTATTAAAACTTTTATTAACTTTACTTTCAGTCTTAATTGATAAAACACTTTTCTTCTTATTATTCAGCACCTAATTTAAAATAGCATTGGCACCTCCTCTAACTCAGGTATTTAATTTGTTAAGTTGTGTGAATATATTTTTCCCTTCTCTTAAAGAGTATCCATTTTGAATTCTAAAAATAATGAAAATTCACCCATTCTCTCTCCAATCTTTCCTTGTTGAGCAATCCATGATTGTATTAATATAAAATGAATGTAATATCGATAATACTTTTCCTTTTCTAGGGGTCTCTCATATACTTTATTGGATGTATCCTTGACACATTGTTTATAGTGAGAAGCAGTATGATATAGGGTCTGTAGAGCTACCCTCACAATAAAAAAGACCAGGGTTCAAGTTTGACCCTTGATATCTGGAGCTATGTGATCTTGGCAAGGCTGTTTAACTTCTTACTGATTTTAACATACAATCCACAGAGCAGTTGATGACTTCCATTAGTACCAGGCATTTTCTCACTGACAATTCTCCATATAAAATCAGAAGTCTACTTAAAAAATGTAATTAATTCATTTGTTATATTAAAAGATCCTATTAACTCCCTGCCTCCCTCACTTTCCCCCATTAGAGAAATCATCATGTGATAAAAATGCATATATATAAAACAATGTCTTACTTATTTTTACTCATCAATTCTTTCTCTGGAAGTGGACATATTCAAGTCATTCTTCAAATGTTATTTCTGTTGCTATATATAATGTTCTCATGGTTCTGCTTGTTTCTCTTTTTATTATTAAATTTTTATTTTAATAACAAATTTACACATGTTTTCCAAAGTCATGTGGTCCATATTGTCTCTCTTCCTTTTCCCCTTCCCCTTCTGGAGCTGATGAGAAATTCAATTTGGGTTATATGTGTATTATCACACAAAATGCATTTCTATATTATTCATTTTTGTAAGTTAATAATCTTATAGAACCAATCCCCCCAAACACATACCCAAATAAACAAGTGATAAATCATGTTTTCATCTGCATTTCTACTCCCACAGTTCTTTCTCCAGATGTGGATAGCATTCTTTTTCATAAGTCCCTCAGAATTATCCTGGATCATTATATTGCTATTAGTAGAAAAGTCCATCACATTTGATTGTTCCACAATATTACAGTTACTGTGTATAATGATCCACTGGTTCCGCTTATTTCACTCTGCATCAGTTTATGTAGATCTTTCCAGCTCTTTCTGAAGTTATCATGTTCATCATTCCTTATAGCACAATAGTATTCCAACACTATCATATTCCACAATTTATTCAGCTATTCCCCAATTAGGGGGCATCCCTTTAGTTTCTAATTCTTTGCCAACACAAAAAGAGCAGCTATAAGTATTTTTTGTACAAACAGGTCCTTTCCCATTTTAAAAAATCTCTTTGGGTTACAGACCCATTAATGGTATTACTGGATCAAAAGATATAAATGCTTTTATAGCCCTTTGGGCATAATTCCAAATTGTCCTCCAGAATGGTTGGATCTGTGCACAGCTCCACCAGTAAGGCATTAGTGTACCAAGGTGATACCTCAGTTGTTTTAATTTGCATTTCTCTAATCAAGAGGGATTTAGATCACTTTTTCATATGAATATTTATTGCTTTGAATTTTTTATATGAAAACTGCTTATTTATATCCCTTGAAACATTATATCAGGATTTATCAAAAGATAAATGTGAACTATTATTAGACATCATTTTATGTATATAAGCAAATGAAAATTTGGCACTGTTGGTGGTATGGTTAGGACTAGGCTTCCTGTTTATATCACTTTGTCTTAGGAAGAAAGTTTGTTGTTCCTATACTATAATTTCTTCTCTATTTCATATAATTTCATACTAGAGAAAGTTTAAATTTAAAGGATTACCAAGTGCATTATTTTTTCTTTAGAGCACTTCTATTTAATATTTGTGATGGACACTTCCTGAATTTTGAGTTTAGTGGAAACAAGGAAAGAGTCTTTGTTAAAAGGAAATTGTCAAAACGATTCTTTAACTCAACTAAATTCAAATTTCAGACGGAAGTTTATTGCCTCCATAAAAATGATCTGCAATCAAAGTATATTCCTGTAATGGGACATGAATTCAGGAATTTTCAGCACTGTCATAAAATCAAAACAGAACAGTTCAAGTTCTTTGATAATGGGAGAATACTTTCATAGTTTCCTGAAAATGTAACTGAACCCTACTGACCAAATAGCAATGATTGGCTTGCTCGTGACAGGATGTAGATATTACAAAAATATTTGAAGATTAGGGTGTGAGTTTTTCTCCCTATATTTGCCTGATAGTTTATCAGTGTAAGCCAAACAATAAATGTAATATTTTTTTTGCCTTATAACATAGGGAAAAATTCAGACAAATTAATGTGGAGAGCTGGAATTTCTAAATTCCTGTACTTATAGTGTTTGGCACAAAGTATGTGCTTAATAAAGGTTTATTAAATTGACATAAAGGTGAAACAGTATAACTATTATTTATTTAGTATAATCATAAATGACTAATGGACAGAAAAGATCATTTAGATTTGCTTAGTCATTTATATTGAGTACAACTGGTTATTATATTGGTTAGGAATAGAGATTATGTGTTAAGGGATTTTTATCAAAGACAGTGATAATTGGTCTTTTTTTTAATTTACATTTGTTTGTTACATTAAAATATCCAGGTAACTCATTCACTCCCTCTCCACCCCCCATTAATGAGAAAGCATTATTTGACAAGAAGAATATGCATATATAAAACTACATCTTGCTTATTTCTATTTATCAGGTCTTTCTCTGGAGGTGGACATACACAAGTCATTATTCAAACAATATTTTGGTTGCTCTAGTTCTTATTTAGTTCTACTCATTTCACTCTTCAAAATTTCATGTAGTTCTTTCCATGTTTTGAAGGCTGATAATAGGAGGAAAAATTGGTTTACTTTGCTAGTAAAAGGAAATTACATTTTCAACCAAAGTAAATGTCTCAAGGATTAAGAATTTCCAACAAGGGTAAAAAGGTGAGAATCTAAGGCCATCAATATGGTGCCATCTAGTGCTCATTTTTCAAGTATATAATGACCTTTATACAGTTCTAGCCTCTGTAGTAGTAGAGTGCCAACAATATACTAGGTACATACTATAGTGTGTGGAAAATTAAACATGTCCTTTTTTAGTGAGCTTAATAAATTATCCCACAAGCTAAATTTATGCATCTGTACAGAAAAGACTGTGAATTTTCACCCTTTAAAGTCCAGTTCAAATTCTTCTTCCTTCAGGGAGGAACATATTGGTCCCATAACTTGTTTGCAATTCAGTCTGAATTTCATGCCCTTTCTTAGTTCATATTCCAATATGGCATTCTGATTCCTGACCATCCATGACTGATTCTTCCTGTGGTCAACAATGTCTACATATTGACATAGGGATGATATGAGGGAAAATGGCTATAAAATTTAGGGATTCTGTTCTCTTAAAATGAAACAATACTCTACACAACCCTTTCTAAGTCATTCATATATTTAATATTTTTTCATTCCTTTATTATATTTTTCAAAAGAATTCTTGGTGCTAAAAGATCATTGATATAAGAGGAATCACATTTTAAGCTGTACAAAACACAAAGTCCCCCTGAGGAGTGAGTTGTGCACCTGAAAATGTGACTATGGAATAGCCTCTTTATTTTTTTTTAATTTTTATATAAAATTTTATTTAATTGATTAATTAAGAAAAATTTTCCTTGGTTACATGATTTATGTTCTTTCTCTCCCCCCTCCCACCCCTTTCTTGTAGCCAATGCTCAATTCCACTGAGTTTTACATGTCATTGATACAGACCCATTTCCATATTATTGATATTTGCACTAGGTGATCATTTAGAGTCTACATCCCCAATCATATCCCCAACAAACTATGTGATCAAGCAAATGCTTTTCTTCTGTGTTTCTACTCCCACAATTCTTTCTCTAGTTGTGGATAGTGTTCTTTCTCATAAGTCCCTCAGACTTGTCCTGGATCATTGCATTGCTGCTAATAGAAAAGTCTTTACATTCAGTTGTGCCACAATGTATCCATCTCTGAGTATAAAGTTCTCCTGGTTCTGCTCCTTTCACTTTGCATCAGTTCTTGGAGGTTGTTCTAGTTTGCATGGAATGGAATAGCCTCTTTAAAAATATGTTGGGTTTTTTGTTAAGGGTAAATTTGACTGATTATAGTTTTCCCAGTTAATAATGATCTTTCTTTTCTCAGTTGTCATGCAGCACTTACCACCAATCTTATACTATGCTCATATGCTATTTAAGTTGTACTCATTTCTTCAAAACTATCCTTAGTCATATAAAAATACTCTAAATTACTCTTGATTAGAGAAATGCAAATTTAAAAACTCTGAAGTATTATCTCATATGTATCAGATTGGTTAATATGACAGAAAAGGAAAATGATAAATGTTGGAGGGGACGTGTGAAAATTGGAACATTAATGCATAGTAGGTGGAGTTGTGATGTGATCCAGCCATTTTGGAAAGCAGTTTGGAACTTTGCACAAAGGGATCTAAAAGTGTTCATACCCTATGAGTAATACCACCACCGGGTCTTTTTCCCATAGAGATTTTTTTAAAAGGGAAAATATTATATATATATATATAATAAATATATATAAATATACAAATTTATTTTATAATATAATATAAATATATTAATTGTATATAATATAATAAATAATATTAATAAAATATATAAAATATTATATATATATATAAAATAAATATACAAAAATATTTATAGCAGCTCTTTTTGTGATAGCAAAGAATTGGAAATTGAAGGGATGTCCATTAATTGCAGAGTGGCTTAACAAGTTGTGGTATACAACTGTAATGGAATACTATTATACTATAATAAATGACAAAGAAAATGATTTCAGAAAACATAGAAGGATATATAAACTGATGCAAAGTGAAGTGAGCAGAACCAGAACATTATACATAGTAACAGGAATATACAGAAATGTTGTTTGATGAACAGCTAGTTATTCTTAGCAATACAGTGATCCAGGACAATTCTAAAGATTCATGATGCCATCCACCTCCAGAGAAAGAACTGATGGAATCTGAATGCTGTCAAAAACAATCTACATCTCTCTCTCTCTCTCTCTCTCTCTCTCTCTCTCTCTCTCTCTCTCTCTCTCTCTCTCTCTCTCTCTCTCTCTCTCTTCTGCCTACTCCTTCCTCCTTCCTTCCTATTCTTCTTTTCAAGATATCTTCCACAAAAATAATTCCTATGGAGAAATGTTTTATATGATTGTACATGTAAGGTATATATCAGATTTTTTACTATCCCAGGGAGAGAGAATTTGGAATTCAAAAATAATTTTAAATGTTAAAAATTGCTTCTGCACATAATCAGAGAAAAAAATAAAATGTTATTTTAAAAAACCAAATGCTAAATTGTAGTTATTTCTATAAACATCATGTTCTCCTACTATGCCATTAGCTAAAAAAATCCTGAGACTATCATCTAAATTTGCATTTCCCCTGGCACCTAGACTATTCTCATCACAATGGAAACTTAATAAATATCTCTTTACTGGAATCCAGCACATAGCTTTGAATATTTGCTGTGATCTTTATGGCATATGTTAGATCCAGAAATCCCATAACTGCTTATATCTCTTTTTAAAATCTTGTAATTTTACAACTAATTTTAGAGATTTGTTTACTTGTAAGAAGCATGTTATTGTCTTTGCAGATTTTGCTGTTCCTGAAATTCTTCAAAACATTAGTCTCAAAAATGTGGAGGTTTGAGGAAGTCTCAATACATATTGGAATATGTGTACATTGCAGGGATGTACCCCCCATTTAATAACAATATCATATTTGTAGAATGCTTTACAGCTTAAAAGTATTCCTCAATAACTAGTAGTTATTTTGAAATATCATTTATCAATAAGTTATAACCAAATTCCACTGAAAAGTTGTGAGTCCTCTATCATGTCACTTGGTAGATCTCTTATTTGTAACTTTTATATATATATATATATTCTTGTTTTGGGCACATCTCAATGTTCAGGAGAATTAAAGCCTACCCCATCAATTTGCAGAGATAACATGTGAACAAATGACACGAGGTTTTTCCAATGCCCATTCATTATTGAGAGCTAAAAGTTCCCACAGATGAAGAACACTTTGGTAGCAAAATGGAATTGGGTAGAGTTTACCAAACCAGATCTTTTGAGAATACCAGGGACTCTCCAAAAGTTTATATAACATAATTAAATGTGCCTATCTTAATTATTTGTAGAAGTTCTCACTTCCATTTTGTAGCAGGGGGTTGACCTATGGAACATGAACAGAGCTGAGCAGTACCCTCTTAGTTACCAACTAGGATGGTTGTTCAGCTTTCTTTATTTCATTTACTAGAAGTGACCAAAGGGTAATCCTAGGATGGATTTTCTAGCTTGGGATTCTGGGAGCTCTAGGGAGGTCTTGCCATCTGCTGCATAGTGGGAAGAGCTCTCTGAAGTAACCACAGTACTTCTTGAAGGAAAAGACCATCGAGAGGAGGATGAGTCCAAAATCTGGCCTGGCTAGACAGAAGACATAGACTTCAGGGGAGTTGTTCAGCTTAGTGCAGAGCTAAGGTGAAGGTGAAATTTCTATTCAATTGTTTTTCTAAATGCCCTATATTTTAATATTTAAAATATTTAATCTTCTGTGAGAGTATAAGAAGAATTATGCATTATTGTATCATCTTTAAGTCTTTGTCAATATACCACTTTCGAATCTTTTGTATTTTTAGCATTTATTTTTCATAGAGGAAATAAATATCTATCCTATACATATTGACTGGATTTACATTATACATTGAGAGGAATCCTAGACATAAGCCAAACCCATACTTTAAGTGATTTCCCTTAAGACTTCTGGGATGGGGACTAGAGAGGGTAAAAAAAAAAGAGTATATCCTCTTTTTTTTTTTTTTTGTTTAAACCCTTACCTTCTGTCTTAGAGCCAATACATAGTATTGGCTCCAAGGCAGAAGAGTGGTAAGGGCTAGGCAATGGGGGGGTTAAGTTACTTGCCCAGGGTCACACAGCTGGGAAGTGTCTGAGGCCAGATTTGAACCTAGGACCTCCCATCTCTAGGTCTGACTAGAGCCACCCAGCTGCCTTCCTATGTCCTCTTTCTTTGGAGGCAAGGCTTCTGCAGGACTTAACCAGTTATGAGCCTTGAACCCAGATGTAGGGGTCCCTTAGGGGAAGAGAGCAAGTGTCCCAAGTTTCTAGGTATCAGTGTGGACTGTTATAATTCTGTTAGATTATTATTGATCCTTGTTATCAAATGACAAAAATAAGGAATTTCCTAAGCAAAATAATGGGAGTTTGGATGCCCATACCAATCTTTAGCTGTTTCAAATTTGGGATGGATATTCCAAGGATCAATTGATGAGAAACTTCTTTAAACATTCTGAGAGACAGGAGAAAACTATTTTCCTACAAACACTAATATATTTTTAGTTTAATTTTTAAAAATACTTCAATAAAGGTGTATAGTCCAGATACAAATCTTCCCTAACTCCTCAGGAAAGTTCTCAGTCTCCAAGTTGATGGAAAATGGTTGTTGGAAGGCTATCACAGTCAGGCTGAGGATTAAAAAAAATTTTCTCCTAAAGAAAGTAGGAGAGATTTTGAGTAGAAAAGTGACGTAGTCCGATTTGTGTTGTAAAAATATCAATTTGGCAGCTGTGTGGAAGATAGATTGGAGAAGGGAAAGAAAAGGAAAGGAGATGAATTGGGAAGTTACTGCAATTTGTGGTTGTTCAGTCATTTCTATCCTGTCCAACTGTTTATGATGCTATTTGGGGTTTTCTGGTTTTCTTGACAAAGAGACTGGAGTGGTTCACCATTTCCTACTCTAGCTAATTTTACAGATGAGAAAACTGAGGCCAATTTTCCCAGGGTCACACAGCTAGTAAGTATCTGAAGCTGTGTTTGAACTCAGGAAGACACATCTTCCTGACTACTGCACCACCTGACTGTAAATGTCCAACCATAATGTGATGAAGGCCTGGCTACAATGTGCAATAAATAGAATTCTGTATTGGAGTCAGCAAGATCTGAGTCCATATCTTTTTCTCAGACACTTAGCAGCTATGTGGTCTTGGATAAATCACTAAATCTCTCCCAGCTTCAATTTCCTTTATCTGTAAATGAAAAGATTGGACTCTATGGTCTCTGAAGTCCTTTTAGATTAAAAACAACAACAACTATGATGCTAGAATGGTGGCTTTATTAGTGGAACTCTATCTATTCAAGATGTTCTGCTTGAGTCTCTGTCTCTAATTCCTGGTTCAGTGAAGGTGACTTAGTCCTATTTATAACATCCCTCTTCCAATATCCACATAGTATGTCTTCCATTTGGGCAGCATTTCCCATTGAGTCTTTAAGGGTGTTGGAACCAAGTGAGGGTTTAGCTGCTAGAATTCTAAGTCATGAAATGAAGTGATGAGCTCTTTGATCTGACCTCAATTTTCTCCCTTCACAACATTAATCTGACCAGGGTTCAACATTATTTTCTAATGCTGAATCTCTTTCTTTTTCCTATTGCTTGTCATACCGTGTAGTTGTTTAGCTGTTTTAATCATGCCCTCCTCTTCATTACCCTATTTTGGATTTTCTCAGCAAAGATATTGGAGTGGTTTGTTATTTACTTCTCCAGCTCATTTTACAGATGAGGAAATTGAGGCAAACAAGGTCAAGTGACTTGCTCAAGGTCACAAAACTAGGAAGCATCTGAGACCAGATTTGAGCTAAGAAAGATGGATGAGTCTTCTTAACAACTCATACCTTGCAAAACCCCAACCTTGTGCTCCTCCCAGGGAAGCTTTCTCTATTAATTTTCACATACTGTTGGACACTGGAGAGAGCCACCCAACCATGTTGATAACTCAAACAAATTTATGCCATCTAACTCCTACTAGACTTTCATTGATTAACTTTCTGTAGTGCTCTAAATAGGCACAGTTTGTAGAGAGAATCCCTTGTGAAATGAGTCCTGAGCCACTTTAACATGGGATGTGAAAGAGGTATAATTCTTTTTTTGGAATTCCATTTCAGTTCAGATTTTTAGCAGCTTGAGAGCTGGTACTGTCTCCTGAAGAGACAAAGCAATGGTTGGAAGGACAGTAGAATCACAGGAAGCATTGGAATGGAACTAAAAGATAACATTAGTTGGAAGGACTTTAATGTTATCTGAGAGTAGGGGGCCGTAACTGCGTAAAAGGAGAAGGATGGATACCTCCCTGGAGGAAAAGCCACCTGCAGTGATGAATCATTGAGAGAATAACGAGAAAAGCAAATCCAAATGTTGCTTCTTCCTGGAGTTGCATCAGGGCAGTACTGAGAGTCATGAGGACTGGACAACTCTCCACTAGAGTAGAGAGAAAAGAAGACCCACAAGAAACAGGGAAAAGAATTCTGCCTTTCTGAGGTCTGTTGTGAAATGGGTCTATATTCTTTTCTGGGCAGATAAAAGATATAGTTTGTTCAATGCTTTGTGAATCCAAGGGCTTATAAAGAGCCAGTTCTATTTTGGGGAAATACAATATATCGTTAACTTGTTTTTATTTCTGTGGTAATAAATGAAACACTTTATAGTCAACCTGAGCAAAGTTTTTATATAGGAGAGGATGATGAAGCCTCAGTCAGAAACCTAGTATTATGAAGACTTGATGAGATTGTTTCACTGGAATATAACAATAGCAATAGTTAACAACACTTATGTAGTGTTTATTATGTGCCAAACACTTTACAATTATTATCTCCTTTGAACTTCACAACAATCCTGGGAGGTAGATGCTATTGTTATCTCCATTTTATAGATGAGGAAACTGAGGTAAAGAGGTTAAGTGACTTGCCCAGAGTTCCATAGCTAGTAAGTATCTGAGGTTAAGAGTTTAGGATAATTCACAAAAAATTATGGCTAAAGTTGCCTTGTATAATCATAATGATAAAAATTTGCAAACCTTTAAAAGTTTACAAAATGTTTTTTTAAAATTATTTTATGAAATGGGTGACATAACCCACTACATTTTAACAAAGGAAGAAAGTGAGACATGGAAGAAATCTAGAATATGGCCAGCCATACAGCTGTAGTTGGATTTGAACTCAGGTCTTTTATTTCCAGATCAATTCTCCCCAACCCCCACCCCCAGTACCATACTGAAATGCTTTTAGCATTAGATGGCTAATTCTGAAGTGATGATCCAGATTCTTTGATGGTGTGTTTGTCTTATCTTAGAAACAAAAGCATAGAGGAACTTGAAGTACTCTAGATCCATGCTGACTTGTAAGTCTCAGGGGTGGTTGGCAGGAATAGTGGTCAGCAGGAATCCCCGGATGGAAGATGAAGTGAGGAAGGAAGCACACCATGGTGGCAATGTTTCTTCCCTGCTGGTCAAGAATAACTATGGGCAGCTCAGTGGCACTTCCCTGCAAGCCCCTTTTGTCTGTATGACTGGCATTTGGTCTATCCTTATGATATTGTTTTAAGTTTTTAAAGAATAAAGTTCTACTTCTTAATTTCCTGAGTCTAAAAAGGGGAAGAAATATCAAGTTACATGGCATCTCATATGATTTTTGTTTAACAGATACTTGCTGAATGAATGATTGAATGAAGGAAAAAAAGTCAACTATTGTCCTATTCAACCAGGATCACATGGTTCCTGAGACAAATCTAGTCTTCTGATATTTAATAGTCAAGCATGACTGCCAAAGCAACTAAGGAAATCTCATTGTGTTTTGGGTCATTCAGGAGTAGTTTAGACAGGCACCTTCTCAGTTATCCACAGGGTTGGAGATACTTGGTATAGTGGAAAAATACTAGATCCAGGGTCCAGTTCTCATCATCTGAATCAGTCTAGTATAATGGAAAGAGCGTTTGGTTCATGTCGAAGGATCTGGTTTGCATTGCAGCTTGGCTAATTATTTACCTTGATGCTAGACAAACCACTCATATTTTCTTGGCTTCATTATCTTCATCAAAAAAGAAAATGAGACTGTTTCTAAATGATCTTGTAAAGTCCCTTCCAGCTCTAAATGTGTAACCTTATTATTAGCTGATTTCTGAGGCTCCTTCCAGCTTTAATATCCCATGACTCTCTAAGTATAAATTGTCATTGTTTGGCCTTCATTTTTGAAGATCAGTGACATCAGAGATCCTCTTGATTTGTGAGTGACTGGGATTTAAGTGAGGCAAAGTCACACAGAGTTGTTAACTTTGCTTTCTCTTTTGGAATTATCAAAGTCCAATTTCAGGACAAAAGTTAAGATGGCTGGTGATGGCCTGGGAGGTAGTAGAGGACCTAGGCATCTTTGATATTTGACTAAGCTCCAAGTGCTCTGCTCCACAGCACCTGCTTCTGGCTGTTGGAAAGAACATATTGTTCTCATCAACTCATTCCATCAAGACAAGTCTTCACATGCTTGGGATAGACATCTCCATAAGTCACAGATGGATTTGAAGCCCATCAGGTCCCTCAACCTGGTTTAGCTCATCTTATAAGATGGTTTTACTGAGGTGTGGCCACAGCATGTCTAAGCCTTGTGGAGCCCTAGGTGAGAGTTGGGTGAAAGGTGGACACCGAAAATGCATGAATAGCTCTGAAAGGGCCCAGCAAGACTGAATATCTAGTCTTCTCTGAAATACCCCAGATATCCCATATTAATAGCATAAATACAATGCAAACATAAGCTTCTAAGAGGAGCTCACTCCAAACTTTTATCTTCTTTATTAGCAACTCAGTTGGTACTGGTGGAATATTTCAACTAAGGAATGTGTAGCTCATTTCTAAAGACTTTAGATAAAGATAAATTACTTAATAGACTAGTAGCTTCCTTTCCTCCACTTACTCTCTACTTGGCTGGCCTTCCAACAGCTTAACTGTGCCTTGTTTCTTGACCTGGAAAGACTTCTGTGGAAAAGGCTTTCTCAATTCATGGCCTGAGGGAGAGAAACTTTCTGTTTCTAGAGTTCCTTGCCTGATCCCTAATTATTGCAAAGTTCAATAGGAAATGTAAGATCTGTTCTTGTCACAGTTATCCTATCCTACCTTGATTTGTCCAGATTCCACAGATTTTGATTCCAGATAATCCTAGAGTTCAAGGCTCTTGCTCCATTCCTTCTTCTCATCCTCTGTGGTATTACAATGGAAACATTGACTGAGTGCCTGGACTATGCAATTAGAAGAGATGTAGCAATCAATTGATTAAAAATGACTTAAAATTTAAACCTTTCATTTTCATTTTGCTTCTTTTAATTCACACATAGCCAATCAGATATTTTAAATTTTTCAGTGTTTAAGTAAATGCAATTTTCCTTTTTGAAGGAGTATAAACTAAGTGACATAAAATTTTGGCAGTAGGATAAAGGGAATCTTCTGTAATGATATTTTCAACTTGACCCTAGTGAATGAAATTGTTAACCCATCATTAGCATTTGGACATGAATAAGAAGGGAACTAAGTCTAATTTCAAGCCACACTAGGACCAAGATTTGTTCTCCAAACTTCTACTGAGCCCACAGGTGTTCCTTAAGGTCAGTCAGTAACTTCTCCCTCTTGTATATCTATTCAAAGTTCTCTGTACACAGTCAGATTAAGTCAACCCTTAATCCATGTTGTTAATTGATTGAAGAAGATAATGAGGTAAATTGCTCATTTTTTCAGTAGGATTGATTTTTGTCAGTTAACAACAACAGCCACTCCCTTTCATGGGCAAGAAACATTAGAATGGCTATTCTCTTCTTTGAAAAACCCAATCAGTCAAACAAAATATATTCCCAAGTTGGCAAAGTCCAAAAACTCATGTCACCTCTTTTTCAGGAGGAGTAAATAAAATTCTTAATTACTCCTATGTAATCACTGTTTGGGCAACTCTCAGTTATAGATGGCTTGCCAGATAATGCAAGTTTCCAATAACAATGGAATTTCTGGGAGAAGATAGTAAGAAAATGGAACTTTTAAACATTCATGATTGGTTCATCTAATACAGAGATGTCAAATACATGTGCCACAATGTTCCCTAGTATGGCCCTGACCATATAAAAATGTATTTTAAAGAAGTAATTTTAAAAATAAGTAAAAACAAGATAGAACATAAATTATGTTAATATGTATTTTTCCAAGTCAATATGCTACTGCAGGAATCTTTATATCTAGTTTAGTGATATCTAGTTTCTGTTTGAATTTTATACCACTGATCTGGTATACTTAATTAATTTCCATTACAAAACTACTATTTTTGCTGATTACTAGCAACAAAAGAAAAGACATCTCTAAAAGCAACTAAATAAGGAGAATTAGTTTGTGTTGGACAATTCCTTGGATAAAGGTAGACCCACTGGAAAAAGCCCTGATTTGGGGGAAAGATTGAAGTCAAAAGGAGAAGGGATTGTTAGAGGAAGAGATGAATAAATAGAGTCATAGAAACAAAAAAGATGAAGTTGGACAAACTTAGGGAAATAGTAGAAATAGGAAATAGTAGGGAAATGGCATGCTCTGTCCATGGAGTCACGAAAAGTTGAACGTGACTGAACAACATCACTATCAACAATAATTTGTCTTGGAGAGTTGGGACATGAAAGTTATTTAGTGTTGCTTTCTTGTGGTAAGATGGTTGTTTTGTTTTCTTTTAATATGGAGAAAAGCTGCTTATTTCAAGCTAAAACTTTCGCTTTCCTCTCTTCCCCCATCATTACTATAAAGATGGATCTCAAAGGTTGAAAATCAGATGATCTAAATGGCTACTTGACAAATTGTTCTAGTACTATAATTATTCTAATAAAAGGTGAAGATCAGATGATGTAAATGACTCTGTGACAAATTGTTCTAGCATCATAATCATTCTAATAAAAATGTCATCACCAGCTATTCTTCACAAATGAATTCTTCCCTTTTATTGCAGAATTGTTTTAAAATTTTCATGCAATTCATTTGTTTGGTTAAAGTGCTTAATGCAAAGCCTTGTGATCATGGCTGTTATGGAAAAAGATTTTGTTTTCTGGATCATCTATACAGGGAGAGCCTGGTGAAGTAGATAGTGTATTGGATTTGGAGTCAGAAAGACTGGTGTTCAAATCCTGCTTCTGATACTGGCTTTCAGTTCTCTAGATTCCTATGGTAAATTATATACCAGTTGGGTTGTCAGTCTGCTTTGGTGGAAAGATTTCTCCATTCTCACAAAAATCATAGATTATTCAGGTGTATTTCAATTTGCCGAAGTGATTTACCCTGTTTTCCAATTAAGTGATTCATTGTTCTCTCTGCCTACCTTTCACTGCTATGAGGAGAGAGATATGCCTGCAGGCCGGTTAATTTTTGTGACAAAAAAGGGTGTCCCCCATTCCAAGCGACCCAAGTTTGGGTAACCCTTGACATAAGATAATTTGTGAATTTGTTTTATCTGGTTCTGGAGGTCCTCCAAAGCACAAGGTAGGGAGCATTTTCCTTTGATTTTTTTTTCCACTTATGGGATCCTGAGACTGGAATAACTCACCTTAGATGATTGATAGGTCTGAGTCCTAGAACCTAACTAAGCAGCTTTGGTGAGAACCCTCAGCTAGGGTTGTTCAGCCTAAGTTAGTATTTTTTCCTTCTAGGTCAGATGGCTATTACCCTAGGACACCAGTGTTGACAAACACCCTTTTCTCCAGGCGCCAGGTATGGGCAGGGATACAGGGATTGGGGAAATCTCTTTCACTGGCCCAGGGTTCCAAAGCGTTCAGTGTGAAATCTGGCCAGCAGCCCGAGTGAGTAGGAGCCATGTGACTGTGGTGATTTGGAGTGTTCAAGTGCCTCCTGCTTCAGAGCTACCTGATCCGAATACTAAGCAGAGCGAGCGCCGGGCTCCGTGGAAGACACTGAAGACGCTGCAGAAGAAAGGTGCCTATTCCAGAGGTATCTCAAAACATGGAGATGAAAGAGCAAGGAGCGCAAATGGAGCCTCTGCTACCCACGGTAAGAGACTAGCTACTGTCAGACTGATTAACCGGGTTTGCTGCAAAACCTGCCAAGCGAGTGGTCTGCTTAAGCTAGGTGCAGAGAGAGTGTGCAGCGCGAGGGGGGTGGGGGAGAAGGAGGGTGGGGGGAGAAGAATCGCTCCATGGCATATGGACGTGGGTCGCCTCCCATCTCGGGGTGACTTGAATGCACGCAACGGAGCACAGGGGATTTTTTTCCCACCTTCTCAATATGGATGCACTACAGTGGAAATGCCTCATGTTTTGCTGCTGATTGAAGAAAACGGCTAGGTTTTAGCAGCAGGGGCAGCTGTGCGCCTCTCTCTCCCTCTTTCCTTCTGCCTCTGCTCCTGTCTGTCTTCTGTTTGTCTCCTAGACTGTGCTGTGGTCTCGGCAACCCCTGCTTCCAAACTGTTTTTTTTTTTTTTTAATCATATCCCATCCTTGACAGAATTCCCAATCCACTTCAGTGCCTGGGCAGAAAGGTGAAGAACCTGCTGTTGCTACTCTAGGGAATCTGCCAGGGCTCCAAAAAATCAAGGGAGAGGAGAGAACAATGTTCCCCCCCCCCTCTCTCCATCTCTCTCTCTCTCTCTCTCTCTCTCTCTCTCTCTCTCTCTCTCTCTCTCTCTCTCTCTCTCTCTCTCTCTCTCTCTCTCCTTCGTTTTTCTCCCCCTCACTCCCAATGTCCATCTCCCTTGTCCTGAGAGAAGGGGAAGGGACTATTATAGTCTATGGACAAAGGAGGTATGCATTTGGAGGCTCATGCACAGATTTCCATGTCTGAAAGATCCCTGGCTTGTCACACATGGAGACAATCCATCTGTTTAGCTCTGAGTCCTAAGCTGCCTCCCTAGATTGTGCCCATGATCTAGCTATCCTTCCCAAAGGCCTCCCCAAGTCGGCTACATAATGGGTCATATCCTCAGGGGATGGGTCCTTAGGCAGGGTCTCTGTTCTCATCCTGGAGCAGCTACATTACTGTATCTTAGCAAAAATATGCACTCTATGGATACACCAGAAGCCCATCTTCTTCCCATCTACTGGAGCTTTGTGGTGCAGCAGAGTAAAGAATCCTTCCTTTCCTGCACCAAACCAGATGGAGGGGCTGTTTCTTAGCACTCTGTCATACTGCCTAGTGTCCCCTGGCTAGGGACTGGTTGCAAGCTGTCCATTCACACGAGTCAGTTTTCTGCTTGTAAACATTTACCAGGGATGGCACAAGAGACAGGAATACATCCTGGACCACTGTATTTTTCCTTCCTGCTGGGCTCAAGAGCATTGGAAGCTTCCCATTTAGATCCCAGAATCTCCTCCGGCTACTGAGCATGCCCAGCTCCTTTCTTAGCAGTCAGTGAAGTTTTTTTGTTTGTTTGTTTGTTTGTTTTTTACCTTTTTAATTCTTCCAGGTCTTAGGTTTGGGCAGAGAGGGAAGAGGGATATGGGAGAAAACAAGGGAATCCTCACAAAAGGAATGAATCTGAAATGAACAAAGATGTAAAAAGGATGGATGGAAAACATTGATGACTTAGTCTACCTGTTTCAGGGTGTAGCTTTCCTTGTGTGGAGTCAACTCCACTCCAAATAAGGAGGGTTTATTTTGGAATTGGTTTTTTCACAAAAAAGGCAGTTAGACTCTTATTTCACATAAATACAAAAGGGCATCTCTCTGGCCTTTCCCTTTAATTTGGACTAGGTGAAATAAATTGAACTTTAATTGCAACTCTTAGGATATAAATAATACTTTAAAAAGATCCCATGAGTTTTTTCCACTCTCTGAGACCCTATGATTCTTGAGATTGGGGGCCTGTCTTAGTTATCTTCATAAAGTACCAACCCCACAGTACATTTCTATCTCTGTATGATTGTGGGTAAGCCACTTCAAAGCACAACTTCCCTCAGACTCAGTTTACTTGTCTGTAATATGAGGATAGTAATACTGATTTCTACCTCAGTTGTGAGAGTCGAATGAGATAATGAATGTAAAGTGCTTTGTAAATCTCAGTGTGATATATACACACATATATAATATCACCTACAATGCACAGCATACATATTTGTTGAAGTAATAAATGAAAGATAGAAGCAATTTAAAAAACAGTTTTAAGAAAGCAAGAATCCTAGGGGTAACTAGATGGCACAATGGACAGAGTCCTGGACTTGGAGGCAAGAAGACCTGAATTCAAATCCAACCTCAGACATTTACTAGTTATATGATTCTGGATAACTAATTTAACTTATGGTTGCCTCAGTTTCCTCATCTGTAAAAGGGATTATAATAATAAAAATGGAACATTTGTGAGGACCAAATGAGATAATTGTAAAGCACTTACCATAGTCCCTGGAACATAGTAAAGTATTTATATATGTTAGCTCTTATAAGTATTATAAGAAATAGGAAATGCACTCAGGGATGGGAGGAGTCAAAGAGATATAGGGAATTAGTGAAGGTTCAAATTGATGTGGGGAGGTATGACAATTCAGCTATGTGGAAAGGAGCCTAATCTAGGATAAACAGAAACCATACCTGAGAAACAGATTAGGGCTTAGAACACAGAACTCAAACTGGTGAGCCAACCTGGGCTGAGGGAAGTGTGTATGGTTTAGGGATAATTGTCCTAGGTTCAAGTCAGAAGCCAAGAAGTCAGGTTTAGGAGGCTGGTAGCACTTTGGCAGTGACATAGAGAAAGATGAGGGAGGAGAAAGGACCAAAAATCAGGCGGGTTAGTTGATGGGGAATGGAATTTGAAGGTCATTGCCAAAAATTTAAGGGAGCCTTCTATGATAATTAGGAGAATGGTGATACATTCTAAATCATGAAAATGGTGGTGGTGGGTGGAGTCAATAGTGAGTAGTAAGAAAGATTAGGGGATGAGAGACTAGGATAAAGAATATTATTTTAATAGTAATATCTTGCATTTGAATAGGCTTTTAACTTTTTAATCATTTTCACATCTCATAATCTATGAAACAACACTCAGGTAGATAGCATTGCTTTTATTGTCCTAGAGGAAATTGAGGCAGGGAGATTCATTCATTCAACAAACATTTATTAAACTTCCACTATGTTCATAGGTGACAGTGATTTGCTCAAAGTCACACAACTAGTCATGGAAAAGTGACTAGAATCTTGATCTTTTGACTCAAAATTCAATTTTTTCCCAAAAGATTCCTTTACCCCCAAATCCTCAAAGAAATCTTAAGAGATCCTTTTTCTTCCACTTCTTTCTACTGAAAAAAAATTCCCTTTGTGAGTAATTCCATCCACTCTTGGGATTTTTCTTGTACATCTATTTTACCATCTCTACCTTTGGCTTCTTTTGCTCTATAATCTTGGTAGAGGGTGTACTAGGGCTTGGAAAATCATTTTTATAGTAGAAACATAAAGGAATGGGTAGAAGATGAGTTTGGTTGTAGAAAAACAAACAAGTAGACCTAGTAATTGATTATGAAGAGACAATAATAATAATAACTTGACAGTTATTGAAATATATACTAACTTTAAGAGTTGGGAACCAGGTAGGATATATCTATATTGCTACCAGGGATAGGTAAATGGGTCAGTAAGAGAGTGGTAAAGGACTAGGACTACTGAAGGTTCATAAGAAAAGTTTGATTTAATCATGGTCAATTTGTAGTGCTGGTAGAAAAAAAAATATTAGTAGAATAGAATTTAGAGCTTAAGTAGAGCAACTTAGAGTTCAACCCCTTCACTTTAAAGTTGAGGAATCAGGTCCACTGAGGCTCTATGACTTTCCCAACCAAGGTCATAAAGAGAATAAGTATCGAAGCAGAGATTAACATCTGCATCCCTTTAAATCCAAATCTTTTCAACTATACCACACAACAAAAACATTCTGCAGCTCTTAGGAAACCCACAAATGTTACAGAACCAAAAAAGCTAGGAGTGGAAACAGAGTTTGGAGACCAGAAACATCAAAGTAGGACATTAGATTATAAAGTTCTTGAGGGCAGGGACCATATTTTGCCTCTTTTTTCATCCACAGTCCTTCACACAGTTCTGGCCCCATAATAAGCATTTAATAATTGATCACTTGGTTGGATAAGCTTCCTGAAGAGAGTGAATGCTTTTTTCAACTGAAAGAAAAGTGGAAGAAAAGGGATCTTGAGAAATCTCTCAGGGGCAACTGGGTGGCTCAGTGGATTGAGAGTCAGGCCTAGAGATGGGAGGTCCTGGGTTTAAATCTGGCCTCACATACTTCCTAGCTGTGTGACTCTGGGCAAGTCACTTAACTCCCATTGCCTAGCCCTTACTACTCTTCTGCCTTAAAGTCAATACACAGTATTGATTCTAAGATGGAAGGTAAGGGTTTAAAAAAAAGAAATCTCTCAACATGCTTTGGAGCAAGTGGTCTCCAAAGCCTGCCTCTCCCTCCCTCTCTCCCTCCCTCTCTCCCCCCCCCTTTCTCTCTCAACTCTCTTCAGAGAATATGAATACATATATACATCACATAAACATTTATGCATCTAAACATTGAAAAAATACAATCCTTGAGATATATGGCATTTATATATCAAGGAATCCTATAAAGGGGGCCCACATCCATGCTTCTCTCCTCTCCTCTCCTGCTTGTCAGCTATTGCTTCTGCGATACTATAGATGAGATGCTGCTACCTTTTGGGATTATTGTTTGTGGTCCATCTTATCTCAAAAAACATACCAGTGTAAGTATAACTTTATTGTTGCTTCTTTGGCTGTAGAACTAGGTATGTTTGGCAGCCAGGGAAAAATCTGAAATGGATTTCAATAGCATGCTAATCTTCCTCAAGAATGTACCAAATTAGGGGCAGCTAGTGGTTCAGTGGATGAATCAGGAGAGCCTAGGTTCAAATCTGACCTTGGTTCCTAGCTGTGTGACCCTGGGCAAGTCACTTCTCTCTTCTACCTACCATGGCCTAGCCCTTACCATACTTCTGCCTTCAAACTGATACTTAGGATTAATTCCAAAATTGAAAGTAAGGGTTTTTTTAAAAATGTACCCAATTTTAGGAGATCCTTTCTATCAGAAGATATACTTCAGGAATAAAAGTAGCAGTATCATCTTTGTAAAGATGCTTCAAGAGATAGCATGGAGTGGAAACTGGGGACTAGACTTTGGGTCATAAAGATTAACATATATACTAGCTGTTCAACCCTGACCCCATCACCCAACCTCTCTGTGTCTTTATTGTGAGAGGAGTAGCAGCAATGATCTATACCAGTGGGAGGAATTTCCACCCTGATGAAATCAGAAGTCTAGAAAAAAATATGATACATTAATAACTTTTTGTTATGAAAATATGTATTTAGGGTTTGCTTTATCATTTCAAGTCAGGCATGACACTTGTGGGAGTTATGGTTCATGGATGAAGTGGCAAAGGAACCAAGTTGTGCAGGATGGTTAAAATTTCAAAAGGTAAAGACGGGAATGTCTGTGTGAAGGTAAATAGGAGATAGTGATGAAGGGAATTCCTATTTTATGGAAGTCAGAATAATGTGGCTGCATTTTGAATCAAACCCAAGAGTGTTTAGTTATTGACCTATCTCAAAGATCTAATTATGGGATGGTCTCGTCTAAAAGGTCATCATGAAACATGAATTCAGGGGACAGTGGTATGACAAGGGTCTGGTATACTTTTAAAAATGTACTGTAGGGAATTAACAATATAATTTATCAGAATATCACTTATTTCTAACATAGGATAGAAAGGAATGGAAAAAGCATTTAGTAGACCTTACTATATGTCATGCACTGTGTTAAACACTAGGAATACGAGTAGAGAATGGAGACAGTTACTGCTCTCAGAGCTCACGTTCTAATTAAAAAAAAAAAAGGCAAGACATATGGAAGAGCTCAGCTATACCTTCCAAGTGTTAGAAATATAACCCTGGCTTTAAGATAAAGGCAGATGATTTATCATATTTTTTACATTGTGAAAATAGATTTGAAAAATCTATACTATAACATTAGAAAAAGGCCAGGAAGATCAAGGAATCAAAAATCATTTAAAATAACTCATTTAAGTTGCATTTGATCTTTATGACTTATTTTATTATTTATTGATTTTTTTGACATACCATACTTTGATATTTATTACCAAGACTAAATTGTAGACATATCAAAAAGTTTAAATAACACTAATCTATTCACTCTATCCTATGTGGCACACAGAAAGTAAAATTCAATTGAATTAAAAAGTTATTCAGTTAAGCAGTTATTTAGTGCCAACTATAAATTTGAGTTCAATAATATATGTATATGTATGTATATATATATTAGTTTTAATGTACTCAAATTATTTGGACTCAAAAATATTTGGGCATAAAGGACACTGGTTGATAGAATCTGAAAGTTGGAAATGGATTAACTTTACATAAGTATGGAAGAGAACAACTTTTCTTCAAGATTGTCAACAAGTCCCATTGGAATTCCACATCAGATATGGGAAGGGGGGAAGGGGGGAGGAGAGGGAAAGAACATGAGTCTTGTAACCATGGAAAATATTCTAAATCATCTAATTAAATAAAATTTAAGAAAAAGATTGCCAACAACTTTTTATGTAGGACAAAATATGAAGTTAATGGAGAGCCTTATGGAGACAATTTGGTATTTCAGCATTGGTATAGAGCCCTCAAAAATAAACAATATAATATGAGAAAAGATTAGGTTAAGAGATCTGCGTTCTAGTCCTTGCTTTCTCACTAACCAGCAGTGTTATCTTCGACTAGGCACTTGACATTTCTGGGTCTCAATTTCCTTAGCTGTAAAACTAGGGAATTGGACAAGGTGACCTCTTAAGAACCCTTTTCCTTTTTGTTTGAAACTGTGATTCTATAGTATCATAGTAACTACTGAGAGCAGGGTCTCTTTGATCTGTGAACTTGGTGATGGATTCAGGGTGTAGACCAAAGTGTATTTTTTCTCTTTCTCTTTCTTTTTTTTGAACATGTCTAGTTTAGGAATTTGCTTTGCATGACTATATATATTTCTAATGGGTTTTGTTTTCTCATATCTTCTTATTAGGTGAGGAAGGAGTAGGGGAAAAAGAGAATTTGGAACTCTCAACTCTAAAAAATGAAATAATACTAAAAATAAATTCTAAATTTTTTAAAAATTTGTTAATTATATGGCAATTGGTTTCCTTGGTATTCCTATGCATTCTATTTTATATATTTAAAAATATTCTTCTGAAAAGTGATCCAAAGGCTTCCCTAGACTACCATAGGAATCCATGACACAAAAAAGATTAAGAACCCCTTAGAGAGCTTTGCCTTTGATGCATTCTGAATATGTGATTATAGGCAAGTTATTTAAAGTTCTCATTGTGATGGGTAGCTCTCAAAGACTTAGATGTTAAACACGTATCTGCTGATGTTTATCAGTGGAGGGAAGTTCCATAACAGGAATTCACAGTGATGAATCACAGTGGACCAAAAAGATAAGGGAACCAAGAAAACAAAAACAAAATATAGCATTGAAACAGCATTAATTCCTGGTCCTGACTATGAACTAGTTACTGATCTATATGAAGTAAACTTTCCTTTTTAGGGCAATAAATGATTTCCTCAAAAAATTTATGTATACAGAACACACTTTGTAGTCTGAAGAGATGATTTCAATTATAAATAATAGGTTAATAATTATGGAAGTCAGTGTAATGTGGGCCCATTTTGGATCTAAGCAAGAGAATTTAGTTATTGACATATCCCAAAGATCTAATTATGAGATAGTTTCCTTAGCAAGTTTTACTTCACCTGACTTATTTGGAATCAAGTTGTATGTAGGACCAGATTAAGAATTTTAAAAATAGGTTAATTTAATGATGGACCATTTCATTGTTTTTTCTGTTAGGTTTCAGAAAGATTGACAGAGGCAGGGAAATTTGGAGTTAAATGTGACTAATCTGACTTCACTGAATAGTAGGCTTCCTTCAATGGCCCCACACCTGTGGTGATGGGTAGGATGGAAATGACAAGAAAAAATAGTTTTAGTTTCTGTTAGTAAGGTCATTTTTCTCATTAGAAATAGTTATATTACAGGAATCATTTTTAAAATCCTTAAAGGTTTTTAGATTTGTGGTAAGAATTCTTTAAAGAAAGGGAGAAAATAATACATACCTTCCATGGATATATTGAATGTTGGAACTGGATTGGACATTGGAGCTCATCTAGTTCAATTTCCTCATTTTACATATGAAGAACCTACTGTACAAAGAAGGTAGGTGACGTGTTGAATTACTCGTCTAATTAGTTGAGACTACAGAGAACCCAGCAGCAAACCACTCTAATATCTTTATCAGGAAAACCTTAAGTAGGATCAAGAAGAGTTGGACAAAACTGAAAAATGACTGATTAACAGAGAACTCAAGTCTCCTAATACCAAGTCTGGTGTTTCTTTTCATGACGTTAGCCAGTGTGCACAGAGAAGGATATAGCTAATTTAAACTGATGATAATGATATAATTTATGGGAAAATGTTTTGAAAAATATAAAGGATCATTGCCTCCTTAAAACTCCAAGTAAGAAGTTAATTTTTCTTCTTATATGAGGTAGATTGCAGATTATATTGATGAACTAAGGATATGAAATTTAGTTGTAGCCAATTGCATGCAAATGAACTTGGGTCCAACAGAGGGCCTCTTCACACTCTTCCCTTCCTTGACTTGTTTTCTGATAACTTTTCACAACCTAGAGATCACTAAAGTCACCAATGAGCCAACGTGTTATCAGCGGATACGGCTTACAACTGTGCTATCCCATTGATTATAAGATTTGTCTATAAGACTTATCAACTCCACTAGACAGCCATGGTCTCCTTAGCAAGCCCTAATTCTCATGACTAGGACTGTGAAGTAGCCACATGGAGCTTATACCTAGAGTTCCTGAGTCCCTATTTCAGAGAAGGCTCCCAATTCTCTTCTCCCAGGCATTTCCCACAATAGCCGAAGATACATCTGTATTTGTAGTCCTAACTATCATGAGGGAGTCATGGTTTAGGCCACCTCACGGCAAGATTCTATAGATTTCCTCAGGGCATGGGGATTCATCTGCTTATAGTATAGGTTAGGATGAAGGATGGTTGCAAAAGTCCAGACTATGCATGATAAGACTGACTTATAAAGTCCCCATACTTGTATCGGTAAGACTTGCTCATCCATGGGCTGAGTCAGCAAGGAAGTCCACACAAATTATATTTTAGATTTCATTAAGTGAGTTTGAGAAAAGAGGATTTTTCTACTGCATATAAAATGTATCTGGTTGCCAGAGTAACTTTAAGTTGCATTTGGAATTCTACTTGTCCTTGCTAATCCTAATACACCAAAGCTATTCACAGTAAGAAATTTCTCTTTGACCTCAGATTTTCAAAGTTAAGGGTATGATTAAGAATAGAGACTTGGGGAAATTCTTGTTCGTACTCATTTTTTTGCATCTTTTTTTCTGAGTGTTCTACTGGTACTTTAAAAAAAAAAAACGACATCATGACTTGTCCACTGATATACAAGAATATATTTCTAGGGACTAAGAACAGAAAAAAATGTTTTTTAAAGAAATTTTACTGTACCTTCCAAGTTAGTGGTGGCAGTTTTCCTCACTAATAAAAGATAGTTGGAATCAAAGGATATTATATCTGGAAGGAATCTATGGGTTCTTTGGAGAACACCAAAACTGCCTTGATGGAGAGAAACTATTTGGATCTATCTAAACACTTTGTTTATGATGAGAGGTGTCCTGGGGTAGTATAGTCAATAAACAAACTTTTATTAAGTACCAACCATATCATCGTCACTGGGAATACGAGGGCAGAAGTGAGACAGTTCCTGCCTTCCAGAAATTGTCATTCTAATAGGGAGATGCAAAACATGAGGAGAATGGAGGACAGAAATAGTAGTTTCAGTCTAAGTAGTCTCAGGGATTGTAGTACAAGGCAGAAGATTTTTACATTCTTTAAAGTAGCAATGGTAGAATTTATTTGATTATTATTTTTCTGAGAACAAGAAGATGAAAAGCAGAATAAAGGTACACAAGAGGCTTTAGGACAGATGGCAAGATTATGGTTCTTACTAAACCCTGGTGTCCTGATGGCTACTGGCTGAGGTGTGAAATATATTTGGAGATAGAGAAGGTAGGGAATATAGGCACAACTGTCTATCTGAGCAAAATGATAAGGTACTGTGATGCTTGGATGGACTCATATTCATTTTAGGTGAATTTACAGGTTCCCCAATTTTAAGTCTCATTAATTCATTTTTCCAAGTATTAGAGTATAGTAATGAGTTGGTAACATAGTCTAGAATATGAAAGTTGTACATGAACATATTATTTTATAGAATTGTTCACTCATTTTTTAACAGTTTATTGGTAGATGTGAAAGTAATTTGATGAATCTGAATAAAAATGAAGAATTTAGGATTAGTAACAAAGAAAGGGACCTTCCTTGCCTTACTCCCCCTTTCAATCACCTCTACCACTCTCCCAATGATATAAACGAAGATAAAAGGAACTAATTTTCTTTAGAGCAAAAATGTACAATTTTATAGCAATTATAGACTAAACTATCAGTGAAAAATAAATTCATACATCTTAATTCATTTAACTAATTTAAAGTTTACAGTTTGTCACTTTGAGTTTATATTTTCTGCTTCACTCGATAACTGCATGTATGCATACTAACACAAATTGAGAACTGTAGCTTTCAAGAACAAGTCCTACTCCCAGGGTACTTTTCTATTGGTGTCAGCGAGACATATTAAAATAGCTACCCCTGAACAGCTATTTTAAGTTTCTTCCTACCTTCTCATTGAATAAGAATCATTCATTTCTTTAAGTCTACTTTTGCAAATGAGTCATGGCCTCTCTCCCTAATAAACGTCAGTATTAAGTTGTCAAGGCAAGTCAGTGATAGGTATAGGATTTTCCCTGGTTTGACTCACCTAATTCTTCAGGGTAACTTCTCTTGTTTTTCAATGGGTTAGTCTATACTAGGAAACCTAATTCTTATTCTCGAAGTTTGTTTTAAGGAGAGAAGAGAACTAGCATTTATTAAGCTCCTGCTATGAGCCAGGCACTGTGCTGAGCACTTTACAAAGATTCAATTGCCTCAACCCTAGGAAATCAGTATTATGATGATCTCCATCTGAGAGTTGAAGAAACAGAGGCAGTCTGAGGTTGAGTGACTTGCCCAGGGTCATATAGATAGTTTGAGTCTGCATTTGAACTCAGGTCTTCCCAACTGCAAGCCCAGTGCTCTATTTACTGTGCCAAGTCATCTAAATAGAAGAGAGAGGGCAGATGGCCAAATGCATAGAAAGAAGGAGGTAGGACAGATGGCCAAATGTTATGTGCTGGCACAAAGCTACCAGGTTGGAGAATATGGGACAGAGAAAGAAGGTGGAGGGTAAGTTTTGAGGCTAGTCAGGTTAGAGTTGCCCCTAAATGCAATGAGTTGTTTATGAGATCATGAGTTCCTTGTCACTGAATTTGATCAGAGACCATATGATATGGTCAGGGATATCATAGAGAAGGTGTTGTTATGGAATGGGAAGCTGGAATTCATAGTGTTTAAGATTCTTTTTCTAAGATTCTAGTCTAAAAAGTAAGCAATATTTTGTTTTGGCAAAATACCTTCATTAAGGAAAGAGAAATAATATTAAATAGCTTGAGAGGGACATAGCAATAGAGAACTGCCTTTAATTTTTTAAACCTTTACTTTCCATTTTAGAATCAGTACTATGTGTTGGCTCTAAGGCAGAAGAGAGGTGAGGGCTAGGCATTGGGGTTAAGTAACTCGTCCAGGGTTTCACAACTACAAAGTATCTAAGGCCATTTTGAACCCAGATTTACCATCTCTAGGTCTGGCTCTCAATCCATGGAGCCATCTAGCTGCCCCCAATTAACTGTCTTTTAAAATGAAATTGCTTTGTAAATATAATGGCATTTCTTTACCATTAGTGATCAAAATGTGACAGGGGCACGAATAGAAACAACCATAGACATTTATTTAGACTGTAGTCAAACCTGTAGATAGCATGATTTAACTAGGGCTTTTCCTCTGGCATAGAAATTTAGCAGCCACTGATAATATTAACAACCCTGGGGCTCTCAGCTGTTTAGTAACAAATGATTTTTAGCACTTGGCAAAAATAATAATTTCCAAGATCTTCTTCCTCTATTGATGGCCACTTCCCAGGTAACCTCCTTACTGATCTCGTCTACCACCTGTTGGAGCTGCAAAGTTGGAAAGTTAGAGATTTGACTGTAATTGAATCTTTAGAAGAAATTTCTGACCTTCAAAAAAATCCTTTTTTGTTATCTCACAGTATTTTGTCTTTTTTCCCCCCTGGAAATAAATTAAGGTTGTATTGTATTCTTCAGTGCCTCATCTAGATCTGTGAATTCACAAAGATATTATGGAACATCAACTGCCAAACTACTGAATCAACATAATGTGAATACACATTATGCCTGACTATTATATAGCATGCATCAAGAATGTTCTTAGAACATTCAAACTATATTACTTTATTTCAGAGCAAAGTTTTGAATTTTTGGTTGAAGTTCAGGCTTCTCTGGAACCAAGCCTACCAAAATTCCCATGATGTGCTTAGGAATGAGTCTGACTAAAGAATAGAAAAAAACAACATGTGGTTGAAAAAGACAATCCCACTAGTATAGTGGGAGAGGCACCAGATGGGAAGCAGGGTACCTATCTCTGAGTCCCAACTCTTCTGCTATTTGTGTGACCATCGTTATTCCACTGACTTATGAAAATCTAAAAGAATTTTCAGAGCAACTCTTGAATTGCTACTTATGGAAATGCCAGGAGACAAGGATCTCTAGCCCTTATTTTCAGAATGAAGGATTAGAAAACTAATACCGTATTTGAATTGGTAGTACTCATTTGGACTTGCAAGTTTTATCTTGAAATTTTAGTAATCTCTTTCTTTGTATACTTGTCATCTTTTCAACAAAGTTGCAAATGTCCTTGCCATGTCTAATATGTATTCACATTTCTCACAGAACCCAGAACAATGTATTACTTGTAGTCATTAATCAATGACAGGATAAGATTAACAATTTATTTGTGATAACAAATATGGCATATTGAACCATACACTAGATTGATAGTTAGGAGACCTGAGTCTGACACTTACTAGGTTTGAAATCTTGGACAATTCAATTAGTCACCCCCATGACTCAGTTTCTGTCCTTGTAAAATAGGGATAATGGTACCTTTATTAGTTATTTCAAATGGTTGTGTGAGAAAAGTACTTTCTAAATAAATGTGAATTATTACTCTCCATTTGTTTACCATAGGGGATAGGAAAGGAATTCTACCTGCAATTTCATTGATATAGGGAACTCCCAGATGAGGAAACTCCTTGTATCAATGTAGGTCAGCATCTTCCCTACAATTTATAATCTTATCTCTGAGAGCTTAAGTGATTTGACTAGGGAATCTCAGTCAGGATGTGTCCCAGGAACAGTCTGAACATGTCTTTCTGGTTTCAAGACCAACTCTCCATTCACTATCTCTCTTTATCTCTCTATCCAGTTTTGGCAAAACTTTTAGAGACTGAGTGCCCAAATTGCAACCCTCACACTGCATGTGAGCCCCAACACCTTACCCCAGACAGTGGAGGCAGGAAGCGCTCCTGTTGGGCTGCTGGATAGAGGGGAAGATCATGAAAGAAATGTCTTCAGGTGTGTGTGGAGGGGGAAAGGGAGCAATCCCCTCTGGCAGGTGTGCCATAATTTGCCAGCACATTACTGTACCAACTTCCTCTCAGTTCATTTTGTCCATTCTGACTCATTAAAATCAAGTGCTATTTTCCCATAGTTTCCTTTTTGTTCAGTTGATATGGAAGTATGAATATAGCAATTATATAACCTGGTGCAGTTTTAGGAATATAATATTTACTAACCACTTCTCTTTGCCCCCTTTCTGCCTTTTTTCCTTTATATTCCTCTTGGCTGGAAACCAGGAAGTCTGCTTCCTCATGAAGCAGACTGTATTTTACATCACAGTTTAGAAGAAACATTGAGCTATAGCACCTCTTTGAAACATTCTGCAATTCCGTTCTCCTGACCTGAGGTGTTATTGAAATGGAGCACAAAATAGTTACAGACTTGTCTCTTGTGCAAGTAGCTCCCTTGCATGTGTGAAAGTGAGAAACTGTGAAGCTCCCACCTGGTCACTAGGGTATGCATTGATTCCTGCTCCTGGGAGTGCAGATTGGCAATTTCCTTTGATTAAAAATGGATATACTTCTTTTCTACTTCAGATTTCCTGAAAAAACACACCCCTCCACTTTCCTTCTTATGGGTGACATTGAGTGGTTAATGAGCTGTTTGTTCCAGTATGCCATGAACCATATACCTTCCAGCCTATTTTATTTGTAGGCTAAAGCAGACCACATGGACACAATATAGGACTTGACTGTTTTGCCTGAATAAGCTAATTCTTACATATGACATTTTTGATCTCTAGTAAATCTTGAGAAGAAGGCATTTCATTTTTTTCCAGAACCATTATTCCAAAGGGCACATTCTAAATGCTTTCCATTTATAATGCTATTTGTAGTTATTGTTTCAAGGTTCTTATTGTTATTATTATTGCTCTTAGTTCTCCCAGAAATAATGCAGATAATAACAGCAATAAAGTTAAGATCTTAAAAGTGTTTACATGCTATTATCTCTGTATAAACTTGGTTGATAGGACTCCTTATAGGAAAATCATAACCCTTGATTCTTCTAGGAAATTGAAAGATTAGATTTGCATGTCACATATATGTTAGTACTTAAAAATCATTTTAATGATAATGAGGAATAGCTATGAATTTAATTTTTGTTGCATTTGAAAAACATTTGTATACATTTGTGCACATTGACATGTCTTTGTGAAATTTACTAAATATAATTTTAGACTGCACATTTTTATGCAGGGTTGACAAGCCACTCAATTAATAGTTCTGCTATTTTTATATTGTATAATTTGAAGAAAATAGTTCTAAGAAATAGGATTATGTTTGATCTAGGTTGAATACTGTCATCTAAAAGCAACTATACCTCAGTCACTACCTCATTTTTTCCTTGTCGTGATTATGGAAGTACTTTCCATTTAGATCTTTTCACATTAATGTTCATTATAAAATACCAAAAATATTCCATCAACAATCCTTTGCTATGTTGTTAGAGGTTCAAGAGCTAGTGTTAGTCCAACAAAGTGAACTAGCACTCTGGAATCTCTTTGGATATATTGTCACTGAGGTAACATTACCTGATACTTGTAATAACCATTTTGAAACCAAGATTTTATGTTTATTTCCATTAAGTTTCATCTTTGTAGCTCAGTGTTTTAGTGATTTAACATCTCTTTGACTATTGCAGAAATGATTTAGTTTAATACAACACAGAGGCATTAATGCCATTCCATCACTGAATTTTAATTTATACTAAATTTCTATGGACTGTTTTCTAGTCCACTGAGTTCTAGACATGATATACTTACATCAGAACTTATGTTGGTTAACTTTTGAATGTTGAAAAGAACCAAATAACCAACAGCCACCTTTTTTGCAAAATTGCATTTGAACCTCTACAAGTTTTGCTTGATATCTCTCATGATTATTTTCCTTTTTGCATTATTCTTCTCATCTATTTAAGTGTAGTACAAGAACAAGACCTGAGTTCAAATCCCAGTTCTGCCACTTACATAACCTGTATGATCCTGGACACATCACTTAATCTCTCTGTTTGCAGTTTTCTCATTGATAAAATTAGCAAACTGGAGTATATGACCTCTAAGGTACATTCCAGCTCCATATTTTTTGACTCAATGATTCTATTGTTTAGTTTGCTATAAATTTCCAACAGGACTGAGGCATTTATTTCTTTCTATGTGGGTGATTATAGCATCATAGATTTAGAGATGTTTAGTGGGTTAGGAGAAGGCTACTTATAACTTAATCATTCTGAGGAAAGGGAATTGGTGATTGAGTAGAATATAAAGAAATGTGCTTATATAAATGTCTTGATTTTTAACATAAATATTTAGAATAAATAAATTTACTCTAAAGCTAAATTTTAACGTTAAGAAATTTCTCATCTTATGTTTCCATGCTACTTTGGGTCTTTTAGATTTTAAAGTCACCTTTTTATTGCTCCATATTTGTGCAACTTCCTCTTCCAAGTCAGATTTTCAATTTCTCTGCAAATTATAGCCTTAGAGAGTTGCCTAGGATGCTGAGAATTTAGAAGACTTAGTCAAGGTTGTGCAGCTAATATGTGTCAGAGGTAGAATTTGAACTCACACTTCTTAACTTTCTAAGGACAGCTCTCAATACACAAAGCTATGCATCTTTTCTTGAAAAAAAAGTGATTTCCTCTTTTCTTTTCTCTTTGAAGGAGTTGTAAATTAAAAAGCAAATGAAAATGCTCATTCGATATCAAATTGTTCTATGAAAAAACATTTTGATGGACTGTGTATAAGTAAACCTAAAACACACATTATTTTTCTCTTGAAATGTGCCTGTGTGTTTAAAACCAAGGAGCAAAGGCATTTGATAAAACTGATCTGCAGCTTTGAAAGACTTTAATGTGAAGAAAGAAGCATTTGGTTGATCCAAAATACAGCTGGGTTTTGACTTAAGTAGAGCGGACTTAGATATCTAGTTTTACTGCATCTATTCTATGTTTATCTCCCTCCCACATTGAGAGGTGCATCAATAGAGGATATAGAGAACTACTTGCTGTGAATCCCAAGAACGATGCAGGTGTGAATGTACTAAGAGTAGCCAGTCTACCCAAGGAAATACAGGGAGGGTGCTGCCATGATGGCCACAAGATTGCTTCCTGCATAGTTTTGGTCATAACACTACTTCTAATTTAGCACAAATAAATAAAACTCACAGATAACCCAAATACCTTTTGGAAAATCCAACCAAATTAGATTCCTATCTACTCAATACGTTACCAAATTCTCTAAACAAATGTCAGTTCAAAATGTCTTATTAATTTTTCCTGGGATCTGGCATAGGTATATAGATCTATCTATCCATCCATCTCTCTCTCTCTCTCTCTCTCTCTCTCTCTCTCTCTCTCTCTCTCTCTCTCTCTCTCTGTCTCTCTCTGTCTGTCTGTCTATATCTCTATCTTGTCTGTCTATCTCTCTCTGTCTACCTTTCTGTCTGTCTTTTTCTATTTAAATTTTTACCTATCTAAATCTTTCTATCTCTACACATACACACACATATGTATATATGTATATATGTTAGAATGAAAAGAGTTTTGGTCCATGAGTCAGTAGTCATCACAGTCATTCATTGCATAGCTATAGATGAATTTCCTAGCATAACTGTAGACAAAACTCTCTCAGTCTTACCTCAGCTGGCATGATGGAGATTACTTGTACAGAGAGCCTCTCCGAAATTCATAAATGTTAGCTTACATTTGAGAAGAAGTTGTTTACATTAAAGCATTATTCTTTCTGCATGCCTAAGGAGGTCAAGGAACCTTATAATGTACAGTAATCAAAATGTTTCAGGGTAAAAAGAACAAAAGACTGATAAGCACATTTAGTACCTGTTATGATTCTCGGGGTCATAAGGAAGATACATTTGAACACAACTATTATTTTCCCACACTTTTTATTGTCTCTGTGGTAGCATATAATGAAATGACTAAAGAAACAAATTTATGATGTGATGACTGTGTTTAATTCCTTGAACAAATGAGTCAGTTTGTTTACCACTAAGTATTAGGTCAGTAACTCTAAGGTAAATTGGGAGAAAAAAAGAGGAAGAAAAGTTCAGAGAGAATGCTTAGTTCTGATAAAGGACAGCTATTCTGAAAATAATAATAATAATAATAATACAGTACTTTAAAGTTTACAAAAGACTTTACAAATGTTATTTGATTCTCATTACAACCTTGTGTGGTACGGGCTATACATTTCCCCATTTTAGAGCTGAGAGGGGGAAAAAAGGAGAAATGAGGAAATATTTAGCAAAGTTGAATGTCTTGCCCAGGGTTATACTGCCAGTAAGTAGTGTCTATGGGTGGATTTGAACTTAAATCTTCCTGATTTCAGGTCTAGCTCTCTATCACTACACCACCAAGCTGCCTGAAAAACAAAAGATCACACAACATCTGCCATATATGGGGTACTTGGTAAATACTTGTTGATTGCAACAAAAAAAGAACTTATTTTTTAGGATTTAGGGTAAGTAATCATTATCGATTAGTATTTATTAAATGCTTAATATGGACCAGCTACTGTATTAGACACTAATGATACTGAGATTAAAAAAAGACAATTCCTCCTCTCAAGGAATTTGTATTCTGCCTGTCTCAAATAAGACAAGTAAGCAGAGGTTGTAGTTAAATATTATATCCATCTACATGAAACAGGCAAGAGGGAGCTCAACAATGTAATTCAACCAAACTACTGAAGATATATTAAAGGAGAGGCTCTACTTAAATCAACCTTTATCTTTTAGCAACAGGGAGACTATTTCTCTTCATACCTGGTCAAGAGATAAACAATCCCCTTTTTACCTACTGATACCTTTTAAAACCTTATTAAATGGGGGAAACTCTTGGGAATTCCCTAGCATAGGGCATTCATTTTTTCTTCTTTTTCACTTAATAAGTACTTCAGAAATTATTGAATTTCCTGTAGGTTTTATTAAGAATGCCATATATTTCAGCAAGAATTTCTAGACAGGTAGCTTCTTCTAATAATATTTACCTAAAATAAATGTATTCAGAATTCCTCCCACAAACATTGACTCCCATAAAATCCAAACAGAAGGGAAATGGAGAGGCTCAATATATTCTGTTGCTCAATAGGCTCGCCCTGCTTTCTTTTAGACACTGAGCATGTAGTTTAATAATTATTATATGATTTGTCTACCTTCTAACTTTGCATCATATTTGTACAGCTTACTATAACAGTTATAAACCATGTAAGCTTGTGTAATGTTCATCTTTAGGTACATTGGGGAAAAATCTAAGCCAGAAAATATGCCCTTCTATTTTTACTCTGCTATAATTCCAAGATGCTCAAATTCTCAAAAATTCAACGTTCCAGAAGAATTTGCTATTGGCAGCACTCTGGAATTATTAGCCAAGAAAGGTAATTTTTCCAGACATCTGAGAGCCAGTCAAAATAGAGAAAAGGATGAGCTTATTCTTTTAGCATTTATTGAATGTCAATGCTGTTAGGTGCTTTGAAAGTCTCTCTTTGATTCCTTTCCTCCTCCATAAACCTGTTTTATATGCAGAAGTATTTTAAAGGATGGTAGGTGTCTTACCTTTATATGAGAAGAAATTCAGAACTCAGAGTGACTATATAACTCAAAATATATTGTAGTTTCCTTTTTCTGGTGTAGAAGGTAATTTGACTTATGGTGCTTTGAACTGGGTTTTCATTGCCATAGGTATTCTTTCCATCCGTAATGATTGGTCCTTTCCTGAATAAACTCTAGTAGCTTCCTACTGTCTTTAGGATTCTAGAATTAAAGATTTAGAGTTGGAAAAAAATCTCACATTGATTCCAATCCCTTCTTTTTATAGATTAGGAAACAGACTTTCCCAGGATCACGCTGCTAATAAGTAAGGGATGGATTTTGAATTCTAGTCTTCCAGTCTCCAAAAAACCCTTCATTCTACTTAGTGCACAAATAACTCTTCTGTCTCACTTTTAAAGGCTTTGAAAATTTGGACTCAACTCATCTACTCTCATTATGCATTTTTCTTCTCATACTCTATAAATCAGCCAAGCTTGCTTTTCTTTATTCTTCAAAAACAGTACTTCATCTCCCATTACTATACCTTATTAGTGCTTTCTTCCCAAACGTGGAATGAAATATTTTCTCATCTCACTTCTTGGAATCTCTTGCTTCCTTCAAGATTCAGCTCAAGCTGCACTATTTTCTATAGGAAGACTTTCCTGATCTCTTCTCCCCTTTCCCCAACCCCACTCTCATCACCACCAACTGTTAGTAACTTCCCTAACTACCTTGTATTTATTATCTATATCCCATAAATTGTTATTCATATGTATGTTATCTTTCTCAATGAGAACAGGGACTTTTTAATTTCTTACTATTTGTATTAGCATTTAGCATAGTTTCCAGAACAGAGTAGATTCTTAATGAATGTATATTAAGTGTTTGTTTTTTTGTTTCTTATCCTTTGTAATTCTTTTCTATATTGTTCAGTAAGGTAGCATGAACATTACCTTTTTCAGGGTACCAGTATATTACTCATATTGTCCATCTTTGCCTCATTGTTATCTAATCAGCTACATTTCATCAATTTTATTTTATATTTTATACATATGGTTTATACTTAAAACTGGAAAGGACCTTAGAGTTCATTAAATTAATTCTTCATTTCATATATGGAGTAAGATGAAGAAAATTGGAATGAGTTATCTAAGGTCATAACCATAGTATATAGCAGTCTGGAATCAAACCTAGGTCTCAACATTCAGTAGGCACATAATAAATGCTTTCTTTGTCTCTGTCTCTGTCTCTGTCTCTGTCTCTGTCTCTGTCTCTGTCTCTGTCTCTCTCTCTCTCCCCATTCTTTTTTGTTTCTCCCTTCTTTCTGTCTGTCTCACATTGTCTATTCCTCATATCTGGATCTAATTTTTTTTATTATCACATCATACTTGGTTATTGTTGGTAAAATAAGGTAGATTCCTTATATCTAGCATGGACTTTTTTCGCATTACCTTTTGATAATTTGTAATTTTAACTTTCTAAGATAATGGTAGTCTGTGATTAACAGTAGCGAGTTATTGACATTAAAGAGTTAAGCCTTTATGGTATTGGGCAGTTTGAGAACCATTGAAAACATCAAACTGTTTCCCAAATATAATTCATCTCAATTTTTATTCCTATTTCTACTAATTTCTGGATTATCAGAAGTGCTTTTTCATATATTCAAACATATTTTTTCATATATATTTATATGACTAATTCAATGAGCTATCCATCCACTTTTATGTTTTACCTAGTCAAAGAATTGTGAATTTTTCATCCCTTTTGTTTTTAAAGTATGGCTGGTGAGATTTAGCACTTTAGCATTGCTGTGAATTTCTGTGAGGAGGCAATTTAATATTCTGGAACTCGATATAATTGATGAACAGGAGCATTTAGAGAATACCACCATCAAAAGACAATCTTTTTTTCCTTTGGTACATATTTCATGACACTGAAAAGACACACTACAATATGTATTGTTATTTTCAAAATATTGCTTTGTGTCAGTAGTTGGGAAGTCATTAAATAAAGCTACCTTTGTAGTTTTATCTGTCATAGAGTCTTAAATGACTGTACTGTATGAGTTAGAGACACCTTGTCTGAAGAGAGTTTTCAGGACTACATTTTGTTTGACCACATCAAATGCTTTCCAAAAATAAGTAAACAGTAAACACAGTGGGATCGTATATTCTCTAACCTCAGTCAGTTGTATGACCATAAAGATATTGTCTGAAAAATAAACTGCCTTCAAAATGTCTGCATGTGTCTGTCTCCTGTTTTCATTAAGGATACTCTGAATGACTGTTTCATAACAGAAAACACACCAATAAATCTGTCACTTTAAAAGTCTGGTAAAATTGAAATGCCTGTTGAATTTGGTATTAAAGTATTTTGAAATCCCTTTATAATATTCTTCACATATTCATTTGCCTTTGGCTTGTTTTTAAGATCTATTTTCTATTTTTGTGATTTTTCTTTTAAAGAAGATGGGTTCTGCCAAGATAGGAAGGGGCAGTGAAATGAAGCTCCCATCTGATATCCTTGTTTGACATTTTTCTTACCCATGACTTTCCAAGAAAAACAGAATATGATCAAATGGAGGAACTGCTGAGACACTGGAGCAAGAGTATGACCTTGGTTAGGTTTTGGCAAAGCCATGTCAAAAACCCAGTTGATTTTCAATCCACTCTGCTATGGTGCCAAGGATGTTTTGTTGAGCTTACTCTCTGAGTTGCTACTGCTGCTGATTGTAGTCAGATTGGATTATCTGACCAAAGGTAAGGGTCAATGGTTCAGAAGTAGTCAGAACCACTAGAGTATTAGAGGAGTTTACTATGTATGTAGCATGGTATATGTCGTTAGAATGCCCTTCTGTTTGGAAATCTAATTTTTGACATTCATGCCTACTGTTCTTACATTCGAGAGATCCAGGCAGAAGGATTTGTGTTGTTAGGAACGGAGATAGAGTTGACTATAAAGATGCTAAAATTAAAACAAAACAAAAACCTTCGCCTAACTTGTTTTTACAAGTTTAAATTATTCAGCTGAAATGCATAGGAAATATTTTGATTCTGTGAAGTAGAAAACTTCAGGTTAAATTAATCCCTTTCACACTCTTATTTCCAGCTAGGGTAGAAGGCTCCTGCAAAGCTTCATGTCAAAGCCCAAATTCATCCTCATGATATGCATATCCTATTAATTCCAATGAAAACTGTATGTGTGAATCGAAGAGCAGAATTTGGCTCATGTTTTAACATGTCTGGATGTGTATTTTGAGATCAATATTACTGAGCATCACCACAATGTTAAACTATCGGTTGATTTCTGCCTCATACAAGTAAATTAGTCATTTCAAAATTGTGTCTAGCCAGTGCCATAGATAACTTTCATCTACTATATGTGTGTAAAATGTTACGTTTATAGAAAGCTTTGCTACTGTGATATAAAAACATTTCATATTCGTTGAAATCTTTCCTCTTACTTGGTCGTATTATGTATTGTTTCAGGAATTTCCATTATATTAGTATCAACAGTATATATATAGCAAGACAGCATGATTTCACACTTATCCTCATTTCTTTATAATTCTAAAAGAGTCTCTTTATTATTTGGTAGATTCTGTTAGCAGTGGAAGGGCATAACACCTAAGAAATTCTTGACATGTGTATGTTTTTTCTCTTTCATAGCCTGTGTCTTCAAATTAGAGATCTTAGAAACTTAGAATTTGTATTTTACATACTCAAATTTTAAAAAATTTGTATTGGAATTTTTGGAATATGTTAATTTCTAAATATTTGCCTCTAAGCTAGTAAACTATCCCCTATAACAAAGATTATAAAATGGGGAGGAAGAAAGCATTTCAGCACAACTTATATATCAAATGCCACTTATTGTCTTTTAATGGAAAAATTTTCCTTTTTAATAATGATTATATGACATCTTCCTCATGGTAAAGGATAGTTAATAGAAATTGGTGGTTAATATATTTGTGTGTAAATATATAATATGTATAAATTATCTGACTTCACACATACATACATATACATATTTTATGTCTTTACATCATATCTTGTGAAATCATTTTGGGGGTTCATCAGAATCTTCAAGCAACCTGAAAAAGGACAACACACAATTGCATTTTTAAAGGGAATCTAAAAGGGCACTTCTTTAATAAGGGCTAACCTGGTCAGGAGACACAATACAATACGATAACTATAGTATTTTGCTTGTATCAGGGTGAAAAAAAAAAAGAAAGACTGAACACTAAGTTAATGCAGAAAAAGCCAGGCAACTGGTTCTGATATTTAAAATACTAGCTAGCAAGCACATGGGCAGCACTAAAAGTAATTATTTCCTTTAAATTCAAATAAAATATCCTTTTCTATTTTCTGAGGGTTTGTTTTCTTTGTTGTAGTACACAGCTCCTGTTGAACAAGGAACCACAGAGACTTTGATAGTGTTGTGTCATTAAAGAATGGGTCACACACAGCTTCATGGCTCAAGGGATTGAGAGCCAGACTTAGAGACAGTAGTTCCTGGGTTCAAATTTTGCCTCAGATACTTCCTAGCTGTGTCACTTGGAACAAGTCACTTAACCTCCATTGCCTAGCCCTTACCTCTCTTCTGCCTTGGAACCAATACACAGTATTGATTCCAAAATGGAAGGGAAAGGTTTAAAAAAAACAAAAGGTGCAAAGTTACTAAAGGGGAAATAGCAGTTAAACCAGGGAATAGAGGACTTCCATGGCCCATATCCAGTGAAAGATTCAGATGATTAGTCTTTTAGAAAGCATACTCTACATCTTTCTTTTATATAGTATACTTGTTAAAAACTCTGATACATCAAAGATCAAATTCTTACCCCCCTCCCCCATCCCTACAGTATGTCCCTGTGAGGTAGGTAAGACTCCTGTTGTCATTATTACTTTAAAGCAGAGTAAACAGAAATTTTTCAGTTCAGCGATTTGTGCAAGGTTAACATTTTAGATTATGGACAGAGACAGGAAAAAGCGGCCCATTTCTCACCTCTGAGGTTGGTGGTATGCAGAGGTGGAACTGACTCAAGACGTGAGGATTTGGCCCAGGCCTCACCTGCAAGGTGAGCTTATTTTCTGGGGAAAGTCAGCTGTACAGTAACCTGAACCCTTGGACTTTGTTATACACAACCCCCCATTTCTGAATCCCCTTTGGTCACCTTCTTCCTGGGCCAGTCTTTCACTATAACCTGGATCAAAAGCCAGGAACAGAACTCTTCCTCTTCCTCTTCCTTTGCCCTGGGCACTTTTTATTCTAAGGCTAAATATTCTGAATGCCTATTTCTTCACTAAGCTTTACTCTCCACCCTGGGCTGCTTCTCTAAGTCCCCTTAAAAAGTCCTTGTCCTTTTTTTTTTAACTCATTAACCTTCTTCTGTGGTGCCTCAGCATGGCATGGATATAACAGGGTCTCCTCAGCAGAAGAGATCCCAAAAGATCTATAGTCCGAGACAGATATGAGAAAATATCTTCTCTATTACACCCTCAAAAAGTGATTCTCCAATATTAATTTGAGGACATATAGTGTTAAGTTTATAATTTTATGGTTCAGCACTACAAGTTATGGAGATAGATTTTATTTTATTTTTTTTTGCCCATACAGCACTATTTGTAAAGAATCTCCACAAAATTCTCCTCTTCCTTATGGCATTGATCTGATACAAGAGTCTTAAAGATTATGGCAATAGATTCCAGCATCTTCTAGATGCTGCCATGTTGGACAGGCTTTGAGTAAGGGCCTATTTTTTGTGTCTCCTGAGTGAGGACCAACTGATAGAAGTGTGAAGACTCATCACATAGAAAAGGCTGGCCACCAAGTGATCAAAGAAATGATTAAGAAGAAGAAATGGCCCTCATTCCTCATGGTGTCTTTCTGCAATGATGGTGGCAGGGTAATGGAAAAGGAAGCAGATAATGCTAAGAATCACACAGGTTTCTGACCATCTAGAATCCTTGAATACTAAGCTTAATGTGATGTCTTTAATTAGTCACAATGAATGAATATATCAGAGAATCAGAGATTTTGATCATAGGCTTAATACTTGCACAGTGCCAGCCTGACAGAGCTGGAAGGGACCTTAGAAGGTTACCTAGTGGAATGCCTTCACTTTATAAGTGAAGCAACCAAAGCACTGAAAAATTAAATGGTTTGCCCAGGATCACATAAGCAGTAAGTTTCTGAGGCAGGATTTGAACTCAGATTTTCCTGACTCCAAGACCAACATTTAATCTGATATACCAACTAGTTGTCTACTATGCCACATAAATTTTAAAAAAGACTTAAAGAAATTACAACTACAAGGACAGGTACTAAGGGCTCCCCTTGGAGAGGCGAATGAAGGAGTTCATTTCATTGTGGACTCAGTGACAACATGGATTTTTCAAAAAGATTCAAAAAACTAGCTTTTGAATCTTTTCATAAGGCAATGGGATACAGAAACAAAGAAAAGAGGAAGCTGCCCCTCTAATACCAGGTAATTTGGGAAGAGACAAAATGCTATCACCTTGGGGATTGGAAAGGGTATTATAGCAGACTTGGTAATAGAGCAGAACTTTTTAAAAATGAGAAATGAGTGAATTCCAGGCATGAAGAATACCTTGTGTGAATGCAGAGGTGAGATATGGAATGTTGAATTCAAAGAATAAATAATAGACCAACTTGACTAGAACATAAAGTATATGAAGGGAATAATGTAAAAAAAAATCAGAACACCATTTGGAAATCAGTTGTAGAGGACTCTAAAGGACAGACTGAGGAATTTGCATATTTAAGAGGCAATGAGAAGAAAGAGCCTGAATATTTTTGAGGAGTGTTGTAACATGATTAGTCTGGTATTTTGAGAATATTATTTTGGTGGCTGAATGGAGGACAGAGTGGAACTGAGTGAGATTGTAGGCAGAGACAACATATAGGAGGATTTTGCACTAGTTTAGGTGAGAAGTGATAAGGATTAGAGTATTAACTTGGACAGATGAATGTAAGAGCTTTAGAGAGATAAAATCAACAAGAATTTGCAACTGATTGGATATTGGAGAAAGGGAGAAGAGAGAGAATGAAGAACTGAAGATGACTCTGAGGTGACTAGAAGAATAGTGGTGCCCTGGGCAGAAAATGGAAAGTGTAGAAGAGGGATAGGTTAATGTCTTCTGTTTTAGACAAGCTGGATTTAAGATTTAGTTTTGAATATCCAATAGGCAACTGATAATGTGGGATTGGAGTTCATGAGTGAGATTAGGATGGTATACATAGATTTTTAATTATTTTTTTAAGCCCTTACCTTCCGTCTTGGAGTCAATGCTGTGTATTGGCTCCAAGGCAGAAGAGTGGTAAGGGCTAGGCAATGGGGGACTTGCTCAGATCACACATCTGGGAAGTGTCTGAGGCCAGATTTGAACCTAGGACCTCCCATCTTTAGGCCTGGCTCTCAATCCACTGAGCTACCCAGCTGCCCCCAATTTTTAATTATTTTGCAGAGATAATCAAATCCAGGGGAACTGAAAAGATCAATTGGAGAGTATAGGGAGAAGAGGGTTCAGGTCAGAGTTTTGGGGGTGCTTCTCCAATTGGGGATGATTAATGATCTAGCAAAGGAGAGTAAAAAAGACTGCCTATATAGTTATGATCTCAGTGTCACAAAATTTGAATAATGGTGAAGCTAATTGGTACACCAGCCCTTTTGGATGACTGAGGTAGAATATACTTGTAGATGATGAGAGCTGAGTTGGTTAATAAGTTGAGAGTCAAGGGTTTTTGAAAGAACAATGCCATGAATATTGGTGTTCCTCAGTATTATGACAGTTTGAAATGGAAGGAAGATGGTAAGCAAGATATGAAATTAATGTCATGGGAAATTTGTTCATCATGTTCTGCATGACTAGTGTTCAGAGATAGCACAATTGAAAAACTATCCTGAAAATGATGGAAGTTTATGAATCAATATCTCTGCTACAGACAGTAAAGTAGAAAAATTCAATGAAGAACTTGACAGGATCTTCCAAACAAAATCCAAATATACTTTGATAATGAATGACTTTAATGTAAGGTAGCACAAGGGGAAGGCAGCAAAAGTTATTTTGGCAAATATGATTTTTTGTTTAGGAAATGAGAAAAGGCTAGAGACTTAGAAACCTTTTAACCCTTACATCTATATCTCATGAATATTTTTTATTCAAGCAGACTTATAAGGTTCTGGACATAGAAATCATTGAATGTCTTACAGAAAGTGAGGCAGATCATGTCCTAAAATTTCAGTACCTAGATACTACTTGGGTCATTTTTTAAAACCCTTCCCTTCCCTCTTAGAATTAAGGGAATTAAGCATTACTTAGAATTAACCATTACTGCTTAATGGTTTCAAGGAAGAATAGTGTTAAAGACTGGGCAATGGGAGTTAAGTGACTTGCTCCATGGTCACACAAGTAGTAAGTGTCCGAGGTCAGATTTGAACCCAGATCTCTAGGCCTGGTTCTCAATCTACTGAGCCACCTAGTTTCCCTTTATGTGGGTCATTTTTAAAATCAGCCTTTAAAATCAGCATTTTTAAAATCTTTGTAAAGTCAGATTACACTAATTAGAGCAATAACCAAACTTATATTGAAAAAAATGGTTAATATGAGATAAAGACTACATACAATTATATTAAAATAATCAGATATATAGCTGGCAGGGATTTTAGTAGTAATCTAATACAATCTTATCATTTAATAGATGAGAAAAGTTCAAACAACTGCAATCTGATCTATTAAATTTTTGACTGAAAATGGGAAATGGGTAAAAGTAAAGATAATATTTTAATTGTAACCATTTCTTAGGAAAGTTTAAGGGATGTTAAATAATCATCATGATGCAGAGACTAAAGGAGCCCATAGCCTCTCGGCCAGGAAATATTTGATCTTCTTGCTAACCAGTCATACATGGCAGCACTGGTTTATAGTACAAACTTATTTTTAAAATCTTATATAGGTGAATATATCACAAAATAGTTAAAATCTGTAAGGGGAAGAAAAGCATACAATGAGCTTTGTTGGGCTCATTTCAGTTATCTTTTCTCAAGGAACATTTACAGCTAAAACTGGAAAGAGGATAACAAATACATAGAAACTGGAACAGATTGACTATCATTTCTACAGTGACATAGTTTCATTACTGATGACAGTGGAATCACTAGATTCAAACTCTCAATATTTGATGTATAAGAGAAAATGGAATAACAACTAAGAAGATTAAGCAGGGAAGAGCAGCTTTGCCAGATCAAATACACAAGGAGGAAATCATTTTATTTTTTAAAAATATTGATATATTTTGTTTTTCTTCATTCAATTCCAAATATATCCCTCTATCCCCCACAACTCATCAAGCCATCCATAATAATAAATAATAATAAAAAAGACAAAAAAAGCTTCAACAAATCCAATCAATAGATCTACCCTGTCTGACGGTATATGCTATAGGACCCCAACCTCGCTTCTAAAAAGAAGGGAAGAGCCTCCACATGTCTCTAGCGTTAAGTTTGGTCATTATGATTATACAGTGTTTTTTCTTTCTTTTTGGTTTGTTTACTTTTCCATCTTCTTGTTTGTGGACATCATAAATAGTTATTTAACTTGTTCTTTGTACTTCATTCTACATCAGCTCATATGAGTCTTCTTGTGTGTTTATTAACTTCATCATGCTCATAGCTTATGGTACATCAATAGTTCATTTGTGCAACAATTCTACAATAAAAAGAATCTACTTTGTTTCCAGTTCTTTGATACCCCCCCACACCCACACATACAATGCTGTTATGAATCCCTTGGTGTATGTATGGGATCTTTCTCCCTGTCTTTGTTCTTGTTGTAACATGTTCCCAGCAGTGGGATCTCTGGGTCAAATGATATGGATTTTTTAACCATAATATTAAATGTAATGAATTACAAATTGCTTTCTGGAATGATTGAATCAATTCATATTGCCACAAACCCTTCAACACTAGCTATTTCTAGTTTTTGTCATCTTTTGGAATTCACTGGATATAGAATGAAACTTCAGTATTGGTTTCTATTTCTTTAATTCTTACTTATTTGGAACAATCTTTCTTATAGTCTTTAGTAGTGTTCAACTCTTTTGAGAAATGTTCATATCCTTAGATAATTTATCTATATGAACATGATATGTAAATGTATGCATATTCATCTTAGCAAGAAGACCCTTGGTCAGAGATATTAGATGCAAAAATATTTTGAAATGCTTACTTTTAGAAATTGGTTTCCTACCTTACCTTGATTTTAATTTCATATTTTTAAAATGATCCATTTTATCTTTTGTGATCACCTCTGTTGTTTGACTGAGAATTTCTCTTTGGCCATAGCTATGAAAAAATATCTTTTCAAATTTTTTATTGTAAGATTTTTTTTATATTTAGAGAGATTGGTTTTTAAAATATCTTTAATAAGTATAATTTCAAGAAGATAGAAAAGATCATAAATACAAAATAAATTGAGCAGAGGCTACCAATCCATATACCTACTTTTCTATTTATATTTTTATTAGCATGGCCTATGCAGTTACTGAGAAAACAAGTAAATCTTTAAAGGATTGAATTTGTATATGACCAAAATGGCAATGGAGACATACATGATATATAAGCAGGCTACAACTGTACATCATACCCAGTGTTTGTTTCTGTAGGAAGTGATATAAAGGACATTATCAAGGATACACATAATAGTATATAGAGGTAGATTAGTCCTATGAGAATAACAGATGGACAACCCGTGTTTCACTGGTGACCATATAGTATTAAGAGACCTAAGTTAGTTGTTCCCAACATGTAGACCATAGTCTTTGGAGACTGATGTGGAAGCTACAAGGGATCCATAAATCCATTTGGAAATCCCTAAATAAACATACTTTTTGAATACATAATGCCTTATACATTCGTTTTTGTTTTGTATAGGAATATTCTTTTCATTGACAAAATAAAAATCTACTAAAAGTGACACAAAATTGATAGTCACATGTTTGCCATTATGTATTTTATCAGTAGCCAAATACTAATAGTATATAATGAGAAAATGTAGGAAATTAAAAACATTTTTTAAAGGTCCTCACTCTTAAAAAGATTGAGCCCTACTAGCCTAGTAGAAGGCCTTTGTTGTTTTGTGAGGTTTTCTATGGAGGATTTTTGGAGGGTCATAGACACAAGAATCACAAGTTCAGAGGATATGAATGGCTTTCCATTTGCACAATTGGAGAGGAAATCAACCATCTTAAGATCATGGAACTAGTTTGGGTGCTTTTTCATTTAACTCAGTATTTCTTGGGGGGAAAAGTATATTTATTTTAGTATATGGAAGTTAGTTGCATTTTGGAGGGAATTAGATGGGGAAGGGGTTGAAATATTATGTGTAGTCTACCTATGAGCAGTGATAAAGTACACCTGTAAGTTATTGACTCAGAACAGTGCTAGGATTGAAAGGTGTTTTTTTTTTTTCAGATTTAAGGTGGGAAGAATACCATCAATTTGAAGAGTCTGTACATAGAAGGAATTTCACGTTGCTTTATTATTTATTGATTTCAGAGAGGCAAATATCAAAGGGAGTAAATAGTGTCCACCTTAGAAGAAAGATTAAACAAATGGCAGAACATAAGTATTACATAACTTGAAAATCAATTTAGTCCTAATTATCAATTGTATAATATTCTGTTCCTTTTGTAAATAAGCAAGGAGATAATATAGTATTGGACAATAACTTAAAAGTATTTTACTTGGGCTATTTACGTTATATTTCTTTTAAAATTACCCTATTCTTGGTACTTTGAATTGTATTTATTATTTTAAATTGAAACAACATAGCACACTGTATCTTTGTATAGGGATGATTCAAATTAAGTATTGTTTTATGTAAAAAGAAACTAATTCATATGCATTTTCTAGCTTGATGACTAACTTGTTTTCTTTCAAGCAAAGTAGAACTTATTTTAATTTTTTGATAAACTATTTTTTACTTTTCAAAAATAGACCTATAATCTGTGATGAATTTATAAATATCCTTTGATTATTAACCCAGTTCAGTGCAGTTAGATCCAATTCTCTTTATTATCTATGAAGTGGAAGGCATTGTGTTAGGGACTATGAATATATAGATTTTTTAAAAATCATCCATAGCCTCAAGAAACATATTCTACTGGGAATAAATATCACATTCAAAAATAAATAAATGCAAAATATATACAACTAAATTCAGAATGAGGAGACTACTAATGATTAGGGAGATCAAGAAAAGTCTGATGTTGCCTCCAACATTTGAGCTGAATCCTGAAGGCAGCTAGGATTTTCAAATGCAAAAGTGATGTGAGTAGTGAGTATTATAGGCAAGACAGAAAAGTGAGAGATAAAATACATATTATCATGTACTGTTGTGTATAGAGAATAGTAAATAGGCCAGTTTTTCTAAAATATAATACATATGAAAGTCATTAATGTGAAATCAGTCTAGAAAAATAAACGAGACAGATTTGATGGGCTCAATTTGGTGATGGTGTTTAGTAAGTTCAGCCATCCAATTCTTTGTGACTCCATGGACCATAATATGCTAGTATCTTCTATCTTCCACTATCTTTTGAAGTCTGTCTAATGTCATGTTCATTGCTTCCATAACACTATCTGTTCATCTCATCTTCTGCTATCCCCTTTTTCTTTTGTCCTCAGTCTTTCCCAACATCATAGTCTCTTCCATTGAGTTCTATCTTCTTATCATATGGCCAAAATATTTAAGCTTTGTTTTCAGTATTTGACCTTCTAGTGAATAATCTGAATTAATTTTTTTAAATATAATTTTATTTAAAAATATTTTCCCATGATTACATGATTCATATTCTCTCCCTCCCCTCTTTCTTCCCCCATCCCAGAACTGACAAGCAATTACACTGGGTTATACATATCACTCAAAACCCATTTCCATTTTATTCATTTTTATAATAATCTTTTTAAAAACAAAACCCTAAATCATATACCCATATAAACAAGTGATAAATCATATGTTTTTCTACTGCATATCTACTCCCACAGGTCTTTCTCTAGAGGTGGATAACATCCTTTCTCATAAGTCCATTGGAATTTTCCTAGATCATTGCATTGCTATTAGTAGCATCATCTATTACATTTGATTGTCCCACAATGTTTCAGCTACTGTGTATATTGTTCTTCTGGTTCTTCTCATTTTACTCTGCATCAGTTCATGTAGGTCTTTCCAGTTCTTATAGAAATCAAGGAGTTCATCATTCCTTATAGCACAATAGTATTCCATCACCATCATATACAACAATTTGTTTAGCCATTCTCCAAATGAGGGACAACCTCTCATTTTCCATTTTTTTGCCACCACAAAAAGCACAGCCATAAATATTTTTGTACAAACAGGCCTATCCCCATTTTTTATTTCTTTGGGATACAAAACTAGTAGTGGTAATGCTAGATCAAAGGGCATGCATTTTTAAAGCCCTGTGGGCATACTGAATTATTTTTTTAAGTATTACCAATTTGATCTCCTTGTCATCCAAGTCTCTCAAAAAGTCTTCTCTAGCACCACAATTCAGAAGTATTGATTATGTGGCACTGAGCTTTCCTTATATTTCAACTCTCACAACCACACATTATTATTGGAAAAACCATAGCTTTGACTATGAGGATATTTGTCTGTAAGGTGATATCGCTGCTTGTTAGTATACTGTCCAGATTTGCCATAGTTTTCCTTCCAAGAACCCAGTGGCCTTTAATTTCATGGCTGCAGTTGCCGCCTGCAGTGATCTTTGAGTCCAAGAATAAAAAATCTGACACTGCTTCCATTTCTTTTCCTTGTATTTGCCAGGAAGTGATGGGGCCTGTTGCTAAGATCTTAATAATTTCTATTTTATCCTATAGGCAATAGGGAACCATTGTTAATTTTCAATTGCTAAAATTTTATTTTTCTTCCCTAAAGTCATGTAGTAATTTTAAATTACAGTATGGTATAACACAAAATTATTAAACCTTCTTGACTAAAATACCCTGGGAATGATATTTTTTGTCATTAATGGGATATCTGGTGAACTGAGCATTAACCAGAAAACTTTTTTCATTTCAACAAATATTGAAATTATTTTGCATTAGTACATATTATCTTTTGCTTTAGCTAGTGAAGTACAGTGAAGATATTTTAAATTAGATCCAGGAAGTTGGAAGGGATATCTTGTTCAAATCATACCCCGTATATCAATTCTACCTACAGTATCTTTAACCAAAGGTTATTTAACTTCTTCATTAAAACTTTCTTGGTTAAGAAAGACCCTCTTTCCCCCAAGACAGTTCATCTCAGTTTGGTCATTTTAAATTTATTTGTTTGTTATATTAAATTTCACTTTATTTTTGAAGAGCTCTAGTTATTAGATAATTGTCCTTTATACTGTACTAAAACCTTCCTCTTTGTAACTTTCACCCATTGTTCCTAGTTCTGTCCTCTAGGATCAAATATGAGTCTAATTCCCCCTCCACATGATAGCTAAGTATTGTAGTGCATATTCAGGAAGATATCACTTACCTCTCTCAGTCTCATTTTCATGATCTGTAAAATGGGAATAGTAATAATAGCACCTACTTACCAGAATTATTGTGAGGACCAGATGAAATAACATATATATATATATATATATATATATATATATATATATATATATAGCACTTTACAAACTTTAGAATGCTATGTTAATACTAGTTATTTTTAATATTATATTATTATTATTATGGGGTTTTTAGCTTAAGCATTTCAAGTTCTTTCATGTGATTTGTTTATGGTATGATTTTTTCAATATTCTTACCATTCAAATAGTTTCTCTCTAGATGCACTCTGATTATGATCCTTTTAAATGCATGGTACTCAGTAATAGGCAAAATATGCCAGATATGGACTGATAGTATAGAGTTTAGTGGGGCCATTCTCTTACATCCCCTGGATGCTATCCTTCAGTACATGCATGCTGGGCTCACATTACCTCTTTCAATTATTCTACTATAATTGTGGAGTTATATAGAACTGCTATGTCACTAATCCTTGAGATTCTATTTTTTCCCTATAAAAAACTTCCTTGTAGCCACGTCTTCTTCTTGTGCAATTGATTTTTTAAAAGATAAGTGTTAGCCTTTACATTCACCTCTATTAATTTTAAATGTTAGGATCAGTCTACTGTGCTATCCTGTGGAGATATTCAATGAATCAGTGTCCCTCCCACCTTTGTGGCAGATAAGTCTAGCCTCTATGCCTTCATTTAAGTCATTGATAAAAATACTGAATAGACTTGGCCAAGAACAGATCTTAGAGCATGCCATTGGAGACATCCCTTCAGGTTGACATTAATGCTTATATATAATACCTTGAGTTCTGTCAACCAAGCGGCTCTGAACCATTCTAACTTTGGCATGTATCATCTAATAAAAATGGTTCTTAAGTTTTTTGGTATCAAGAACCCTTTATACTCTATAAAATGATTGAGATCCCCTTTATACTCTTAAAATTATTGAGGAGACCCAAAAAAGCTCTTCAAGTGAAATTACTTCTATATCCACATACATATTGATATTTGCATATTAGAAATTAAGTGATAAAGTTGTTAATTGATTTAAAAAAATAGAACTAAGCCCATTACATAATAATATAAAATTTTAATGGATGAATAACTAAATTTCCAAAAAAGATTTAATGAAAAAAGTGACAGTGTTTTATATAATGTTGCAAATTTCTTTAATGTCTGGATCAACAGAAAGCAGTTGGATTCTCATATCTCCTTCTGAATTCATTCTGTTATATTATGCCATTTTGGTTGAAGTATATGAAGGAAATCTGACTCAAAACAGATACATAGTTGGAAAAGGAAGAACTATTTTAACAGGTATTTAATATGAAAATTATTTTGACCTCTTGGGCCAATGGAAGTGTCTTAGAGACTTTCCTGCCCCTTGCGATTGAGAACCTCCATTCTAGTACATAGATCTTTAGGGTTCTCATAGGTATGCAGTGCAAAAAGACTGTCACATCCAATGTAAAATGCAGATATGCCCATTTTATATTTTTATACTCTGATTTTATAGTTTAGTAATCTTATTTAAAAAATGAATTGATCTAGCCTGGTCTAAGTCTTCCTTGATGAACTCGTATTGATTTATTGTAAGTACCTTTTCCCTTTTCAAGTGCTCACCAGTCCTCTCCTTAATAATTAATTCTAGAATTTGACTAAGAATTGATTCCTATCATTTGCAATATTTTCCTTCTTTCGCTTTCCATTAAAAATCCAAATTCTAATCCTGAAAAACAGTGTGATGTTGCTGTTGCAATTGTGGGCACAGAATCAATTTTTAAAGTCAGCAACAACTTGGTTTCAAATTCTGTCTCTGACATACTAATTCTGGTACCATGGTGAAATCACTTAACTACTCAGTGCCCTGGACTACTCTAAAATGATTTGCTGATGCACTTGGGTAGAGAGAAGTCCCTCCTTTAAAGGAATCTTAAGTCTAGAGGAAAACGACAAATGTCTAACTTTTATCTTTGATTCTCTGATTTTAGTTGAAATCATACTGAATGTGTACTGATAAAGATATGTTTTAGTCAGGCATGTTTTAGTGAGAATTCTTTTTGGTTATGGATTGGATTCGAATATAGCCAAGTTCCTGTTAATCTCTTAAATTCTATTATTCTGTGACTCTAGGACACAATTTAGATTTTTTGAATAAAACCTACCTAATATTAAATTGTTTTATTGAAATTTTTCATTTAAAAATGAAGTGGGGAGAACATTCTAGTAAATCAAGATTTCCAATAATACTTCTTCTAGTTAGTGGAGGATTGATTTTGTTCTACATTAAATCAATGAAAACAAAAGGCCTACTTAAAATGAAAGTTGAGAATCTTTTTTGGTAAACATTAAATCCATATGGCATAATCAGACTTGCAAATTTATGATTTGATATATTCTAAGATATAAAGTTACAGTTGAAATCATCTTATTTGCTATATTCTTCTTTTCTATTTCTTTAGGGGAAAACTGTAGAGATAAAAAGTTACTAAAGTATGCCATGCTAATAACAAATTATAATATTATGTAGTTAATACTCCCATAGTTATTTTTTGCATTATTATAAAGATTATTAAGATTGAAAAGTAATATAAAAATGAATAAAATAGCAAATTGTCTAAACTTTTGCAAGAAATTTATAAGCAAACTCTAGTATCTAATCCACTTGAATTAAGATGAGTCCAGGGGCAGGGCAGAGGGAAGAAAAGCTAGGTAGCACAGGCTTGGGTTCGAATTTGGTCTCAGAAACTGCCTAGCTGTGTAACCCTGGGCTAGTCACTTAACCTCCATTGCCTAGCCCTTACCTCTCTACTGCCTTGAAACCAATGCACAGTATTGATTCTAAGACAGAAGGCAAGAGTTTAAAAAAATATGAGTGCTAGCTGGAATATATAACCCCAATGATCTCATTAGAATATGATCCAATTATATTATCTGGACTGGCAATTAACAGCACTTTATCTCTGAAGGGTGACTTTGAGTGAACTTTGTGTGCTATGTCTGCTACATTCAGGGATCTCTGCCTTTAACCTTTTATTCTGTTCATTTTTCTCCTTTGAGGGTCTATTACTTTAGCAATGTCCATGATTTAGTTTCTCTTTTATAGCTGGATTTGTTTATTTCCAGCAGTTCTGACTTTCTCATCTCTTTTTATTCCAACACAGATGCTTACATGGAGGTTATCCAATACAGAAGGGTTGGGTAGAACAATACTTTGTCCTTTCTAACTGGGACAAATATTTATAATTCCAGGTGGAAAGAAGATGCCGAGTGGCATATGCACTCTATCAAGTAATTAGAATAACATCATCTTGTTGGATAATAGGTTTGGTGGTTTGTAAAAAGCTGGCTCCATTTATTTGGATATTTATTAGATCTTTATAGGAAATCAGAAAAAGGGATGGCCTCCACCAAGTGAGTTTAAAAAATTATGTTGAGTGACGGAGCCACAAAAGAAATTTATAGATTATAGAATTGGAAGGGAATTTAAAGGCCATCCAACCCGAACTTCCACATGAAACCTAAAGACATTATATTATTTTCCAGAGGTCTTATGGATTGCAAGTGACAGTGATAGAAGATGAACCTGCATCTCTTAATCCAAAACCAATGATATTTCCACTGTACTACCTGGCCTAAAGTGACCTTTAGGAGAAATGAAAATATTAATGATAAAATAGTTCTATTGGAAATGATGTTACTTTTTTTCTCTGTTTTTCCCCTTAATTTCTACTTTAACTTTTCCTCAAAATGTAAATCAGTGGTATCACTGAGTCTCATTAAATTGCATAAAAGCATACTTGAGGCATATTGACTTAGAAAGCCAAAATCTCTGTTTTATTGTTTATTAATTTTGTTAAATATTTTTCAATTACATTTTTATTTTTCCTACATTAGTAATGTTGCAAAGAAAGACACAAGAAAACCCCCTCAAAACAAGAAAAAAAAATGCTTCCATCTACATTCAGAATTCATCAGTTCTATCTCTAGATGTAGATAACATTTTTTATCATGAGGCCATAGAATTGCCTAAAATGTGACATGACAGCTTACAAACAAATATGATAGCCATTTCTCACTAGATAGATGGTCAAAGGATATGAACAAACAGTTATCAAGAGAATGGCAAAGTATTTACATCCAAATGAAAGAATGCTTTAGGTCTGTGTTGGTAAAGATGTGGCACATATGCCCCAGTGGCACAGAGAGGATTGCTCAGTTCCCCCTCTCCACCTCACCTTATGAAATTTTGGGCATGCCATGCCCCTCTGTCCAGAAGATTAATAAAGGCACTTCCTTCATCCCCTCTCTACAGTAATGCTGATGGCTCACAGGCAGTTTGAAGGTGCAATTTGGGCAGGCAGTCCCAAAAAGGCTCACCAATGCTGCTCTAGATCACTAATAAGAGAAATGCAAATAAAAACAACACTGAGATTTTTAAAGATTTTTACCTTGCACCCTGCAAATTAAAAAAAATTACTAAAAAATTTCAGTAGTTAATGTTGTAGTGATTGTGGAAGGATAGACACACTATAACATTGTTGTTAGAGCCATGAAATGATGCACCCATTTCAGAAAGCTATTTGGAATTATGAAAATAAAGTGACCAACCAATCCATATCCTTTGAATCAGTGATTCCATTACTGGGCTTTTACCCCAAGGAAGTCTTCAATAAAAAGAAAGCCCTCATATGTTCCAAAATGTAATAGCATCACTTTTTAAAATTTTAAATTAATTTATTTTTGCATCAGCATTACCAGACCACTCCCTCTTTCCCTTCCCTCCATCCATTAAAAAAGGCATCATTTGATAAAAAAAATTATTTATATATAAAACTCCATCTTTTTAATTTCTATTTATCAGTTCTTTCTGTGGAGAGCAACATACACAAACCATTCTTCAAACTACATTTCTATTATTGTATATAATATTTCCTTGGTTCTGATCATTTCATTCTTCTTTATTTCATCTAGGTCTTCAATATTTTTTTAATTAATTGCTAGTCACATGTTACACTGAAAGTGATATTCCATTACCATCATATACCACAACTTGTTTAGCCATTCCCAAATTGATAGCTTAGAATTAAAAAAAAAAGATAAATGCCCATCAATTGGGGAATGACTACACAAATCATGGCATACAAATATAATAAAACATTACAGTACTGTAAAAAATAATGTGCTGCATAGAGAAGCATCAAAATATTTATATGAACTAATGCAGAATATAGGAAACAGAGCCTTGAAAACAAAATACACAGATTATAACAAAGTAAATGGGATGAACTAAAACCAAAAAACCATGAGTAGATGTGACAAAATGGTAAAGATCCAACAGTATACAAGAGAAAGAAGGAGATACCTAAAACCCATCTCTGTGGAGGTGAGACTTCCATGAATGTTAATCATTGCACATGTTTTCAGACTTTTAAAATAAATTGATGGATTGTGCTGATTTTATTTCCCCTCTAAAAATATTTTTGTTATATTGGATAGCCCTCTGGGAGGAGTAGAAGGAGGAAGGGATACTTGGGATAATTACGGTGACATAAGAAACTGAAGACATCAATAAAAACTTATTTCTTAATAAAAGGAAATATGATCTGAATCTGGATTAAGGGAGGTAGGGTGTCCCAGGCCAAGGTTGTTACAATTCTGTGGTACTCTTTGCTCTGGCCAGATGAAAGGTAGGATTTTCTGAGCAGTAATGAATATATCATTTCAGTAAAAACATCAATTAGCTGGAGATTCACTGAAAGAGAGTAAATGGGATGGTGAGGGCCTTTGAGATCATGACATGAGTGAAGATTGGTTATGGAGGAACTGGAAATGTTTTATATGCAAAAGGGAAGGCTTTAGGAGGCCATGATAGATTTGTTCAAATATTGAAGGGTTATCCTGTTGAAAAAGGTTTGGACTTATTCTGCTTGGCTCATGGGGACAGGCACACTATGTAGAAGATGAAGAGAAGCATAATTAAGGTAGACTTGAAGAAAGCCTTTTTAAAATTTTTATTTTTTTATTGTAAATTATTTATTTAGTCAATTTAGAACATTATTCCTTGGTTACAATAATCATATTCTTTTACTCCCCTCCCCCCACCCTTCCCATAGCCAATGCACAATTCCACTGGGTATTACATGTGTCCTTGATCAGAACCTATTTCCATGTTGTTGGTGTTTGCATTAGGATGTTCATTTAGAGTCTATATCCCCAGTCATACCCCCTGAACCCATGTAATCAAGCAGTTGTTTTTCTTCTGTGTTTCTACTCCCGCAGTTTTTCCTCTGGATGTGGATAGTGTTCTTTCTCATAGATCCCTCCGGGTTGTTCAGGATCACTGCATTGCCACTAATGGAGAAGTCCATCACATTCAATTGTACCACAGTGTATCCATCTCTGTGTACAATGTCCTCGAAGAAAACCCTTTTAAGCATTGGTGCTGTTATAATTCTGCTAGGAAGGTACCTGCTGGGGGAGTTCCTTCTAATGCTCTAATGCTCACTTATCCTGGGATTCTGATTTTGCACCATCTCTCTCTGTCTCTCTGTCTCTGTCTGTCTCTGTCTCTGTCTCTGTCTGTCTCTGTCTCTGTCTCTGTCTGTCTCTGTCTCTGTCTCTGTCTGTCTCTGTCTCTGTCTGTCTCTGTCTCTGTCTGTCTCTGTCTCTGTCTGTCTGTCTGTCTGTCTCTGTCTGTCTCTGTCTGTCTCTGTCTGTCTCTCTCTGTCTCTCTCTGTCTCTCTCTCTTTCTCCTCCACCTCCCACTGCCCATCTTCCTCTCAAAACCTTGGTTCTGATCTTAGAATTGATACTAAGCATTGGTTCCAAGGCAGAAGAGTGGTAGGGGCTAGGCAATGGGGGTTAAGTGATTTGCCTAGGATCACATAAATAGGAAGTGTCTGAGGCCCATTTTGAACCCAGGATCTCCTAGTCTCTAAGCCTGGCTAGACACTCAGCCACCCAGCTGCTTCACACCATATCTTCTTAATGATGTACTCAGTAGGCACAAAGTTACCCTGCAGTGAAATAGTAGCTTAGCTCTCTATTGTACTTTACTCATTTGTTTCCATGGTTTTGTGATACTTTTGAATTGAAGGGTGAAGAAAATGTTTCTGAAAGCTATTTTTAAGCCTTGTAACTTTGGAGGTAAAGTTAGGGAGTTTTTACGGTGTTTCAAAGTGAGTGATCCCATATCATCAAATTTGGACTTTGAAGCAGTCATGTCAAATCAGACCATTGTCTAATTTCTAATGCAACTAAGTATGTTAATTTTTTTAACTTTTAAAATATTTTAATTTTTTTAACTTCTTGAGCATAAGAAGACTTCACATTTACCTTTTAGGAGGAAGAAACCTCTCCTATTGGACAATTGAGTTAGAATCTAGATTATAGTGCTTAGCATGGGCTATGCCTTTTTAAAAAAATTAATGAATAAACTATGTAAATTTGATATTGTTCTGGTGGCTTTGTTGTTGTTATTCAGTCATTTCAATTATGTCATTCTTGACCTCACCTTGGAGTTTTCTTAGCAAAAATCTTCAAGGGGTTTGCCATTTCCCTCACTAGATAATTTTTATAGCTGAGGAAACTGAGGTTAGCAGGATCAAATGACTTGCCTAGGTGTAAGTAGGTGTCTGAGACCAGATTTGAATTTGGAAAGATGAGTCTACCTGACTTCAGGCCTAGCACTCTATCCACTGTGCCACCCAGTTGCCCCCTGTTTTACGTGGCACAAATATCTGAATGCTCTGCATTGATGGTAATTTCATACAAAAAGCATGAAAGATGACATTTAAAAATTTTTAGTAAGTATGAAAAATTTCTAAAACAAATACTGTTTTAGGGGTGTGAGTTGTTTGTGCTTAAAATAAAAACAAAACAAAATACTTTGTAGCATTTTGAGCAATTGCAAGGCTAATCTTGCTAATTAAAAAATTACTTTTAAAATAAAAATTGCTGATGTTTTTAAAATAAAACATCAGCAATTATGCAGGAGATTATGATGTTACTTTTTCTGCAAAGGTTAAGATGGAATCATCTCAATATCTATCATTCCTCCATTCATTCATGTTATTCATCATTAAATGCCAACTCTGCACAAATCATTGATTCAGAAAATGAAGGATTATTAGCTTATAACTGAACAATATCATTTAACATGACATTTTTCATCTCTTTCCTAAAGAGCATGGTTTGACTTAGCATTTTTTTTATCTTATATCCATGGTAACTAAAATGGCAAAGTCATGATAAAAACTGTATTATAACAAAGCAGCTCTAAATTTAATATCTTATGTGGGATTTTCTTTTTATAACACTATAATTTTTTAAAGTATGAGAAGTTTAGACTGGAAGGTAAAAGCTAAGGGCAGTATATATCCTGGAGACTGAATTCTTTGAAGTTCAGAGCTCAAGAGAAACTTTAATGTTTTTGTTACCAAGAAAAATTTAAATGGCATAACAATATCAAGAGATAAAAATGGCTGCTGAATACACAGGGAAGAAATTTGGCTTAGGAGCTATAGAAAACAGATTGAGAAATCTTTTCTTTTTAACAGGTTTAATTTACCATTTATTATGCACCTACTGTGGGAAAAGCATTCTTCTTGGTATGGAGAATGCAATGATAAAAAACTAAGCAGTCTGTTCTCAAAGAATAGCCATTCTCCACAAGTGTCAGACAAATAGACATATATCTTTGTGAATTACATATTGATTTAGAAATATTACCATTATTGTTGTATTGTATTTTTATTCATTTTGTTAAATATTTCCCAGTTATGTTTTACTCTGGTTCAGGCAGCACTCAGAAATTTTGCTGGAACTTGGAGCCTGTGGGCTACGAGTTTGATCCCTCTGTCTAAGTGGCTTTACAATATATACATAAATATACACATTTAAGAGAATTTGAGGTTGGAAACAGCAGTAAGACCTAGGGAGATGAGGGCACACTTGAGAGAGGAAATACTTCCTAAACTAAGCTTTGAGAGGAAAAAATGAGAAAAGAATGCATTAAAGATATGATGGATGATGCACACAAATTCATGGAAGCAGTGGAGCTAGATAGAGGAATAGTTTATATTTCATCGTAGAGGTAATAAGAAGTCCCTGATGGTTTTTAAATAGGCAGTCAAGTGGCCAGGTCTGTGTCTTAGGAAGATTATTCTGGCAGCTGTATAGACGAAGAATTATAAAGCAGAGAGACGAGAAGCAAGAAGATCTGTTATTAGGTTGTTGTAGTAATATACATGAGAGATGTAATGAAGGCTTAAACTCTTGCTAGAAGTGGGAAATTTTGATGAATTGGTCCTGTGCAAAAAAGTAGACTTCCTTTTTCTCTCAGTCGCTGCCATGGACTTACCTGGTTATATTTCTCATTACTCTGCCAAAAAGTTATCTTAAATAAGCAAAAATTTCCTTCCCACTATCATACCTCTTATTTTTAGGTTCTCAGAGCCCTCTGGAGGGTGTCTCTTTGAAGATACATTGGAGCCCACCCAACTTGGATGAATCTTCTTAAATCTGTCTTTTCTCTATAGGCTTTCAATTCAAACCTCCTTTACCCCCCTCAATTAAATTTTTTTCCCTAATCTGTTTCCTCAGGACCTTGCTCTCTGCTGTCAAAGGTGATAGCAATCCAATCTGACAAATTAACATATATCCAGATTTTTGATGTCTTAGGGAATATACTTACATTTAGACAAAAGTTATCTATTTATTGTTTAATTATTTTAAGTCACTTCTGACTCTTCTTGACCCCTTTGGGTTTTTGGTTTGTTTGTTGTTTTTTTGGCAAAGATACTGGAGCAGTTTGCCATTTCCTTCTCCAGCTCATTTTACAGATGAGGAAACTGAGGCAAACAGGGTTAAGTGACTTCCCCAAGATCGCATAGCCAATAAGTTCCTGAGATCAAATTTGGACTCTGGTCATCCTGACAGAAAGCCCAGCACTTTTATACACTGTGTCATCTAGCTACCTTACTTGAATGCAAAGTCAATGAATAGTTGATTAGGGCAGGAAAGATTTCTAGGAGCCCTAAAATCCCCCAAGTTTCTGATGTTTTTGGTCAGTATAGAATATCAGGAAATTTAATACAGCAACTGGTTAGAAGACCAACAAGAGACATTATTTTGATAAGAAACTAAAAATCATATATTGGGACATTAAGGAAAAAAATTGCCATTTGACCAATGTAATGGCTCATATCCACCAAAACATTTACAGCTGTTGCTGTGGGTAGTTAGGTTTCTTAGTGGACAGAGAGCCATGCCTGGAGGCAGAAGGTCCTAGGCTTAAATCTGACCTCAGACAGTTCCTAACTGTCTGATCTTGGGCAAGTCCTTTAACCCTTATTACTTAGTCCTTATTGCTTTTTTGCTCTAGAACCAACACAGTATTGATTCTAAGATTGAATGTAAGGGTTTGAATAAACAACGAAAATTACATGCCACCTTGCAAAATGTGGACATGCACATTTTGGACATGAATAATGTGGGAATTTGCTTTCCTTGACTAACCATATTTTTCCAAGGATTTTCTTTTTCTTTTCTTTTCTTTTAAGTTGAGAATAAAGTCCTATAGGAAGAGAAAATAGTGTTTATTAATTAGAAAAAAATGAAATGAAATATTAAATTGTTTTAAGTATATGAATACTAAGCTGTTGCAGAAAATAGGTCTGTCATGAATCTCTGGTATCCTGCCAGAACTAGATACCCACCAATATGATAAGTTGAATCTCTATTTAGAAGCGAGGACACTTGTTACTAGAGCATATGGGGATATTAGCTGTAGAAGAGAAGAGAATCGTTTGGAAAGATGGTGTGGAAAATGAATCGACTAATAGTACTGGAGAGAGCAAGAGGTGGGGAAGAAGAAATGGAGGATTGGATAAGCTGTGTTAGTTTGATAAGAGCAAAGAGAGGCAGAATGGGGAAGAAGGTGAAAGGTGACAGAATATACTGGTAGGTCCTTGAGGATGCAATGCAGCCATGTGAATTTCATTTCTTGTCTCAGGCATTGCAAGAAAAAAGGAGGCCAGAATAGAACCCGATCCTAAAGAGAAATTCCATGACTGATGACAGTAACTACGTACTAGACTACAGAAAACATGGCAGAATTGTCAGCTGGTAGGGATGACAGACAATTATAACCATGTTGATTGTGTCCTCCAAACACTTCTGCTGAATTTACTGTTGTACAACCCTCTATTTTAACCCTTGCAATATTATATTAGGTCTCTATACATAGAGGATGAGGTACCATAGACACTGGGGAGAGGTGTTATTTTTCTTACTTTATCCAGTTTGAATTGCTTTTATTCTACTCATTATATTCAGAATGAATTTGTGGTTCATTACAATGCCCTTAATTTTTACTGTCTAGACAGTATCCAATTAAGGTAAGATTTTAATAAAACATTTACAATTTTTAAAAAAATATCTAATTAAGGTGCCTATTATTTAGTCACTCCAAGCCTCATTTTTAGAAATTGGAGAAGCCTTTTATTATTGATTATCAGCCTTGTCAGTGAAACAGACGTTTATTGTTCAAAAAATTTCTGAGTCCTAGAGGAAATTAGAGATTTCATTTCATTTCGTGAATTCATTCCACAAATATTTACTAAGAACATACCATGTGTGATCTTTTTTCTTAATATTAATATTGTTTTTTTATGATATTTAAATTCTTCAGTGCATCTGTGCTGTCCAAGGCACGGACACTCCTTTAATCATATCAAGACCTTTTTTCATCTTATGTTGTTTTCCCATGGCCTCCTCTAAATTTCCCATGAGTGGTCCATAGTAAAGTTAAGGAGAATTGGTTGTAGAGTCAGATAATGAACTCAAATCTTTCTTCTAACTCCCTTGACCTTGGCTTTCTCATCTGTGAAATAAATGATTTGTATTAGGTGAACTCTGAGGTCTTTTCCAGGTCTTGTTCTATGATGCTCTATTCTAGTTTAGGCACTGAGTGTTGGCACCAGAGAAAGTCTTAATTCTTTTCATATTTGTGGGAAATGGTGCCACAGATTCTTTGTCTTTCACTTTCACTTTAGGACACTGTTTTCCTGTTAATACAGATCTTTGAGGATGTGTTTTGAATTACTTCCTACAAGCACTTTATGGCTACCCATACCTACCTGAGTCTCTCTATTGCCCTCTGAAGCAGCCAGATGGCTCTATGGATGAAGCAATGGATCTGAGATTAAGAAAACCAAAATTCAAATCAGGCCTCAAACACTAGCTGGGTACCCTGGACTTAACCTCTTCCTGTCTTTGTTTCCTCAACTCTGAAATGAGCATAAGAAGACTACCTACCTCCTAAGATTGTTGTGAGGGTCAAAGAAAATGATATTTATTAAAACACTTAGCACAATGTGTGACACATAATAGGTGTTTAATAAATGGTTATTTCTTTCCTTCCTTTGGGTTGCTTACAATTCTGATTCTTCCAAGATCATATTTCCGTATTTTTTGAAAAAAAAACTTCCCAAAATAGACCTTGAGAAGTTATAAACTTATATTTAGATATAAACATAAATTTAATTTAAATATAAGCATATTTAATATTGAATGTCTAACTTCATATACATAAAGACATCCTTATATCAATTCCATTCAGTTATAACCAAGATTTAATTGATAGCTAATTTTGCCAAAGTCCCTGGACCATGGGGTAAATTTTGCTAGATATGCCTTTAGAATTCCTAGTGCCTTCTTGGACTTGAACCAGCTTGCATTCCTGGTATAAATCCCACCTGGTCATAGTGAATAATCCTCATGATAACTTGCTTTAGTCTTTGTGCTAGTATTTGATTTAAGATTTTTTTATCTATGTGCATGCATTAAGGAGATTGGTCTGTAGTTTTCTTTCTCCATTTTTGGTCTTCTGGGCTTGGGATCCATCTTGGACTTAATTAGTCTTTAAGTTAAGTTGAGTCAGGGCATCACAGGAGGTGAAAGGAATTGTCTGACCCAATTCTAACTTTCACAGAATCCTGGTGTGCCCTTGATGTGGGGGAATGTGGGGTAGAAGAAAGACCCTGACAGCCACTTTATTATGGATCAAACTAGATATTTAAATAAGGATACATGATGCCTGAAGGAAGCATTATTTGTCAAGAAGATATATTATTAAATGTCAGTTCACTAACCTGTGAGTGGATATATAAAGCAAAGCATTTTAAGGCCTGCAGAAAAAAAGGAGGCGAAAATAAAGGTAATATTGTCGAAGTACTTATATGTGGGGGGCTGGCCGTTTGGAGAATAAAGAAAATACATTCTTACATCTATACCTTGCAAATGGAAACTAAAGCAATAAAATGGAATTGGAGAATTTTCATTATCTTGAAATCTATTGGAAGTCTTGTTCTGCTAAGAGCAGAACATTTGATAAATTTTTGACTTGCCTTGTTGACATTTTTGTCTCATTTTTGAGAAGGTAGGCAAAGCAAACTGGGGAACTAATGCTCTGGACATGATTGTGCACAAGGAGGAAGAATGTTTTGATGAAATTAAATCAAAAGGAGCCTTGGGAGAAAATGACTGAGTTCATCATAATGAAAGAAGGGTAGTACCATACAGAGTTAGACAAAAAGTCTTCCCTGAAAATTTTCTCTAAACATATTGACTTAAAGCTTCATAAATTCTAAACTTTCCTCTTTGCCCTCCACCATAAATTGATATGCTTTGAAGCTTGCAATTAATATTATGAATCATCAGAACTCAATGAAAAATGCCCTCCTGAAGTGCAAGATGCAGCAAACGTTTATCAGTGTTCAAGTGTCATCTGCCTTCTTCTGTTTTCCTTCTTGCACTCCAGAGACTTCCAAATACACTTCCCCTTGAACCATAACCAATTTTTCTAGACTTGGGTGTCAGGAAGGTCCCACAAAGGGCAGTTTTCTGCCAACAGGCACCAAGCTGCATCCTGCATTTGCAAAACATGGGGGAGGAAAGAAAATGGAAGCTAAGGAGGCCAGGAAGGGCAAGGAGAGGTAGAAGAATCTGAAAGTAAGTTTAATAAATCCATATGGCACATCCCTTGCACAGAACCCTTTTTTGGGTCTGATATAAATGTTCATTGTGCCAGCACTTTCTCAAAGCAAAGAAGAGAAAAGAAAAGAAAAAATAACCCCTGTCAGAGGCATTAGGAAAGCAGATTTGAAGAAGATGAGAGAAAAGATAGGTATGATTTGAGGGTTGGAAAGTATAAGAAGGAAAGTGTCTCAGGAGACTCTCAAAGATGAAATTCTGACAATACAATCACAACTGACCTGGATGAGGAAGAAGAGAGGTGTTTTAAGTGGGAAGTAGCTGTGCTGGGAGCTCTCTAAAGAGCTCATGTTTTAAAAGAAAATGTAGGAAAGACAGAAAAGAAGGGCAAATGAAAAAAGAGTACTCTGTACTGGTGAAAATAGGGTCAGAGTTTTCCAAGTCCAGAATAAACTGAGCCTTCTGAAAAATCTAATGAAAATAAAGGAGAACTTTGAATGCACAGTCAGAGCATGGGAAGAAAAAGAAGGAAGAGATGGTCCTTTTGCTTAGGGGAAATGGTATAATAAAATATAAAATATCATATTAAAACAAAAAATATTAACTCTAGTAAAGAGACCAATCAGAACTATAATACTCTGATCCTATTTTATTTTTGTCTTTGGAGGATGAGTCATAGAGGATAGGAAAGAGAGCTGACCTCATAAGCCAAAAAAGACATGGATTCATGGACTATATAACACTTTGGCAGTATTTTAACTTCTCATTGCTCTAGATGACACTCTGAGACTTTAAGTCACAGAGAAAGTGCTATCCTGAGTTGATAGAGGAACTTTAAGGTATTACAAAGAATGTCACCAATTTTCATTAATGTGATAATTGTCATACAGGTATATATACACACACATTCATTTATATATTTATATATATGCTTATGAAATCATTAGTCTAAATCCTTAATCCTTTTTTAAATCAAACAGAATGATCTTCATATTTAAATATGGTTGAGGGGAAGAGTAAAGTGGAAACAGGAAGTCAGCTACCTGATTTAAATGAGTTCAAGTCTCTAAGGCCAGATGGATTACATCCCAGGGTACTGATAGAATCTGCAAATGCAATCACATTTGTTCATCTTGAATCTTAGAGTCTCCACTGGAGATCTTTCTGCATTTTCACCATCTGAATCTCTTTGCTGTGTAGTTCTAGAGTTGAAAGTCACTCCTTGCTGAGATGGCGTGTACTGGATGTTCTGAGCCAGGGCTAGTTGGCGTAGCTACAGCAACCTCCTGGGACACAGATTTCTCTAGAGCTGCCTGTGTCTTTTCTGTTATCCCTTTAACAGAAAAAAATATTGTTGGCATTCTTTAAGGAATTATAGAGAAAAGGAGAGATGCCAAGAGATAGATGAGAGGAATACCTTTTCCTAATTTTCCAAAAAGGAGAAAAAGTAGTTTCTGTAACCTATAAACCACTAAATTTGATGGAAGCATTGTTCTATAATACTTCTATAATGCACTAGATATGGAAATAAAGAACCAGTGTTTGAGTCTCAGTTCTTTGCAATCTTGGGCAGATTACTTAACCTCAGTTTTCTCATCTGTAAAACAAAAGGACTGAATTAGATAAAACCACTAAGGTCTAATGCAACTCTCAATCGAAAATCTTATTTTGAATCCTGAAAAAATACTAGAATGGCTTATTAAACAGATGGTTTGTGCACACTTAAGAAGGGAAATGGTAATCACTAGGTGCCAGCACAAGTTCATTAAAAGCAAGCTATTTCAAACAAACCTCATTTCCTTTTTTATACTGTAAATCAGGATCACGGTATAGTCACAATGTATTCCAGGTGAGTTATATGACAAAATCTCTCATGATGTTTGTGATTCCTTGTATGTAATATTGGGTTTCTACCAAAATACCTGTGTCCTTGAAACCTCAAATGGGAACCCACTGCTTCCCAGGCTATACCTTATCATTCTTCTGTACATCTTTCTTATTCACCTTAATCTTTCTTAAGGACTCTTAATTTCCTATTTCTGACTGTACTCTCTATGTGCTTTTGGTCTTCTTTCCATTTGGGGAAGTATCCACTAATCTCTTTTCTTTGTACATTTACCTGTCTTCCTAGTTACCTGAGGGAGATCCTGGATCCACTTTACATTTATAGGACACTCTGCCTGGTTCCCTTCCCATTTTGAGCCAGATCCTTGACCCTCTTATCTTTATATACCTTTGTGAATGAATTCTGTTAATTGATCCCCAAAAATATCCTTTAATCAGTTCATTTGACCTAGCTGAGAAAGTGACCACTGTACACATTTTATCTTAGATGTAGTCAATTAGAATGAAGCCTTTAATGAATTCAGGTCACCTCAAAAGAGGAAATTCTAGAACAAAAATACTGCCAACACTTGTATAGAAAAGATACCATATAAAAAGAAATAATAGTATGGTAGCTGGAGTCACAAAATAGTGAGTCCTATGAAGGAAAGAATGAAAATTTCTGGTAGGAAAGAAAACAAAAACACCAATTCCTAATTAACTCCTTCCCCCCACCCAAGTCATTAACATATAATATTGTCAGTCTTTTCTCAGAAAGTCTTCCAATGGCTTTTTTGCCCACCATGCAATTCAGTTTCTGAAGGTTCTTCTTTCATTCCTCTTTCATGGTAGAGATTCCCTAGGGGAGAGGATTTATTTTAATTCTCCTTTGTGCAGTTCCCTTCTGACTCTTCTCATTAATATTTTTAGAAACTGGGATAGCTGGGTAGCTCAGTGGATAAAGAACCAGGCCTGGAGATGGGAAGTCCTGAGTTCAAATGTGACCACAGATATATTCCTGCTATGTGACTCTGAACAAGTCACTTAATCCCAATTGCTTAATCCTTTATTCCTCTCCTGCCTTGAAACCAAGATTTTGTATCAGTTCAAAGACAAAAGATAAGATTTTCAAAACAAAAAGATTCTTAGGAACCACAAACCCAAGTTCTCCTGCTAAGGAGTATATAATGTGAGTTCTAGTAGGCTCCACAATTGCCTTAGCCTCCTTTCAGATATCCTTGTGGAAAAGATTCAAAAAATATTAACTGTCAGCCTTAAAGGAATTCTCTAGGGTAACACCACAGGACTCTTCCTATCCTTAACCCAGTCCTATCCAACATTTTATCATTCACTGTTAGAAGGCCAGAAGAGTTAATCCCTTGGATGATAGAATCAAGATCCCCAAAAACCTCAAGAGAGTGAAATATCACCAAAATTAAATTTTGTATAGATAAATGTCAAGGTTAAACAACTTGGGTTTAAAAAAAGGCATCAATATAGAATAGGGAAGATCATACAGTTTATCTAAAAATACTTTTGGTTTTTAGTTAGCTATGGGTAAAGTATCAACTCATGTTTACTGTTCAACCTTTTGCAGTTGTTTTTCACCCCTACAGCTCTAATAAAGCAGTTCTATTCGGGGCCTAATCAATCCTTATCACCAAATTCAGTGACTTTTTTTGGTCTTATCCTTTTTGACATCTCGTTGGCATTTTAAATTGTAGACCACTTCATCTATCTTGGTTTCCATGACTGCATTCTCATGGTTCTCTTTCCTACTCTTATGTTTATTCTTCCTTTCATTACTTTATTGATTCTTTATTTTTTTGTCATTCCTTAGATATGAGCAATCCCTAGGTTTAAGCTGGGTCATTTTCTCTTTGTTTTCTATGATTTTTCCATTGACGATCACATCCATTCCCATAACTTCACTTGACACTTCTATGTATATTTTTCACACCCAATCCCTCTCCACAGCCCCGGTCTTAAATTCTCCACTGAACTCCCCATTGTCTATCCAAACGCTGACTCTTGGTCTTGACATTCAAACTTACCTCATACTAACTCCCCTTCATATATATGACCCAGCCCAAACAGGATTCCCTTGTAAACTCTCTTTCAACATCTTTGCTTATGCTACTTCCCAAGGTTTCCCAATTTTGGAATAAATCTCTCCATCTTCTACTGCAGTAGTTTCAAATGAGATGCTTGTAAAAAAGCATTTAACATGATTATATAGCACACAATGGTGCTATATAACTGCCACTTCCCCTGTTTTCGCTTTCCTCCCTCTTCTCCTCTTCCTTAAAGGCAGAACTCAGATGTCTTGTCCTTCACAAAGCCTTTCTTGTGGCCTTCGGTGAAAATGATCTGCCTATCTTTGAATTTCTGATAGCACTTTGCCTCTTTCTCCTTTGTTTTTATCATATTCTACCTTGTTTCATATTTGTTTTGTTATTTATCATATCCTGTTTCCCATTTGCCCATTGGATTTTAAATCTTGTAAGGACAGAATGTGTGATTTTTTCATCTTTGTACTCCCAGACTTGTATAGAGTAGGCACTTTAATGTTTGTTGAGCTGAATTGTTGAACTTGACTATAACATTGCTGCCAATGAATTTAGTTTAATCTTGAGTGGTTTTAATAAAATTGTGGCATATAGAAGGAGATATTATAGTCCCCTGTACTATTCTCTGGTTATACTACATTTAGAATATAATGCTCCCGACTTCCGGGTAAACATGGCTGCAATCTAGACGTGACTTGCTTCCCCTCCCCAGCACTGAATGAAATAGACTACCTCAAAAGAGCATAAAAATGACCTTTAGAAGAACGGAGGGACTCTCCAGTACCCCCACAGAAACAAAGGTACATGGGGTTTGAACATTTACACACTATAAGGAGGAGGAAAAGCTTGCACAAAAACGTGAACTGAGACTCCCCTCCCCCCCACCAAACCAGAGTAAGCTATCAGAGCGCTCACTGGGACAACGAGTGAGTGAGGAGCATCTCTGTCTGGGGGGGCACACCAGGGTCCTTGGGATCTAAAGACTGCAAGGAAACGACCTTTCAGGGCGGTTTCACAGGAGAATCCTGCTCTGAGCACAGGGGGCTGAGGAGCTGAACTCCGGGGTGGTTGCGCTGAGCACCTGGGTGGAGCTGAACACCTGGGCAGGCTGCGCTGATCGCCTGGGCGGTTGGGCTGAACACAGGGGCCCACAGTCTAAGAAACCTTGGAGGCTGGGAAGAACTAGTCTGAGGCAACCTAATTTCACAGAAAACCCGCCCATATCACCCAGACCCCAGACCAAAAAAGAAAGTGGAATAAAACCACCAAAGGGATGGCTCACACGGCCCAAAATCAAGCCTCCAGGAAGAAAGGGGGGGAAAGTGACTATTGAAAACTTTTATGGAGGGAGTACCCAAGAAAAAGAAGAGAATGAGGATGAAATCCAAACAAAATCAGAACATGCCTCCCAAAATGGAAACTATCCACAAGCTCTGGAAGATCTCAAACTGGAGCTTACCCAAAAGATGGAAACCTTTTGGGAAAAAAATGGGATAAAGAGATCAGCAGTCTGATAGACAAGACTTCACAATTGGAGAAGGAGCTGGAAGCATCTAATAGAAGGGCAGACAAAGCTGAAAAGCAAAACCAGTCCCTAATGACCAGAATTAAGCAACTGGAAGACAGTGAGCATGCCCAAAAGATGGAAACCTTTTGGAAAGAAAAATGGGAGAAAGAGATCAGCAGTCTGATAGACAAGACTTCACAATAGGAGAAAGAGCTGGAAGCATCTAATAGAAGGGCAGAAGAAGCTGAAAAGCAAAACCAGTCCCTAACGACCAGAATTAAGCAAATGGAAGACAGCGAGATTACAAAACAGCAAGAATCAATAAAGCAAAGCCAAAAAATTAATGAATTAGAAGAAAACATGAAATATCTCACTGAAAAGGTCACAGACTTGGAAAACAGAGGAAGAAGAGACAACCTCAGAATTATTGGTCTCCCCGAAAAACCAGAGATAAACAAAAACCTCGATGCTATTCTACAGGAGATTATAGAAGAAAATTGCCCACATGTTCTGGAGCAAGGGGGCAAAATAGAAATAGAAAGGGTTCATAGAACACCCTCTATACTAAATCCCCAAAAGACAACCCCCAGGAATGTAATTGCCAAATTCAAGAGCTTCCAAGAAAAGGAGAAAATCCTACAAGAAGCCAAGAAGAGGAGTTTCAGATAAGGGGGCTCCCATAAGGATCACACAGGACTTAGCAACTAACACACTAAGAGACCGCAAAGCATGGAACACGATATTAAGAAAGGCAAGAGAGCTGGGTCTCCAACCAAGAATCAACTACCCAGCAAAACTGACTATATACTTCCAGGGGAAAGTATGGGCATTCAACAAAATAGAAGATTTCCAAGCATTTGCTAAGAAAAGACCAGAACTTAGTGGAAAATTTGATATCTAATCACAGAAAGCAAGAGAAACATGAAAAACTAAATATGAAAGAAAGGGAAAAGGAGATAAATCCTATCTTTTTCTTTAAGTCAAACTCTCTTCTATAAGGACTACATTTATATCAAATTATATATATATATTAATATGTGGGGAAAAAGTATTCTGTAACTCTCAACAATTGTATGCATCATAAGAGTAGTTAGAAGAATCATGAATAGGGAAAGATTGGGGCATCAAGAAGATGTGGTGAAGGGGGGGCAAAGAAAGAAAGAGAGAGAGAGGGAATCGTCGATAATACTAACATTTACTTCAAGAAATGAGGGGGACTAAATAGAATAATCTTTCCCATATAAAGATACACATGGGAAGGGGAGGGGAAGAACTCTCATATGAGAAGGAGAGGAAGAGAGCGTGAAGTGTAATTACTTAAACCTTACTCTCAGTGAAATCAAATCTGAGAGGGAAGAACATCTAGATCCAGTGGGATCCTGAATTCTATCTTATCCAACAGGGTAAGAAAGAAAGGAAAATCAAGGAGGGGTAGTGTGGAGGGAGTATAAAAAGGGAGGGAAGGAGAGGGGGGGAGGGGAAGGGAGCATAAAAAGGGAGGGGCTAGAAAGGGAAGCATATCAAGGGAGGGGACTAAGGGGACTGACCTAAAGTAAATCACTGGTTCAAAAGGAGATAGGTAAAGAAGAAAGGTCAGAACTAGGGGAAGATATCAAAATGCCAGGGAATCCACGAGTGACAATCATAACTTTGAACATGAATAGGATAAACTCACCCATAAAATGTAGACAAATAGCAGATTGGATTAGAACCCAAAACCCTACCATTTGTTGTCTTCAAGAAATACGTATGAGGTGGGTTGATACTCACAAGCTTAGAATTAAAGGCTGGAGTAAGACCTTTTGGGCCTCAACTGATAGAAAGAAGGCAGGAGTTGCAATCATGATATCTGACAAAGCCAAAGCAAAATTAGACCTGATCAAAAGGGATAGGGAAGGTAAATATATTCTGTTAAAAGGGAGTATAGACAATGAGGAAATATCACTAATCAACATGTATGCACCAAATGGTATAGCATCCAAATTTTTAATAGAGAAACTAGGAGAATTGAAGGAGGAAATAGACAGTAAAACCATATTAGTGGGAGACTTGAACCAACCACTATCAAATTTAGATGAATCAAACCAAAAAAATAAATAAGAAAGAGGTAAAAGAGGTGAATGAAATCTTAGAAAAATTAGAGTTAATAGACATATGGAGAAAAATAAATAGGGACAAAAAGGAATACACCTTCTTCTCAGCACCACATGGCACATTCACAAAAATAGATCATACACTAGGTCACTGAAACATGGCACTCAAATGCAGAAAAGCAGAAATAATAAATGCAGTCTTTTCAGATCACAAGGCAATAAAAATATTGATCAGAAAAGGTACATGGAGAGCCAAATCAAAAATTAATTGGAAATTAAATAATATGATACTCCGAAATCGGTTAGTTAGAGAAGAAATCATAGAAACAATTAATAATTTCATTGAGGAAAATGACAATCGTGAGACATCCTTTCAAACCTTATGGGATGCAGCCAAAGCAGTACTTAGAGGAAAATTCATATCCATGAGTGCATATATTAACAAATTAGGGAGGGCAGAGATCAATGAATTGGAAATGCAAATCAAAAAACTTGAGAACGAACAAATTAAGAACCCCCAGAAGAAAACCAAACTAGAGATCCTAAAAATTAAGGGAGAAATTAATAAAATAGAAAGTGATAGAACTATTGAGCTAATAAACAAGACTAGAAGCTGGTACTTTGACAAAACAGACAAAATAGACAAAGTACTGGTCAATTTAATTTAAAAAAAGGAAAGAAGAAAGGCAAATTAACAGCATTAAGGATGAAAAGGGGGACCTCACCTCCAATGAAGAGGAAATTAAGGCAATCATTAAAAACTACTTTGCCCAACTATATGGCAATAAATATACCAACCTAGGTGATATGGATGAATATATACAAAAATATAAATTGCCTAGACTAACAGAAGAAGAAATAGATTTCTTAAATAATCCCAATTCAGAAAAATAAATCCAAGAGGCCATCAAAGATCTTCCTAAGAAAAAATCCCCAGGGCCTGATGGATTCACCAGTGAATTCTATCAAACATTCAAAGAACAACTAACCCCAATACTATACAAACTATTTGACATAATAAGCAAAGAGGGAGTTCTATCAAATTCCTTTTATGACACAAGCATGGTACTAATTCCAAAGCCAGGCAGGCCAAAAACAGAGAAAGAAAATCATAGACCAATCTCCCTAATGAATATAGATGCAAAAATCTTAAATAGGATACTAGCAAAAAGACTCCAGCAAGTGATCAGAAGAGTCATTCACCATGATCAAGTAGGATTTATACCAGGGATGCAGGGCTGGTTCAATATTAGGAAAACCATCCACATAATTGACCACATCAACAAGCAAACCAACAAAAATCACATGATTATTTCAACAGATTCAGAAAAAGCCTTTGATAAAATACAACACCCATTCCTATTAAAAACACTAGAAAGCATAGGAATAGAAGGGTCGTTCCTAAAAATAATAAACAGTATATATCTAAAATCATCAACTAACATCATCTGCAATGGGGATAAACTAGATGCATTCCCATTAAGATCAGGAGTGAAACAAGGATGCCCATTATCACCTCTATTATTTGACATCGTACTAGAAACACTATCAGTAGCAATTAAAGAAGAAAAAGAAATTGAAGGCATTAAAATTGGCAATGAGGAGACCAAGTTATCACTCTTTGCAGATGACATGATGGTCTACTTAAAGAATCCTAGAGACTCAACCAAAAAGCTAATCGAAATAATCAACAACTTTAGCAAAGTTGCAGGATACAAAATAAACCCACACAAGTCATCAGCATTTCTATATATTTCCAACACAGCTCAGTAGCAAGAACTAGAAAGAGAAATCCCATTCAAAATTACCCTAGACAAAATAAAATACTTAGGAATCTATCTCCTGAGACAAACACAGGAACTTTATGAACACAACTACAAAACACTCTCCACACAACTAAAACTAGACTTGAACAATTGGAAAAACATTAACTGCTCATGGGTAGGATGAGCCAATATAATAAAAATGACCATCCTACCCAAACTCATCTATCTATTTAGTGCCATACCCATGGAACTTCCAAAAAGTTTTTTTACTGATCTAGAAAAAACCATAACAAAGTTCATTTGGAAGAAAAAAGGATCAAGGCTATCCAGGGAAATAATGAAAAAAATACAAAGGAAGGGGGCCTTGCAGTCCCAGATCTCAGACTATATTATAAAGCAGTGGTCATCAAAACAATTTGGTACTGGCTAAGAGACAGAAAGGAGGATCAGTGGAATAGACTCGGGGTAAGTGACCTCAGCAAGACAGTATATGACAAACCCAAAGATCCCAGCTTTTGGGACAAAAATCCACTATTTCATAAAAACTGCTGGGAAAATTGGAGGACAGTGTGGTAAAGATTAGGTTTAGATCAACACCTCACACCCTACACCAAGATAAATTCAAAATGGGTGAATGACTTGAACATAAAGAAGGAAACTATAAGAAAATTAGGTGAACACAGAATAGTATACATATCAGACCTTTGGGAAGGGAAAGACTTTAAAACCAAGCAAGACTTAGAAAGAGTCACAAAATGCAAAATAAATAATTTTGATTACATCAAATTAAAAAGTTTTTGTACAAACAAAACCAATGTAACTAAAATCAGAAGGGAAGCAACAAATTGGGAAACAATCTTCATAAAAACCTCTGACAAAAGTTTAATTACTCAAATTTACAAAGAACTAAATCAATTGTACAAAAAATCAAGCCATTCTCCAATTGATAAATGGGCAAGGGACATGAACAGGCAGTTCTCAGCCAAAGAAATCAAAACTATTAATAAGCACATGAAAAAGTGTTCTACATCTCTTAAAATCAGAGAGATGCAAATCAAAACAACTCCAAGGTATCACCTCACACCTAGCAGATTGGCTAACATGACAGCTATGGAAAGTAATGAATGCTGGAGGGGATGTGGCAAAGTGGGGACATTAATGCATTGCTGGTAGAGTTAAGAATTGATCCAGCCATTCTGGAGGGCAATTTGGAACTATGCCCAAACGGTGATAAAAGACTGTCTGCCCTTTGATCCAGCTATAGCACTGCTGGGTCTGTACCCCAAAGAGATAATAAGGAAAAAGACTTGTACAAGAATATTCATAGCTGAACTCTTTGTGGTGGCCAAAAATTGGAAAATGAAGGGATGCCCTTCAATTGGGGAATGGCTGAAGAAATTGTGGTATATGTTGGTGATGGAATACTATTGTGCTAAAAGGAATAATAAAGTGGAGGAATTCCATGGAGACTGGAACAACCTCCAAGAAGTGATGCAGAGCGAAAGGAGCAGAACCAGGAAAACATTATACACAGAGACTGATACACTGTGTTACAATCGAAGGTAATGGATCTCTCCATTAGTGTCAATGCAATATCCCTGAACAATCTGCAGGGATCTAAAAAACACTATCCACAAGCAGAGGATAAACTATGGGAGTAAAAACACCGAGGAAAAGCAACTGCTTGACTAAAGGGGGGAAGGGGAAACAACTGAGGAGAGACTCTAAATGAACACTCTAATGCAAATACCAACAACATGGAAATGGGTTCGAACCAAGAACACATATGATACCCAGTGGAATCGTGCGTCGGCTATGGGAAAGGTGGTGGGAAGGGGAGGAGGAAAAGAAAATGATCTTTGTTTCCAATGAATAATGTTTGGAAATGATCAAATAAAATAATGATTAAAGTGAAAAAAAACTTCACAGATCTTGGGACAATTAAAAAAGGAATTGAAATATTTTTTTCTCATTCCCCTTTCAATTAATTAGAAAGAAGGAAAATAATTTTTTCTAATTCATTGGATTTTTAATGATTTTGCTATTCAATTTTGGTCTAAATGTTTGTTTTCTTTTTAAAACAAAGAAAATAACAAAATTCTATATAAAAGACTGCATAAAATAAAATTTTAAAATACATAAAAAAAGAATATAATACGCCCTTCTTGGCACAACTCTTAAGAAGGATACTTACAAAATGAAATCTATCTATATAGAAGGATAACTAAGATGATGATAAAGTTGCATGAAGAATGAATATCTGAACTATGAATTTTTAATCTAAAAAAGAGAAAACTTAAATAGTATGTATTAATTAAATACATTGGTAGATGGGAAAGGCAGCATAGGACAGTAGAAAGAGGCACTAGCTTTGGAGTTAGAGGACCTGGGTTCAAATAATACATCTATCACTTCATGACTTTAGGTATGCACTTTCTCTATGAACCTCAGTTTCCATATATACAAAATGAAGGGGTTGGATGAGATGAGATGAGAATTTCCATCTCTAAATCTATGATCCTACGATGGTTTCATATATTGTATTATTCATGTCTGTCGTTCCATAAGCTTCTATAATAAGAGCCACCCGATTTATTGGAGTCTTTTTTCTTTTCTTCTATAAATGTTTCAATATCTTGAGGGAACCAGTGTAGTACTCAAGTGAGAGATAAAGGGGTTTGTGGATCAGCAAAAGGGTACTGAAGATGATCTGGGGAGCTTGGTAGATTTTAAGTTCAACATAAGCTTAGAATATGACATAAAATGGACAATAGCTGAAGTTGCCTTCAGCTCTGAAATGGATGAGGCAATGTTATATGAGAGACCATGAAATCTGGATTCAAGAAAGTACTAGCTTTGTATCCTCATTCCAAAACTTAATTGAATTAGTTATGTGAGAAGCAGTAGAACATTGGACTTATAGTTAGGAGGCTTGAGATTCAGTCTTGCTTCAGATACTTACTAGCTGTGGGGTCATGAACAAACAACTTAACCCTTTTGGATAATGTTCTCTCATCTACAAGAAAGAAGCACTGATATCTTGGATTACTTCACAGGGTTGTTATGAGGAAAACATTTTGGAAATCTCAAAGTGCAATGTAAATGTGAGATGCTATTATTATTATCCTCCTGTGATGTTTTTCAAGTGAATTTTTGTTCTAAATCTGTGTTTACCTTGGCTGCTATGTTTCTCCACTTGGCAAAGAGATTGTATTTGCTCGCTGAGTCAGTTTCTGGGCTCTTTCAGCCTCCTTGTTGTGGCAACTATTTTGCATCAATTAAACTTTTCTAAGAAATGGTGATATTCAGAGTCAATGTCGTTATTTTTGCTCATTTCCCATTTTTCAGAGGTGTCAGCTTGTTAAAGGTAGCTCAGTTCAAAGTTGCTATAATTTCATGAAGTTTATTATTTTTTCTGCCTAATTTAGCACTTACCTTAGGTCTTACTAATCAGTGATATGAATGACTATAAGAAGTATTTATTATGCACTTATTATCTACAAAACAGCATGAATATAAATACAAGATTGATATTTTTAGTTCCTGCCTTCCAAAAGTTTACTTTTTAAGTTTTTGGGAGAGGCAAAATATATAGAGAGAAATGATAGCTAGGGATATTAAATGGATCAATAGAGTAGTTCGTTTACATAGTTTTCCCAGAGGCTTTCCAATGGTTATAATGCTTTGATTATAGTTCACAGATAACTAGGTAGAAAAAGAATAAGATATGTAGATGAAAAATGGCTGGAGTGAAGATTGAGATACATGGTCTTCTAGTGGTTCACTTCTTAGAGTAGAATAGAGTAGAGAAGAGAAATAACCACTATACCCTTGGGTAAGTTACTTATCTTTTCTGGGCCTTAGCTTTATCAACTGTTAAATGAGTGTGGTGATCCCAATGTCCTCATGGTCTCAAGGTCCCTTCTAGCTTTAATTTTTATACTTTTTACAGATAACCGATTCAGAAATGTTCAAATGAATGCATTGTTTTCAACCCATAGTTATCTGTGTTTTTATCTTCAAGAATTCTATTTGTTTTAAATTTCAATTTAACCTTAATGAATGTCTTTTTATTTCTGTTTCCTGTTTTACTTTTTTCATGCTGCTCTTGAGTCTTGTATTTGAGAGCAAAATTTTCCATTAAACTCTGGTATTTTCATAGAAATGTTTGAAATACCTCCATTTCATTGAATGCCCATTCCCCCCTGCAAGATTATCCTTGATTTTACTGGGTAAGTGATTTTTGGTCTAAATCGTAGCTCCTTTGTCCACTGGAATATCATATTCCAGGCCCTCCAATCTTTTAATATAGAAACAGTTAGATCTTATTTTATCCTGACTGTGGCTCCATGAAATTTGAATTGTTTCCTTTTGGCTGCTTACAAAATTTTCTCCTTGACCTAGGAGTTCTGAAATTTTGCTATCACATTTCTGGGAGTTATTATTCTTTTAGGATCTCTTTCAGAAGGTGATTGGTATATTCTTTCAATATTTATTTTACCGTCTGGTTCTAGAATATCACAGCAGTTTTCCTTGATAATTTCTTGAAAAATAATATCTAAGGTCTTTCAAGTAGTTCAATAATTCTAAATTATTTCTATTGGATTTATTTTCCAGAGAAGTTTTTTCCAATGAGATATTTCATATTTTCTTCTATTTTTTCATTCTTTTGACTTTGTCTGATTTTGACTGTTCCAAGCTTTAGTTTTGTTGTGCAGCTGCCTTCAAATCTAGATCTGGAGATCTATCTGCTTTCAGTTCTTCCAAGGTGGTACGATGTAAGGAAAGGTGACTTTAATACACTCCAGGTCTGTGCTCTGGTTCTTGAGTAACCACAAGCACTCTTTTCCCCATTGGAATTGTGACCAGTCCCCCATTCCCTTGTAACTAACAACTCTGGTATCTTCTAGAGCTCCTCTTCCCCCAAGACCATGCCCCAAAACTGCTTCCTGGAGCTGCATAAGGGCAGTGCAGCTAGAATATTATACTCACAGCCAGCAAAAGGATTTGTATAATCTCTTCCTGAGCAGTTGTCTAATCCCTCCTTACTGTCTGTGGCTGAGAGCTCAAAAAGTCTTTGTAGCTGCATCAACTGCTTGGAGGACCCATTGCAGCTATAGGGAATGTTGCTTTGTAATCTACCTCTACTCCTGTGTCCTCTAACCCTTGTGCTTGTCATATAAGTTGTCTGGGTCTGAAAAATTACTTCTCCCCATCTTTTGTGGGTTATGCTACTCCAGAATTTGTTCCAAGACCTTATATTACAGTTTTTATTAGAGGGTAATTTGGTAGAAGGGTCCATGAAATTTTTCTGCCATTTTGGCTCTATCTTCTCCTAATTGGCTGATTTTAATGAAGGGGCTATTTTTGCCTTTTATGATGCCATTCTGTCCTTACCATGCTTACCATTATCCATTTACTCCTAATTTCTTCATTTGATGAACATGATTCAGTTTTCCATTGAGCACGTCAACTCTTGGTCATTTCACCAAGAACACAGTAAGCATATTAGCTATTTACTTAATTTATGGATTATTATAAGGATTGTGCCATCATCACAATGGCTGTAGAGAGTGACATAGAAGAGGGAACTTTTTTGTATATTTAGTCCTTAATCTTTAGGTTGCTCTGGCAGAACAAACTGCCAACAAAAACGCATCACCTAGTGATCAGACTTCTTGTGATGAGAATCTTGGACTTTTCCTAATCTGGTCCTGAGAAAGGAAATACATTCTACCACTGGGTCCATACTTAAGGGCTTTCCAAGTAATTTAATACATGGGAGAACTTGCACTCCACTGATATAGTCTTTGAGATCAAAGTCCCTTCCAGGTCACAATAAGGAATTAAACTAGGTTTTAAGTAAAATATGACAATTTTTCTGGATTGTTTGAATAGCCATCATGGAGAAGAGTCCAATCTATTCTTCATATAGCTGCCAAATTGATATCCCTAAAGCAGATGTATAACAGAGTCATTCCTGTGTTAAAGAACTTCTATTAGTTTCTTCATTCCTCTAGGATAAAATGTAAAGTCCTCTGTTCGACTTTGAAAGCCCTTTGCTGTCTTGGACCACTCTGCTTTTCTAGTCTTAATGCACAAGTTCTCCACACATTGTTTATGGTCTGCTTGCTGCTCCCCGTACAGTTGATTCCACCTCTCATCTCCATGCTTTTATAAGGCTATACGCCATGCTTGGAATGCATTTTCGGTCTTTGTCTTCTTACAACCCCTACTTTTCTTCAAAGCTCAGCTTGTATCCCTTTCTGCTGGAAGCCTATTCTGATCATACTCTCCAGTTGTTAGAGTTCTCCCTTCAGAAATTACTGTGTATATTTTTTTTATTAAATTTTTGTTTTTCCAGCTTTGAATATAAGTTCCTTAAGGACATGATTTTTGCCTTTGATTCTCCTGCACATTTCAATTCCTAATACATAATAGGCACCTAATAAATGCCTACTGAATGAGTGATCAGTTGCCCCAGGAGGCAATACTAATAGAAGTAATGACAAAGGTATTTTTGCTTAATATAAAGAAGAACTTCCTCAAAAAAGAAGTATTGAATTCCCTGACACTGTTAGTAAGTAGTCAAGCTGTTGTAGAGGGAGATTATTTATGGGAAGAATGACCATGCTGACCAGATGACCCTTACAGCCTCTTCTAAGGCTGAATCAATGATTCTGTGTATCTAAAAACAGAATGCTAATTTTTAAAAATGTTGATGTGAAGAAAACAAAATGGCACCTCACATTTTGAAATGGCTCAATACTTCACCATTACCTTACTAAAATCCAATTCTGAATCTTCATTGGGATGTAGAGGTCCTCTGAGGTATTATAACCAGGGTGAGGAAGTGAAAACTTTGACAGGTCCAGCCAAATTGGAAGGGACTTGCATATAGGCCCACATCTGTATTAAATGTCTATCTTCTGAAGAGGAGCCTAGTTAAATTTGGTGAAACTCTTTGTCAAAAATGGAGTCGTCTTCATTATTGCTTTTTTTTTCAGATCTTAGCAATTCTTTAGCCCCTCTATCTGGATACAGCTGTGGAAAAGCTGTGATCACTAAAGGAAGTATTCAAATCAAGTGACAGATGCTTGATGTTGAGATGGATAAATGTCAAGAATAGTCACTCAATCCCTTTCCCCTCTTTGCTTTAAGAAAGAATCCTTAGTGTGTGTGTGTGCCGTTTGAAATAATAAGATCATATGTAATTCAACAACACAATAGTATATTGATGAATGTTCAGTGAAAAGCAGTGGAAGCATGTGCAGGACACTTGATATCACCAAACAATAACATTATTGTTTTCTAGGATGTCAACTGAATTTCACCAAAAAACATCATGTGATAATATTAGACCAAAGTTAAGAACAAAAGTATACTATTTATGTATACTTTTTCCAAATACTTGTATTTCCCAAATACTTGTATTTCTATGTTGATAAACTGAATTATTTCTCAGCTCTGATTATTTAAAAAAATCTCTGCAAGACCCCAGGTCACTATCCTTCAATAATTCATATTGTTCTCATGGCAATGATTTTTGGCTTATGGTATAGTTGTCCTGCCTGACTGCTACCCATTCATTTAATTCTATTACTTTCTTTTGGTTTTCATAAAATTTAATTTTCAGCTTCAGAATTAAAAGCAACAATAATTTTTACAATGGTATAGAAATCACAAGTGACTGTCTTTCTTCTGATGAGATTGAAACAGTCTTGAGGAACATCTGATACTTAGCTTCCATTTTTTAATGCCTCGTGTAATTTTACTGCATGCGATTTTCTTAGAAGGCCTGTTCTGAAGGTACTTCTTTGATCCTTGGCTCTCTTTATATTGATGGCTTTCCAAAGAATTCACTGATGCTCTGGGAACTTCTGTTTATTGATGTTATTCTCATTTTGTAGATTGAGTTGCTAAAGTGTGGTTACAAGATTTGTCCATGACTAAATTGGTAATAAATGAATTGAAACTTAAAATTGCAGCTACAGATTAAAATTTCCTTCTCATTTAAATAGCTTCCATCTATTAAGACTCTGCCAAAAAGAAATTGGAATACTTAAAACTGATAATATTCATAAGTTAAGTCACCAAATCTCATATCTGGTTTGTGTGTGAGAGAGTGTGTTTTGTGAAAAAGGAGTGGGAAGTTTACCTTAAGAGGAAGGCAGAAAATAAGGAACTGTTTTTAAAAAGTCATTAAAATTCTGCTACATGATTCATCCATTTTACTTAGACATTTATAAAGTAACATTATTTTTTGAATCTGTTTTCATTTCATTAAATGGTTTATTCTATATTTTGTCAAAGAATCACATAAACAGCTAGTGGTGCAATGGATAGTTTTCAATTAGCAATAATTGTGCCTTGGATAAACCTTATTGGCTATGATACTGCCACTGTGCAAAGCTTGGTGCAGAGGAGAGAACACTGGGCCTGAAGTTAGTAAGACCCAAGTTCAAATCTAGCCTCAGGCACTCAGTAGCTGTGGGCAAACCCTGGGCAAGTCTCTTAACTGGTTTTTGTCTTAGTTTTACCACCTGTAATATGGGAATAGTAATAACACCTACTTCCCAATGTTGTTGTGAGGATTATATAAGAAAAAATAATTTTTAAGTGCTTAGTACAGCACACGGTGGGTTCTATATGAGTACTTATTCCCTCCCTTCTTCATTTAATCATTTGATTGAGAAAGACTTCAGAGGGTCCCTCTGCCTCAAGACAGGTTTGTAAATCAATTCAATAACCACTTATTCAATGCCTAATATGTACAGGCTCCTGTGCAAAAATGAATGATATCAGTTCATTCCTCTAGAAGGTTGACGTTTACTGGAGGACAGGGACAGATATGATATTTCCATAGATTTTATCCACAAGTGAGCAATGTTAATTGGAGAGAAGAGAGAACACTAGTAAGGGAGAGGAGGGACTATTAATGGAAGTGGTGGCACCTGAGATGAGCTTTGACAGTAAGTAGAGACTCTGAGAGGTGGAGAAGCAGAGATAATGTAATGCATGGTGGCAGGAAATGGAAGATTGAGTTCAGGAACAGCTAGTAGTCTGGTTTGGCATGTGGTGTGAGTGAAGGGTAATATTAAGTTAATCTGGAAAAGTAGGTTGGGGTCAGCTTGTGGAAGGCTTTAATTACCAGAAGGATGTTAAATATTTAATCGTAGAGGGTGTAGAGAACGTGAGAAATATTTTGAGCTGAAATGTGATAATATACAAATGATACATATGAATACGTTTATATCTTTCCTTGGGATGACTAGTTTAGCTTCATCTCCTGATGCTGACATTGTTGTCAGCTTTTCCAGGGACTCTGCTAGTATGCCCATAGGAAGTCCCAAATCTTCCAGCCTTTTAAAGCTCACGTTGTCACCCTCTGGTCAAGGTGTGGGGAGGAAAAAAAGAGTCTTCTCTCCACTCCCTCCAAGTGATTATCTCTCAAGGGACTGGTTTCTTCTTTAGACTGGCCAGATACTTGAATGCCCAGATTCTGAACTGGCTTGCTTATTTTGGCAGACAAAGAGAGTATCACTCAGCCAACTCCAATACACTTCCTGGGTAGCATCATTCAATTTTATCCTTCCATATTCTTGAGGACTTTTTGCTCTTAATTTAATGAATTTGGTTGATCAATAGAGGTCTTCTCATCTGATGCAGGTAGTTACTTGAAGTAGAATGAGGTGATATTCAAAATTATTTGGCATCACTTCCTTTCATACTCTCTACATTCCAACCCCAAAGGCCTATTTGCTAATTATACAAAATGGTCATTTCTCTCTCATCTCCCTGCCTTTGTATAGGTTGTTCAACTTGTCTGGATTTATGCCTTCCCTACCCCAAGATGTCGTACATATTTTTCTCATTTTTCTAATTCCTTATTACTCCTCCTCTCCCCTCCCCTGTCTTATCATCTTTTCTTCTCTCTCTCTCTCTCTCTCTCTCTCTCTCTCTCTCTCTCTCTCTCTCTCTCTCTCTCTCTCTCTCTCTCTCTCGTTCTCTCTCTCTCTGTCTGTCTCATAATCTTTGATAGAAACATCTCTGTTTACTTTTATTTTTGTATTACCAGCATCTAACCAATAACTGTCAAAAAAAGACACTTAAATATTCATTGAATTTAGTTGGAATGCAGTCCATCCATGAACTGACAGGCTATTGATACTTGTCCATGTCTTGTAAGTTACATTTCTTGGTCTCAGTTAGTTGTTGAAGCCATAGATCATCAATGAGGAACCTTTTAGAGATCATGTGCCATGCCCATCCTCCCCCAGAGACCCTGTCCAGTACCCCCACCCCAGACAGGGGAGGAAGCACACCCATTGGGCTATTGAGCAAAGGGGTGGGTGAAGTGAGGACATTCATGAAAAGGGGTAGGAGAGTGGCTGGAGCATTCCACTCCCATTGCATCTCTGCTGCATGTGAAGAGCTCTCAATAGGCTGCTAGGCGGAAGGATGGGTGAAGTGAAAAAATGCCCTTAGCCCAGTGGAGACAGGGAATGGAGTGGCTCCCCTGAGTTCCTCTGCCTTTCTAGTAATGAACTCTGGCTGACCATGGTGCATGTGCTCACAGAGAGGGCTCTGCATGCCCTTTTTGGCACACATGCCATAGGTTCACCATTTTGGCCATAGACAATGAAAAAATTCCCTTGGTGGAGGAAGTTGGTGCTTAGGCTGTCAATACTTTCTCTCCTAACCTTTGACTAAGAAGAAATCTATGGACACCAATAATTTAATGATGGATGTGTTTCTTTATAAATTCTGTTGGCTCTATGTAGTACGTATCCTTAGGGATTTCTTCTTGTTTGATGTCCTATGTGATTAATTCTGTCTTGTCAAATTGGATCAAATTCTTCAAAATTAAGCCAGTTCTTGAAAGTTCCTATAATCAAAGAACACATTTGTATGATTTTTATTTATTGTTTCTAAAGAATGTATTGATAACATAAGCAGCTTGGTCTAGTTATTCATAACCCCATTTCATCTCTGAAGGGTCTGACTGTTCTTAAACTGATTGGAATTAAGTTCTGCAGAGCATAGCAGGCACTTTGCAAATCAATTAGCAAGGAAAGAAAGAGCACTAGGAAAGCTGGAGTTGGAGACAAAAACTTTCCCTTGTTTTTATTTTGTGTTTTCATTGACTGTCCTCTTCAGTGTATACATAGAGTCAGTATAGTGATTCTAGAAATCTGATTCTCTAGAATTTTCCACCTGTATTTTCTCATTCATTGTCCATTAAAAAATTAAATTATTTAGCATAGCTAAACTACTTTGCAAACTATAAAGGGCCACATGTATGTTATTTATTATTCTAATAATTAAAGGACAGATGACAAATTGTTATACTGACTCATGGTCATTAGTTCTTTTTTATTACTACAACTTCTAAATAGGACAGCTATGTTTGAATGAATATGCCTCAATGTAGTATTAAATAATTAAGGAAAAAAATAAGAGAGAAGAGAGAAAATTTTTGTGGTCATTGTTCTTTAAGGAAAATGGAGGTATGAATGATTCATCCAGTCAATTATAAGTTATTTCATTTGTGGAATTATCTATTTTTATCCAATGATCAAAGTACGATATTCTTTTCAAATTGATTAGATACTTGTTGCTACCTAAGTTCACACTTTATATTGATTCCATTAAGCTGTCAAATTTTCTTTCTATGATTATATTGTTTTATAATTATAATTTTATAAGAATTAAATGAATTATTATAAAAATAGATAATATATATGTGTGTTGTGTTTTGTATGGATTTTCTATTTATAGATACTCTTCTACCTGTTAAAGAATTGCCTTTAATGAAAGAACATGTTAACAAGTACCTCTAAGTGTAGTTTCCTCAATTATGGTTGTAGAACTGTCAAATACTATTGGGTCAACGTTTTTGTAATATGTGATACCATAGATAAAAACTGGAAACCAGAAACCCTGAGAAATCTTATTCAGGGCAAAATTATGTTCCTCAAAATGTGAGATAGAAGTTTTTAGTTGGTCAGCAAATTGTCATATAATATAATAAATATAACATAATATAATAGGATATGATAGAATAGAATATGATATAATATAATGATGATTTTTGTAAAACCTTTTAATATTGTTGGAATAACAGTAACTCTTTTTTAGTATCATCATTGAGATTATAGCTAAAAGTCACATCTGTCTAAGGAATCACTCAAAATTATATTGGGTTAAAAGTCCTGAATAATTTCAGTGTTAACTCAAGATGAGAAAGGGAATGAATATCTCATTATATTGTCCTCTTTTTTCCAGCTAATGATTCATCTTAAAGTGACTAAATTGCATGTATTATGGACCTGGTAAATTTCTTAGATATTTAGGAGCTAATGGCTGAATTAGAGAAAATGCTATTTTTGAAAGTGTGAAACCAATGATCATGTCAATCATAAGATCTAGTCTTGAAGGCAATACATGACTTCTGGTAAATGAACTCATGCTGTTTTATTTGGTGGGCATGGTGCCTCTTGATGTGCTAATAAATCAGACCCCTTCAGCAAGATACTTGGATACATTTTTCTATGAAATCATCCTTTTAAAAATACTGATCACAGAGTATCTAGAATTGAGGAAGTAAATATAAATTTGAACACAAAATGTGGAGTTCTCAGTTTTTACCTATATCACAAGGTTTGGGGGGGATTAGATGAGATAATGTATTAAAACATTTTATAAATCTTAAAATATTACATTGATAAGACTTATTAAAATTTCATCATTCTTACAGTTTTGGGAGTTCAGATAGAAAATTTTCTGAGGTCAAGCCACTTTCCTGCTACTATTTTGTCTTGACTGTTTTGTCAACTATTACAGTGGATTAAATGACTTCTTTTCACAATTAGTGAAAATATTAAGGCATAATTTCATTATCTCTAGAATCTCTGAAAGTTTGTTTGGCATGCTATCATATGTTGCCAGGACAGTAAGGATGATACCCCTTATCCTGTATTATAAATATAATAATAAAAATCTCAATTATCTTTTTTAGATAGAATTCAGATAGGAAAAAAAGCTCCAGGACAAGACTCTATCCTACCCTTATTTATTTATGTCTAACTATGTAGATTATTGCTTAATTGGATAAAAGAAATACTTTTTGTAATTGAATATAAGTTTTTGGATGCAGGTTCATTTGAAGCATTGTCAGAACAATTTTAGTGGCAGACATGACAATGGGAATGATAAGCATCCCATCCTATTCCTACATGATTTTTGTTTTTCCTGCCATATCTGTTTTTTTAAAGCTTTTCATTCCACATAGCTGGAAGATTATGAGAATTTAGTATGGTGGATCAATTATAATTTTTTAAAAATTTTTAAAGAGCCAATGTTGTAATTGCCATTATTATCCTTATTAAAACTATTTTTCTTTTTTTCCCCCCTGTGGCTCTAATCTGAACTTAAAGCAACTGAGTGACATAATGGATAGAGCACTGTCAGGAATTTCTGAGTTCACATCCCTTCCCAGATGGTTAATATCTGTGTAACACTGGACAAATGATTTAATTTTCCTCAGCCTCAGTTTCCTCAACTGTAAAATGGAGATAATAATTGTATGTACATAGCAGGGTTTTTGAGAAGATCAAATGAGGTGATATTTGTAAAGTGTTTTGCAAACCTTAAATTGTTGAAGTTGAGTGATTACTAGTCACCAATGACATACATTATCACTTCTTACTTCTAGTTTTTGTTATTATGACTTAATACTTGTAAATTCTGCAACACTGAGTCTTTAAAGAACACTGGAAAGGCAATGTCCTTAACACTTTTTCAGCAATCAGATTTTTCTTGATGTTTCTAAAGGTGTGAGGTAAATATTAAAACCTTTTATGAAAAAACACATTTTCATTCTTAATACTGTTTGGCAAAATAACAGTCTTTTATCCTAGGCAAAGAGAGGATTTAGCTAGGAAAATGCTGTCTGAAATTATTTAATGTATTTTTTTTAATTGGAGGATATAATTCTTTAAATAGATAACATTGAAATTTAATATGAAAAAAACCTGATAAAAGATTCAAGGTGAAAAACATAGTATTTACATGATTGCTGGTCACTTAATTGGAGGGCATGTGCATTTGCATGTGCATGCATAGACACACACACACATCTCTGTGTTCAAATTGCAATCATTTTGTGAAATAAATAAAAAGGAATCTGGTGTATGAGTTTGGTGAGAGTTTTCTAACATAAATGAATTAAAACCCTTTCCAAAACAACAAAATATTCTTTTGAATTCACCCAACATGAGAGCTTTTCCTTTGGGGTTTGTTTTATTTCCTTAAAAAATTTAAATCCTTACCTACTGTCCTAGTATCATTCTTAAAGCAGAAGAATGTCAAGGGCTAGGCAGTGACTTGTCTAGGGCCACGCAGCAGACTCAAAGATAGTGTGGCTTTTAATCCTAAGGCTTGCTCTTTATCCACTATGTATATAGAAGGGCAGAAGCTTTTAGGTAGTGGATAACAAGATTTTCTGAGCAAAAATCTATGATTTAGGATAGCATCCTTAATATAACATCCATGTTGAACAGTTAGCATAGTGTAGTAATGAGAAAAGTTGACTTGCTCTATCATTATGACTATCTGCCTATTTATCTATCTGCCTATCTATCGATCTATCCATCTATCTATCCATCTATCTATCTATCTATCTATCTATCTATCTATCTATCTATCTATCTATCTATCTATCTATCTATCCATCCATCCATCCATCCATCCATCTCACTGTATATATCTATCTAATTTATGTACGTATGTATGTATGTATGTATGTATGTACCATCTATGTATCTATCTATCATTAATCAATCTATCTTGACCTCTCTACACATGTATTATAAGCCATAATTAATCACTTAGAACAAATGTATATTATGTGTATATATCATATTACATATTATATGTATTATGCACATATTATATAAATATAGCATAGAATATCCTAAAATCATGTAATTGTATAATGTGAATCTATAACACATATTAATGATTATATAGTTGTGATATAAAATAACATAATATATTACATATATAATAGAGGCCATATGATTATGTATAATCATATATTTAAATAAATATAAATAATTAAATATTATCATTGATATATATTATATATACATACAAACACATAGGCTAAGGGATGATATATAATCATTTAAAAAGTCACTTGCTTACATATAACCATATACACACATATATACATATGCCTACATATGCCAAGTGATTATATATAATTATAGATGTGTATATACATATATATTCCCACATACATTCATACACAGGCCAAGTGATTATAACCATTTGGCTTTATCAAACCTCCATTTCCCCCTTTATAAAGTTAGGGAGGTGGATGGATGATCTGTAAGATCTATTCAAATTCTTCTGTGTAATATTGAAACTCTGAAAATTAATTTTCAGGTTTGTTTTTTATTTGAATGAGATAATTCATGAGAACAAGGAACTTCTATTGAGGAAGTTGCTCAGCAGCATCTTCATTTTGGGGGGAATGACCTGAATCCCTGATAGGGTAAGGGACTTAGCTTAGGTCTCATAGTTTATAGGTGTCAAAGGGAGGACTTAAACACAGTTCTTTCCCAGCATTATTTCCTTTGCTATCTGCATTTCCTTCATATGAACAACATTAGAGGTAATGGTAGTGCGATATGGAGATAGATTAATAGGAAGAATAGCAATATATGCAAGAAGCTAGGAGATCTTTTAGAGAAAGGCACTTTGTATTTTAATAGCATATGTCATTACTGCCTTTTGATTAAAACTTTCATATATCTTGATATGGACCTCAACATGTACAAAAGTTGTCCAAATCTCAAGGAATTTGAAGTCTAGAAGACACTGTTTGATCATATTTTCAAGTATAGACACCATTTTTTCTGGGGAAAGGCAGGGTTTTACAGAAACAAAATCAAATATATAAAATTCAATATTTAAAAATTTAGTTGCAAGACTTATAAGATTTAATCTTATGCAGTGGGAATAATTTAGTACTTCTTTATGTGACCATGCATTATCATAAAAGAAATAGACACAACTTCATATTTTAGAGTAATTAATATATTGGAAGAACAGAAACATTTGCACATTTTAAGAATTGCCTATCCTTGCTTACAAATGCAAATTTTTTTTACCTACAAAACTCTTTAGACAGTCTGAAAAGATGATGAATTCTGCCTCAGTCACTAAATGTGCCACCAACAAATTACTTAGCTTCTCTGAATCTCTGTTTCCTTATCTGCAAAATGAGTGTGATGGACTTGATGGCCTCCAATGTCCTCTCTTGTTCTAAACCTATGGTCTACAAAAAGTTGAATTTTTTAATAGAGCATTTAGTGAAATGAACATCTTAGGGATATTAGAGAACCTGCAATATTAACATGAATGCTCTAGGGCTATTTTTAAAAATGATTATTTTACATACTCTAAAAATTAAGGATTGCAAAGTCTCTTCACAGAGTGCAAGCAGTATCAAATGTGGCTGGAAATAAAAATTATATTATTCATGCAGTAGGTTCTAACAATGAAATATTTCTTGTTAGAATCAAAATTAGCATGTAGACTTCCTATGACAGCCTATTGTATCTAAGAAGAATATATGTGCTTTGAAATGATACTTTCTTTGTTAAGGTGCCAGTTCCTTTGGTACGTGTTTCCTTTTGTCACCTGGGGCATTTTTTCCAACACATAACACATGTGATTTTTTTTTTCTGTATTTGGAATAATCAGCTTTTCCCTGTGCTCATTAAGCAAAAAACTGCAGCCAAGGTATTAGCACAATGCAAGGTATTAACAATGCCCAATCTCTACCAAATACCAAGTTCCTTTTGTCTATTACCTAATTAACATACTTTAATGAGTTCACCAAGTTTAATGAATACCTCATGTTAAACTCAGCACTTTCTACCACCTAGATTAATCTGACACCTGATCTAACATCTGACTAGATACTATGAATAATTCATGAATATAGTATTTCTCCTATAGCACATAAATGGAGCTTGGAAATTTTAGTATGGAAGGCATTCTTAAAGGTTTGCTATAGACACAATTGAATATGGTGTAAGTCTTTCCCCAAATCTCTCGGAATGTACTACTTAATAATAGCTTACAAGAAACAATATAATTTATGTAAATATATTATAGCCCTGAGCAGGCTAATGATTTTTAAAACAGTGAACTGTTAAATACTAAGCCTCACTGCTTATAAAAAGTATTCTTTAAATAGGTCCATTACTTTGACACCATGTTATATTGGATTGGACTGTAAAGTAATTTTTCAGTTTTGTGAAATGAACTTTTCCTACATGAAAAATAGGATGATCTTCCTGGACTTCAAAAGCTGGAAAGAAGATATTTAAGATATTTGGATTAATTGTTATTCTAGATCTTGTGACACACATATGATAATGTTTATTTGATTTGATTTGGACTTTTGGATATGAAAAGTCTAAAAAAAATTGTTTTTAGTATCCCAGGTTATTTCTGGTAGGTCAGATTCTGTATCCTCATTCTCCTTATTTTTTTTTTTGGTCCTATGTGGCATATAGGTACATGTGGTTTATTCAGTATCAGTTCAATAAAATACTAATAATTGTTATTGTCTTTTAGTAAAAAATCAGAGTGCTTTAAACTTGTAGAAAGTGGAGATGAGAGACCATGTAACTTGTCTATACATACATATGATTTGGGATGTTATGTTTCAGATAAGGTAATATTATTGATTAACATGAGCTATTACCATAAGGTAATGTTTTAAACAAAAATCTCACAATTTTCACATCTATATTGTCATCTTCTTCTTCTTTGGAAGACTAGACATGCATTTCCATATATGAGAACATTATCGTTCTATATTGAGCACATTACTTCAAAGAATTTTAGAACTGCCTTTAGAACCTGAAGCAGACCCTTTTGCCTCTCCTGAATGATGGTAAATATTTATCCCTCAGAGTATATTAAAATTTCTAGGAGCCAAAAAACAGTCATGTCTGGTGAATAAGATGGATGATACCACTTCTGTTTTGTTTGTTTCTGTTGGGGTAGGTGGAGGCTGACTATCGAGTAATCATACTTTTTTCTTGTCTGTGTTGAAATTATCTTTGAGGATAATTCCAAAAGAGGAATTCCAAAAATGCTTTTAGCAGTAGCAGCATTGTTGTGCTGAGTGAATAGTCTTCCAACATTCCTACTTGGACAACACTCATTTGGATGCATATGTTAGGCCATGTTTGTTAAAAATAAGTCTCATTATTTATAGATACATGTGTATTCCATTTTATACACACTATGTAGACCAATGATTGTAAGAATTTAACAGATCAGACTGAAGAACTATAAAGCATTTTTAGAAAAAGGAATGCCATATTTATTTGGACCCAAGAGGAAAAAGGAGTTAGGAAAACTGAAAATTTTCCCTACCAAAATATGTTTTTATAATGTGGAGAATTGGCAAATGCATTCAAAATACATTCAAACTCATTAGTATAGTCAGGTGATGATAACCTTATTCTTTTGAAATCTGTTAGACAGCTACTATTTCAGTTTTGTTTTTTGACTCAATAATTCTATTTTGTTTTTAGATTCAATAATTCTGTTCCATGTGTTTTTGTCAGACAAGAAAAAATCATTTGCAAAGGCAGATCTATTCTGAGCATGTCAGGGAGCCAATATCATCAGTAAAAACAAAAGCTACTTTGAGAAACTGATTAAAAACAAACAAATTAATTCCTAATCTCTCCTATTTCATTAGAATGTAGAATAAAAATTAAAGTGTCTTGAATCCAAAACAAGAATTTTATTTTACAGTATGTATTTGGTGTTCCTTTTTTTCTTTCCTGGCCATTGGGGATTTGTTGTTTAAGGATGTTCTTAAACAACTAGCCACTACCCAGAAATGTAAATAGTATGTGTATAAAAGTAATCATAGTTTTACTTTTTATGATTTCATGACCATACTTAAACAGACATTTCAGAGTAGTATGGAAACAGGTTTGAAGGAAAAAAAAAACATTATTTAGAAAACCTTTCCTCCTTCATGCTTCCCATGCTTATGAAAATCCAGGACATTTGGTCACCTCTAATTACATAATAAAAATATCTCTATGGCAAAAAATAAAACAAAACATGAAACAGAAGATCAAAACGGTCAAGAGCAAAATTAGCTTCCAACCTAGATACCTACCATTGTCCATGATTTTATAAACTATTACCAGCAATTATATCCTTTTCATCTTCTATTGTATTAAATTCAATTAAACACTTTTTTTTAAAAGTACTAAAGCTTGAAATTCTAGCCATAATACTCTTCATTTTCCATCAGTACTTATGCTCAGTTTCAACTGCAAAAGATCAACATGGTCCATTTTGGGTAACCCCTGATTCTCTCACCTATTTTTCCTTCTTCTCTTTGTGTATTGTCTTTCATTATTTGATTGTAAGTTCCTTTGAGGGCAGAGAATGTCTTTCTCATTTGTTATCTGTAGTGCTTAGCCCAATGCCTAATACATAGAAAGGGCTTTCAAAATGATTACTGACTATTGACATTTTTCAAAGATACATAACAATATAGAATTCTGGCACTTCAGACTTAGAAGCCATTTTTTTAGTTCATCGAGTTTAACTCACTGGAATCTTCAAGGATCCACTTGCATACTTTAGTAAAGGAGAGCCCATTATCCTCTAAGAGAACCCATTTTTTACTTTGGGATAATCTTCATTACGTTTTCCCTTGTGTTGAGATAAATTCTGCCATAGAATTTCTGACATTAAAAAATCTCTTTGGCCAAGAAAGACCAGTATAATTGCTCTTCCCCATCCTTACCCTTCAGATTCCAAGTTTATCTCACTGTACTATCATCTAATTGCCTTTTCTCCATCTTGTGATTAAGAAAGTAACAGATAAATATTTTAAAAAGCATTTATTAGAATTTTACATTGTGCCAGACACTGTGCTCAGTCCTGGGGATACAGTCAAGAAAAGAAAGACGGTCCCTGCCCTCAAGATACTTACAATCAAATAAAGGAAGACTGAACACAAAAAAGATGAAAAAAGTGAGGGGGATAAAGGGTTACCCCACATGGGACATGATGTTCATGGAGTTAAAACCAAGTAGAGATACTGATAGAAAATGAGGAGTATCATAACTAAAATTTTTGGCTTTAGGATTTTTTAATATTTTGAATGCAAATAGAAGTAAGCAAGAATCCTTGCCTCTATGAACACATATTCTATTGGGCAAAGAGATCTCAAAAGGAGCTGGAAAAGGACCATGTGTGCCAACATGATATGAAGATGTCCAGGAAATGGTGTGGAGGCCTGGTTCTGTACAGGATAAGGTGAACAGAGATAATGTCTGAAGGGAGGAGTCAAAGGTTTCAAAGGGAGACTGGGAGGAAGATGGCGTGGCATGCAGTGTGGTAGGAAAATATCCAGGAAGTAGAAACATCATAAAGTTATTTATCAGTATAGAAAATGTCTTAAAAAACAAAAGAAATTAAGTTAGTCTAGTATTTTTCTTGACAAATCCATATTGGCTCAAAGTAATTGCCACTTCTTTTTCTTAGTATCCACAATTTAATAATTTGGTATCTAATTTTTACCTGAATATAGCATTTGGTTGTCATGCTTTCTCTTTCTAAGTTGCAATAATTTAAGGGAATTTGTCTAAAAGTTTTCAAGAATCTTGTCAGAATAGTAGTTCTCTTGAACTTGAGAACTATAATTTAAGATAATATCCTTTAAAATATAGCTTGAGCAGCTTATTGTAGCCATATTTCTCAATTGATTTTTCAATGACCATGGTCTATAAAATTAGTCTGTGTTATGTGGTGATGAGAGCATATTCCTGCTTTACCAATGACTCAGAGTACTTTAGGTCATCTTGAAAACTCATGGATTCATTCTCTTTCTATTTTTAGATTTCATTCTCCTCCTCACATGTTAACGATGGCCTTCATCTTGGTGATTATCTCTCCCACTGAACGAGGTTGGATATGGATACTGCCAGGGCAGTTTCTGTAAAATTTAGGATTGTCACAGAAAGTCATTATATTTTCTGTTCTAGACAAGAGTCAAACTCTCAGATGCTGGCAGGGCAGAAAAGGGGTAAGAATCCTGTTTGGATTGACCTTTTTCCATTGTAGATTTTTTTTTCATGGAAAAGGCAGTTCATTTCTTAAATTTGGTGAGTTGTCAATGGTCGCTTTGTATTAAAATTTTAATGCAAGGAAAGTTCAATATATTATTAACTTATGTAATTGTGTGTTCTGTGGCAATTGAAAGCATTGAGCTAGGAAATTTCTTGGATCCTTCCTAATTTATCTAATATTCTGTGATTTTGTGGTTTTACTTTTCTCATTTACTGATAGTACTCATATATAAAATAGCGTTGAACATAATACCGTCTCCTACCTTAATTCACTTTTTCCTGGTAAGAAACATAGGTGATATTATATGAAAACTAGAATTTTTGTGGAATTTTTAAAAAATGTGTCTCATACCCAAGATCTTCTCCTTTATGCCTGTCTTTTCATTACAGTATATCTAATACACAAATCTCTCAATGGAAATGCTCCCTTTCCCTCCTGACCCAGAATGAAATTACTTTTCTTAAGAGAACTGAAAAAAATTCACTTGAAGTAGTCTAATGGTTTGACTTTCATGAAGATATTTTTAGTGTCCCCATCTCATGCCCTTTTTGGCCACAGATGAAGAATTGGGGCTAGCCATTGGTCCTTCCTGCATATCTGTAGAAAATTGAGGGCTATCTCAGTAAGCAGATACAAATGATGAAATGCACTTTGAAGTATTGGCTAACTATTGTCTTCTTTTCAACTATGACTAATCTTTCTTACCTCCTTTCCTTATTTTGCCTCTCATTTCTATTTGAGGATTAAAGAGTAAATGAAAATCATAAGTTCTAGGGATGCAAATACAGTCTCTGTTCTCAAGAAATTTAAGTTCTAATGGAGGTAAAGGTCAAGGAACTCACATAGGACAGTAGAGATCAGAGTAGGGCTCTGTTTCTGAAAGTTACAAAAAGGGTTATAGGGAAGTTGTATTAAAGAGGAGGTTAATTTGTACTTTTGAGGGGATTTGGCCTTTCAGTATAGAGAAAGGGAAAGAGGAGACACTCCTTTTTAGAGTGGGGAGACAGCTGATGTTTAGGTTGACTCAGAGAGAGGAGGAGATTTTCCCCCTTCTGCCTTCCCTCCTTAGCTAAAGCTACTCTCCCCAATTCACTCTTGTCCCTCTTGTCCCCCCCACTACTCGAGACCAAAGGGTCTCCCCTTGATCTATTCACTCACACTCAGCTTGGGGAACAGATAACTTTTAATGTCAATTCAATCAGGTAATACAAAAGGAATAACAGGCAGGGAAGAATGGGAAAGGAATGTGGGAAAAAGGGGTCCCTGTCTCTATCTAAACCCTTTTCCTCTCTCCTCTAGTTTGGGGGAACTCGGGCTTTGGCAGCCTGAGCCCCCTGAGAGAAAGTCAGGTTGACTCACCCTTGTTTTGACCCTTTGGCCACAGTTCAGACTCAGGGCAACAAGAGATGAGGTAGTCTGCTCAGATTTCTCTTCAGAAAGTCCCTTCAATTAGGAACTGTTGGGGGGGAAAGATTTCCAGTCCCCAGCAGGAAAAGTGGGTAACCCTCAGGAGAAAGTCTTTCCCCACCTTCTGTCTTTGACTTCTCAAGACTGAGAGCAACCAACTCCTCTACCTGCCAGAATCCTCTCCTCCTCCAGATTCCACTCTCCTGGGGCCCCTCCCCCATCGAGGTAATCAGTTTCACATACTCTTCAGCCTGGCACTTTTCTTATATGCCAGTCTCTGTCACAAAGGAGACATGGAGGATTTGGAGAAATGTCCCTCTGTGGCCATGATGAAATGAATCTCTCTTTTTAATAAACAAATATTCTATCCCATAAAATAAAGTAGGTTCTTTACCTTACTGACTGTCATCTCAGATGGAACTTTTGAAAAATTGTATAATAGGAATGTATCAGGTAGGTGGTACAATGAGAAGACTGGTAGGACTAGAGGAAGGAAGGCCCCTCTTTCTGATTTCAAATCCAGCCTCAGACACTTCTTAGATGTGACCCTGATCAAATCACTTAACCCTACTTGTCTTAGTTTCCTCTTCTGTAAAATGGACTGAAGAAGGAAATGGCAAAACACTCCAGCATCTTTGTAAAAAAAAAAAAAAGACAAAGCAGGTCATGAAGTCAGGCATTACTGAAATGAATGAACAACAATAGCAACAACAAAATAAAAATAAACTGAGTATTAAAGTATGAATAAATTAAAAGCTATATAAAAATGGAAAGGAATGCCTCTCAAAATACATGTATTAAACACTTGCTATGAGCTAGGAACTATAATAAGCATCTTACATATATCTCATTTCATCCTCACAACAGTTCTGGGATATAGATACTACTGTTATCATCATTTTATTTTATTTTTTTATTTTTTAGTTGGTCAATTTCAAACATTATTCCTTGGTTACAAAAATCATATTCTATTCCTCCTTTACTTCCCCCCACCCCTCCCATAGCTGACGTGCAGTTCCACTGGGTATTACATGTATCCTTGATCAGAACTTATTTCCATGTTGTTGGTGTTTGCATTAGAATGTTCATTTAGAGTTTACATCCCCAATCATTTCCCCTTGACCCATGTAATCAAGAAATTGTTTTTCTTATTCTCATTTTATAATTGAGGTAGACAGAAGTCAAGTGACTTGGCCAGAGTTGCAAAGTTAGTGTTTGCAATAGGATTTGAACTCAGGTCTGCCTGAATCTAGCCCCAGTGCTCTAATTGCTCCAAGTATTGCTACCTTTACCTTAATAGCCTGGTTAAGCCTATGGATCACTTCTAAAAATAATGCTTTTAAACAAAATACCTAGGATTACAAAAGAAACCAATTATGTTATAATGAAATAAAGTTATCAAAATATATGTTTAAAAGTATGCACAGAAGTCCATGGGCTCCATATGTTAAGAACTTTTTGAAGCATCATCAAATGTGTTCCCTTTGCATTCAGCAGTCAACTGTTTGAATTGATTGACCTTTACTAAACTTCTTAGCTCTTTTGATGATCAAATTGCAACATTTCAAAAGGCACATTTTAATTTTGTGTCTTAGAAAAGCATCCCTGATCACATTTTCCCAAAATTCCCAGTATTACAAAATAATGGGCCAACTAGCTCTCCCTATAACCTTAATTATATTGTTAAATAGATGAAATCAATATTCTCGACTGGCCTGGTGTATTATTATTAGCCTAGGGTACCTGGTAGGGGTCTAAGTACATTAGACTAGTAGTCTGAAGAGCTTGATTCTTCCTCCACTAATGCATAAATGAGAATGCTGCAGAACCTCTAAGTATTCATGTGTATTTTTGCCATTTATATGAAAGAGATAATTATATATGACATAGTAAAGCAGCGAGCATTAATTAGTATTTCATGGCTCCATTTGTTATTTGTAAAAAATGGCATTAAATCAATTCATTTATTAAATCTATAATTGGAGATTCTTGTGCATTTTTGCTCATAGGCATTCAAGGCTTATATCATTGTATCTTTAACTTGGTTTTATCAGTAGTCTGTAATTCAAGCCATCAATCTCCAACAAGGATTACTTAATGCAACTCTGATTTTAAAAATTAAGCTGTCAGCAATAGAGAATCACCAAATGTCCTCCATTATGCCAGAACTAGAAATTTTCTACAGAAAAGCATTAGAGATACTCTCTGCCTTCAAAGAAGTTTTAGTCAAGCACGGAAGGCAAAACAAAATAGGAGCATTCATGTAATTAATGGTAAATTATAAACTAAAAACTCTTAGAGGATAAGGCCTGCCTTGCTTTTGTATTTCAGCACCAGTGCCTGGCACATAGTAGTGCTTAAATAATGTTTATTGATTGATTGCATTGAAATGTTTGTAGATTAATTTATTGGGTTATTGTTCAGTCATTTCAGTCAAATATAACTCTTCAAGATCTCATTTGGAGTCTTCTTGGCAAAGATACTGGAGGGGTTTTGCCACTTCTGCCTCCAGCTCATTTTACAAATAAGGAAACGGAAATCTAAGGTAATACTGCTAATGTCTGAGGCCAGATTTGACCTCAGGAAGATCAGTCTTCTTGATTTCATGCCTGACCCTTTATCTACTGTACCACCTAGTTGCCTGATTGATTGTGTAATATAGGTTAAACATTCTACAGGGTTGCAGAGAAGAGAGAGATCTTTTGGACTGAAATATTTGTTGATAGCCTTATAGTCAAGGTATGTGTGAACCTGGGCTTTCTAGCATATATACCATATCGATTGATGTGTTTGGAGTATAATATGAGAGACATGATAAAGACCTAGCTGTGAAAGGAATGTAATGTGTAGTGAGGACAACATGGATAAACATTAAACTAGAATGTTAAGTTTGCAATGGGAAGTAATAGAAAAGAAAAATCTGGAAAAAGAAAGATGGCACCAGATTATGAAGAATCTTGGAAGTGAGACATCTTGATTCCTTCAGTGTATAATCATATGATGGGTCATTAGTCCTTTTATCACCTTGTTTGTCCTCCTGAGCTCATGTTAGTTAATGTCATAATAAAAATCCAAGTTTGTCAGTTATAAAATTTTGAAAGTAACTCATTATATTACTTACATCAACTTAATTTACAAAAGTAAATTTGCATGTATATATTATATATTTATATACATATATGTGTGTATATGTGTATGTATCCAAAATGTAATAATAATGGCAAGAGCTACAAGATGAATATGAAAATGACTGAAGGTGTATCAGTGTTAAGAAGCATATAATGGGAATTTCAGTTGAAAATATAATCCTGTTTCTTGCTTTACACTTGGCCATCACAAATTTAATAACAGTATCTGAAAAATTGCTTTAAATTAGTCACACTTAGAATCCTTTATGTAGCTTATTACATTTAACATAGCATTAACAAGTTTTCACTGCATTTAAAACTCAGGGTTCTCTAAAGCAGTATTTTGTTGCATACAAAAATTGCTTATATTTCAACATCTTATAGGCAGTCTTGCAAAAGGAAATTTGATAGGCTATTGCCAGAGCCAGAATACATGAGGCTTTAAACCAATTCCATCTTAGAATCAGATGGTTCAAAGTAACAGAGGTGCTACCAACCAACTAAGAATTTTTTAAGCTATTAAGCTTTAGACTGAAATTAGCTCCATTATATAACCAAACTATTAGGCATTTACTTCAAAGTTACAATTTTTTTTTAATTTTCTTTCCTAAAAAGCCCCCAGAAATGACCAATACTCCAGATATCTGGAATCATGTCTATCATCTTATACCCCCCAAACTATTCACTCCTCTATGATTTCCTTGATTTGTTCATGATACTTCCATTCTTACAATTGTCCAGACTGTAAACATGCTAATATTTTTATTTTCCTTTCTCTAATAAAAAGCCAGTTACTCCCCACCTTTCCTACCAATTCTTCACAGTTTCTCTCAACTCCAATCAATACTTTCCATTCCACTTTCATCAACTTAGTTAAAAATCCTCATTATTCTCACACCTAAACTATTTCAAGTGCCTCGTAACTAGTTTCTTGGTCCCTAGTTCTGCAACTGATGCCTATACATTTATGCATATACATACCTATCCATGATACCTGTATGTCATCCTGTATTTTGCAATGAACTAATTGGAGGCAGCATGATATAATGTTAACAGACTCTGACTCTGGAATTAGAGAAACCAAATCTCAGTTTTTCCTCTGACTAAATGGGTTACTTTCGATAAGAGGGGTTTAACCTTTATGGACTTAGTTTATATAAAAGGAGATGGATAGATTATAAAATCTTTTGCACCTCTAAGTTTAAGGCCTCATAGTCTTAACTTAATGAAGCACTGTGTTAGATCTTTCCTAGTTTCTTTACTCTTTTAAGGGAATTCCAAGTTATCCCTTAGGAAAGAAAATGATAAATTTGAGGTGATGATAATCTAAAAGGAAATTTCTGGACAGTAATAGGAAATGAGAGACTGAGGGTGGGACTAGAAATTAGCAATGGAAATGTAGCCATGGGAAACACTAACACAACAGTGATAGTTGATGTCATGAGGATTGAAGAATTTTAAGAGAGTGTAAAGAGAAAAGTTTTAGATAGTTCCTAAATGGATTATTAGTAGGAAACTTCATGCTCACATGATGGAAGATGCAGTAAGAGCCACTAAAGGAAAGACAGATTCTTTCTTAGAGGTAGGTAGAATAAAACAGTAAAGTCAAGGAATTTGAAAGAAAATCCTTTTGAGAATTAAAAATTCAGGGGAATATAGACTAAGAAAGGTGTAAGGAATTTTATCTGTCTTCCTTTAAGTCCTAAATGTTGTTCATTGTTATAGTTCTCCTTTGTACTTCATTTGGTATGTCCCTAAGTATTTTTTTTATCTTTATTTTAATCTTGATCTGAATTTAGGCTTTAATGTCAACAGGTTTAGGAATCATGGTAGTCATATAACAGATAGATGGACATTTTAAATTTAATATCTTACTATAATGTTTTTCCTTTTACAAAAAAATTGATAATGAATGGAAAGATAAGAGAAAATAGAAAAAGATGGCTAAACTTTGAAAGTGAATCAAATAGAATATTTCACTCAATATGACCTTCTGCTACTAGACAAAGGATATTTTCATGTACTTCCTTATTCTTATAGTAATTGATGTTTTTCCTACTTATTTTCCCTATGTGTTCATTTTTTGGTATGATTTCAGGGAAAGAGAACTTGCAAGGGCAGGGAGAAAAGAACCCCTTACTTTAGCATGTGGTAAAAAGTACTATATACTTAATAATTTAATTGCTCATAATATTCCCCAAAAGTGGTATCAAAACGAAATTTTAAAGGTAACAGTTTTTTTAAAGCAATATTATTTGTAATTACAAAAACTAGAAGCAAACTATAAGTCCCACAATTGAGGAATGATTTATTACATTGTAGTACATTAATATAATGAAATATTATGCAACTAAGATTGACAAGTATGGGGAATATGAGAAATATTTAAAGACTGTGAAGTTATTGAGTATTAAAAAAACAACCAATTTTATGGTTTCATCGGTATTGGGAATTCTTGGTATAAAAACATATAGAATTGTAACATATTTGTAACATAGTTTTGGAAGCTCTTAGATTCATTGAATGGTTAAGCTATATGGTGACATATCCAGTATTTAGAAGAAGGAAATCCAAAACTTAGGTTTTTCTGACTCCAAACTTACTCTCCTATCCAATACGCCATGATAATTCTCTAATTATACCTATATAAGGAGAAAAGTGGATGGAACTAGATGGATAAATAAGAATCCTGATGGCAACATAGAGGCAGTGACTAAAAACTTAATGAAAATTATGGCTTGAATTTCACTTATTTAGATATAAACTATATAATAGGTGGTAGCAATATTCAGTGCTATTTATAACAAATCATTTTCTCAAATGAGTACCATGATTCCAGAATTATTTGGAAATGGCTTAAGAAAAAACTTGAAAAAATAGGAACATTTTGAAACAAAAAAATTGAGTTTGGATTAATGCCCTTTTAAAATGCTGATATCTATTCTACAATGTGGTTTTACTGTAAACACCAGTCATATCCAGAGAGGAATTATTAAACAAGTTCTAATCTATTTATAAAATGAAAAAAATGAGAAAGGAAAGAGTAATATATTTTTATTCAATATTAATTCTTTTTATGGTGAAGGCAATAACTATTAAATTACCTCTAAATACTTATTAAGAGAGGTATCATTTAACAAAAAAATTAAAATGTCAGAGAACTAATAACAAGAAAAGTTAAAGGTGTTGGAATTTGGCCTCAAGTAGAGACTGTGAAAGATTTAATAACTGTCTTCCTCAGGTAAATTGCAATTAATTATGAATAAATTGTTGGCCAATTATTCTGTCTATATATAAAGGATCAAAGAATAAGACATGGGCTTGAGTTATAGGAAGAATCAGACCAAGTAAAAGTTTCTTGACTTCCAGAGTAAAAGACTCCAAGTTTCTAAGGGATGACATGGAATCTTCATTTATGTTAACAAATAGATCACCGCTACTTAGGTTTAGATTGGATGTTAAATTTTTCATAGGCAGAAGATTGAAACAGGTGACCTTTTGAAGTCTCTTCTAGCCATAGAATAGAATAAAAGGCAGCCCCAAGATATCTTTTGCATACAATATAGAATGAGTTATAATTCATAGTAGCAAAACATTTAATGTTAGATTTTTACATTTTTAAAACTTCTTTCTCTCCATCCAAGAAAGCTGCCCTGCTTATTTGTGATGCTTTATCTTTTCTTCTATTATCTCCTGTGAATTTAAAACTATTTCATTGGCACTTTTCTTTCTTTTAATTTTCTTTAACTTTTTTCCTTATTCTGTTCCTAGCCCACTTCCTCTCACTCTCCAATAATTAATATAATATGATCAGCACAATGTCATTCACAAATACAAGCATATGTAATCCTCTGGCATATAAAAGTAATCCTTCATTCATTTAGAGTGTGCTGGATATCCTCCATGATGATGGAAACACCTTTAGGGAACATATGTCTTTTTAATGCCTCACTTAGAATTAATGATGACTAAATTACTGAATGGGGTTATCTTAGTAGCATATGGGATCGAAAACCAAGACAGAACTCATCTATCCAAAAATTTGTGCCTTAACTCTGTCCCCATTCCAATCCATTGTCTCCAGAGAAGCCAAAATGATTTTCCTCAAACTCAGATCTAAACCCCAACAGATCTCTACCACTCATAGAATAAAATATAAACTCTTTGATTTTGTACTTAAAGCCCTTTGCATCTGGGCCCCAATATTCCTTTCCAATATTGCTTTGAAGACTAGCCAATTGATCTTCTTATTTTTGCCTCACATATGCCCTGGCCATCCTCTGTGCCTCTAATGAATTGTTTCCCCATCACTACTTCTCTGATTTTCTTGTCTTTTTCTCAAGACTCAAGCATTAACTTCTTCATGAAATCTTTACATGTTCCTTTTCCTTTCTCCCAATTTCTAGTACCTTCCTATTGATAATTTTAGTTTATTTTGTGTATCTTCTGTATTGACCCATTTATATACATATTGTTTTAATTTTTGATCCCAGAAATTATTTTATTTTTTCTTTTAATCTCTATCCCCAGGTACTTACTTAATAAATGTTTTTCTAACAAATTGATATGTTCTTTACACCTTTTAGTCAACTCTGTGACTTGTGCAAGTCACTTGTGCAAGCACTTGTGGTGCTTGGAAAGCATATTGAATTTGGAATTGGGGTCCTGAGTTCAAATCCTAGCTTTTTCTTCTTCCTATCTAGATGACCTGGGGGGAGTAACCTAAACTCTCTTGAGTCTCAGTTCCTCTCCTATAAAATGAAAGGATCAAACTAGATGACTACGGACTATAAATTTTCTAACTCTAAATTTATGATTTATGATCTGTTGTCAAAATTATAGTTTAGTGATTCCCAAACAGATAAGACTTAAATGCAGTTGTGAAGTAAATTGAATGTACCTCTGATATTCCTCCTGTCATCTTTTTGGGCTAACATCCACTATTTTTTCACTTCAGAGTAATAATGATTCATCTTCGAACAGTAGTTTAAGATTTACAACAATCTTCTCAAGATTGTTTCTATTTTATAGATGTGGACATTAAGGCTTAATGGGTTGTCCAGGGTAATGAAGTGTACTGTTGTTTGTCCTTCATTTTCAAAGAGGACCAATGACATTACAATATGATGGATGATGTCTTGACATGCTTGTGAATTGGATTTAGGTGAAGTAGAGTTGCTCAAAGTTGTCAGTTGTAAGCCTCTTTCTCTTTTTCATAGTCATGGAAGTTCCAGTGGTAAGACAAAAGTCAGAAATACTAGTGATGGCTCTGGACTCAATGGATGACCTTGACTTTTTTAATGTCTGATCAAGCTCTAAGTTCCCTGTCACCTGCTTCAGCTGCCTTCATGGCTGTTGGAACAAATTGTTTTCATCTACTAATTCTACTGAGGCGAAGTCTTCACATGCTTGGGATAGACTCCCTAACTCACCAACAGGTTAGAGACCTGTTGATTACCATCAACCTGGTTTAGCTTGTCTACTGAGATAGTTTCACTGGGCTATGGCTGCTGTGAATGCTATAGCTTCCTGGAGCCACAGGTGAGACTTAATTTCAAGGTGGACACCAAAGGTGCATGATCAGCCCTGAAAAGGGCATGGCAAGCCCTTAGAACAGAGGTGCTAGTCCTCTAGGAACACCTCTATTAAGTACTGGAGCCACAACATGAACCAAGATCTATTGATTCCAAAACCATTAGCCTTATAGTTCATATTCCAATCAAAACTAAAACTTTCTTCTGTTTTAATGCTCACTTCCTTAGAAATTACTTTTATGTCCACTTGGTTTATTTTCTATCTATTTTTCTATGTCTATAACTCTTTCTCCCCTCAATATAAATTCCTGAGGACAAGGATTGTTTCATTTGGGATTATAATCTCATACCTAGCAAAGTCTCTGACATATGTTTAATGCTTAACAAATATTTGCTAAATGAATTAATAAATTCCCCAAGCCCTTCTACCTTTTAAATGACAATGGTTAGTAATATATTAATTATATGTTGTTCTTGTTTAGACATTTTTAAGTTATATCTGACTCTTTGTGATCTGTTTGGGGTTTTGTGTGTGTGTGTGTGTGTGTGTCAAATTTCATAAATAAGGAAATTGAGGCAAATATTGTTTAAGTGACTTGCCTGGGGCCACACAATTACTAAATGTCTGAGGCTCTATTCGAACTCAAGTTTTCCTTACTTTAGGCCAGTGCTCTATCGCTGTGCCATCTCGCTGCCTCTTTTATTATACAGAATTGAGCTAACTAGTATACTTCTCAGAGGTACTAATATTCATTAGCCAGTCCTAATGGGTTATAATCTTTTAGGAATGACAGAGTATGGCTAGAATTCCATGTCTGGTAAAATGAAACCATGTAGGTAATTGACTCTACACTCAAGTAAGATGCAAGGTCTTGACTGTCTTGCTTTTGTATTTGCATTTTCCAATGCAGTCAGTATCTGAAGAATGCTTGTTGATTGATTTATTCTGAAGTTCACTTAGAAGGAATTTTGCTAATATAGTAAACTACTGAATTTTGGTACTTACCATTTTACTTGGTATATACTAAGTTGCTTGAGCAGCTAATTGTGCAATTGATAAAGCATCAGCCCTGGAATCAGGAGGGCCCAAGTTCAAATCTGGATTCATACATTTAACTAGTTCTGTGACCCTGGGCAAGTCACTTTACCCTATTTGCCTCAGTTTCCTCATTTGTAAAATAAGCTGGAGAAGTAAATGACAAACCACTACAGTACCTTTGCCAAGAAAATACCAAATGAGGTCATAAAGAGTCAGACATGACAGAAACAACTCAACATCAAAAAAAAAAAAACCTTCATAGGACTTAACATGGTAGTCATGGGCTTTGTCTGGGATCTGAAACCACATATTGACTTGAGAAAAACTTATTGATATTACTTGTTTTGTTACATTTCTAATTATTATGTTATATATTTCCTACTTATATTTTAATCCGTTTCAGGCCACACTTGTGAGTGTTGTGGACTGCACACACTCACAGGATATGTTTTTGACACCTTGGTATTCTAATGAAAAATAGTCATCTGTTGTCATCCTCATCATCAACTGATGAAGCATCTATTCCATATCAGGCACTATGTTAGTCAAGATTAAAGTGTACAAGATATAGTTGTACCCTCACAGTGCTTACAAATTCATTCCAGAGATAGGATATATGCATAAAAAGACAGATGTCAATTTACTAGTGTTTATGGTTATAAGTCAACTCTATGCTCTCTTCCTCCTTCACACAACTGCCAGAATAATTGTTCTCATGCCATGTAATTCCACTTAAACTTTAACTCTCTTATTTGTATTTTTAAATGATTCATCAATGATCTTTCCTCATTTTACATCATTATCATTATCCCTGCTTCTTTTCAAAATGCTCCAATTCAATAAGAAACTAATGAACTTTAAAAAATACCCCTCCCACCTGTTTCTCCCCAAGAAGGCAGGTAATGGGATATAGGTTGGAGGAAATAGAGGATGATACACTTCAATCTGCATCTGGACTCCATCTGTTCTTTCTATGGTGGAGATGTCCTTTTTCATCAGGAGTCCTTCAGAGCTGTCCTGGATCCTTGCCTTGTTGTTAATAGTTAAGTCATTCACAGTTGATCATCATCTATTATCATTGTACAAGGCTCTCCTGGTTCTGTTCACTTCATTTTGCATCACTTCATAAAATTCTTTCTGAGTGTTTTTGTGTTTCTTATGGCACAATAGTATTCTATTACAATCGTATACATTACAATCACTGTTCAGCCATTTCCTTACTGATGCACGTCCCTTCAGTTTCCAGTTCTTTGCCATCACAAAAAGGCTGCTATATTTTAGAACTTATTGTTTCTTTTTCTTTTCTTCTTCAGCGCCTTAGGAAATAAACTTAATAGTGGTATTGCTGGTTCAAATGGTATACACACTTTTACAACTCTTTGAATACAATTCCAGATTGCTCTCCAAAATGGTTGGATCATGGTTCATACACATTTACTTTTAAGGAGATTTTATTGCAGTATGAAGAGACGAGACCACTTAGATGAATCCCTCCCCTCCCTTTTTTAGCCCTGACCTATAATTTCAATGAAGTGGAAGTCTCTTGTTTTGGAAGATCTCTACCAAATACATTCTCTTAGACAGGTGCCTGTGGAAACTAAGAGTTTCTGTCACTTGTTAATGCTCACTCAGCCAATATGAACATGAGGCAGCTCTCATACCTAAGGTTTCTTGACTCCCAGTTTGTCTCAGTTGAGGTACTTTGTATCTGTCTATACCACTATTTGTATTAACATCACAAAGGTACTTTCTATTTGAATGGATATTTAGTATCCACTAAGTTAAATATTTATTAAGGACAGGCAGGGTAGTGAGCACTTTATTTGATACAAAATTGAGGTAGGACAGAGGAGGAGAGGGATGTAGAGAGGAGTAAAACAAGATGCTCTGTGGAGTCCAGGGGAAGGAAATGCTTATACAGATATGGAATGATTGATTTGCATATTGTATCATACAATAGCTCTAATCTATGGTGTGTTTTAAGGTTTTCAAAGCATTTAACAAATAAATATGATTTCATTTTGTCCTTACAATAACCCTCAGAGGAAGATGCTCTTATTATCCTCACTTTCCTATATACGACTGGAAATGAATTCTTATCTTCTTGACTCCTGTCCAGCATTCTATACACCGGGCTAGCTAGCTGACTCTGTATTTGAGTATATATTGAGAAAGGCAGACCTTTAAGTGTGTGTGTGTGTGTGTGTGTGTGTGTGTGTGTGTGTTTGCATAGGAATATGAATTCAGTTCAAATTACTGGTACTACTTTTTAGTAGGCTAAGATTTTTAAATAAAAATTAATTAATTTTATGATGAAATTTATCTTACATATTATATTAACAATTTGTGGTCATCTTAAAATGAACCTTAAGGGGATCAAGTTCCTATATGATTCACTATTTTTCTTGTGATACATCTGATGTAGTTATCCAATGATACACTTCTAATATCCCCATTCACAAAAAAAAAAAAAAAACCTCTCTTAAACTAAAATATTTGGGGAAGGTATTATTATTTGGACATGAATCATTAGTTCATTCCAGACAAATGTAGGAGATGATATTTGGCTGCACTTATTTCCTCTGTCTCTATTATGACATTATACTGACACGTTCTAATCATTTGTATGCTTGCCATCTCCCTGACTAGATTGTAAACTTGTGGAGGTTTGGCACCTTTTCTCTTACTTCCTTGTTGCTTTTACCATGGCTCAAGGCAGTCATTCAACAAATATTTAGTGAAAGAATACACTAGTGTTCTTTAGACCTATAGAAAAGGATACTTCTCACATATTATTCTCTAAGGAAGGATTTTTTGTTAGAAAGAAGAAAAAGGAAAAAAAATGAGAAACTAAATTTTAGTGTGAAAACAAAAAAAAATGGAAAGAGAGAATTAACTGTTTTGCCTATGGCTAATGGCCAAAATTGTTCAGATTCTTATTTCATTTTCATTTTAGGGAGAAAGCAATATTGGATTTAAGTTTAATTCATCTAATTACCTTTACCTGGATTTAAGAGTGCTTAAACACAATTTAAAACTTTAGAGATAAAAATAGGAAGTAAATAAAGCTATGGAATTTTCCTTTGAAAGGCATTTAAGGGTTCTTTTCAATCACTTCCAATCCAATCTAAATCAAGAGTTTTTTAAATGCCTACTTTATGTAAGGCACTAGGATAAATGGTAAGGATGCAAATATAAAACCAAAAATGGTCTCTTCCTTTAAGTAACAACCTTTTGCTGGAGGAAAACATATATATGCACATATATAAATACATATGCATGTGCATTCACAAAATAATTAAACTCGGCTTCATCTTGGAAATACTACTTAAGAGCAGCTAGGTAGCATAGTGCATGAAACACTGTGCCTGGATTCAGGAACACCTTAGATAACATCTGTCTTTCAGGCACATAAAGACTGTGTGACCTTGGGCAAGTCACTTAACTTTTGATTCAGTTTCCTCATCTGTAAAATGGAAATAGCAGCTGCCTCTCTGGGATGTTGTGAGATCAAATGAAGTAATAATTGTTTAGCACAATATCTAGGACATAGAAAGTATTATATAAATGTTAGCAAATAGCCATTACTTAATGTAAAGGCTATAACAGATTATTTTCCTAATCATAGTTCTTTGGTACTAGATAATTTTGTTTCACCATCCTGTTTACTTGTAATCAAAGTCTCATTCTTGGGGCAAAAGTCTGAAGATCTATTTAGTCCTTCATTGAATACATATGCAAAGAAAAAGTGAATCTGAAATTCTTACTAAGTGGAAATATACATTTGTGGTCTCTTCAGGAATGTCCAACTATGTTGCCATTATTATAAAAGTGATGTCTGTAAGGCATCTGAAGCTCCCTGACATAAAGGTTGTATAACTTCTAAATGTGTGAAATTAAATATTTCAAGGTTAATGGCAGCCAGGAAGAAACAGTTACCTTTCTCCCTTCCCTTAATATCCACAGTGTCTCTGCCAGAATGCTGCCTGACATAAGAATGTATAGTTCAAAGATAAGGCCCATGGGTTTTAGTTTCATTCAGCAACCATCCCTTGCTTCCAAGGCTTCCTTTGTTCTTAGCATCATTTGTCTTGCTTTTCACATGTCTAACAAGCAGTTCACATCATGGGGGATGGAGGGAGTAGAATCAGTCATCTTCTATACCTCAATTTCTGGTTGTTTCACAGAAGTCCTAATGTTTATTTCTCAAGAGCCAAGTCAGCACATCTTTTGGGCAACAATTCCCATTTTTGCACTGATCCAAGGTTGGACTGAATGGAGAAATTCTTCCATCTCTTGAAGTTGCATCTTACTTTCTCCTTTTTGCTATGAAAACTTTTGTCATTCATATAGTGATATGAGAGTCCTATCTACTGAAAGAGCCTCACAAATACCAAATATTGACTTTAATATTTTTAGTTTTCCTAGTGTGGAAAATTTATAATTAAATTAACTTAGCTTCTAAGGGTGTTGGCTCTTTCTGGAGGCATAAATCCCATATTATGCTATATGATCCTCAACTGAGACTATATTTCTGATTTTTTAAAACAAATTCACTGATGGACATTTACACTAATGCATTAGCAAAAGACAGTAGCATAGGAAAATTACAACAAATGACCTTTCTAAATGAAATATCCAACCAGCCAGAAAGTGTCCATTCTTCATCTTCCCTTCTTTCCTCTGCCTCCTTAATATTGTGTGCCCTTTCTGGAGACTCTGACAAGTATAGATTTAGTAGATCGAGCCATATATGAATTGGAGAGCCAGCTTCATATTAGCTATTTAGCAAGTTAAAAAATAACATAATAGATGATCCCTTTGGCTCAGTAACTTGTACTTTTATGGTCTATGCCAGCATGAATAATAGAAAAAATAAGCAGCTTGACTCTCTTACATTTGATTTGTCATCGTATCTGTGATCAAGTATGTACCCTCTCTGAAGTGAAATATCAGATTTGTGCTAAATTCTTGGCATCCAATGCATTTCCATTTATCTTTCTTTTTGTTTTAAGTTTTTCCCTGCATTGTCTCTGAATTGATCTTCTTTCCAGAATTTTGTAATTCCCTGTCCAAGAATGATATTACCTAGGAAAGTGACATATTTGTTTTCATCTTAACTATTTAGTTCTTTTTTGTTACCATTTATTTTTGTTTTTAATATATAACATAATGTGTATCATATGTAACATAGCAATAACATAAATTATAATTTATTATAAACATGTAGCAAATTATAATAAATATGCTTATCCAAAAGAAACAAATTCTCATGTTAGTTATATCCAAAAATCTATCTTATTCTTTTTTCGTCTCTTCTCTCCAGCCCATCCTCCCTCTCTAAGAAAGCAAATAATATGATATAAATTGTACTTATATATCCTATAATACATACTTCTCTGTACATCATGTTGTGAAACAAGACAGATATCACTTATTCTAGAGAAAAATTCATGGAGGAAATAAAGTGTACAATGATATGTTTCAATCTATATTCATATTGTGTGATCCTTCTATGGTGGTGGATATCTTTTTTCATCATAAGTCCCTTGGAGTTGTCCTGTTGATCCTAAAAATACGTTGCCTTGTGTGTAATACTTAAATCATTCACAGTTGATCATCATACATTATTGTTGTTACTGTGTATAAAGTTTTCCTGGTTTTGCTCACTTCACTTTGCATCCCTTAATGTAAGTTTTTCCAGAGTTTTTTTTGTAATCATTTTGTTTGTAATTTTTATGGCATTTAATTCTTAAGAATGTAATGAGCAAAATGGAGTTGTTCACCAGAAAATATAACGGTACATTTTGGAGGGTCTTTAGCAAATGCATTTTAGATTTCTTCCCACTTAGTGATTGTATCTTCTCATTGGCATCACTGCTTATTTGCTTTGTGGGATTCCTTAAGGATGAGCTCTATTTTAAACTTCATATATTTGTACTATTACAGTGCTAGACACATAGAAGACACACAACAAATATTTGACTGATTGATACAAGGCTAAGTTTTAATTTCTTCTTTTGAGTTTCATTTTTTGTGGATTTCATTATTCCATTCTTATATTTGTTTATCTTTTTGCAGGCCAGTGTATAATTCTCACTTGTGTAAGAATTAAGAAGGAAAATAAACATCCTTTCAAGACTCTTTCCACAGACACAATTACAGCATTATTAAAACGGCATTTAAATATTATTAAAATATGTACATGTGTTTTCTTTTGTTTTGCCAGAAATGCCTTTAAAGTTCAAACTAGCATATTCTTTAGGTTCTTATTTTGTATTTATATTTGAGTGAAGAATACTATGGGTATAATTTAAGAATTGTAAAAGAACATTAAAAGAAGAAAGCACTACTATTGATAAACTTCAATTATCCTGTACATATATTTTATAGGGTCTTTGAAATTTATTATGATAAGCTTGATATTGATTTCTAAGAAAAATTCTAGAAGGCATTGTTAAAATTCATGAGCATTAAAAAAAATTTAAAAGACTAATCAATATGAGTTCATCTTGAACTAGTTCTACCTAACTAACCTTTCTCCTTTTTAAAAAGTTTGTTGATCATATGCAAGATATAGATAAAGATGATGTCTCTATTTCACCAAAACTTTTGATAATCTCTCCTGTTGGCTATGTAGAACAAGATAATAAAATGTACTCTAGACTAATTGTACCATTTGATAGATTGCAGGCTGTTTGAGGAAATATTTTTAAAGTAGTCTTAACAAATTGAGAATTGTCAGACTGTTTTGTTTTGCTTTTCTGCACATCCTCAGTACTTGACAAGGTGCCAGGAGGATTTTAGGGGCCTAAGAAATGTTAGTTGGCTAACTGAATGATTGACTTGTATTCTACCATTTTGATGAGGGCCATCTCTGGTGGTCTTGCCAAGGGAGGTGTTTTGTGAGACATTTGCAAGAACTCAATTCCTTCTGAGTGAGTCAAAACTATTGACTTAGTTGTCCTACTCTCAGACAGAACAGGGAAGGCAGAGTAGAGACAAGACAAAAGATTATCAAGAACAGATATTGTTTCAAACTTGGATTTTGTGACTTTCCTTCTTTCATTTTTTAAATAAAATATTCATTTATTTTAAAATATTTTTTCATGTTTTCATGTTTCATTTTCTTTCCCTCCCTTCTTCATCCTCCCTCTTCCCCCAGAGCTGACAAGCAATTCCATTGGATTGTACAAATGTTGTCACTTGATACCTATTTCCATATTATTCATTTTTGCTATAGAGCAATTTTTAAGGCTTAAATCCCAAATCACATTCCCATATGTACTTGTGATTAGTGATGTCATATGTTTTGCTTTCGCATTTCTACCCCCCTAGTTCTTTCTCTCAGTGTGGATAGCATTCTTTTACCTAAGTCCTTCAGGAGTGCCCTGTCTTGTTGCATTGCTCCTAATAGCAATGTCCATTACATTGGATTGTTCCACAATGTTTTAATTTCTGTGTACAGTGTTCTCTTGGTTCTGCTCATTTCATTCATCAGCTCATTGAGGTTATGCCAGTTCATATAGAAATCCTCCAGATCATCATTCCTTACAGTACAATAGTATTCTATCTTAAGCATATACCACAATTTATTCAGCCATTCCCCATTTTTCAGTTTTTTGCCACCACAAAGAGCCAACAATGAATATTTTTGTGCAAGTATTTTTCCTTATTAGCTCTTTGGAGTATAAACTCAGCAGTGGTATACCTGGATCAAAGGGCAGGCAGTCTTTTAAAGTCCTTTGTGCATAACTCCAAATTGCCTTCCAAAATGGCTAAATTAATTCACAACTCTACCAGCAATGCATTAGTGTCCTGATTTTGCCACATCCCCTCCAACATTTATTATTTTCCTTTACTGTCATATTGACAAATCTACAGGATGTAAGGTGACACATCAGCATTGATTTGATTTACATTTCTCCAATAATGAGAGATTTAGAACACGTTTTCATGTGCTTATTGATAGATTTGATTTCTTTATCTGAAAACTGTCTATTCATGTGCTTTGACCATTTGTCAATTGGGGAATGGCTTGATTTTTTGCATAATTGACTTAACTCCTTATAAATTTGAGAAATGAGACCTTTGTCAGAGGTTTTTGTTTATATATTTTTTTGCCCCAATTTGTTGCTTCTCTTCTAATTTTGGTTGCATTGGTTTTTGTTTGTACAGAATTTTTTAATGTAATATAATAAAAATAATTCATTTTCCATTTTGTAGTGTTCTCTATCTGCTGGTTGGTCTTAAATTCCCTTCCCCCCCCCCATAGATCTGATAGATATATTATTCTACATTCACCTAATTTGTTTATTATTTCCCTCTTTATATTTAAGTCATTTACTTACTCTGAGTTAATCTTGGTATAGGATGTAAGATGTTGATCTAAGTCTAATTTCTCCCTTTATGTTTTCCAGTTCTCCCAACAGTTTTTGTCAAATAATGGGTTCTTGTCCCAAAAGCCAGGATCTTTGGATTTATCAAACATTATCTTGCTACTGTCATTTACTCTGAGTCTATTCAATTGATCCACCCTTTTATCTCTAAAAGATCTGGTTAAGGTGGGCCTCCATCATTCACATTTTCTTTCATTATTTCTTTTGATATTCTTTTTTTTTTTTCCAGTGTGGATGCAGCCAGATCCTGAGTTATCCTCACTGTGGTTCCTTGGTATCTGAATGACTTCTTCTTGGCAGCTTGTAATATCTTTTCTTTGGTCTGATAGTCCTTGAATTTGGCTATAACATTCCTGGGTGTTGTCAGATGGGGATTAAGTACAGGAGGTGATCTGTGGATTCTATCAGTCTCCACTTTTCCCTCTTGTTCAAGGATTTCAGGGCAGTTTTCTTTAATAATTTCCTGTAATATAATGTCCAGGCTTTTTCTTTTGTCATGGTCTTCTGGTAGGCCAATAATTCTTAAATTGTCTCTCCTTGAACGATTTTCTAAATCCTCTGTTTTGTGAATGAGATGCTTCATATTTTCCTCAATTTTTTCATTCTTTTGGTTTTGTTTTATAGAGTCCTGCTGCCTTGTGAAGTCGCTTGATTCTAATTGTTGTATTCTGGTTCTTAAAGATTGGATTTCATCCTTAGTTTTTTGGTCATCCTTTTCCTTTTGGTCGGATTTTCTTTGAAGGTCATCTTTCATCTCCTTTGCCTCATTTTCCAGCTGGTTGATTTTGGCTTTCAAGAGACTATTTTCTGTTTCTAGATGACTTATCTTAGTTTTTAAGTTCTTTTCCCAATTGCCTTCAGCCTCTCTTAATTGTGTGTTGAATTGCATTTTGAGTTCTTCCAAAGCCTGTATCCAATTCGCTGGCATTTCTGATTTTTCCTTTGCTGTTCCCTCCCCCTCTGTTTCATTTGCTCTTTGCTCATTACCTGTGCAGAAGCTGTCTATTGTAATTTCCTTCTTCTTTTTCTGTTGTTTGCTTGAGTTTACCCCTTCTTTGCTCCCCATATTTGGCTGTGCTCTTGCTCCTCTCATTTTGTTTTGGTTTTGGGGCTGTCAGTCTCCCCTCTTGGAGCTTTGTCAGATCTCTTGGTACAGTCTCTAGGGGAGGAATGTTAGCTTCCCTGTCCTCTGGAGGCTTTTGCTTGGATTGAATTCAAGTGGGTTGGGCTGTATGCGGTATGAAACTGAGGCTCTGGAAACACCTGGAAGGCTGGGCCGCCCAGGCTCTCTCCAGTTCTCTCTAGCTGTTTCTCCACGGTCCACAAGTGCCTTTGCCCGCCTCCCTAAACTCTGAGGAGTTCTGATTGAATTGGCGGGATTGATCTGATTATGCCCCGAGGCAAAAGTGAGGCTGGAGCCTGATGAAGGGACCCAGTCGCGGCCCCCTCTCTCCCTGGCTTCCTCCCTGGCTTCCTCCCAGCTGTCCAAGCTGGATTCTCCAAGCCAGGCGCCCCGCTGCTCACAAGGTAGACCCTCCAAGCCAGCACCTTTGGCCGCTCAAAGGTTCCTGCTGCTGTTGCTGCGGGCTCAGCGCTCTGTGTTGTGGGGGAGGGGTCCTGGGATCTACCCTCTGCCTTCCCCTTAGCCCTGAGTATTCTTGGATTCCGGCTTTTGGGGGGCATACTTTTTGATTTGAGTCCAGAAGGAGGGTTCCCCGCTTCTGTCCTGTTGTTCAGGTTGGGTTTCGGCGCCCTAGGAGCATTCAGTCTGTATCGGTAAGGAAGGGTCTTCCATGAGGTCTGAACTTTGGCTGCTTGCTAAGGCTCCATCTTGACTCCGCCCTCTCTTGATATTCTTGATCTTTTGTTCTTCCAGATGAACTTTGTAATAATTTTTTTAATTCTATAAAAATGGTTTGGTGGTTTTATATGTATAACAATGAATAAGTAAATTATTTTAGGTAGGATTGTCATTTATATTATATTAGCTCATTCTACCTATGAGCAATGGATGTTTTTCCAATTGTTTAGATCTAGTTTTATTTGTGTGAAGAGTGTTTAGTAGTTATGTTCATATAATTCCTGAATTTGTCTTGGTAGTTAGATTCCCAGGTATTTTATCTTGTCTAGAGTAATTTTAAATGGAGTTTCTCTTTCTAACTCTTGCTGCTGGTTTTTGTTGGAAGCATATAGGAATGATGATGATTTATGTGGATTTATTTTGTACCCTGTAACTTTGCTAAAGTTATTGCTTCTTCTAGTTTTTTAGTTTATTTTCTTGGATACTCTAGGTATACCATCATGACATCTGTAAAGAGTGATAATTTTGTTTCCTCCCTGCTGACTTTGATCCATTCAATATCTTTTTATTTAATTGCTATTGCTAGTATTTCTAGTACAATATTAAATAGTAGTGGTGATAATGGGCACCCCTGCCTTATTTTTGATCTTAATGGGAAGGCATATAATTTATCCCCACTGCAGATTATACTTGCTGAAGGTTTTAAGTAAATATTGTTTATCATTATTTTGAGGAAAGGCCCTTCTATTCCTATACTTTCTAGTGTTTTCAATAGGAATGAGGCTTGTATTTTGTCAAAGGCTTTTTCTGCATCTATTGAGATAATCATGTGGTTTCTGTTATTTTGGTCATTGATATGGTCAATTATGTGGATGATTTTTCTAATATTAAACCAGCCTTGCATTCCTGGTATAAATCCCACCTGATCATAGTGAATAATCATTGTGATAATTTGCTGGAGTCTTTTGCTAGCATTTTATGTAAGATCTTTGCATCTATGCTTATTAAGGAGACTGGTCTGCAGTTTTCTTTCACTGTTTTTGGTCTACTTGATTTTGGAATCAGTACCATATTTGTGTCATAAAAGGAATTTGGGAAAACTCTTTCTTTATTTTGTCATATAGTTTGAATAGTATTGTCATTAGTTATTCTTTAAATGTTGGATAGAATTCATTTGTGAATAGAATTCATTTGTGAATCATCTGGCCCTGGATATATTTTCCTAGGGAGATCCTTGATGGCTTGATCAATTTGCTTATTACTTCACTTGATTTCTGTGCCTTTTTTTCATATGAGCAATTTTGTCTTTTAAGCTGTTATTTTCTTTTTGTATTGCTTTCATTTCTTTCCCCCACTTTTTTTCCCACTTTTCTTCTATCTTTCTTGCATGGTTCTTGAACTTATTTTTGAGTTCCCTGAGAGCTTGTGACCAATTTCCATTTTTAAAAAATATTTGCATGTGTTTGCTTGTTTGTCACTCTCTGCCATTGCTTCTACATTTTGGCCTTTTTCTCCATAAAAGTTATCCAAGGTCAACTACTTTTTTTTGCAACTGCTTATTCCTAATAGTTGATTGGGGTTCCTGCATGTTGATAGCTTTCTTAGCTTCTGTCTTGCAGGGCTTTGCCTTGGTAGTATCTTCCCATAGAGAAGCCAGAGCTAAGGCATATAATGTGATTTTCTTTGTGGGAAACTCTTTAAAGCATTTTGCCCTGAGGCTATCTTTCCAGCCCAAGCTGCCTAGTCTGTGTCCAGCCTTGTTTCTGCCCAAGCTCCATCCTCTGCTGCCCAAGCTCTGTGCTCCTCAACCTTGGGTCTCCAATCTTGCTGCCAAAGATTTGCAGTGGGTTCAGGGGTAAGTCTGTGGTACTTTCATTCAACCCCAGAGAATTTAGAGATTATCTGGACCTCACTCTGACTCTGACAATGTAGGTGGTGTGGAAGAGGCATGATCAGCTTGCACTTTGATAAGTTCAATTTTGCCCCCTTATAGAGAGGGATTCCTCAAACACTGCCTACCTTTAAGTCTGTCTCCCGTGGGAGAGTCTCTTTGCTCATCTGATTTTGATTTCTGTCTTTTTGTAATGCTTTGTAATGTTTGGTTGGAAGGATATTCAGAAGGCTCCTGCTGCTATGCCACCATTTTAGCTCTGTCTTCTTTCCTTCTTTTAAAGCCATGCATTATATGTACATCAATACTGAACTGAGCATAACTAAAAACAGAATGAAGTTTTTAGCAGAGGGACACCGTGCCTTGTCATTGGCACTCTTCTGGCTTCTCTCAGTCTCTGATCTTCTTTGCCTTTCCTTCCCTCCCTCTGTCTGTCTGTCTGTCTGTTGGTCTGTCTATCGGTCTCACTCTTCATCTCAATATAACCTCCTTGACATCAAGGCAGGTAGATGGTTCACTGGATAGAGCTAGAGTGCCAGGCCTGGTCAGGAAGATCTGAGTTGAAATCTGGCCTCATAGCTATATGACCTTTGGGCAGCCTCATTTTTCCTCATCTGTAAAATGAGTTAGAGAAGGAGATGGCTAACTACTCTGTCAGGGTCCACAGACCTGCCTGACAATGTCCAGGGGTCCCAAAGGGAATAAGAACAAATGAGATAAGGTAAGGAGGATGAGATGGATCAGGAGGACCAGAAATGCTGCTGGCAGTCAATGGCCCCTTTATTAAGAGTAATCGTAATTTTTATAGGAAGAGAAAAACAAGCTGAGGTTTCTATCCAAGCTTCCCATAAACATGGTAATAGGCAATGCTTACATGGTAACCAGCAATGATTAACAGAGAGACCTTAAGTGATCACAATATAATCTGCCATATATCAGTGATTTATAAGATATGTGTTGTGCAGGGGGTCTGAGGAATAGAGGGAGTTCCCATTGGTTACCTGATACAACACAAGGGTTTGCCTAGGTTACATGACACATACACAAGAATTTGCCTGAGTTTCTAGGGGTAATGAACATAAACGTAACCTAGATGCAGAAAGAAAAGGGAGGGAAAATGAGGTTGGGGACTTTCTATGCTATGGGCCTGAGCCTTACTAAGGGTCTTTAAAGGACCCCCTGAGATTAGCTCGAGGGTTTTAGCCTGTCACACTACTCCAGCATCTCTGCCAAGAAAATTCCTAATGGAGTCATGAAGTCAGACACAACTGAGACAATTGAACAACAACAAAATGTATATGTGTGTAAATACATATATGTACACAATTATATATAATATATGTATACATATACTATATATATATATACATAAACATGCACACACAAATATTTTATCAGTGACTTGGATGGTGACATGTTTATTCAAAAAAAAGGAATAGCTGGGCATTTTGCTTTTATTTCCTTTTCTTCTCCCACACCTTCACACTTAAATCTGCATATGTCCAGACACCTCATAGAAATATTAATACTACTAATAGTGACTGACTTTCTTTGAAATTCACAAAGGGCTCACACCTACCCTAGGAGACAAATCTATTAGAGAGGCCCCAAGGCATAATAACAGCTTTGACTCAAAAAGACCTGGGTTTAAATCCTGACAAAATTTTTTTGTGATTCAAGGTGGTTGTGAGCATTTCCTGAATACTTCTTGACAAAAAGGTCTATATTATCTTTTTTTAAAATATCTGTAGTCCCAGTGCCTACCACAATACATTATACAGTAAAGGAACTTATAGTTTGTTTAGTTTAATTGTATGAGATCAGTTTGAATCTCTCTTGATTACAGGGTATACCCAAGCAAATTCTTTTAAAACCTAAAATCAATTTGTTTCTAATGATTTGTTTATTTTGGAAGGAAAATTAAGTATATTTGTAGAATTATTTGTTTGGAGTTGTAAAGGTGAACTATGTATATTTTTATACTGTAATGGCATACAAAGTTTTTATTCTTTTCTTAGTTATCTTGAAGAATTTTGTCTCTGGTAGTGATTAGAATATGACTTTTTCTCATCTGTAGGGCTTACAACAGAGGTCTCAAGCTCATAGCAAGCAGCCAGAAAAAATCTGAGTGCTACTGAACCTGATTAAAGTATAATTAGGAAATGCTTAACAAAAAAACACAGCATAGATAATATTAATTTGTGGTTTTCTAAGTCAACATGCAGTTCATAGGGATACAGTTCTATTTGAGTTTGACATCATTGTTGGATGACTCAAAAGTATAGGAAGATCCCTTTACCTATTATTTTTTTTCTCTTCTCATCCTACCTAGTAGACACACTTCCTCATTTTTGGTGCTTGGTAATCCTTTAATACATAGTAGTTTATCTCTGCTTGGTGTAATTATTCAATATTTCAATTAAATTTCACATCAAACTTCTGTCAAAACACAATCCATACAAGAAGAATATTCAAATTTGCACTCTTTGTGGTGGCAAAAAAAAAATTGGAAAATGAGGGAATGCCTTTCAATTGGGGAACAAATTGTGGTATATGTGGGTGATGGAATACTACTGTGCTCAAAAGAATAATGAACTGGAGGAATTCCATGGGAACTGGAATGACCTCCAGGAACTGATGCAGAGTGAAAGGAACAGAAGCAGGAGAAATTATATACAGAGACTGATAAACTGTGGTACAATTGAATGTAATGGACTTCTCCATTAGTGTCAATGCAGTGATTCTGAACGACCCAGAGGGATCTACGAGAAAGAACACTATCCACATTCAGAGGGAAAAGTGTGGGAGTAGAAGCAGTGAAGAAAAATAACTGCTTGATTACATGGGTCAAGGGGATATGATTGGGGATATAGACTCTAAATGAATATCCTAGTGCAAACATCAACAACATGGAAATGGGTTCTGATCAAGCACACATGTAATACTCAGTGGAACTGAGCACCAGCTATAGGAAGGGGAGGGGGAGGGGAGGGAGGAAAAGAATATGATTCTTGTAACCAAGGAATAATGTTATAAATTGACTAAAAAAATAAAAATTAAAAACACAATCTATACCCCAAAGAAGCCTATAGTATAGGGTAGAGGAGATAATGTTGTTTTTCAGTCATTTTTAACTCTTCGTGACTCTGTATAGGGTTTTCTTGGCAAAGATACCAGAGTGGTTGCCATTTCCTTTTCCAATGAATTCTTTTGTCAGATAAGAGTTTAAGTGACTTGCCCAATCATATGGTTAGTATGTGTCTGTCTGAGATCAGATTTGAACTCAGGTCTTCTTGACTCCAAGCCCAGTGCTCTATCTACTGAGCAACCTATATTATATATACGCAAATAACTAATACAAATTAAAATACTTTAATATATAGAAAAGGTCTAAACAAATTATTGTGAGAGATTAGAAGAGTAACTCATAATTGGTGATATTCAGAACAATTTCATAATGTGGGGACCAAAGCCTACCTAGACCATGAAAGAAGGGTAGTTTCAATAAACAGAGACTGACATAGAGAGTGCATTTCAGGCATGAACAATAGCTTGACAAAAGCCATTTCTGCATAGGTAGAAAGGAGCCAAATAAGATTGGGAAATTGTAATAGGTCAGTTTGGATGGGAGTAGAGTATGTAAAGAAAAATGGTACAAATATACATCAGATTGCAGAGGACCTCGAGTGCTAGTCTACATATAGATGACACATGGTTTCTGAAGGTGTTTGAGCAGTGGAATCAAATGATCACAACTGTGTTGGGCTTCTGATCTCTTATAATACTTTGGAAGTTACATGATAGATACAATAGAGCTAGGTATGACTGGAGGCAGAGAGATCAATTCAGAAGCTCTTAAAATAGTGCAGATAAGGGATGACAAGAACCCAAAATGGTCCGGTTGAAGTTGGGGAGTGAAATTATTCTAAGAGGTACATATACTGGTAGTCAAGTCAACTAATTGGTTATAGAGGGTACAAAAGAAGAAAGCATCAAAGATAGTACTGAGATTTTGAGACTGGTACATTTTAAGCCATTGATAGAAAAGTGTCAATGTAATTTTTTGGAAAAAATGATAAGCAGTATTGGACATTCAAAATTTGGAGTCCTTGTGGGATTATTAGGATGAAATATTTAATTGTAGTTGGACAGGTAGGGCTAGAATTTGGAAGAGGGAGAGAGCTTGGCTTGGTAGTTGTCTGTCTAGAACTGATAATTAAAGCCTTGACAACAGATGATAATTGCAAGAGGAAGAGTCTCAAGAAAGAAGAAAAGAGATTCAAGAACAAACTCTTGGGGAAATGCCCACTTCTGAGAGATGGAAAGAAGACGGGGAAACTAGTTGAGGAGAAAATGGAAAGATAAGGAGAAAATCTAGAAACTTCAGTGAAAACCAAAGGCAGACAGATTGTCAGAAAGGAAGGAATTGTCATAGTGTTCAGAAGGATGAGCAATGATAATGACCATTAATTCAGGAATAAGGTCATTGGTGACTAGAGAAAAAAGTTTCAGGAAGGTAATAGTTATAGAAGGTACATTGCAAAAAATTGAGAAATGAATAGGAGGAAATGAATTTGGCCCTTAAGTGCCCATCCTATTCTGGTGCTGCACTATATGAGTCTCCTTAACAAAGACCATATTTTTAGATGTTTTGAATATAGACTTTTTCTTTTACTAATAACAATTCACATTTATATAGCACTATTGATTTTGCCAAGCACTTTGTATGATCATCCCCATTTCCAATCCAATAAACATTTATTATTCACCTATTGT